>NC_069791.1:74896034-75503307 GCF_027406575.1 Nycticebus coucang | reverse complement strand
CCCTGGTATAACCTGGTTAGGAACCTACCTTTGACCATAGCAATAATAAATCTCTCCACGCAGACATGGGCTCTTGAGCATTTCCAGGTTAATGTCTTCCTAATAGGTTACCCTAAAAAAAGAAAAGAGGAAGGAAATACAGAAGAACTTCCATAGTTAGGCACCCCCACACACACTGACCACCTCCTTAAGTTGACCCAATTTTCATAGACCAGACATGCACCACATGCACATATCAGTACAGCAGGCCTAGTACTTTATGTTGACCACCTTCCTATGTTGACCAGCTTATGACAGTCCCTTGGGTGGTCAACATACAGAGGTTCCATTGTTATTTTCATGATATACCCTTTCAGCATTTGTTTCAACATCTGCTGCGCTTGTCCCTTTCTCCTCTCCCTATCACTAAACTGATACCTGCAACCTCCTCTCCTGTTGAAAAAGCCTCCTGAGTCACCTTCATCATTTGCATGACCTACAACTTAAAATAGATCCCCAGGATGTGACAGTAAGGAAACTCTGGGATGAAAATGATGGGGGCCTGGCATGTAAAGAGGAGGAGATGGATTAAAAGAGGCAGAAAGGGAAGGAACAGGGTCTGATGGCTCAGGAGAGAGGAGCCACAGGGTCTCTGGAGCACAAGCCTGTATACTGGGTACTAAGGTCCAAAAGGCCAAAGGTGCCAGTCCACAGCCACCCACACCTGTGCAGCATGTCCCATGGAAGTGGCTACCATTTTATTCCCCGAAATTTGCCAAAGACATTACTCTAGACCATAAGACATGGGTCAGGGGCTCAGCCCTGCCATTTAAGAAACTTTAATTGTAGGTGCTTACCATGAACCAGGAGGCATTCACTGCATGAGGATCAGATCCTAAGCCTGCAGCCCTGCAGCCACATCAACTGGTGAGGGGGTAATTTGAAATTATATGGTGGTTTTCAACATTTCACACTTTCTTCACATTCTGTACAACCTACTACTCCATCAAAGAACCTGGGTCTCAAGTCAAGTGAAACCCAAAAACCACATTTTCCTGAGAAGGAAATTAATGCATTTGCAACTATTGTGCTATCCCTGTCATTTATGGAGGAAAACACTCCAGTGGCACAGAACTCTTGTAGATGCTCTGAAACACATGTGGACAAAGCAGCACTTCCATTAGCAATCAGTACTTGTTACAGATTTGGTAAGCATAAATGTTACTATTACGACAATTATTGTAAAACGGGAAGAAAAGTGAAATTGTCATGGTTATGGATGTGGAGACAGGTGAGGAATTCTCATTCTTGGGAATCATTATAAAGACACTGTGATAGCCCTCAGGGCCTCTTCTCTACCTGCTACCTCTGTGAGCATCACGATGAGACCATCATGGACTCAAGGTCTTTTCAAGTTCATCTCAGTTGTTTCTGCAGAGCATACTTCCAGAGGGTCATCTCAAGTAACTTCTGATGAAAGCCACTGTGGCCCACTCTCTAGCATTTCCCCCATTCCTTGGTCAGCAGAGGCTGGTGCAGGTGTCCTGACACACACAGGGAGGTGGCCAGGGTCCCACAGGCAGAGCCCTGCCCGGTGAAGCTGTCACTAGTCTTTTTTCTGGAGGATTAGTCAGCCACACACCTCCCCCAGATTTTGACCCCCAAACTGGCCCTGTCTCCATTCTCAGAGCCTCATTGAGACCTGGGTACCTGCCAGTTGTGCCCGCTGCCAGCCCAGAACCCTTTCCTCTGGGGTACCAAGCCAGTTGTCCTCACTCTCTTTCTACTTCCCTAAACAAAGACCAGAAAATAGGACTCCTTCTTCTGTCTGCTCAGATTCTCCTCCTACACAAAGTGTAGTGAACTCGGTATCTCCAGATGCTGTAGGAAAATGGAAGGGGGAAGGAAAAATGGACACAAAGATGTATGATTTGAAGGGAAAGAGCAGTTACCACTTCCAAACTATCGTCCCTCTGCACTCTGAGATGTCACCGGGGGTGGGGGTGGCAAAACCCCAAAAGATATGCTCCCATTAACACAGCTGGGCCACAACCTACCTCTGCAGGGAAGGTAACCTGGGGGCCCTGACCCTCTCCCCTAAGTGAGGTTGAATAGTTATTTGCAGAGTATCACTGCAAGGAGACAAAAATCCTCATGCTCACCCACCAACAGGAGTCTTCTCCTCAACCCCCAAGGCTGAAAGCAAAAGAGGAGGGCTCTCCCCTCCCTGAAAGAAGCACAGGCAATTTTGATTCAGGAAAAGAGACTTACTGCATGATTTTGCATCTGCCTTCTTATGTTTAGAGCTTCCTTTCCTTCTTGTTTCCTGAGAATGGCTCTTCTGTGATGGAAAAACTCCATTCACTCAGCCCAAGCCTTTCATATAAAAACCAGCTACCAGGAGCACAGAGTCGTGGCGATGCTGGGGAACCATGCAAGCCTCTTTGCCACTAGATGTGCAGGCTTTTCCTTGATTGTACATCTGAAAGGGCCCTCGGGCTTGCTGCCCTGTGTGCCACGCTGTCCCTGAAGACCAGCCCTACGAGTTTTACAGTTCTGCTTTTTCATACTCCCAGGAAAAGTCCAAAAATCCTTCCAAAAATACACACAAAAGAAAACAAAACAATGAACAGGATCATGTGAACATGCTCTAGAACCTTCTGGTCTGGCTTCTGGTCAGCAGTTCACTCTAAGACCCAATCAAGTCCCCATGAATGTCTCCATTCTGGCTCCAGATGGTGAAACTCACCCAATTTGCTTCTTCCATTCAGGTCATGACAAATGACACACCTCATCTTGGCATTCAGGTTCCAAGCCAGCCAGGACCACAGCCTTAAGGGTGTGTGTTGAGAGGGGTGTGCAGTGAGCAGTGACAAAGGCTCTCTCCTTGACCACACTCTCCTCAATTAGGTTCCTCTGGGCCCTCTTCTCAACTAGGCTTCAACCTTGGCCTATATGAATAACAAACTCTCAGCACAAATCATTTCATCTGTCTGCTTCCTCACCCCCACCACACACATACACACAAACACACACATATGCTAAGAGACTTGAGTGAACACTAGTATGGTTTTTTATTTGTTGCTTGATTTGTTTTAGAGACAGGATCTTACTCCGTCACGCAGGCTGGAATTACAATAGCACTATCATAGCTCACTGTAATCTCAAACTATTGGGTTCAGACAACCCTCCTGCCTTAGCCTCCTGAGTAGCTGGGACTACAGGCCCATGCCTCAATGCCTGAATCGTTTTTCTATTTGCAGAGATGGGGTCTTGCTATGTTGCCCAGGCTGATCTCAAACTCCTGGCCTCAAGTAATACTCCTGCCTCAGCCACCCAAAGTGCTGGGATTACAGGCTGGAATTACTTTGCTTGGTACCCACACTAGTGCAGTTTGTAACAGTTCAAAAACATATCCCTAGGATGACCCAGCCCCCTTAAAAGCCTGCCCAAGAAAGGTCAGTGCTGCCAAAAGAATTCTTCGTTTGTTCTATCCAAATACTGACTCTAAGGCCCTGACCTCCCTTTTTCTAAAGCATTTAGTTTAAAAAACTTGTGGTTGCAAAACCTTTCTCCATCTCTTTAACATATAAACCTCCTACAATGAAGAAATGTTCCTCAAGGACTTGGGAGCCATCTCTTTGAAACACAGACGTCTTGGGAGATATTCTTCTATCTCCCAGCTCCTGTGGGAAAACTCATGGTGCCTCTCCTAATGTGCAAAGCCACCTCCTGTCCTAAAAATATGAAGCATTTATTTCTACACCATATAAACAATTAACAACTTAGATGACCTAATTACACAAACCAACCCCTTTAATAACTTTCAGTATCGAGAAACGAAAATAACATTCTAAGAATTTGACTGACTAAATAGACTCCACCCCACCCCTCCCCCCTTGGCCAAGGGGACACTAGAGAAACCTTATACCTGAGCTCCCAGCAATTCCCTATTGGGCTACCCGGGTGATGTCTTCTGAAGGACACACATTGCAGGGCCTCTGACTTCCCCAGCACACCTCCACGGGTCTTAAGGAGGCCTCTATGAAGACAAATTTGGGAGGTAGCAGGATAACTTGTATGGCCCCCAAGCATCTACTGGAGTATACAATAGTCATGGGAGGAGGGAAAAGGATGTGACAGGAGTGGATGTGTGTGGAGAAGGACCAGGAAAAGTCCTGCCATCAGCACCCAGCCAACCAAGGCCTTAGAAGTCACTACAGCACCTAAGAAGCAGTCACAAGATCAGAATGAGAAACCCAGATCACCCACAGCCTCTTTAATCTCAACTAGAAGCTCCGCACCAAGGGTCTTACACAGTCCTTCTAAAGGTGGCTTCCTCCCTGCTGGGGCTCTTTGCTCCAACCACTTTTGACAGGACCACATTGCTGTAGGTCCAAAGGTTACTCAGAAATACTCACTTTCTCCCCCTCCACCTCCTTGGGAAGAGTCCTCACTGGGGACCTGGCCACATAATTTGAGTTAGTCAATGGCATGGGGGGAAACTGATACAAAGGACTGGATGTGTTTGTGTGGTTATCGTGCCCACTTCTGCTCCTGCATGGCCATGAGAAGAATTTCTCCCGGGGAATTGATTCTCCTCAACCCAGGCCCTAGAGGGAAGCTACAGAGAGCAACCCCACCCAAACCAATCTGTGAATGAGGATGCTGGATTGTTGTTGTTTGCCACTGACATTTTAGTTACATGGCTTAGTTGTGGCTGTAGCTAACTGACACACATACTACCACCCCCACGGACTTTACCCATGCTCTTCCCTCTGCCTGAATTCATCTTCTCCCACCCTCCTGGGGCACTTCTATTCATTTTTTAGTTCTCAGCTGAAACATCATTTCTTCTGGGGAGCCTTCCCTACCACACCCCAAGGCTGGATCACATGTCACTCCATCCTCACTTTTCTCAATCTCCTTTATTGCTTACTATTATTGGTCACATGACACTAATCACCTGTTTACTTGTCTGTAACCTGCTATAAAAGCAACAATCATACCATTACAGGCTTAATTGTGGCTCCCCAAAATTCATGTGCAGAAGTCCTGATCCTCAGTACCTTGGACTGTAACCATATTTGGTGGTGAGGTCTATAAAGACATTATTAAATTAAAATGAGGTCATAAGCAGGAACCCTAATCAATATGTTAGGTGTCGCTATAAGAAAAGGAAACAGATATACAGAGGGAAGTTGATAAGAAGGCACAGGGAGAAGATGGCCAGGTATGCATGCCTGGAATAGATCCTCACAGCCCTCGGAGGGAACCAGCCCTGCCAACCCTCAGGTGTCCAGCCTCTGGAACTGTGAGTCAATAAACTTCTTTTCCTTAAGCCACCCAGTCTGTGGTTCTTTGTTACAGAACCATAGCAAGTGAATACACATACCTTATTCACATGCCAGTGCTGAACGCAAAGCCCAGAAGAGATTCAGCATTTCATGAATAATTTTTGAGTAAATGAAAGAATGAGTCATCTTCCTAGAGAAGCCAGGACTCAAAGTCCAGGGTATACAAATGAATTTAATCCAGGACTGATAAAATGCCACAGATGTTCGCAGAAATTGGACATGGTTCGTGGAGTCCTTACTGGACCTAAAAGAAAAAAAAAAAAAAAAAACAGAATAAAATACCACTGACCATTCCCATCCGCCAGTTGTTACAGCCCAATCAGGCTCATTGCCCAGTACTCATTAGGAAGCAGGCACACTGAGACAGCAGGGGCTACAGCAGAAAAAGAGTTTAATATGCAGGCCTCATGTGGGGAGATGGGAAGAAGTTCTTAAATTCATCTCCCCCAAAATTTGGGGGAAAAGATTTTCAAAAATAATTTGGTGGGCAAAGGACTAGAGAATTGGGCCTGCTGACTGGCAGGGGATGAACTCACAGGGCTGGGAAATATAGGTTATCTTCTCAGCTGAAAGATTTCCTGGGTGGGGGGGGTCTCAAGGCTACAGGAACTGTTCCCACACCTGTCCATGGATTCAGCTGGTGTCAGTGGGTCCCTCAGAATGCAGACTCTGAAAAATACTTGAAAAATCAGTCTTGGGCTTTATAATAGTAATGTGATCTTCAGAAGCACACGTCCGAGGGCTTTACAATGGCAACGTCATCCCTAGAAGTAGTGGGGGAAGTCACAAATCTTGCATGTGTCAGGGAGGAGGGTGTCATGAAGCAGTAAGGAGGTTAGGGAACCATGAATGGTTAACTTCTAGCTACATCTGTATTTTTATAGAAATCAGACTTTGATGACTTCACATACCTTATGGCTCTTCATTATTTCAATACAGATGGTTTCACAGTGGTTTATGGTCAGATGTGGGGGAGGGACATAGAACCAAATTACAATCAAACTACAATCAAAGACAAAAATCCAAGCTCATGAGAAACATGAACACAAAATGTGGCTGAAGCATGAAGGAGGAAGGCCGTCAGGGTGAGATGACCCTTGGTGGTTATATTTCAGCAGACAGAGTATGAGAAAAGAAAGGGCAAGACACGGCACAGGTGAAGATGTGGAGGAACAGAAACGTGTTCCAGGAATAGAACAGAACCCGGTTGGGTTGGATCATAGACTTACATAGGGGCACAACAGACGAGATAGCCACAGAGATGGGCAATACTGGGGAGGGCCTTGAATGGCAGCCTGGAACATTCCAGAATCAATGTCTGCACTTATCTCTCATAAACACTCAGAAGTATATTTTGAAACAAAACAACAATCAAGACACGAATTACCAGAACCTCTGGGATGGTGCAAAGGCAGTCCTAAGAGGGAAATTTATAGCACTGCAAGCCTTCCTCAAGAAAACGGAAAGAGAGGAAGTTAATAACTTAATAGGACATTTCAAGCAACTGGAGAAGGAAGAACACTCCAACCCCAAACCCAGCAGAAGAAAAGAAATAACGAAAATCAGAGCAGAACTAAATGAAATTGAAAACAAAAGAATTATACAACAGATCAATAAATCCAAAAGTTGGTTTTTTGAAAAGATCAATAAAAAAGATAAACCTTTGGCCAACCTAACCAGGAAAAAAAGAGTAAAATCTCTAATTTCATCAATCAGAAATGGTAAAGATGAAATAACAACAGACCCCTCAGAAATTCAAAAAATCCTTAATGAATACTACAAGAAACTTTACTCTCAAAAATATGAAAATCTGAAAGAAATTGATCAATACCTGGAAGTACACCACCTACCAAGACTTAGCCAGAACGAAGTGGAAATGTTGAACAGGCCCATATCAAGTTCTGAAATAGCATCAACCATACAAAATCTCCCTAAAAAGAAAAGCCCAGGACCAGATGGCTTTACATCAGAATTCTACCAAACCTTTAAAGAAGAACTAGTACCTATACTACTAAACCTCTTCCAAAATATAGAAAAAGAAGGAATATTACCCAGCACATTCTATGAAGCAAACATCACCTTGATCCCCAAACCAGGGAAAGACCCAACAAGAAAAGAAAATTATAGACCAATATCACTAATGAATAT
Organism: Nycticebus coucang; assembly: GCF_027406575.1. Lineage (NCBI taxonomy): Eukaryota > Metazoa > Chordata > Mammalia > Primates > Lorisidae > Nycticebus > Nycticebus coucang. The sequence continues at coordinate 75,495,823 of NC_069791.1, read as the reverse complement.
TGATGCTAAAATATCAATAAGATCCTAACAAACAGAATCCAACAACACATCAAAAAAATTATACACCATGACCAAGTGGGATTTATCCTAGGGTCTCAAGGCTGGTTCAATATACGTAAATCTATAAATGTAATTCAACACATAAACAAACTAAAAAATAAGGACTATATGATTCTTTCAATTGATGCAGAAAAAGCTTTTGATAATATCCAGCATCCCTTCATGATCAGAACACTTACAAAAATTGGTATAGAAGGGACATTTCTTAAACATTTAATAGAGGCCATCTACAGCAAACCCACAGCCAATATTGTATTGAATGCAGTTAAATTGAAATCATTTCCACTTAGATCAGGAACCAGGCAAGGTTGCCCATTGTCTCCATTGCTCTTTAACATTGTAATGGAAGTTTTCGCCATTGCAATTAGGGAAGAAAAGGCGATCAAGGGTATCCACATAGGGTCAGAAGAGATCAAACCTCCACTCTTCGCAGATGATATGATCGTATATCTGGAAAACACTAGGGATTCTACTACAAAACTTTTACAAGTGATCAAGGAATACAGCAATGTCTCAGGCTACAAAATCAACACCCATAAATCTGGAGCCTTCATATATACCAACAACAACCAAGCTGAAAAAACAGTCAAGGACTGTATTCCTTTCACAGTAGTGCCAAAGAAGATGAAATATTTGGGAGTATACCTAACAAAGGATGTGAAAGATCTATACAAAGAGAACTATGAAACCTTAAGAAAAGAAATAGCTGAAGATGTTAACAGTTGGAAAAACATACCATGCTCATGGCTGGGAAGAATCAACATTGTTAAAATGTCCATACTACCCAAAGCAATATACAATTTTAATGCAATTCCTTTTAAAGCTCCATTGTCATATTTTAAAGATCTTCAAAAAATACTTCGTTTTATATGGAATCAGAAAAAACCTTGAATAGCAAAAACATTACTCAGCAATGAAAACAAAGCAGGAGGAATCACGCTACCAGACTTGAGACTGTACTATAAATCGATAGTGATCAAAACAGCATGGTACTGGCACAAAAGCAGAGAAGTAGATGTCTGGAACAGAATAGATAATCAAGAGATGAATCCAGCTACTTACCGTTATTTGATCTTTGATAAGCCAATTAAAAACATTCAGTGGGGAAAAGATTCCCTATTCAACAAATGGTGCTGGGTAAACTGGCTGGTAACGTGTAGAAGATTGAAACTGGACCCACACCTTTCACCATTAACTAAGATAGACTCTCACTGGATAAAAGACTTAAACTTAAGACATGAAACTATAAAGAAAGTGCAGGGAAAACTCTTGAAGGAATCGGCCTGGGTGAATATTTTATGAGGAGGACTCCCCAGGCAATTGAAGCAGTGTCAAAAATACACTACTGGGACCTGATCAAACTAAAAAGCTTCTGCACAGCCAAGAACATAATAAGTAAAGCAAGCAGACAGCCCTCAGAATGGGAGAAAATATTTGCAGGTTATACCTCTGATAAAGGTCTAATAACCAGAATCCACAGAGAACTCAAACGTATTAGCAAGAAAAGAACACGTGATCCCATCTCAGGGTGGGAAAGGGATTTGACGAGAAACTTCTCTAAAGAAGACAGACGCATAATCTACAAACACATGAAAAAATGCTCATCATTCTTAATCATCAGAGAAATGCAAATCAAAACTACTTTGAGATACCACCTAACCCCAGTAAGAGTAGCCCACATAACAAAATCCAAAACCAGAGATGTTGGCGTGGATGTGGAGAAAAGGGCACACTTCTACACTGCTGGTGGGAATGCACACTAATACGTTCCTTCTGGAAGGATGTTTGGAGAATACTTAGAGACCTAAAAATAGACCTGCCATTCAAGCCTATAATTTCTTTACTAGGTTTATACCCAGAAGACCAAAAGTCACAATATAACAAAGACATCTGTACCAGAATGTTTATTTCAGCCCAATTCATAATCACTAAGTCATGGAAGAAGCCCAAGTGTCCATCGACCCACGAATGGACTAGCAAATTGTGGTACATGTATACCATGGAATATTATGCAGCCTTAAAAACAGTTGGAGACTTTACCTCTTTCATGTTTACATGGATGGAGCTGGAACATATTCTTCTTAGCAAAGTATCTCAGGAATGGAAGAAAAAGTATCCAATGTACTCAGCCCTACTATGAAGCTAAATTATAGCTTTTACATGAAGGCTATAACCCAACTATAGCACAAGAATATGGGGAAAGGGCCAGGAAGGGGAAGGGAGGTGGGAGGTTTTGGTGGAGGGAGGGTAATGGGTGGGGCCACATCTACGGTGCATCTTAGAATGGGTACAGGCAAAACTTCCTAAATGCAGAATACAAACGTCTACATACAGTAACTAAGAAAATGCCATGAAGGCTACGTTGAACAGTTTGATGAGAATATTTCAGATTGTATATGAAACCCGCACATTGTACCCCTTGATTGCACTAATGTACACAGCTATGATTTAACAATAAAAATAAATAAATTTAAAAAAAAAAGACTCAGAAGTATAACTATTAGCTTTTCCTCCGTCCATCCCCCTACCTTTCCTTAAAGCAGCATCCTTTGGCTTAAATATTCATTGCAAAGAGTATCTTCTTATCTTCTATAATTTTTGCTATAATTTTCAATAGGAAATTTATGTACAGTCAATTAGCTCTCCAAGAGCATGCTCAGCTCTGATGGATGAGCCTCGCCTTGGTTAAGACACTGCTCAGTATACACGTATATGTTTGCATGTCACTGCAGAAGACTGGCAATTAGTCCAGAAAACTAATCACCTCTTTCAAACAAAGGCAGCCAGAAATTCTCTCTTAGGCACAATTTATATTGGGTAAATCACTTGACAACCCTAGGGCTTCCTGGGGCAGGGTGTGCAAACAAATCTCTGTCCTCATTCACAGCGGCCCCAGAGGTCATCTCATTCACATGCTGATAATCCTGGGAAGGTCTGTGTAGGACAGGTTGTCACCATCCCTCAAGCACAGCCCTGGAACTTGAAGTATCAGGCCCTCTCCTTGCCTGCTCTTGACCTTGTTCCAAGGCAGAGTTGTTGCAAACTGTCAGGCTCTCAGCAGGAGCAGCACATCAGAAACCCGAGATCAGAAGAGGTTGGAAAGGAGGTGGGGTAGAAATGAATTGAGAGTTGGTCAGGTCTTATACAGGCACGGCACAGGAAAATGAGCTACTTGCTTTAAGTTTTTATCTATGTTTTTTACTGCTCTGCGCTATTGTGGAAATGATGTAAGGCAACTTAGTAACTTTCCATTACACTTACTAATGGAAATGTCTCTGATTGCATAGACTCTCCAGGTTCCCCAATTTTTTCCTGTCTTAATGCAGCTGACAGCCACTTTTGTTAATAGCCAGAGCAAGTGAATATGAAGAAAATGGCCAATGAGGAAGCCATAACATTTATAAAAGTCCCCACCAGGGACACCATTGTTCTTCTGGTCTGGACACGTCTTCTGTGCATCTCAGAGATACTGTTCCAGAATGTAACACTAGCAGTGAAATAGGGATCCTCCAAAGGGCCCTGCTGCCCACAAGATGCTAGGCATTTATACACACAAAGAATCTGCTTCAAACTGAAGAGCTCCTTGGTATAAAGATTATTTTGAATTAAAGGTCCTTAGAGATCAACAAGCATTGGAAGAGGTGTTCCCTCTAGCTCCATAAAACCAGGCAGACCCATCAAAAGAACAACTGACTTCCTTTTCTCTCCCTGTTATCTCAATATATTATAGGAAAGAAGGTCAAGAATGCAACCAGACCTGGCCCAACCCATTTTAGAGATAATACCTGTTTCTCCCAAGTTAATTTAATTTCCAAAGAGAATCATCTACAAGTGAATCAGTCCCCCCATCCATTCATTCGTCCTCCCAAGTATCTATTCATCCTCTCTAGTAATCATCTATAACCTCTAAACAGAATCACCTATATTCCTCATCTCCCCCACCCTCTTTCAGTAGATAAACTTCTGGATCCCATTGAGTTACTGAGAAATCACTCTGTGATTCTCCCTGTGTGCACAGTAAATAAATCTGTAATCTCTTGCTCTTATTAATCCACTTTATTTTGAGGTGATCTTTCAGCAAAACTTGCACTGGCAAAGGAGAAGTCCTTCTTCCCCACAGAACCTTTTTCCACCAAAGTTGACTGTAGAGATAGATTAAGCAGAGAAGACCTGGCCTTTAGGGTCCACATACAGATTATTCCACCAGGAGCTTCAAAACCTGAGTTCAGATCCTAAAGCTTGAGTTTTGACCTGAACCTTTCTAGACTCAGTCTCCCCATCTGCAAGGAAGGAAAGAAAGTGGGATTTGCAGGTCTCTAGAGTCCTCTCCGGTTCTAAGATCCTAAGATGAGGAGTTCAATTAAGAAACCGCTGAAGTTTGTACATCAGCATCCAAAGATGTTCTGCCCACATGTCCTCCCCTTCTGCAACCAAGGTACATGTCTACTTTTGGGATTTTCTTTCCCCATTAAGGATGTTTTTAATACTCGTTTTTTTCTATCTCTCTGGTCACTCATTGAAAGGCATAAGTGGCAATGCCCAGAGACGAGACTAGAGGGAAGATGTTTGGGCCAGGTTTATTAAAAGGGGCGTGTGATGCACCTGGACAGTGCAAAGGTAGCATCTTCACCCAGGGGCGGTTAGGGACCCCTTTTATATGGGGGATGGTGAGCAAACTCCACAGCTTGCCAGTTAAGTTAGGGTCCTTTGACGTGGACTTCTTGAGGGATGGGGCTAACTAGGTCCTTTGTCTTAAGAGGAGAAGAAAGTGAGAGAAGGGGAGGAGGAGGAGGCAGAAGGATCTGTAGGTGACGCATTAGGACCCCCCAACACTCATCCTGGGGAGAAGAGAGAGCACACATCTGCCCAGGCCAGCTTTTCTGAGAGTCCTGGGGTCACCACCCTGGAAGGTGCAGGTAGCCTCCTCATCTTCCACTATGTTGGCTCCAGGTAGACTTGGCCTTGGCCTGATGTATTACTGGACAAAGGGATCTGGCCATCTGTTGCAGTCCAGCCAATATGCAGAGATGGGATAGATCCAACAAGCTTTATTATCAGAAGGCCAACAATTCTGGAGAAAAGTGAGAGTAGCCTCTCCAAGACTGTTCTACCTCAGTTACAATTCTAATACTTTTCATAATGGGATACAAGGAAACAATCCTAGAAAATTTTAACTTTATCTAAAAGAACTGTCAGAGAAAATAACATAAAACTAACCCTTACTCTACCAATGTAACAAGTGTTACTGTCTAAGTGTTACCACCTACCCCAGAATCTTTTGAGATAAACATCCTCACAATCATGATGAAACCTCAGCTAGATGATCGCAGGAGGTATGTGGGGAAAGAATGTGAGCTGAGCAGTCTCGGTCAGCTGTGCAGCTTCATCTTAGCTGCTCAGACTCCATCTTGCAGGCCACTTTTCTGGCTTCAAGTGAGTGGCCCAACCACATGTCCCAGGCTGAGCACTGGAGTCATGTCAGTTACGGACGGGCTTTGGTGGCACTCCTGTCTCCAGTCTCAGTTCTTTTTCAGTGTTATTCATCTAGGAATTTAAAGGGAAATAAGAACCAGATGTTCTGATTCCTTCACACTTAACTCATCAGAAAGCTGTCTAGAAGACGGCACTGGAGAACAAACAAACCTTTTTTTAAAACCCTTTGTTTAGGAAGAAAAACTGCCATGTTTTCCAGAATCGACTTTCATGCCAGATCCTTTATTTACCTTTGCACGATCTCCCCTTGCCCTCCGCATCAGGACCCTCAGTTAATTGGGACCATCTGTCTCTGAAATAATCATTTTAATTCATCACATTTGTGTCACTCTCCGCTGTTCCTGCTGATACCAATGATCTCCTATCCTCCTAGAGCCCTGCTGAAGGAAGCAGGGCAGGGACTGCCAAGGGGGGTGGGCACCAAAGGGGTTAAGTGATCAGATTAGTTCCCTGGCACAGTTTGGAGCAGACTCTGGGCTCCTAATTCCAAGACATGAGTCTGTATCAGAATCACCGGCCCAAAGTCTGGTTAAAACGGCAATTGCTGGGCCCTACCCCACGCAGTGGGTCTGGAAGGAGTCCCGAGTATTTGCTTTTCTGAGCAACCCTCAGATAATGTTCCAGTGACTGATAGTCATGGGCCCACATTTAGAGACCCACTGCTCCAAATGTACCCCCACGGAATAGCACTGAATCCCCCCTGAGTGTGTAGATCCCTCTTCCTCAGTATTATCCAAGCCTAACAGATAGAAAAGGAATCCTCTTTCATCAAGCAGAATGTCACATATTTGCAAAGACCAGTCAGCAACAACAAGCCAGCTTTGCTGGGACATGTCCCCTGACCATGAGCAACACCTCTGCAGCTCAGCTTCTCACTGTTTTCCTCCCCTCGGCTTCCCCCACTGGAGCTCCCTTAACCTCAGTTTGTTTTGTCTCCTAACATCTTATGACATTTCACGCTATTACAGCTGACACCTCAGAGGTAATGGGACTGAATATCACTCATAATTCACAGTTTCCTCTCAGTGACTATTGCGTTCCTGAATGTTATCTCCATGCGCAGAATCCCCACTGGGGCAATATTGCCTTTTTGGCATCATCAGTTAATTTGTTCATTTCCATGTACATTATTGAAAGCACTCTGAGTCTTAATTAGTCCTCTTTAGCTGCTTTTCCCTGCAGTCCCGTGTCACAGAACCAAAGGCACCGAAGCACAGTGAGGAACGGGCCCTAATTAACAGGTCCATGATTGAAACTCTGCAAAGATGGAATCTGCAGAAGACAGAGATGATCTGTATATCAAACTCGAGCTGGAAAAGGGACAGGGGAGGGAAGCAGTGAGGAAGAGCAGCTAGGTTTTGTCAGAGAGCTCTGTCATTCTGGGATTCCTGATACTTCCTTTCCTTCCAGAAACTTCCCTCCCAAATGGCTCCGGAGCATCTGTCAGTTGTACAGTCAATCTCCCTGCTCTCCACCTCCAGCTGAGAAGTGGGATCCTGACCAGGGTGTGGACATCCAGAGGGCACCACCCTTCTGGCCATGCGAGGTCAGTTCAGCCATAAACACAGAATTCTAGATGTGTCAGTCACAGTTTCTTCCTGGGATTTTTCTCCTGGTACAGCTGGGAGATCTGCCTTTGGCCTTGGTCTTAGGATTGAAAGAATGCAACTCTTTAACTGCCAAGAATCATCTTCCTTGCAACATGGAAGAAGCCCCTCTAGAGCAAAAGAGAAAGCAGGAGATGAGGGGCCTGGTAGGCACAGTCTGAGCCCTGGCATTGCAATGTCAATACTACCCCTCATAATTTCATCAAAGGAGGACTTCCTAGTTTGGGTCACATGCCACTAAGACAAAACTTAAGCTTCTTGTGTTCGGTGTTGCTTGCCTGCCTTTAGACCAGTTGCAGTCATGGGGGCTTGACCTTGAGTTGGTCCCAGTTAGGTCAAGAAAGTAGCCATGAAGACAGTTTTCATATCTCCCACTCTTTGGGGCCCATTCCAAGGAACTGTGTTTCTGCCTCATTTAAACCTACAAGATAGGTTTCCCTAAAGTACCTGGGGTCTGTTCCCTGGTCTAGGATGTGAGCCATAGGCCATCATATCCTAGTGGATGCTGTAGAATTCAGGGACATCCCTCTATAGTCAGTTACCATTAATCCTATACCTACTCTAAACTAGTCTTAGCCCTTTTCTCCAGACTCATCCCACAGGAAATAATTATTGAGCACTTGTCATGTGCTTGGCACATCAGGAATCAAACAGACACATGTCCTTCCTCAGGGAACTCACAGTCCAGCAAGGTACGAGAGCTCCTAGAACCTGAAACTTCCCAGTGAAGACTGTTCCTTATCTTATCTCCACAGGCCCATGTATAAACTCAATATCCAGCCCACAGGCCCTGGGTAGTCCTGAAGGGCAAAGCACAGGGCTTCTTCCCAAATGCTCCTAATAGGCAAACCCAATTCAGCTTTGGTCCCACAGAAAAAAGACTCAGACTGGAGTTGGGCATGGACTAGGAAATCCATAAGAGCCCTTTTGATCCTCGGATTCCAGCATTCCAGTTTTCTTCAGGACACAAAACCATCTCCATCCACACTTACACAAGTAATTCTATCACTTCCTGTATTTTATTTTTTCCTTTTGTAAAATATCCTTGTGTAGCCCTCTGGAAATTTTTGTTTTCCCTTGTTTATGTGTTGTTATATCAAACGTCTTGGTTGAAAATGAGGCATGGTCATTATAGATCATTTAGAAAATAGAAAACTTAAAAGAAACAAAACAAAATAGACACAATCTTGATGCCCTGAGATAACAAGTGTTGGCGTTATGCTAAATTGTATGTACAGTCGTGCGTTGCTTAAGAACAGGAATACATTCTAAGAAATGCATTGTTAGGCAATTTTGTCATTGTGCAAACATCATAGAGTGTATTTACATAAACCTAGATTGTGCAGCCTACTGCATACCCATGCTATGTAGTACAGCACATTGCTCCTAGACCACAAAACTGTGCACGTTATTGTAATGAATACCATATGCCATTCTAACACAATGGTAAGTATCATGTTGGTGTCTAACCAACCGTAGAAAACATACAGTAAAATATAGATTATATCTTATAGGACTACCATGTTACATGTGATCCATCACTGACTAAATTGTCATTATGTTGTACATAGTTGTATGTAGATTTGTTTTTAATAAATATCATATTTTATGTAAAATTTGAGGTTCAACTTTCCTCACTTTTCCCTGAGTAAGTTTTTTCCTATTTTAATTATTCTGTCAAATCATGTTTTTTTTTAGACTGTATAATATTGCATCCTATGAACATACCAAATTTATTTGAGTCCCATGTTGTTGGGCATTTTGGTTCTGTTATTCACTATTATAATTAGCACTGCAATGAACATCTTTGAGCACCAATACCTTTCCTTGAAACAGTTTCCCGATGATGGAATTACCACGCAAATAAATATTTTCAGATCCTTGAAATACACTGTCAAAGTAAATTCCATCAAAATTATACTAATTAAATAAATTAGTTGCCTATTTATTATGTAACAAATTACTGCCACAAACTCAGTGGTTTGAAACAGCACAGGTTTACCATCCTACACTTCTGTGGATTAGAAGTCCAAAATGAGGCTCACGGGGCTAAAATCAAGGGATCAATAGCACTGCCTTCCTTCCTGAAGGTTCTAGGGGAAAATCCATTTCCTTGCAGGAGGCCATCTGCATTTCTTGGCTGGTGGCTCATTCCTTCCTCCTCAAAGCCAGCAATGGTTGATTGAGTCCTACTCACATCACACCATTGGTCTTCTCTTCTACCTCCCTGTATACCATCTCTAAGGACTCTTGCGATGACTTTGGGTCCCCTCACATAATCCAATATAATCTTTTTAATTTTGCAGTTAGTTTATTAGCAACTATAATTCCCTCTGCAATCTTAATCCATCCTGCTTTGTAACATAGCATATCCTCAGGTTCTGGGAATTAGGACATGAGCATTATTGTGCCTACCATGAATCTGGACAACCATTAGTGGGTAAAATGTTTACATCAACGCATCCTCATCAGCATTAGCATTTATTTACCTTTAATCTTTGACAAATTGGTAGGTGAGAAGACAGATTCTATTTAGCTATTGTTATTATAACTAATTTTTTACCATTTTATATTTTTTTCTGTCTACAAGAGTGATTTTCCTTGAGAGGATCTTAGGTGTGCTACAAAAATTTTTAAAGATCATTAATTAAATAATTTTCAAAAGAAATTCAAAGTGCAGTAAGTATATTCCCTTTTTTTTTACTCTTTTTTTTAATCAACATAATTTAAGTGTCCCGTGGAAGTTTAACTATAGGTTCAAGTGTGCCATGAAATAAAAAAGTTTGAAAAACACTGGTCTAGAGCGTATCTGTTTTCTCTTTATTTATTCTATCCTTCTTTCCCATCTTTACTTTTCAAATGGGAAATAGGAATAGCCAGTTCAAGGTTATCTGTGAGGATAATCCATGACTAAAATCAAAGAGATTAAATGCTTAGCACTTTATTCACTCTGCAAAAGACTCTCTTAGAATATCAAAGTCTTTCCCATTTCAGCCTCCGTCTCCCAAACTCATGGAAAGACTAGCATATGTCCCTTAGAAAGCCTGATTTATGATATATATTAACCTGCAGGCTCATACAAGGAGCCAATAGACTCAACCCAAGTTTCCCATGGCAGACTATCTTTCTAGAATCTTCCAGACCTAACAAAAGAAAAACCATTATTGAAAAAACCCATTATCTCCAGTCTCTGTCACTTCCGGTGTTTATTTTCCTACAAGACCCTGCTGGGACTGGGGGAGGAATGGAAGGCTTTGCCAACCACCAACCCTCCATTCACTCTTTTCCAGGTTAATTCTCTCCATTCTCAACACAGTGGAGAACCCAGAGTCACACTGAAAAATAGTATGTTCCCATCCTGCGGTGACCACAGGTTCCCGAATCTCTAAGGTGGAAGGAGAGCCTGAGATTAGGGCTCAATAAGGAAATTACCAGATGCCTAAGAAGCTTTTTCAGCAATGGTCACACCAAAGGCCAGGTCAGTGAGAACTCTGGGTGGCTGCAAAGTGGACCTGCAAGTGACATGTGCATTCAGTGGCTATGGAGAGTTGGAGTTTGTAGCAGGAAAGAGAACACAGGGTAGGTGTCTGCATGTGATCAATTTCAGGATGAAGCCCCTTAGCATAGTTTTCAAGGTCCTTTCCCATCTGGCCTCACTCTGCCCTTTTTTTTTTAATTTTTTTGTTATTAAATCATAGCTGTGTACATTAATGCGATCATGGGGCACCACACACTGGTTTTATAGACCGTTTGACACATTTTCATCACACTGGTTAACATAGCCTTCCTGGCATTTTCTTAGTTATTGTGTTAAGACATTTATATTCTACATTTACTAAGTTTCACATGTACCCTTGTAAAATGCACTGTGGGTGTAATCCCACCAATCGCCCTCCCTCCGCCCATCCTCCCCCCTCTCTCCCCTCCCTCTCCCTCTTCTCCATATTCTTAGGTTATAACTGGGTTATAGCTTTCATATGAAAGTCATAAATTAGTTTCATGGTAGGGCTGAGTACATTGGGTACTTTTCTTCCATTCTTGAGATACTTTACTAAGAAGAATAATGTTCCAGCTCCATCCATGTAAACATGAAAGAGATAAGCTCATTTACCACCAAAATACCCCTCACCCCATGAGCCTTGACTTTGTGCATCACCACAAAGCCATGCTTCCATCCCTTGGCCTTTCATGTGTTTCTTTTGTTTGGGATCCACTTCTCCACCGCCCAAACCCAACTCCTCATTAGAACTGCAGCTCCCATTCACCAGCCTCTGCTGATCAGCCACCTGCCCACATGCCCCATAAAATTAAATGCTGCCTTTCCTGTGTGCCAGTAATTCTTTACGCACCATCTAGCATCCCTGCTATCAATATTAGTATACTCATTACAGAACTGTTTATTAAGTGCCAAAAACAGGCCCAGCTCTGTGAATCAAATGTCAATAAAGTAGACACAGTGCTTAGCCTCAAGTATATTACAGAATAGTAGGGATAAAGACAAGTAAGCCACTAGTTTTAACATAAATGGTGGTATCCCAAGATACATGAGAGGAGTGCTTATTCCAGTCATGAGGAATGAAAGAACACTTTAAAAGAAATAGGATCCCATCTGATAATTGGAAGATGAGTAGGAGTCTGGAGAAGAAGAAAAGTATTCTAGACAGAAGAACAACAATTTAACAGATAAATTTATATGGCTCCTTACTTATATCATCTTATTGAATTGCCAAAAACACTCTATGTGGTAGAGGTTATATTCATGTCTGTTTTACATAGAGAGAAATCAAGGCCCAGTGAGATGAAGGAACTTGCCCAGGGTCACATCACTGTAAGAAGGGAAGCTGGGATCCAAACTTTTATCTCTATGCTATGCTGTGTGCATAAAAGCTTAGAAGGAAAAGAGAACCCAAGCAGTTGGCTTCCAAAGGGAATGAGAGTGGCTGGGTCACAAAGTGAGGGCAGCTTCAGATGAGTTCGAGAGGGAGCAAAACCTTGAAGGTGAAGACAGGGGCTTTCACCTTTGCATTCACAACAACAGGAGACACTGATGTGTTACAGCAAAGCCTTGTCTTAGGGTAATTGGATGTTGAGTGAGAAAGAAAGAAGTGGTTGGGGGACACCTATTTCTGGCATCCAGCTGGGAAGAGCATGGGTGGTGTTTCCATTTCCTGCAGTAGTGATCAGAGGAGGAGAAGGAGCTTTGAGAAGCCATGGTGAGTGCCACTTTGGACATGCTGGATATAAATGTATATATAATAGATACGAATTGCAGGCAACTGGATATACAGATTTGCAGAGTAAAGTGCTGGGGTAGCACTGTGGGAATGGTCAGCATATTGGTGGCTTGAAGGAGTGAATGAGATCACCCAGGGAAAGCATGCCATGGTTAATAGAAGGACCAGACACCAACATCCAAGGAGAGAGCAGCCAAAGGGAGGAATTTAAAGGAGATAATAACAGCAATTATTTAGCATATATTTTGTGCCAGGAATTGTTCCAAGTGTTTTATATATTTTATCTAATTTAATCCTTACAACACTGCTTTCAGAGACACAGAGAGTTTATGGAACTTGTCCAGAGGTACATAGCTAGTAAGTGTTGGAGTGAGGATTTGAACACAGGCAATGAGGGGCTAAAGTCTGTATCTTCACAAGCTATGTAACTACAGCCTTTATCCAGAAACACAGGAAGAGGCTGTTCCAGGTGAGATGGAGTAGATATCAATGTCAAATGCTTCCAAAAACATAAAGAAATAAAAGAATGTCCCTTGGGTTTAGCATGATGATAGCCATTAGTGAAACTGGCTAGTGCAGTTTCTCTTGGTGATGGGATGAAACCCAGGGGGCAGTGCTTTAAGGAGAAAAGGAATAAGGAAAAGTAGAAAAGGAATATAGGCAATTCTTTCAAGAATTTTTGCAATGAATAGAAAGAAGAAATATAGAGAAAAAAGCAGGAAACTGAAATGGAGCCTAGGAAACATTCTAATTTTTATTGTGGGGGAGATTTGGGCATGTTTAATGATGTTGAGAAGCAGAGGAGAGAATAAGAGAGAAGGTTTCCCATGAGCAAGATCCCCACATGATTGGGAGAGATGGGATCCATGATACAGTTAGAGATATTAATCTTGACCTGGAAGAGGGACACCCTTACTGTTGAACAAGAAGGAAGGACACAACAATAATTTGGGGATGATGTTATAAGATTTAGAGGGGAATTTGAAGGAGATTACATCTGATGATCTTCATTTCTTCTCTGAAATATCAAGTGAGAACACCTGTTGAGCAGAAGGGTGAATGAGATGGGTATATATGTTTGAGAAATGTCTGGATGTTTCCTCCTCCTGGAGTTAAGACACATGGTCAATCTTTACCATAGTGTCCAGCCCAGAATAGCCAGTAAGTATGAATTATACATTGCATTTCATTGGATTGGAATCGTCTAAGAATCCCAAAGTGAGACCTTGATGTAAAGAGTCAGATGAGCATGGAATAATCTTCCCTTATCCAACAGTCAAGTTTTCCTCAGGGTAAACTTAAGTCTGGGTGGTGAAGAGCTATAAACCACACCATCTGACCAAAGCCTCTCCTAGACAGGACCCTTGGGCAGTACAAGGAACCTTAAACTCCCTCAGAGTAGCTGGGCAGAGAGTAGTTGAACAAGAGCCACCCTTCATGAGGCTGGAGAGCTTTCAAGAATAAGGACTGCTAGCATTGCCCAGGATTTGTATCCCCCTAACAAATTAGGGATTTTATTATTTAGAAACTTGTATAACATTTAGTCAATCAACTGAAGCAAGTCTTGGTCAAGCATCTAATTTATTGTTTAGGTGCAACTGCTCAGGATGACCCAACTGAATTTTATCTAATCTTCATAAATGAAATATACTTCCTCCACAAAGTTAAAGGCCCAGGGGCTTATAGTGTGCCTCTACTGAAATCTCCATCAGTGCATTATGATATCCAACAAATCATAAGACTGGGAAACACAGCCCAACTTTTTCATGAGGAGAAAATTGTAGGTCCAGTAATAACATCTGATTTTAGCTTTGTGTTGTTCCTTTTTATTGATATAAGTTGACTAAAATTGTTCACTTTTAGCACCCTACATCAACCCATCATCAGCATTTAATTTCACAAACCAAAGTCATTTTTGGTTCAAACTATGCAGATACTACCAAGATCCAATATTACTGTTGTCCTGCTGGGTGTGAACTAGTAGCACCACTGGAATCCAGTGGAGAAGAATGAAGCCCGGATGTGAATGTGCATCAGCGCTGGGCTCTCTCTTGGAATTAGGTCTACATAGATATTTGATTCAGTGTTAGGTAACCAGGACTTATGCTCTCCTAGAAGAGCAATAAGGATGCACACCCTTCTTTATGTTAGGGCTTGTTTTTATCACTGCAGACTACAAGGACCATGGTCTATAAGGACCATATAGAAGCACCCAAAATGGTTGGAAAATTCACCCCTAAAGGACAATTCATAGCAGCTTTGCAAAGCAAAATAGATTGGCCTAAATAACACTAACCAACCATCCAATCCGCTTGGTTATGGAGGACTCCCATGTACAACCCACCATATCTGGGGCTCCATCCAAAAGCCAGATTACATAAAAATACACATTTGGCAGAACTCTTATTCCTTTGTGACCCAGGTGACTGACAACACCCGCTCACAGGCCAAAACTGTTCCACAAGACTCTCAGATGTCAGCAATACAATTGCCCAGGCCCAAAACAGGCATGAACTTCATTGAGATGAAAACAAACATTTGTGCAGTCCACTGCCACTCCTAAGAAGTGAACCAGCTGCTCTCAGGCTGGGAATGGAGTCAGTCTGCTTTCATTAATAAACATTGCTTTTACAGCCTGCGCGTCCAGTAGCTATCAGAGCATCGTTTCCTCTTTTTTAGATCCACCTCTTTGAGGAGCAGAAAAATCCATGAGCAAACTCCTCACCAGCTCCTCAAATGCACATAAGTACATAGACATAAAATTTTGCATTATAAGGGATTTATGGACTCCTTGGAGTTCTTCTATGAATATTTCAGGTAGCTTATATAGGGGGGAACTTCTGCTATTATGAAGCATATGAGTTTTGTTTTAATGCACAGATAATATCCACATTCCAAGAACCTGCTAGAAAAGTCAATCAGTGAGTTAATCTACGTGAGAAAAATAGTCTTAAGTTTGAATCAGCTTTTGCTAGACTATCCTATAGTAACAAGCAACCCATCAGTGGCTCTGGAGCCTCCCTTGCTTGTGTCACCTGTTCTTCTCAGCAGGTGTAGCCCCTCTCGGAACGCACCGATCTTAATGAAAAGGTAAGGGAGCAGTGGCCAGACCATGCAGTGTTCTTTAGAGTTTCTGCTTGGACACAGCACACGCCACCTTTGTTCACATTCCACTGCCCTTAATCAGCAGCACATCCAGGCCTCGAGTGGCCAAGGTAGGAGATATTCTCCTCTCACAGGGGGTGGGGGTGAGACGTTACCATGAAATGTGACCCTCTGGGTTTGGCCCAACAAAAGAGGGGCAGCAAATATTTTCAAGTTTACCATACTTGGGGATCCACCAATCAATCTCACACATTCCCCAGTTCCACCCTTAATGCAAGGCAGGAAACAGAAAGCAAGAGAACACTACTAAGAACTGACCCTCAACACTTTCCCTGAGGGGAATTTTAAGTCATGATCTTTGAGTCTAAGGGTCAAGGCCTGAAAGAGTGAGAGATATTAACCACTGAAGACCTTGTCTATTAGCTATTCAATGTGCCTGAGAAAATGATCTACAGGCTGGAAAAACTTCTCTTACAGTTTCTACTGGGATAAAAGTTGATGCTTGCTAGAGTTGGTTTGCTTCTTCCTATCAGATGGTGAGGATGGCATATTATTTAAGATTTCTATCTAACCTCAGTTACCAAAAAGTTGAGGGTTGAATTTCATATTCAAGAGCAGTAAGCATGTAGCCTCATATTTCTAGTTAAATGACATCCTCCTGTTCTCTATATAGTTTCTTTTCTCTCTTTATAACTTTATTTTTTAAGATAATATTTCAGAAATGTTTTTTCTTGTTGCAGAAATAAACATATTTGATGCATAAATTTAGGAAAACAACAGAAAGTGAAAAGAAAGAAAAGCTATTTATAATATCACCTCCCCTTCACTCCTCCAAATAGCCCTGATAGTATTTTGGTATATTCCTTCCAATATTATACCTATTTACATATAAATAGCTGTGATATGTTATTTTTATATTTATGTCTTGGATTTGGTTTGCTGGTATTTGATGGAGGATTTCTGCATTTATGTTCATCAGGGATTTGGGGCTTTTCTCACAGTGACCTTATCTGGCTTTGATATGAGGGTCATGCTGGCCTTGTTAATGACTTGGAAAGGATTCCTTCCTTTTCAATTTTTTGCATGAGTTTGAGAAGCTTTAACATTAATTCTTCTTTAAATGTTTTCACCCATGAAGCCATCCAGTTCTGGGCTTTTCTTTGTTGGGAGGTCTTTGATTACTGCTCTTTCTCCTTATTTGTTATTGATCTGTTCATTTTTATTTCATCGTAATTTGAGTCCTTGCTCTCTGCTTAGTATTTGTGTGGCTGAGGAAGTAGCCACTCAAAGGTGTGGTAAAGTTTCTTTTTAGGTACTTTTGAATTGTTCAGTCTTAAAATAATGTCTTTATAATATTAACAAAACTTCACTTTATGCATAATCCTAAAAATAACACTAGTCTGTCCAACCAAAAAATAATTTCATCAAGAATCACTTAAGTTCAAAACTGGTGGACCAAGAAGACTGACTGTGTTCACCACTGTTGCTGCCAGATCAAGGACTTCAGCTGGTAAACAGAAACCCTCACTACTTCCGGGGGAGGGAGGTATATAAACCACGCTATGCTGTGTATACATGAGAACACCCACATGTGAGCTTGATGGCTATCATACTATTATTTCAACATTTACTAGTGTTATCATTTATGATGCCTTTTATATCCTGTAAGTGTCACTCAAACATTCATAAGTCAGGATATAAGTGCCAGAGCTAAAAAACACATCCCCAAATCAATAACTCAATGGTGGGAGTTAAAGGTAATAAAGCCGCATGGTGTGCTGCACAGCTGATTTAGGAGACTCACTCAGCAGAGAGGCAGGCACCAAGAGACAGAAACAGAGTGCTCCTAAGAGCACATGTTATATTCCGCTGCATAAAAAGCTCTAGAAACCAGTGTGACAGGGTTGTAGAATACAGTGTGATAGTTTAGGTTGCCTCAAATTGTGAGTATGGCTAGTCTGTGTGAATAGCCTTCCCTCTGTTCTCTTACTTTTACCCTGAGGGGCGTCTTACCTCCCGCAACATATAATCAAGGGAGAACAAAGATTTTAACTGCCAGAGGAAGATGATGGGGTATAAGACCAGAGTCTCCCTTTCCAGAGACTGACTCAAGCTGGACCTGGGGGGGAGGGCAGGAAGTACTGATACAGGGTCCCCCCACTGAACCACAAGACAAGGACTTGGCTTAGAGAGAAATCCCAATCCCAAGTACCACATGGGAATGGAAGGAAGATGATGGGGAAGATGAAGGTAGGACCTTTCTCATCAGATAACCAAGATGCAGATAACCCAAACTGCTCTCGAGGAGCAGCCTTCCCTACACACAGAACTCACACAAATGGACTCACGTTTGCCCTGCCTGCAGGATTTTTCTAAGTTCCACACAATTTACTCCAATAGAGGAGAGGGCACTGAATCGCTATGTGGAGATGTAGGCAACAAGAGAAGCTCTCGGCCACTGACCAAGGTTACCTAAAGGGAATCGGCAGAAATGTCACCATCAGCACAACTACAGGGGGACTCCATCCCTGTTACGGACATTTTGCCCCATGAAGGTCAAGAATGAACCTGGTTTAAACTGGGGAAATTAGGACCCTGTCTATACCTGCCTTGTGGTTTTCATAAGCACAATTGAAATTTTTTTGACCTAGCTCATGTTTAATATCCTCTCTTTCCAGAACTAATAATGACCTTTTCATTATACTTTCAAAATATATTTACAACAGTTATTGAAACTTAGTCCTGTGCTTTCATGACTTCAGTGCTTGCTGTCACTTTCTTTACACCCAGCTTGGTCGTCCATGGATTCTTTACCGTGATTCACTCTTTGGCTGACCAGCATGCCACTTTCCTAGCTGTCTGAGTGTGGGGTGGTGGGTGGGGCTGTTCTGGAGTCGATGCCTCTCTGAGGACACCTTCCTCGTGCCTTCCTTTGTGAGCAGAATCATGTACGATGACTCCTTTTCCCTTCAAACTTGTCATCGTTTGTCCAGGTTGTGTCCTATTTAACCTGGGAAAGACAAGCCAAGGTAAGCCTGACTTTTATTCTTTTGTTGTTAGTCTGTTCTTTCTGGAGTATGTGTGGACGATTATTTCTTTGTCCTTGAAGATCAGGAATTTCACCAGAGTATTTCTAGGTGTTAATCTGTTTTCGTTCTCTCTGTCTGGTGCCTGGTGAGCTCCTTTGATCTGCGGATGTAGGTCTCTCTCCTGCTCAGAACTGTTTCATTCTGTTATTTCTTTGAATGCAGCTTCTGTTCCATGTGCTCTGATCTCTCCATCGTCAGTGACATGGATTTTCAGAGCACTGAAGCTCCATTGTCTGTTCCCTAGAGCTGTCCTGCCTGCCTGAGCTCTCATCTCTGATCACTTTGTCCTTTTCTGGGCAGTCTGCTCAGGTTTGTATCCAATCAGAAGCCTGTAATTGGAGTGTTTATTCAAATAGGTCAGTATTCAACCTATTTCCTCCCCTCCAGCTTTTGTAGACTGACTTTTCTTCTATATAATTTTCCTCAAAGGTAAATTCCACCCGCCTGGCACTGAAACAGAGGAGAGGTGTTATGTTCAGCACCATGCGCAGGCTGTTACAACAGGAGCGGTACACGAATAATCCGGAGCTGGGCAAACTGTCAAAGGCTCTTGGAACAGCAGTAGCACGTCCTATCTCTTTTGCATATTCATTACACTTCTGGCATCTGACCTGCAAAGCCTAGCCAAGAAAAAACATCAGAAGCTGGTTCTCTGCTGAAGAAATAGCAACCAGATCCCCTGTTTCTAGTGTGGGCGATTACAACCAGTTTCTTTGTAGGGGCCAACTTAGGGAAGGCCCTGGTGACTCGCTCAATGGTCATCCAAGCAAGTGATACAATTGTTTCTCTAACACCTGCAAGCAAGAGATGAGTAAAAGTCAGCTGTGGCTGGATTTTACATTGATCTTCTAATCATAATCACATTACAGTGATTACAGGGAGTTGAAATTCTATGGGTCATTCCAAGTAAAGGTTTAGAGCAGCAGTTCTCAACCTGTGGGTTGTGACCCCTTTGTAACAATGAAAATACATTCTGCATGTCAGATATGTACATTACGATTCATAACAGTAGCAAAATTACAGTTATGAAGTAGCAACGAAAATAATTTTATGGTTGGGAGTCACCACAACGTGAGGAACTGTGTTAAAGCGTTACAGCATTAGGACTCATTAGGAAGGTTGAGAACCACTGATTTAGAGGAAAATACACTCATAATTTATATCAGTTGCTGAGATACCACACAATTGTCTCTTTAAAGCTTTTTTGTTCAGGGGTTTCCTGGCTACAGATTTCCACTCATTGGGTAGATCTGTCACCCCATGCACTAAACATGGCAAATGCCAGGCTTTATGGTGTGGAGTTTGTTGTACACTCTTGAAACTTAAATGCTTTTAAATGTCCTCTTTATCTCATATCCTCTCTGAGAAAAAATATGGTATAAATCATAAAGATCTCTGCAAACTGAACAGCCTTGGTTTCACACCCTTGTCAATACAATGTCTACATATTGGCATTAACATTTATCTTAGGACTAAATTCTAGCTCTATCCAGTTAAGCTCTCACACACTCGTGGAAAATCTAGTCTCTTGATGAACTCAGACAGATGTTTCAGCCTGTGCTTTCCCAAAAGGCAGAGCTTGAGGCAGGGGCTTATGTCCAGGTATTTTGTCTGAGGAAGAAATCTCAAGGAATAAAAGTATAGTCTTGGGGAAGTCATATTGAGGGGCACAAAGGCAACAGTCTATGGCTGTGTTCTTAAGCTGAGCACTCTGCAAGAACCTGGAGAGCTGACTTCCAGAGGGTGGCCATGTAAATTATACCTTAGAAGAGTTTGTCCTAGAATGGAAGGGTAGTACTGAAAAGCCAGCTCCCAACCCCTGTTGATCAAAAGTTTCCTGGTAGGTGTTGGTTTTCTCACACTTCCATGATTACTTAAGGGTATGCATCAGAATGACCAAGAGGCTCCTGTAGACTTCCCAAGAGAGAGAAGCCTTAGGCAGAAGGTAAGAAAGATATAGTGCTGCTCTGAGAAGGTTACACCTGCAGACAGATGCCAAGTTATGCCTGCAGACAGCTGTTACTACAGCAACAGCCAGGCTGTGAGGTAGGCTGAGAGGACGGGAAGACAAGCATAAGACATGTCCTCTGCGCTGGGCATTTGGAAGGAGTGAGTCTTTTGTGTGTCTTGTGTTTACTACTGAAACTTACAGAGCTGGTGCTCTGTAACCACTGGCTACAGAAGAGAACCCAGCACCCTGCCTACCTGGGAAGAGACAGAGGAGACAGAGAGAGACAGAGTAGACTCTAGTTAATACAATTAGATAAATGGAATATTTTCTAAATAAATATAAATTTAATATAAACAAAAGTACTCTGCTGAGCACTTGTTCACATACAAACTCTTTTGCCTCCCACTAAAGCCATGGAAGGTAGACATTATTTTCATTTCATAAATTAGGAAGGTGAGTGTCAGAGACTTAATGTCCCCAAGATGACACCATTAGTGAGTATCCAAACTGAGGTTTGGATTCAGGACTCTCGATGCAAAAAACAACTGCACCATATACTATTTGAGGTGCTCAATATTTTGGATTTTAACTTTCATAAAATCTATGAACTTCCTTATTTTAGCCAACCAAGTAGCTTGAACACTTTTTCTTGTGTGGTTGGTTGGTTTTCTTTTGTGACAGCTTCAGCTCTTTCTAATTAGGTGGTGACTAATGTGTTGCCAATGTGCAAATGAAAAGGTAAACATGGCAGGCATGGCTTTTGGCATACTGAGCTGACACAGACCAGCCCCATCCTTGCCAAAACAAATAGAAATTTTGGATACAATATAATTGTAAAAAATGTAGAGGTGAGTTTAAAACTAAGAAGGTGAAATCCTCATCTGCCAAATGCAGTGAGAAAAATTAAAAATAGGATGAAAACTGACTCCATGGGGAGACACTTGGCTTCTTTACCAGATTATGGATCCCAGTGGCCATTCTAATTCCTAATTCCTGCATAGGAACAGGAAATGTGGGTTCAGGGCTGGGAAAATGAGGAACTGAAACTAAACTACCTGTGTGACATTCAGTGATTCAAAGGATTGTCTCATTCTTAAGTAGGAAATAGATAAATTCTACCTACCTTCCCAAAGAAGCTCTTTCCACATGAAGATGTAAAGTCCAAACTATATCTTCTGAGAAATAAAAGAAGTACAAATTGTTCAGCCAAGAACACAGTATTTAAAGCAAGCAAACAGCCCTCAGAATGGGAGAAGATATGTGCAGGTTATGTCTCCGACAAAGATTTAATAACCAGAATCCACAGAGAACTCAAACATATAAGCAAGAAAAGAACAAGTGATCCCATCGCAAGCTGGGCACAGGACTTGAAGAGAAACTTCTCTGATGAAGACAGGCACATGGCCTATAGACATGAAAAAATGCTCATCATCTTTAATCATCAGAGAAATGCAAATCAAAACTACTTTGAGATATCATCTAACTCCAGTAAGATTAGCCCATATCACAAAATCCCAAGACCAGAGATGTTGGTGTGGATGTGGAGAAAAGGGAACACTTCTACACTGCTGGTGGGAATGCAAATTAATACATTCCTTTTGGAAAGGTGTTTGAAGAACACTTAGAGATCTAAAAATAGATCTGCCATTCAATCCTATAATTCCTCTACTAGGTATATACCCAGAAGACCAAAAATCATATTATAACAAAGATATTTGTACCAGAATGTTTATTGTAGCCCAATTCATAATTGCTAAGTCATGGAAAAAGCCCAAGTGCCCATCGATCCACAAATGGGTTAATAAATTGTGGTATATGTACACCATGGAATATTATGCAGCCTTAAAGAAAGATGGAGACTTTACCTCTTTCATGTTTACATGGATGGAGCTGGAACATATTCTTCTTAGTAAAGTATCTCAAGAATGGAAGAAAAAGTATCCAATGTACTCAGCCCTACTATGAAACTAATTTATGGTTTCATATGAAAGCTATTATAACCCAGTTATAACCTAAGAATAGGGGGAAGGAGGAAAGGGAGAGGAGGGAGGGGGGGATGATGGGCAGAGGGAGGGTGATTGGTGGGATTACACCTGCGGTGCATCTTACAAGGGTACATGTGAAATTTAGTAAATATAGAATGTAAATGTCTTAACACAATAACTAAGAAAATGCCAGGAAGGCTATGTTAACCAGTGTGATGAAAATGTGTCAAAAGGTCTATAAAACTAATGTATAGTGCCCCATGATCACATTAATGTACACAGCTATGATTTAATAATAAAATAATAATAATAAAATAAAATCAGATTCTAAAAAAAAAAACAAAGAAGTACAAATTGTTGACAGAAAGCCACCCAAACTCTGAAAACTTATTTAAAGAGGTTTATTCAGAACAAGTATGAGGACTATGACTAAGAAAACATGAGCAAGTGGACTTGCTGTGATTGGGTTACAGTTTGGTTTTAGACATTTCAGGGAGACAGGAATTACATGCAAAGTCATAAGTCAATACATGGAAGGTATGCATTGGTTTGGCCAAAAAAAGTTAGGACATCTGAACCAGACCATTACAAGCTATAGATAGGTTTAAAGATTCTTTAATTTGTAATTGGTTAAAGAAGCTTTGTCTGAAGGCGTGAGATGTTTTAAGATAAGGAAGTTTGTTAATCAGAGACAAGTTACTGGACATACATTCAGATTTACATGATCTGCTAAGTAAATTGATGACCTGCAGGTGTGGTTTAAGCTTTGCCTTGCATAGCTTTAGGCCTGTTAATGAGTTACAAAGGACATCTCCAAGATGGGAAAGAACATGACAAGGCAAGTCTGACCTCCCTTCTCCTGCCCAGCAACTCAGCTTTAGGGTATTTCTGGGGTCTCCTTGGCCCAGAGAGTGTCCATTCACTTGTCTAGGGGGCTTAAGATTTTTTTTTAGTTCACAAAAGCAACATTCAACATTAGAAAAAAGTAGGTCAGTGGAGTCCTAAAATGGTATCAACAAAAAGAATATACAACTGTACCAAAGGGAGCAGTGCACAGCCCAAAGCACAAAGGCTCCCTCAGAAGTAGATAATCACTGATCAATACAAATTTGCAGTACCAACTTGCCAAAATATAAGAAAAATGAACCACAGTGAGGGAGAGTGAACAAGGCACTCAGGGATAAAAAACTGTTGACCTAGAATGCTCTATCCAGATAAGCTATTTTTAAGAATAAAGGGATTAATATTTTCACTCACATATCCTTATTAAATTAAATTTAGCCTAAAGCTACATATTTTAAGTTGAGCCCAACAGTTTCTCTACACACAGTGAACTGTAACTTAACTGGGTGAGTAGAAAGACCATAACCTACTCTTGTGCCAATTACCAAGTTTCGGCCAATTAAAGGCAGCCAACTCTTCAAACTGTGTTCAAGTAAGACAAACGCCCAGCTGTAACCAACCAGCTATTTCTGTACCTCACTTCTATTTTCTGTCACTTTCCTTGTTCTGTTCTTAAATATTTTTTGACCTCAAGGTAAAGCCAGCATTGCCTTGAACCTTTTCTGATTAGAGGGCTGCCCAATTCATGAATGGTTCTTTGCTCAAGTTAAACCCTAATGAACAACGATAACAAAAAAAAAAGCTAAGACCCCACAAATTGAATAGATCCCATCCCAGCCGTGGGAACCCCGGGGGGTTGGGGGGGGACCTTGAAAACTGAGTTCCCAGCCATGAAGGGAGGTATGAAGGACAATTACACATTCCCATTTTTTCTTCATAAATATTCATGACTCCTCCTATAGCTTGTTAAATATGTATC
This sequence comes from Nycticebus coucang, assembly GCF_027406575.1. Classification (NCBI taxonomy): domain Eukaryota; kingdom Metazoa; phylum Chordata; class Mammalia; order Primates; family Lorisidae; genus Nycticebus; species Nycticebus coucang. Next base: position 75,471,477 of record NC_069791.1, on the reverse strand, counting down.
TTTAGCCACCCTGCTCAGTATAAATCCTGTTCCCTTTTCCTCTGTCTCTTAAAACACGTGTCCCTGGCTTGAGAACAGAGCAGTGTTTCCCAGTTTGCCAGAAAGGACACTGTATGCTGAGAACCTTTCACTAGAAATAAAGCTCCCCTTTTTCCAAAGTATAAACCCCATTTTTCCCTCTGTCTCTTAAAACATGTGCCCTTGGCTTGAGAACACAGCAGTGTTTCCCAGTTTGCCAGAAAGGACACTTTTTCCAAAGTATAAACCCCATATTTTTTAGGTATAAACCCCACTCTTAAATATAATTTGTCTAAAAGTTTTTCTTTTAACATCTCCTTTAAAAGCACTATAAAAATTGTACTTTAGTAAGATTGTAATTGAACTCAGAAGGAAGGTATAGGGTACAAGGAGAAATAATGAGTGCCCCCCCATACACAAAGTTGACATCTGAGCATTTACAATAAAAGATAATAACAAATCCCTCCTTTAATATGAAGGAGGGATTAAAGCAATGTGGAACTTAATGTAGAACCTCTGTAAGTGGACCACCCGAGAGACTATAACAGACTGTCAACATACAGAGGTGGTCAACATAACGAACTGGGTCTACTGTACCAATACATACACATGGTGCATGTCTGGTTTATGAAAACTAGGTCAATCGAAGGAAGTGATCAATATAGGGAGATGATCAGCTATGGAAGTTCTACTATAATTGATAACAATTGGAAGTAAAAGTGAGGAAGAATGTGGTTAAAGTAGTCTATACATTGTGTGCTTTTCAGAAGTAGAACAAAATGATAAACTTTAAACTCCATCAGATATGTGTGTTAAAAACTTTTGGAGTAACTTCTAATAGATTAGAAAAAAAGGACAACTTCTATAGCAATCACAGGAAAAGAGATGCCTAGTAGACATCCAACTGAGGCCAGATCCAAGAGGGTAAATTTGAAGCCATTCACTTAAATGATTTCTAAGCCATTGGACAGGATGTGATCAGAAACAAGTGTAAAGAAAAAAGGAGAGGATCCAAAGAGGGAGCGTGGGGCTCTGAAACAATAAGAGCTTGGACCAAGGGGTCCAGTCCTGTAGTGTATACTGGACACAAGAAGCCAGCAAGACAGAACCAGCAGGGTTCTGGGTCATGGAACCCAAGGAAAGGAAATGCTTCAAGAGGGAGCAGTGATCATCTGTGTCACTTGTTCCTGGTAGCTTAAGAAAAGGCATGATGGAGATTGGCCCCTAGATTTGCTGATGTAGAGGACCTAGTCAAGATATTGAAGTTGAAATATTAAATGAAATGTTAAAAAGAGTACCTATTGGGATATAAAATATCAATACATAAATGGGCAAAGAATTCATAAACACCTCCTGCATGAAGAAGACCTTGACATAGGACACAATTTATAGTATAAAACAAGGGAAAGAACTACTACAGCAATCCATATGAAAGTGAAATAACTTTTTTTCTTTTAAAATTTTACGTCTTTAGGGTGGGAAAGGATTTCTTAATTCCCAAAAAGTAAGATCATAACTAAAATCTTTGACTGCTTTTGACCTCACTAATGTTTCAACTTCCTTCTAAGCTATCATAAACAAAGTCAAAAGTTAATCAGCAAAGCAGATGGAGATATTAGCAATATAGATAGATACCAAAGATCTATCTATGTAATCATAGAAATAAATCTATTTTAATCTATGTAATCATCAAGATTACAAAAATCAATAGAAAAATGTAAGCAATTGTGTAGGCAATTCACAAAAGAAGAAAAAACACATGGCCTGTAAATATTAAAAAAGTAAAGCACTAGGACCTGTTAGCAATCAGAGAACTGTAAATGAAAACAGTAATGCTATACAACTTCACACCCGGCAATCTGAAAAAAAAGAAAGAAAGAAAGTACAACAACTGAGAAACAGAAACTCCCAAAACTGCTAGCAGAGTGTTAACTAGTATGGCTATTTTGGCAATATCCACTAAAGTTGAAGAATTGTGATAAATACAATGCATGAACATCACTCCTAAGTGCATTTTCAGAGGAACTCATGCAGTCACTCATAAATAAATTAAATTATGTTCATATATTAACATATATACTAAAATGAGATATTAGAAATAATCTGTTTTCACAGAAACCAACACGACTTGGTAAGAAGAGCAGTGTCCTGAGTTCAGATTGTCTGATGAATAGGATTCAGTTGTATTTACCTGAATGGAGTTGAGGAACATTCTCCTTAGTAAAGTATCACAAGAATAGAAATAATCTAAACACCTGCCAACACCTTCCCTTATAGAAATAAATCTATTTTAATAGATTTATTAAAATAAATAAATTTTATTTAATAAATAAATAAGGGAAAAACTTATTAAGGGAAAAACTGCACTAACTAAAATATATTCTAAAACGAAAGAGTATACAGAGGTTAAAATATAAGCTACACAAAAATCTCAAAAACTTAACATTGGATGAAGGATAGTTTATTATAATAAATGTGTAACACAAAAAATCAGTACTAACATGTTTTATGAACACTAACATAAAAACATGGATAAGAAGGAAACACACCAACTTTAGAATAGTTGAGTCTTCTGGTGGGTGGGAGAGAGAGGGAAATGGAGTCAGAAGAGTTCAAAGTGAACTTGAACTGTCTCTATGACGTGAGCTCGGATGTGCAATAAAGTTGGTTAAATGCTGATCTGCTGAACCAAGGCAACGCCTGCATAAGAGTTCTAATCTTATTCTAAGTGCTTTTCTTTTTTTGTGTATACTTGAGATTATTTTATGATAAACACAAATGAGTATGATAGGAAGTGGGGAAGGGACTGATTATGGAGATTGATGAATGGACATCTTAATAGAGGCCAAAGAAGGATTTTGATTTGAGAGTTTTCAACCATGATTGTTGTTTCTCAATGAACTGTCCACAGCCTATTCATGGCCCATAGGGTTATCCCAAGGAATTGTGAGCAGATTCAAAAGTTTTAAGTCCTTTCTGCCGTTCTTAATGGAAAGTAGATGTCAATTTCACAGACCCAGATATTTATGTACATGGAAAGCCTACTTTCTGGGTCCTAATCTCTGAAAATAATTTTTATGGTTCACACAAGTAAGTCATAAACTAAAATTAGTGCATAATCTTGGCATTTTCTATGGATTCTAATTCAGTACTTTATTAGAAAACTCGTTTGCCATTCAAACCAAGACAACACCACAAAACTTCTAATATGCATGTGTTGCAAATTACCCCCAAACTTAATGGTTGAAAACAATGACAATCCTTATTTTGCTCACAACTGTATAATTTGGGCAGGACCAAGTACAATTTGCTTGTTTTTGCTCCATTCAGAATCTGCTGGGGTGGTTTAGAGACTGGAGGCTGGACTGACATGAAGTCTCCTTTACTCACACGTTGGTGACAGATGCTGGGCAATGAATGGTCTAAGACTTCAACTGGGGCTTCTGGTGGGAACATTTACATGTGGCTTCTCCTTGTTGCCTGGAATTCCTCATAAAATAGTGGTTAGATTCTCATGGGTATACTCCTAAGATAAAGAGCCAGACCCACGTCACCCTTTATGACTAGTCTTGGAAGTCCTACAGTATCATTTCTCCCACATTCTATTAGTCAGAGCAGTCACAAAGTTCAGTTCACAAAGTCCCACAACTTTGGCAGTGCTCATTTCTGGAAAATATAGTATGCATGAACACAGAGTGGTGATTCAATCCCCTGCAACTCAACAATCCGATGAAAGTACTTCTGTGTATGTGTGCATGGGAGACCACAATATTGCACTGAGTTAATCATAATTTTCATTTGCTGCTTTTTTCTTTTTTCTCCTTTTTTTAATTAAATCATAACTGTATACATAAATGCATTTATGGAGTACAATGTGCTGATTTTACATACAATTTGGAATGCTTATATCAAACTGGTTAACATAGCCCTCACCTCACTTGCTTAATCATTGTGTTAAGATATTTATGCTCTACACTTAATAAATTTGACATACACCCTTGCAATATGCACCATAGGTGTGGTCCCACCATTTACCCTCCCTCCATCCAACCACCCTTCCTTCCCCTCCTCTTCCCTCCTTCATCCTGGGCTATAGTTGTATTTTATCTTTCATATGAAAATACGGGTGATTATAAATTGGGTTCATAATAGTACTGAGTACATTGGATACTTTTTCTTCTATTCTTGAGATACTTTCTTAAGAAGAATAGTTGATGCTATTTTTTTAAATTCTAGATTACAATTTTATGCATTACCCATATTAGTGTGGTCCATAGTTATCAAGTGAGGTTCTTAAACCTATACTGGCTAATTATGCATTTTGACATCAATAATGTTTTGATATATAAATATATAATAATTAGAAATTAGGACATGTATCCATGGTATTTTGAATATGAAGCCCTAGTAGATACATGGATAATCGACTCCAAATGTCCTCAGACAACATCTGATGTGTGGTCAATGAATTCTTGCAATAAATAATTTGCAAAGTATCATCAAGGTAAGTGCAATTAAAGCACTTCTAAGTTTATAAGGCATAATGTATAAGCTCATCCTGGGACTTGTTTATTTAGCTCTTGAATAATTATTCAAGTGAATTATTTTCTCATTTGATATGTTAATGAGATGAACTGAGACAATAGTTTTCCTACCCAAGTGGCGCCAGGTAGGTTCTCAACAAGGCCTGCTAAACTGAATAGAAATTAAATCACTCATTTGTTCACTCATTTTTTTTATTCAAAACACTGACTCATTCATTCACTCATTTATTCATTCCAGACAATAACTGATTTGTTGAAGGAGGTGAAAGAAAGGGAGGGAACCAAGGATGACATCAGGTTTCCTGCTGGAGCAACTGAGTGAACAGGGAAGCAAGTATCACCTCCCCAGGACTGGGATGTCATCTGTATAAAACAACCTATGTGCCCTACCAACCTTCCTCTCAGGGCCAGTATTTACATCTTAGGATCTACCTATGTTGATGATGTGCCAACACTCAGGGTATTTTAGATGAGTCCATTTCTCCCCACACTGGGCTTGGGTTGTCAACAGCTAAGACTCCCTTCATCAGTCAGTGATATGGACCAGAGAATCATAAAAACACAGAGAAATCCACTGAGTGTCCACATAACCCAACAAAAACAAACCTCTTAAAAACAACGTACACTATAGCAAGTACTGTTGCTAGATCTGATGAATAGGGTGTGTGATTTCACCTTGGTTTGCAATAGTAAGAATGGGCTGCACTGATCCATCCTCTTGCCTACTTATCCACTAAAAGAATGTAAATATTATAAAATTGAGGAGAAGGAAAGAAAATGGCTGATTGCAAGTCGACAGGACTGGACCTATATTCTCTGACTCCCAAGCACCCATCTTCTACCTGAAAAACAACCATGAAGGAAGGGGTCCAAATTCCCATCAAGATGTGTTCTCCTGACCACTCCCTTCCAGCCCACTTACTCCAGAACTCTATGCCACCAATTTTTTGATACCTTCGGAGATTTCCAGTCCATTAATTCTGCTACTTTTTCATTATTTATCATCTTTTTCAAGTTCTCACTTCCACTTTGCGCAGTCTAGAGTCCATGCATCCATTTACAAACACCTCTTGGGCCTGTCTCTCACTGCCAGCTACCCAACTGACAGGCCCCCTCACTAAACCCAACCATCCGCCTCCTTTGTGCTGGTACTCAGGCAACTGAACACTGCTGGAAAGGAAACTGCACGAGTATGCTAATTGGTCTCACTCACTGGCCAACAATCCTGCCCTGTTATCCTAGCAATTTCACCTTCCTGCTTTCCAAGATGCCATTACATCTTTCTTATCAAACCTCCAAAACACCTCCCACCACTTGGGCTGACAGCATCCCCTTGTGCTTTTTTGTGGATACAGGAACTATCAGATAAGAATGACTTCTGTCTCTGATTATCAAATCCAGCTGTCTCCTGACATTCATATCCATGTACTCTGCCTCCCATTCAATTACAGAGGATGAATTGTCACTACTCCTATCAAAGGCCAACTGAATGCTACTTTCCCTCCCCTTTTATCTATTCGGAGACTTTATTAATTACTATAATCATCTCCTACCTTTTTGTATCTTTAATTGATTCCTCTGTCTGGAATCATAGAAAGATGTTTCATCATCTTCCATTTTAAAGACACCTCACCAAATCTTGGTCCATTCCCAACTACCTTTCATGGTAGAATTTATCAAAAATATTTCAGTACTTACTGCCTCTTCCTCCTCACCTCTCATTCTTTTATAAGTTTTCCTAGCAATAGTCAAAAGGGTCTTCATGTAGTCCCATCTGCTTTTTTTTTTTTTTAAGAAAAAAGGTCTTAATAAAATAAAAATAAGAAAATCAAAATAAAAATAAAAAAAGAAAAAGAAATAAGGACTTGCTTTATGATAGAGTCTTGGTCCATAGCCCAGCCCAGTCTAGAGTACAGTGGTATAACCATAGCTCTCTGCACCTCAAACTCCTGGCCTCAAGCAATCCTCCAACCTCAGCTTCCTAAAGTTCTGGGATTATAGGCATGAACCACTACACCAGGCCCCCATATCCCATTTTTTAGGTCAAGAGGCTGAGGCCCATTTATGTCCTTGTTAAGATTCTCACAGCTTATCAGTGGCAAAGCCAAGACCAGAATTCCTGAATCTGAACTCCGATTTCTTTCTGGATATCTGTACTGCCCGTCCTCCAACATTTTGGATCTCACCCTCTAGCCAGCAGACTTCAGTTTATCAAAGCGGACATCAGAAGAATTTCCCAACTCACATTTCCCTGAAACAGACCCAGGTGAGCCATCAGTGGTATCTTCCACTTCTCCCCAGTCCATGCCCAAGTTCAGACTTTTCCTCACCTCCACACTGGTTCTTCAGGTATTCAGGCACTTGAAAGAAGCAGAAATGAGAGTTTACCAATCCCATTATCTTTAATGTCCCTTGTTTCTTCAAGCTCAAATTGAGTAAATCATATGTGCAATTTAACTCTTAATCAAGAGGCGCTTGAGTCTGACTTCAGAGACTTACTTTTCTGTCTCCTCAAGTGTCAGGTATGAAAATGAAGAATGTCTTACTTGCTCCACTGTGCGGCTCACATGCAGTAAATCACAGAGGCATGGCAGTGAAACAAGACTGTATTTCAGAAAGGAAAATGTGAAGCGAGGGACCTGGCACACTGGAGGCAGGGAGGGAGGAGGGAACAGACGGCAAAGCCCAGAAGTTCAAGTGTTTGCAAAACGTGTGTTTTGAACCTTGGCTGACACTGAGTAAAAAAGGGTGTTTCAGCCTTGGTCTTTGCTCAGAATCAGTCCTGGGATGACTGAGTGAAACTTGCCCAGGCCAGGAACTCTCCAACTGAAGAAGAGAGGCTTCAACCCCACAAAGCAGAGGGAAGAATCTGGCCCAGATGTTCAGATGACTGGGGACACATCACTCTTCTGGGAACTGCTATGGAAATCCTGAGCACCCAGGCCACCATCAACTCATCACCATTGACAAAACACCCTCACCATTAGTCTGGCTGTTTCCATCTGCTAGATTTCCATTTATTATGCTGTCATTAATACAGTTATTATTAATGTGACCAATAATACAGTTCCAGGTGCTCCACAAGGTGGTCTTCCCTTGTTATGCCCAGATCACGAAGTCCCCAAAGACCACCAGGGAGCCGATTCCAATACAAAAGCAAAAGAGCTGTTTTATTACAAGCTCAAGCTTGGGCTCCTGGGGTCTCTGCAACAACGGATCCAAGCCCTGAGCCCCGAGCTCTGTAACCAGGGTATTTTATAATGTAGCACAGCAAAGTGGGTGTATACAATTTAAACAAAGGGACTGCTTCTGGATTGGCTGCCACTGGGCCTGCCATATGGCCTAATCCAGAAGGCGGTTTCTGATTGGAAGCCAGTGACTCAAGGTGGAAACCGGCCACTCATGGTGACTCATCAGTTTTGAGAAATGCCTGTTTACAGGAAAGTTAAACTTTTACAACAAAATGGCTAATCCCCTAAAATGGCGTCGGTCTGGTTCTCTCACCCTCATGGTCTCACTCCTTGTTCTCTTAGTCCTGCTTCATGGTTCCATTAGAAACTTCTAGTCTCCTTTCATTTAGTTACCAAAATTAAGTAACTCATTTTCCACTAATTGGCTTCCAACTCAATCCTAAAAAGCCCTTTTGATTTTATTGACCAACCTAGAAATCTTCTCTGTTTTTTGTAGGTCCTTGGGTCCCCAAGGTGGCTTTTCTTTGTCATAATTACTAGGGAGATGGGAAAAAGAGCTTTTACAGAGGCGTCTTCAGGGGAAAATGTTCTTTTCTTTTTTTTTCTTTTTCCTCTTCTTTTTTTTTAATTGACACAGAGACTCATCCTGTCTTCCTGGGTAGAGTACTGTGGCATCATAACTCACAGCAACCTCAAACTCTTGGGCTCAAGCAATTTTCTTGCCTCAGCCTCCCAAGTAGCCAGGATTACAGACACCTGCCACAGTGCCCAGCTACTTCTAGAGATGGGAATCTCACTCTTGCTTAGGCTGGTCTTGAACTTGTGAGCTCAAGCAATCCTCAGTCTCCCAGTATGGGCCCTCAACAAAGCCCCAGGGGAAAAAATCAGAGGGAGTAAAACAACCATGGGGCGGAATCAGCGGAAAAACTCTGGTAACATGAATAACCAGAATAGATCAACCCCCCCAAGGAAAGATATGGCAGATGCAATTGAAGATCCCATTCATAAACAATTGGCTGAGATGTCAGAAATCAAATTCAGAATTTGGATTGCAGACAAGATTAACAAAGTGGAATTAGGAATTCGAGGAGAAATTCAAAAGTTGTCTCAAGAATTTAACGAATTTAAAGACAAAACCACCAAAGACTTAGACACACTGAAGCAAGAATTTGTAGCCCTCAAAGATATGAAAAATACAGTAGAATCCCTCAGTAACAGAATGGAGCAAGCAGAAGAAAGGATTTCTGACATCGAAGATAAAGCCTTTGAATGCTCCCAAACTCTCAAAGAGGAAGACAAATGGAGAGCAAAACGGATCACTCTCTCAGAGAGCTCTGGGATAATTAGAAGAAGGCAAATATCCGAATCATAGGAGTTCCAGAAACAGATGAAGTGGCCTCGCTGGGCACACAGGCCTTTCTGCATGAAATTATGAAAGAGAATTTTCCAGACATGCCTAGAGATTCTGAAATTCAGATAGCAGACAGCTTCAGAACCCCAGCATGACTCAACCCCAATAAGACATCCCCAAGGCATATCATAATTAACTTCACTAAAGTTAATATGAAGGAGAAAATCCTCAAAGCTGCCAGGAGAAAGAAAACCATTACCTTCAAAGGGAAGAATATTAGAATGACTGCAGATCTCTCTGCTGAAACTTTTCAAGCCAGAAGAGGGTGGTCACCGACTTTTAATCTCCTAAAGCAAAATAACTTTCAACCCCGGATCTTGTATCCAGCTAAACTGAGTTTCATTTATGATGGAGAAATTAAATACTTTAATGACATTCATATGTTGAAGAAATTTGCCATAACCAAACCAGCTCTTCAGGATATTCTCAGACCTATCCTCCATAATGACCAACCCAATCCTATACCACAAAAGTAAACTCACTCAGAAACTTTGGATCAAACTCTAATTTCCACACTGGTGAAAGGATTAAAAATGGCCACTGGACTTTTGAAAAACTCGATACCCAAAACTTCACCAGACTTATCAATATTCTCCATTAATGTGAACGGCTTAAACTGTCCTCTAAAAAGGCATAGGTTAGCTGACTGGATACAAAAACTCAGGCCAGATATCTGTTGCATACAAGAGTCACATCTTAACCTAAAAGACAAATACAGACTCAGGGTGAAAGGATGGTGGTCCATATTTCAGGCAAATGGTAATCAGAAAAAAGCAGGTGTTGCAATTTTATTTACAGATACAATAGGCTTTAAACCAACAAAAGTAAGGAAGGACAAGAATGGTCACTTCATATTTGTTAAGGGTAATACTCGCTATGACGAGATCTCAATTATTAATATCTATGCACCCAACCAGAATGCACCTCAATTTATAAGAGAAACTCTAACAGACATAAGCAACTTGATTTCCTCTAGCTCCATAATCGTCGGAGATTTCAACACTCCTTTGACAGTGTTGGATCGATCCTCCAAGAAGAAGCTGAGCAAAAAAATCTTGGATTTAAACCTAACCATCCAACATTTGGATTTAGCAGACATCTACAGAACATTTCATCCCCAAAAAACTGAATACACATATTTCTCATCAGCCCATGGAACTTACTCGAAAATCTATCACATCTTAGGTCACAAGTCTAACCTCAGTAAATTTAAAGGAATAGAAATTATTCCATTCATCTTCTCGGACCACCATGGAATAAAACTTGAATTGAGTAACAACAAGAATCTGCATACTCATACAAAAACATGGAAGTTAAATAACCTTATGCTGAATGATAGCTGGGTCAGAGATGAGATTAAGAAAGAAATCACCAATTTTTTGGAACAAAACAACAATGAAGACACAAACTGTCAGAACCTCTGGGACACCACAAAGGCAGTTCTAAGAGGGAAATTTATAGTACTGCAAGCCTTCCTCAAGAGAACAGAAAGAGAGGAAGCTAACAACTTAATAGGACGTCTCAAGCAACTGGAAAAGGAAGAATATTCCAACCCCAAACCCAGTAGAAGAAAAGAAATAACCAAAATTAGAGAAGAATTAAATGAAATTGAAAACAAAAGAATAATACAACAGATCAATAAATCAAAAAGCTGGTTTTTCGAAAAGGTCAATAAAATAGATAAACCTTTGGCCAACCTAATCAGGAAAAAAAGAGTAAAATCTCTAATCTCATCAATCAGAAACAACAAAGACGAAATAACAACAGACTCCTCAGAAATCCAAAAAATCCTTAATGAATATTACAAGAAACTTTATTCTCAGAAATATGAAAATCTGAAGGAAATTGACCAATACTTGGAAGCACGTCACCTTCAAAGACTTAGCCAGAATCAAGTGGAAATGTTGAACAGGCCCACATCAAGTTCGGAAATAGCATCAACCATACAAAACCCCCTAAAAAGAAAAGCCCGGGACCAGATGGTTTCATGTCTGAATTCTACCAAACGTTTAAAGAGAAATTAGTACCTATATTACTCAACCTGTTCCAAAAGGTAGAAAAAAAAGGAAGACTACCCAACACTTGACATGTTCTATGAAGCAAACATCACCCTGATCCCCAAACCAGGAAAAGACCCAACAAGAAAAGAAAATTATAGACCAATATCACTAATGAATATAGATGCAAAAATATTCAACAAGATCCTAACAAACAGAATCCAGCAACACATCAAACAAATTATACATCATGACCAAGTCGGTTTTATCCCAGGATCTCAAGGCTGGTTCAATATACGTAAATCTATAAATGTAATCCAGCACATAAACAAATTAAAAAACAAAGACCATATGATTCTCTCAATCGATGCAGAAAAAGCTTTTGATAATATCCAGCATCCCTTCATGATCAGAACACTTAAGAAAATCGGTATAGAAGGGACATTTCTTAAACTGATAGAGACCATCTACAGCAAACCCACAGCCAATATCATATTGAATGGAGTTAAATTGGAATCATTTCCACTCAGATCAGGAACCAGACAAGGCTGCCCATTGTCTCCATTGCTTTTTAACATTGTAATGGAAGTTTTAGCCACCGCAATTAGGGAAGAAAAGGCTATCAAGGGTATCCATATAGGGTCAGAAGAGATCAAACTTTCACTCTTCGCGGATGATATGATAGTATATCTGGAAAACACAAGGGACTCTACTGCAAAACTCTTAGAAGTGATCAAGGAATACAGCAGCGTCTCAGGTTACAAAATCAACATTCATAAATCGGTAGCCTTTATATATACCAACAACAGTCAAGTTGAAAAAACAGTTAAGGACTCTATCCCATTCACAGTAGTGCCAAAGAAGATGAAATATTTGGGAATTTATCTAACAAAGAACGTGAAAGATCTCTATAAAGAGAACTATGAAACTCTAAGAAAAGAAATAGCTGAAAATACTAACAAATGGAAAAACATACCATGCTCATGGCTGGGAAGAATCAACATAGTTAAAATGTCTATACTACCCAAAGCAATATATAATTTCAATGCAATCCCTATTAAAGCTCCACTGTCATACTTTAAAGATCTGGAAAATACTTCATTTTATATGGAATCAGAAAAAACCTCGAATAGCCAAGACATTACTCAGAAATAAAAACAAAGCAGGAGGAATTACGCTACGAGACCTCAGACTATACTACAAATCAATCAATAGTGATCACAACAGCATGGCATTGGCACAAAAACAGAGAGGTAGATGTCTGGAACAGAATAGAGAATCAAGAGATGAATCCAGCTACTTACCGTTATTTAATCTTTGACAAGCCAATTAAAAACATTCAGTGGGGAAAAGATTCCCTATTTAACAAATGGTGCTGGGTGAACTGGCTGGCAACCTGTAAAAGACAGATAGTGGACCCACACCTTTCACCATTAACTAAGATAGACTCTCACTGGTTCAAAGATTTAAACTTAAGACATAAAAACTATAAAAATACTAAAGGAGAGTGCAGGGAAAACCCTTGAAGAAATCGGGATGGGCGAGTATTTTATGAGGAGGACCCCCCGGGCAATTGAAGCAGCTTCAAAAATACACTACTGGGACTTGATCAAACTAAAAAGCTTCTGCACAGCCAAGAACACAGTAAGTAAAGCAAGCAAACAGCCCTCAGAATGAGAGAAGATATTTGCAGGTTATGTCTCCGACAAAGGTTTAATAACCAGAATCCACAGAGAACTCAAACACATTAGCAAGAATAGAACAAGGGATCCCATCGCAGCCTGGGCAAGGTATTTGAAGAGAAACTTCTCTGAAGAAGACAGGTGTGCAGCCTTCAGACATATGAAAAAATGCTCATCATCTTTAATCGTCAGAGAAATGCAAATCAAAACTACTTTGAGATACCATCTAACTCCAGTGAGACTAGCCTATATCACAAAATCCCAAGACCAGAGATGTTGGCGTGGATGTGGAGAAAAGGGAACACTTTTGCACTGCTGGTGGGAATGCAAATTAATACATTCCTTTTGGAAAGAGATATGGAGAACACTTAGAGATCTGAAAATAGATCTGCCATTCAATCCTGTAATCCCTCTACTGGGCATATACCCAGAAGACCAAAAATCACATCATAACAAAGATATTTGTACCAGAATGTTTATTGCAGCCCAATTCATAATTGCTAAGTCATGGAAGAAGCCCAGGTGCCCATCGATCCACGAATGGATTAATAAATTGTGGTATATGTACACCATGGAATATTATGCAGCCTTAAAGAAAGATGGAGACTTTACCTCTTTCATGTTTACATGGATGGAGCTGGAACATATTCTTCTTAGTAAAGTATCTCAAGAATGGAAGAAAAAGTACCCAATGTACTCAGCCCTACTATGAGACTAATTTAGGGTTTTTACATGAAAGCTATAACCCAGTTACAACCTAAGAATAGGGGGAAGGGGGAAAGGGAGGGGAGGGAGGAGGGAGGTAGGTAGAGAGAAGGGGATTGGTGGGATTACACCAGCGGTGCATCTTACAAGGGTATATGTGAAACTTGGTAAACGGTCTGTGAAGCTAGTGAATGATGCCCCATGATTATATCAATGTACACAGCTATGATTTAATAAAAAAAAGAAAAAGAAAAAGAAAAGAATGGCCACAACCAAAGAGGGAAGAGGTGTACTGTCAGAGGAAAACCTCAGAGGGTCCTGCTGGGGGTCCCTCCACCCCCAGAAATGTCCCTTCAACCTGATCATTTACTCCTTTGTTAAGTTTCTTGGGAAGAATGTACCCCCAGAATTTGGCCCTCATCCCACTCTCTTCCAGATTAGCACATCAGGTAGAGTTGATGGTCCAAATATTAGCCACCTGTCAGGAAGAATGCCCAACCAAGCCAATCGAGACTGGCAATGAGGTTGTAGTTGTGTGTCTGACTAAGCATTGGCTGTGCTTATAGGCAAGGACAGTAATTAGGGCCAACCATGGTGAAGGTTCACCTAAGGACCAGGACCACCCTGCCCAACAATCCCAAGCCCTATGACCTTGCAGGCAACTACAGCTAATGACTCTGACTTCTGGCAGCCCTCAGCAGCCTCCAGGCTATTGCATGGAAAACTGGCTCTGGAGTCTGATAGCCTGCCTGTGTGACTTTGAGCAAATCACACATGTCTCCAAGCTTCCAATCTTCCTCTATAACAGTGGTTCTCAACCTTCCTGATACTGCAATGTATTTTCTTTGTTAAAAAGGGGTCGTGACACACAGGTTGAGAATCGCTGCTCTATAAAGTAGATATCCTGACATTGTCACCTCATAAGGTTACTGGGGGAAGGAGGGAATCCAGGAAGCTTAATCCTATAAACCAGGCATCAGAACATTTTTCTATAGTCAAGTAGTCAATTTTTAGACTTTGATAGTTGAATTGGTCTCAACTACTCAATTCTGCCACAATAGCCATAGACAATTTACAAGTGGACAAAAGTGGCCATTTTCTTTTCTTTTCTTCCTTTCTTTCTTTTTTTTTTTTTTTTGTTTTTTTGTTTGTTTGTTTGTTTGTTTTTGAGACAGAACCTCAAGCTGTCACCCTGGGTAGAGTGCCATGGCATCACAGCTCACAGCAACCTCCAACTCCTGAGCTCAAGCAATTCTCCTGCCTTTGCCTCCCAAGTAGCTGGGACTACAGGCACCTGCCACAACACCTGGCTATTTTTTGGTTGCAGCCGTCATCGTTTGGCAGGCCCGGACTGGATTCAAACCCGCCAGCTCAGGTGTATGTGGCTGGCACCTTAGCTGCTTGAGCCACAGGCGCTGAGCCAGGGAGTGGCTATTTTCCAGTAAAACTATTTGTCAAAACAAATTTGGTCCATGGCTCTTACTTTGATGACCCTGAGTAAATGCTTAGCACAATGCACAGCCTAGAACAGAGAAATATGAGCCATCTGCATCATTATGGCTCTGACCAAATGACTATATAGGTATGTGACCCTTAGACATGGGTCCTAAAGGCCCAACTGTGGACTCACATCCTCTCTAGATCACCTGCTTACTAGAAGCTTCCAGATGAGTGACCACGTGGAAGGCAAATACAACTGACCCATGTGGAAACAATAAAAATCCTAGAAAACATAACTAAGCATTTTATACAGGCAAGTTAAGCATGCCTACAAATTTAGAAGTTGAAGGAATTAAATGTAACCTGAGAAGAGTTAATAACACAAAATATTAAAATGTGGAAATGCCGTAGCTCAGCAAGAGCGGCCAGATACACCAAAGCTGGCTTGTTCAAGCCCAGCCCGGGGCCTGCTAAACAACAATGACAACTGCAACTGAGATGTTGTGGCAGGCACCTGTAGTGCCAGCTACTTGGGAGGTTTAGGCAAGAGAATCAAGCACAAGAGTTTGAGGTTGCTGTGAGCTGTGATGCTGCAGCACTCTACCAAGGGTGACATAGTAAGACTCTGTCTCAAAAAAAAAAAAAAATGGAAATGCTGGACAGGAAGACATTAATCACCACGTGCTGATAAAGACAATGAGTCCTTGAGTTCTGAGAAAGCAGAGAGAGCCCTTCTCTAACCACTGCTGAGAAAAGGCCAGCATGGACCACTGGGCTCACCTGCTGAGTAGATAGGGTGGTGCAGTGCAGAGAGGAGGCAGACACAGTTGGCATTGCCCGGATTTTTAAATGTGGTTCAGGGGAGTCCCCAGGAGACCTGAATAACCAGCAAAATCAACAACACAATCCAGGCATATGTAGCCATTCCCTGATCCATTTTGTCAAAGCTCTTGTACCTTTTCAGACATGGTGCTTGGTTCACCAAACCACACCTGTCCTCAGCAGACCCAGTCTCACTAGCCATTTCTCTGATCCTTGGACACACAGAAGTCATTCTAGACTTAGAGACCTTAGGGATCTCTATTCTAGAGTATCAACTGTGTTTCTACAGCTACACTTTTCCCTTGTTTCCAGATCCTCTTTAGAAAAGCCTTCACTGACCACCACCAACTAGTAGCCTCCAGTCCCTCCCTGGCTTATTGCCATCAGATTGGTTATTGCTAAAGTTATGGGTTGAATTATGTCCCCTCAAAAATTTATATGTTGAAGTGCTTAACCCCTAGGACTGTATTTAGAGACAGAGTGTTTAAAGAGGTAATTAAGTTAAAATGAGGTCATTAGTGTGGGCCCAAATCCAATATAATTAGCATCCTTACAAGAAGAAGAAACTCGGACACAGACTACATGTACAGAAGGAATTTACAGTGAGAAAATAGCATCTGCAAGCCAAGGTCATAAGATACCAACCCTGCTGACCATGATCTCAAACTTCTAGCCTCCAGAACTATAGGAAAATACATTTCTATTGTTTAAGCACCCAGTTTGTGGTACCTTCTTAAGGCAACTCAAGCAAACTAATACATTAGCTCACATTCTCTGTTTGATGGCTTGGCTGGTTTGTTTCTCTAACTAGAAACACAAGTTTCAGAGAATGGGATGATCTAAGCTTCATTCCCTGGCACCTCACCCTGCACTCAACATTCATGGCCCTTAATAAATATTTTCTGAATATATGAATGTGCCTGCAAGAGCAGTGAAAATACTGACTTGAAGTCAAACAATCACTTCAAGACAGAAAGATAAAGAGAAAGGGAAAGAGTGACACTCTCAGCAGAGTCACTGTTCCACCTTTGTCTCATCAGCCAGACAAGGGAGACTAAGAATGTCCCCTGCTAGATGAACGCTGACTGTGAGGGCGACATTGTCCCTAGTCAAGCCAGACAATATTGCCTGTGCAGGGCGACACTGTCCCCAGGTGCTTGCCCAGGGACAATGTCGCCCTGCACAGTCAGGGTTCATCCAGCAGGGGACAGTGGAAGAGAACATTCTGCAGGCAGTCAATACTGTCCTCTCCAGTGGCTTTACTGAATCTGCCTGGCTAGATACCAATAGCAAAAATGGTCATGAGAGCTTCCCCTCAAGACCAAGAAGGAAAATCCCAAGAGCTATAGGATATTTACAGACAGGTCAGCAAACACCTGCAAAATTCGTGGTTGGCCATCTGTCCAGCTGTTGGTAGCAGAGGAAAGAGCGTGGTGGAGGCATGTAGGATATAGAAAAGGAAAGAAAGGGAGAGAAAAGCTATCTCTCAGGGCTTTTCATCCCATGCTCAGCATGTCAAAAAACTCCTAGTTCCCTCCTCAGGGCCCTGTACTCAGCTGCTTACCACTCTGGGTAAACTTAAAAAATAAGAAAATACATAAAGAAGCTTAATGGTAATCCTTACTTGGGTCCAAATGGGTTGGACAATCCCCATGCATATTTAATTCTGTAAATAGAAGCCACCTTTTGTTGAAAATGTGTTCCAATAAAACATATCAAAGACTGAAAAAAAAAAAGCACTGAAACTGAGAATCTGGGCAACTGAAGAGAGTGTCTGAAAATTGGAATAAGGGGGCATGAGATAAGGGGGTAAAAGTACCTGGTACCTATGCTGCCAGCAACCCTTCTGAGATTACTGGACACAGTGACCTCCCAGCACTGTGGCTGCTGTCTTCACTGTGGCCTTGGGAGGGGGGATACTGCCCTTCCATTTTGCCACTTCCTCCAGCATGTGGGAGAGGGCCATAAAGAACTCTTCATAGCAAAGTTGAGACTAGACCTTAATGAAACTTCAGGAAAGGCTTGGGGATAATATAAAGGGAAAGTGACACAGAAAGTAGCATCCGGAACCATGCTGACTTGCCTCCAGCTTGCTATCATGTGACCTCCAGGACACTCATACCCATCAGTGGCAATGCATCCAGAGTCCCCATACTCTGGAGTTCAAGCCAAGCTTACTTCCATCTCTAGAGCAAGGACAACACTTTCCCCTTCCTGGAGGAATCGGGGACTGCCTTCTCATTCCTCACTTCCTGCCCCAGAGCTGATCTCTTCTCAGAACGACTAAAGATGGGACCATCTCTTTCCTTCAGAGGAAGCCCAGCCCCCACCCACAGGAGAACAGTCTAACCCTAAAGCCCCCGTGAGACAGTCACGTGACAATGCTACCTCAGACCTGCTCTCAAAGTCTAGGTCATTCATTCTGAGTGACAGTGCACAGGAGGCTGCAGCAGGCTCAGTCTTCTTCCTTTTCAAGTCATCTTCATCAGTGGGCTGAAAGCCTTAGGGTGGCTCCTATCTTGCCCACTTTTACCCCCTTATCTCATGCTCCCTTATTCCGATTTTCAGACACTCGCCTCAGTTGCCCAATTCACCTGAATCCAGATTCTCAGTTTCAGTGCTTTTTTTTTTTTTCAGGCTTTGATATGTTTTATTGGAGCAAATTTTCAACAAAAGGTGGTTTCTAATTACAGAATTAAATATGCGTGGGGATTGTCCAACCCATTTGGACCCAAGTAAGGATTATCATTAAGCTTCTTTATGTATTTTCTTATTTTTTAAGTTTAAATACAAAATAAAAAATCTATCTGCTTCACATTCATAAAAATCCCAGTATTTTAAATGACAAACAAACCATCCCTTATCTATCCCTTAATTAAATATACAAATGCTTTCGAAATATAAAAATTAACTTGGTTTAATCTTGACATGTAATCCAATGAGACTGAAAACTAAACATTTCAGGTCTTATGCCAAATAATAAAATCCTCGAAGACCTTCAGGACCCTTTGACTGATTTACATCAGTAAGAGAACCCGTTTTTTGATGTAGTAAAAGAAATGTGCTCATCTCTGATGACAATTTCCAGCTCCTGCCAGTCAACAATGTAGGGGAAGGCCACCCAGCATTGTCTTCTTTTATAATTTCACCATCGTCAGTAATTCTCTTCAGTTCTTCCATGACATTTTCATGTATATAGGCCTCTTTTCTGATCATGACATCATTTTTTTTCCTTTTTTTTTTTTAGAGAGAGCTTTAAATTTATTTATTTATTCATTTATATTTTATTAAATCATAGCTGTGTACATTGATATGATCATGGGGCATTATACACTAGTTTCATAGACCGTTTGACACATTATTATCACAATGGTTAACATAGCCTTCCTGGCATTTTCTTAATTATTGTGTGAAGATATTTACATTCCACATTTACTAAGTTTCGCATATAACCTTGTAAGATGCACCTCAGGTGTAATCCCAACAATCCCCCTCCCTCTAACCACCTGTCCCCTCCCTACCCTCCCTATCCCCCTTCCCCCTATTCTTAGGTTGTAACTGGGTTATAGCTTTCATGTGAAAGCCCTAAATTAGTTTCATAGTAGTGCTGAGTACACTGGGTGCTTTTTCTTCCATTCTTGAGATACTTTACTAAGAAGAATATGTTGAGCTCCATCCATATAAACATGAAAGAGGTAAAGTCTCCATCTTTCCTTAAGGCTGCATAATATTCCATGGTGTACATATACTACAATTTGTTAATCCATTCGTGGATCAATGGGCACTTGGGCTTTCTCCATGACTTAGCAATTATGAATACAACTGCAATAAACATTCTGGTACAAATATCTTTGTTATGATGCGATTTTTGGTCTTCTGGGTATATGCCCAGCAGAGGAATTACAGGATCGAATGGCAGATCTATTTTTTAGATCTCTAAGTGTTCTCCAAACATCTTTACAAAAGGAATGTATTAATTTACATTCCCACCAGCATGACATCATTTTTATGCTTACTGTTGTTGGCGTATCTAAGCTTTCTGTCCAGTTGAAACTCCAACTCTAGAAACACATGTCCAAACTTGCCCCGTGCCCAACCCAGTGGCACGGGAAGAAATTGCTAGCCATAGCCATTTTTGTTTCCAGGAAGCCAACCAAAACCCTGAGTTTCAGGGCAATTATAAATCGGGCTGCAATAAACATTCTGGTACAAATATCTTTGTTATAATGTGATTTTTGGTCTTCTGGGTATATACCTAGTAGAGGAATTATAGGATTGAATGGCAGGTGTATTTTTAGATCTCTAAGTGTTCTCCAAACACCATCCAAAAGGAATGTATTAATCTGCATTCCTACCAGCAGTGTAGAAGTGTTCCCTTTTCTCCACATCCACACCAACATCTCTGGTCTTGAGATTTTGTGATATGGGCTAATCTTACTGGAGTTAGATAATATCTCAAAGTAGTTTTGATTTGCATTTCTCTGATGATTAAGGACAATGAGCATTTCTTCAATGTCTGTAGGCCGTGCGCCTGTCTTCTTCAGAGAAGTTTCTCTTCAAGTCCTATGCCCAGCCTGCAATGGGATCACTTGTTCTTTTCTTGCTTATACATTTGAGTTCTCTGTGGATTCTGGTTATTAAACCTTTGTCGGAGACAAAACCTGCAAATATCTTCTCCCATTCTGAAGGCAGTCTGCTTCTTTACTTACTGTGTCCTTGGCTGTGCAGAAGCTTTTTAGTTTGATCAGGTCCCAGTAGTGTATTTTTGATACTGCTTCAATTGTCTGGGGGGGTCCTCCTCATAAAATATTCACCCAGACTGATTTCTTCAAGAGTTTTCCCTGCAGTCTCTCTTAGTATTTTTTATAGTTTCATGTCTTAACTTTAAATCTTTGATCCAGTGAGAGTCTATCTTAGTTAATGGTGAAAGGTATGGGTCCAGTTTCAGTCTTGTACAGGTTGCTAGCCAGTTTGCCCAGCACCATTTGTTAAATAGGAAATCTTTTCCCCACTGAATTTTTTTAATTGCCTTGTCAAAGATCAAATAACGGTAAGTAGCTGGGTTCATCTCTTGGTTCTCTGTTCTGTTCCAGACATCTACCTCTCTGTTTTTGTGCCAGTACCATGCTGTTTTGATCACTATCGATTTATAGTATAGTCTGAGGTCTGGTAGCGTGATTCCTCCTGCTTTGTTTTTATTTCTGAGTAATGTCTTGGCTATTCAAGGTTTTTTTCTCATTCCATATAAAACGAAGTATTATTTTTTCAAGATCTTTAAAGTATGATCTTTCATAGGGATTGCATTAAAGTTGTATATTGCTTTGGGTAGAATGGACATTTTAACAATGTTGATTCTTCTCAGCCATGGGCATGGTATGTTTTTCCATTTATTAACATTTTCAGCTATTTCTTTTCTTAGAATTTTATAGTTCTCTTTATAGAGATCTTTCATGTCCTTTGTTAGATAAACTCCCAAATATTTCATCTTCTTTGGCACTACTGCAAATGGAATAGAGTCCTTAACTGTTTTTTCAGCTTGACTATTGTTGGTATATATAAAGGCTACAGATTTATGAATGTTGATTTTGTAACCTGAGTTGCTGCTGTATTCCTTGATCACTTCTAAGAGTTTGGTAGTAGAATCCCTGGTGTTTTGATCATTTACAATCATATCATCTGCAAAGAGCAAAAGTTTGATCTCTTCTGACCCTATATGGATACCCTTGATTTCCTTTTCTTCCCTAATTGCAATGGCTAAAACTTCCATTACAATTTTAAAGAGCAGTGGAGACAATGGGCAGCCTTGTCTGGTTCCTGATCTGAGTGGAAATGATTTCAATTTAACTCCATTCAATACAATATTGGCTGTGGGTTTACTGTAGATGGCCTCTATCAGTTTAAGAAAAGTCCCTTCTAGACCAATTTTCTTAAGTGCTCTGATCATGAAGGGATGCTGGATATTATCAAAAGCTTTTTCTGCATCAATTGAGAGAATCATATGGTCTTTGGTTTTTAATTTGTTTATGTCCTGAATTATACTTATAGATTTACGTATATTGAACCAGCTTTGAGACCCTGGGATAAAACCGACTTGGTCATGATGTATAATTTGTTTGATGTGTTGATGCTGGATTCTGTTTGTTAGGATCTTGTTGAATATTTTTGCATCTATATTCATTAGTGATATTGGTCTATAATTTTCTTTTCTTGTTGGGTCTTTTCCTGGTTTGGGGATCAGGGTGATGTTTGCTTCATAGAACATGTTGGGTAGTATTTCTTCTTTTTCTATACTTTGGAACAGGTTGAGTAATATAGGTAGTTCCTCTTTAAAGGTTTGGTAGAATTCTGATGTGAAGCCATCTGGTCCCAGGCTTTTCTTTTTAGGGAGATTTTATATGGTTGATGCTATTTCAGAACTTGATATAGCCCTGTTCAAAATTTCCACTTGATTCTGGCTAAGTCTTGGAAGGTGACATGCTTCCAGGTATTGGTCAATTTCCTTCAGATTTTCATATTTCTGTGAATAAAGTTTCTTGTAATATTCATTAAGAATTTTTTGAATTTCCAAGGAGTATGTTGTTATTTCATCTTTGTCATTTCTGACTGATGAAATTAAAGATTTTACTCTTTATTTTCCTGGTTAGGTTAGCCAAAGGTTTATCTATTTTATTGACCTTTTAAAAAAAACCAACTTTTTGATTTATTGATCTGTTGTATAATTCTTTTGTTTTCGATTTCGTTTAATTATTCTCTAATTTTGGTTATTTCTTTTCTTCTACTGGGTTTGGGGTTGGAATGTTCTTCCTTTTCCAGTTGCTTGAGATATCCCATTAAATTGTTAACTTCCTCTCTTTCCATTCTCTTGAGGAAGGCTTGCAGTGCTATAAATTTCCCTCTTAGGAATGCCTTTGCAGTATTCTAGAGGTTCTGATAATTCGTGTCTTCATTGTCCTTTTGTTCCAAATATTTGGCAATTTCCTTCTTAATCTCATCTATGACCCAGCTATCATTCAGCATAAGGTTATTTAACTTCCACGTTTTTGTATGAGTATGCAGACTCCTGTTGTTACTGAGTTCAACTTTTATTCCATGGTGGTCTGAGAAGATGCAAGGAGTAATTTCTATTCCTTTAAATTTACTGAGGTTAGACTTGTGACCTAAGATGTGATAGATTTTCGAATATGTTCCATGGGCTGATGAGAAGTATGTGTATTGAGTTTTGTTGGGATGAAATGTTCTGTAGATGTCTGCTAAATCCAAATGTTGGATGGTTAGGTTTAAATCTAAAATTTCTTTGCTCAGCTTCTTCTTGGAGGATCTATCCAACACTGCCAAAGGAGTGGTGAAATCTCCAACTATTATGGAGCTAGAGGAAATCAAGTTGCTCATGTCTCTTAGAGTGTCTCTTATAAACTGAGGCACATTCTGGTGGGTGCATAAATATTAATAATTGAAATCTCATCATATTGAGTATTACCCATAACAAATATGAAGTGACATTCTTATCCTTCCTTACTTTTGTTGGTTTAAAGCCCATTGTATCTGCAAATAGAATTGCAACACCTGCTTTTTTTCCTGATTACCATTTGCCTGAAATATGGATGATCATCCTTTCACCCTGAGTCTATATTTATCTTTTAAGGTAAGATGTGATTCTTGTATGCAGCAAGTATCTGACCTGAGTTTTTGTACCCAGTCAGCCAACCCGTGCCTCTTCAGAGGACAGTTTAAACCGATCACATTAATGGAGAATATTGATAAGTCTGGTAAAATTTTGGGTATCGAGTTTTTCTGAAGTCCAGTGGACATTTTTAATCCTTTTGCTACTGTGGAAGTAGGAAATGATCAAAAGTTTCTCAGTGAGTTTACTTTTGTGGTAGAGGATTGGGCTGGTCATTATGGAGGATAGGTCTGAGAATATCCTGGAGGGCTGGTTTGGTAATGGCAAATTTCTTCAACCTATGAATGTCATTAAAGTATTTAATTTCTCATCATAAATGAAACTCAGTTTAGCTGGATACAGGATCCAGGATCCAGGGTTGAAAGTTATTTTGTTTTAGGAGATTAAAAGTCAATGACCACCCTCTTCTGGCTTGAAAGTTTTCAGCAGAGAGATCTGCAGTCATTCTAATATTCTTCCCTTTGTAGGTTATGGTTTTCTTACGTCTGGCTGCTTTCAGAATTTTCTCCTTCACATTAAGTTTAGTGAAGTTAATTTTGATGTGCCTGGGGGATGTCTTATTCAGATTGAGTCATGCTGGGGTTCTGAAACTGTCTGCTATCTGAATTTCAGAATCTCTTGGAATATCTGGAAAATTCTCTTTCATAATTTCATGGAGAAGAGCCTCTGTGCCTAGTGAAGCCACTTCATCACTTTCAGGGATTCCAATGAGGCAGATATTAGCCTTCTTCGAATTATCCCAGAGCTCTCTAAGAGAATGATCTGTTTTTGCTCTCCATTTCTCTTCGTCTTTGAGAGTTTGGGAGTATTCAAAAGCTTTGTCTTTAATGTCAGAAATCCTTTCTTCTGCTTACTCCACTCTGTTACTGAGGGATTCTACTGTATTTTTCAGATCTTTGAGGGCTGCAAATTCTTGCTTCAATGTGTCAAAATCTTTGGTGGTTTTTTCCTTAAATTCATTGAATTCTTGAGACAACTTTTGAATTGCTCCTCGAATTTCTAATTCCAACTTTTCCTCCTTTCTATTAATCTTGTTTGCAATCCAAATTCTGAATTCGATTTCTGACATCTCGGCCATCTGTTTATGAATGGGATCTTCAGTTACATCTGCCATATCTTTCCTTGGCAGGGTTGATCTACTCTGGTTATTCATGTTACCAGAGTTTTTCCGCTGATTCTGCCCCATGATTATTTTATACCATTTGACTAAATGAGTGGGTAAAGAAAAGTTGGGTTCAGGGTTCCAGGAGTAGTGATTAACCAGGCCTTTGCCAAAAAGCTGGGACTGGTGTCTGTACCTTTTCCCCTGGAGCTTTGCTGAGGACCCATACAGTGCTATCGCCTGAGAAACTGGGGAGCTGCTTGGTGTGGTGGGGCTAAGTGGCTCTGTCTTGTTTTCAGCTGATCTCTGTCCAATCATAGTGAAATAGTTACTCTGGGTTGAAGTCTCAGCTGTGGAGAAATACCAGCAATTAAGTCACCCCACCCCCACAGGCAACAATTGGAAAAGGAAAATCAAACATTCGTACAACCACACACCCAGGGCACCACTTGGATAGTCCTTGGGCGATTGGCTCAGTTCAAAAGGTCCAAATCAATTGTCTCAGTCAGCACCTGTCTCAGGTAGGACAGTTTAAAAGGCCTCTGGCAACTAGATTGCAGGGGTCTGCTGACAACTCAAATATGACTTGCTCTGGTGCTCCATGAGGTCAGGAGGACCCACCCAGCAAATAGATTAGTCTGGGAAGGTTGATGCCTCCTTCCCACCTTGCACCTCTGTCACACCCAGTCACTGATAACCCCACAGGGCTGTGACCCAGTTGCCTCCAATGAGCAGATACTCCAGGGGTTTGCAACTGCCTGAATCACAAGGAGATCTATGTCTGCTTAGCCAGGCCGCTGCTTCCTGCCACTATCCGTCAGGGAAAGGTGAGGCCTGACAATCTGGGGAGGCTGGGGCTTTTCACTCAGTTCCAGCCCCACCCCTGATTGATGTTACTGACAGAACAGAACAACTTTGTAGGAATTTGTTTCTGTCCCTGCTACATTCCCCTGAAGAGAGAAGTTGTTTTGAGTTCCCAGAACCTGTGCCTCAGGCCTTGTCTGTGCTGCTGTAGTTTGTATTCGCAACACAGTTACCTGTCTGCCTGCCCTCCTTTGTTTAGGCTGATGATCCCCTGGGGGCTGCATGCGTCTTAGGCTCAGTAAAGCTGTCCTCTGGGTCAGCCCCACCCTGGGAATCTCCCAGCTCTGCACATTCATTTTCTAGTCCCTGAGCTCTTCCGCCAGTGGTTGCCACCTGAGAAGATGCCTGGCCTCCTCTGGTTGCACAGAGAGACAGGGGGTGTGACTCCGGAATAGCCAGGGGTGAGCCTTATTGTTGCCCAAAATGGCTGCTGCTCTGCGCCTCGGGGCACCGCTGCTCCAGCGTGGTTCCCTCTCAGCCGACTGTTTTCTCCTCACTCTCGTGCCACAGAATCAGCACCGACCAGCTGCAGTCCAGGCCCTATCCACACCCCTTGAGAAATCACCCAAGAATCTGGACTCCGGGGGACAGGCCTCCAGACCTCAGAGTAAGAGTGGAGGGGAGTGCTGGGAGCTCAGAACTGCAGGTAGAGAATATATACAGTTTTACACAGTTTCATGCCTGGCAGGAGAGTGCCATAGCACCCTAGTAGGGGAAGTAGGTCCAGTTTATAGAGGATCTCTCCCTGGGAGTATAATGGGAAGACCTTTGATCTCTGCTCATTTGTTTATGGGGTATTCCGAGCCGTTCTCATGGGGGAGGGGACTCCCGTCCACTTGGTGATGGATTTTGTACCTTTTGTTTGTATCCTTGTGGTTGCAGCTCACCTCAGCAGGGTTAATGTGCATTCTTCAACCTTCTCTCTTGGCGCAGCTCTAATCCATCTGGTTACTTGCTAAATTTCTATCCTTTAACTCTCCTTCTGGATGGGAGCCTTTATGGAAAGCTGGCTTCAGTCAGCCATCTTGTCTCCCCCCACCCAGGCAGCAGATTTTCATGAAGAGCACACAACTTAGATGCCTCATGTGTACAGTTTACATGAGGGTTTGTACTCCTATGACAATCTAATGCCACAGCTGATCTGATAGGAGGTGGAGCTCAGGTGATGATGAGAGCAGTGGAGAGTGCCTGTAAATACAGCTGAAGCTTCGCTCACTGGACTGCCACTCACCTCCTTCTGTGTGGCCTAGTTTCCTAACAGGCCATGGACAGGTACTAGTCTGAGCCCAGTGGTTGAGGATTGCAGTGTTAGCCCACAAGTAAGAAAAAGTCCAACCAACAGTGACTTAAACAAGAAGATTATTTCTGACCCACAGCAAACAGTCTGAGAGAAGAGGCTGTCCAGAGATAAAGTAGCAGCTCACTCTATGCCAAAAATACATAAACAAATAAGCAAATAAATTCTCATAGATTAAAGACATAAATATGAGAAATAACTTTTAAACCATTAGAAGAAAAACTGGAAAATAATTTTATGACCTACAGTAGAGATTTCTACAAAATTTTTTAAACAGAAAAAAATCAAGATTACATAGATCACAATTTAAATTTTTTGAATGAAACTCTGGGAAAAATTAAAAGCAAACACTTTGGAGGAAATATATGCCATTCATATAACCAATGAAAATGAATATCCAAAGTTTCTATAAATCAAGATAATAAAGATAACCAAGACAAATATTTACAAAAAGAGACAAAAGATAGGAAAATGCAATTCACAAAGGAGGGATAACCCTGAATGGACAGCAAACATATGAAGCACCACTCCCTTTCATCCTCACTGGTGATGAGAGAAGTACAAATTAGAAAAATGAGATAAAATTACACAACATCAAATATGGAAAAGAATGGAAGGACATTTCTATCTGGGCACAGTGGATGGCACTGCAATATAACAGCCCCTTGGGAAAGCAATCTGGCAAAGTCCAGTAAACCTTGTAATCATTTCTAGGCTTATACTAAAGAAATCATCTCCATGGACATTCAAGGAGACATGCATAAGGATTTTTTAGGGGCCTTGCTGTTAATAAATGAGAATGAACTTAAATTTTTATTACAGATGGGCGTTTAAATAAATTTTGACATATCCATTCATAAAACTGTTAAAACTAATTAACTAAATTGATACACATGCACATGGATAGCCACCAAAAATGAAATCATGAGTTAAAAAAAGTTACAGAATGATGTGTCCAATAGGTACATTATGTTTATAATAATATCTACTCAAATTTAAAAACAAGCAAAGCAATCTAAATAGTGATTATATGAACATGAAGTCAGAGGACACTCTCCAAAGTATGATAATGTTTACTCCTGGAGAAAGAGAGAAATGATATCAGAGATGGATAGATACAGATGGGACTTCAAACTTACCTTTTGTTTTGTTTTTTAAATCTCTGAAGCCATTATGATAAAAGCTGTATTTTTTCAGTATGGGTGGTGGATACATTATTTGTTAAATTATTCTATATTCTATATATATTCTATATATCTAATTATTCTATATAAATTTTCTTCATCTTTAATCTTTCTAAATTAAAAATAAATAGCAGGAAAGTTGTAAAAATACATTTGGCTTTTTTTTAAATGAATTTTTAAAAAAACATTTTGCTTTTTAGGGTTCACAAACACAGAATAAGTACAAAAATGCCAAATAAGTCTCCCTATACCCATCCGGTGTCTGTTCACCATTTGTTTTATCAAAATAAATCATGTGGCTCAACTTTTCTTGTTGGAAATTCAGAACATTGCCTGAGAAACTTCCCCCTCATTGCCCACCTCCCCCCCCCAAAGCAATTTATTTCATTAAGCAAAAATTGAGCATATAAGAGGAAACAGAATGGAACCAGGGGAATGACAAGTTACCATGTCCTGATGAATTGCTATTTCGTCTCGGTGAGCTCACTCTGCTCTTGTTTTTGTGCTAGAAAGGGGTCTCCAATAAATTATTGAGGATAAAGCATCTTTTCATTCCAAAAAGGGCTGCATGTTGGAACCATTTCCGTATCCTTAATCATATGTAGTCTTATGCAAGCAGCCTTAGAGTTAACATCTAATTGGTGCTTTGACCGGGCCTTGGGCAAAAAGCCTGTTTAAATGCAATCAATATTCACAAGGTAAGACGACCAGGGTTGCGCAGAGCAGAACTAGACAAGATATAGATTTCCACTTACAAGTCAACACAGAGCTAATAATTCACCCCGGATCGACCTGCGCGGGGTAACACATGCTGTGTGAGAGTGCGGACTTCTCACCAGCCCCCTGGAGGACATCAGTCCCACAATTCATGTGTTCTGTCTAACATTCACAACCAAGGAGACAGTGGAAGAGGAAACAGGACCAAGAAGACATCTTACCAGGGCTGGCTGCTATTGTCAATTACCAGGGATCCACAGAGGAAAGATCCTGTCACTGTTGGTACAGAATAGAAAAGTTCTTTTGTTTTTTAGAAAAATAAATAAAGTCAATGCTTAGGAAGACTTCTCTGCTCTTTTACCCCTGCACATAGCCAACAATGAGGTCTCTGAGGTGTTGCCAAAACCTCAGGGTCTTAATAACGACATAGCACTTTATAGGAAAGTGAAGTGGACACCATGTAAGGTAATGAACCTCAACAGCTTCTCTATAGTGGGTACTCCAAGGAGACCTAGGGTACATTTTATTCTCCTGACAATCCACAGAGGCCCCTAGAAGCTCACCGGGAGTAAATGCAGTTCACAGGAACAGCATGGTGAGGAAGAATCTCCAGAGTAGAAACAGGAGTTTCTCAACTCCCATTCCAGTGTTTTTCCCAAGTTGCCAACAGGCCAGGCTGGGAGTGAAGTAAGACAAGGGATATATTTCCTTAAGGATGATTTTTTCTGTCAATGACCAGCCAAAGTCTCAGCATAGAGTGGAGTTAAAAATTCCACCCTACTGTCAAAGCCATCATTATCAAGCAAGGGCTGAGGATGAACCTTCTGAACTGAAGGAGATTAACAGGGAGCTAACATTGCAATGTCACCCAGGATTCTGGCTCAAAGGACATAATGGGGACAGTCTGCAAAACTTGATTGTGGTCTGATTATTAAATGATGGTGATGCATCAACAGTAACACTCTGACTTCGATGGTTGTATTGTGCTTCTGCAGGAGAATGCATTTATTATACATAAGAATGTTCAGGAATAATGGAGCATCAGGTGGAGTAGGTCCACAATCTACTGTCAATCGGTTCAGAAAAAGTTTTAATTATGCCTTCAGCATTTCTATAAATTTGTTTCAAAATTTAAAAGTACAAGTCTCTTGCCCACATAGAAATGGGTTTTTTTTCTTATTGATTAATTTGAGCTCTCTGTGGATTCTAGTTACCAGACCTTTGTCAGAAGCATAACCTGCAAATATCTTTTCCCATTCTGAAGGCTGTCTATTTACTGTGTTCCTGGCTGTGCAGAAGCTTTTTAGTTTGATCAGATCCCAGTAATATAATTTTGGTGTTGCTTCAATTGCCCAGGGCAGGGGAGTGGGGGGGTCTTCCTCATAAAAAAAAATTCTCCCAGGCCAATTTGTTCACACATTTTCCCTGCACTGTCTTCTAATATTTTTATAGTTTCATGTCTTAAGTTTGCCAAGTCATGGAAGCAACCCAAGTGCCCATCAAACCATGAATGGATTGACAAATTGTGGTATATATATACCGTGGAATACTAGGCAGCCATAAAAAAGATGGAGACTTCACATCTTTTATGTTTACCTAGATGGAGCTGGAACATATTCTTATTAGTAAAGTATCTCAAGAATGGGGGAAAAAGTATCCAATGTATTTAGTACTACTATGAAATCAGTATATAATCACCTACATGTTCACAGGAATGGCAAAACATAACTACAGTCCAGAAAGAAGGAAGGAAGAGTAAAGAGAGGGGAGAGGAGGAGGATGCCGGAGGAGGGAGGGTCGGGGGTGGGGGGATCCAATCTAATGTGCATAATGCATTGATACATTTACATATTATTAAGAATAGAGTATGAATGTTTTTGCCACAACAAGTAAGCAAGGAGACGGTTATGTTAATTAGTTAGAAGTAAGCATTCCACATTGTATATCAAATCAGCACATTGTACCCCATAAGTGCATTAATGTACATAGTTATGATCTAATAAGGAATTTAAAAAGCAAAATTTTAAAGTAAAATTTTAAAAACATTCATGGAATGAATAAACTCAACCTTGGACATATATGGCAAAGAAAATAGGTGATAGAGGAGGAGGATGGAGAAGACTGCTCACAGAGGCTGGTTTTAATTATATAAAGAAGAACAAAGGCAGAAAGCCCATACTGTTTTCCATCTTGATGATGAATCCTGGGTTTAAAATTTTACAGTGGGCCATCAACTGCAAGAAGAGGAGCATGTTATCCCCCAGACCTCACGGACTTAGTCAAGGTTAACAATAAACTCTTTGGGCTACCAGTTCTGGCAAAGGCTACCCAGTTCTGAAGTTGTCCACACTCACTCTATGATCTATCACATCAGCCTGTTCTTTGCTGAGCAATGAGAAAGAAGAGACATTCATGTGTAGAGGTAGAATTTCAATTTGTCTCTAAAATGTAAAAGGAGGATCCCAGCTTGAGCCTCAGACCCTAGACACCCAACGTGAAGAGGGAGGGTAGGTGTGCCTTCCAATGGTCAATTGAATGGAGAAGCCTCCTGGGGGAAAAAAATGAAAACTCTAATTCCAGGGCAATGATCAGAGGACCAGGTGTCTATCAGTATGATAGACCCTTTCCCTGGGTCCCCACAGGTTACTGCCTCTCTCCTAAGAGGGATGTTGCAATCAAAAGGCCAAGAAACACTGGCCAGCCTACATTTGTTTGGCATCAGACAAGACCACTTGCTCCTGACAGTCATGTTACCCTCTCCACCTACAAGCCATTATGTATTCAACAAAGCCATTCCACCCTTCTCTGAGTTAACATGCAAGATGTGCATGATTCTAGGTATTTTCTGATTATAGCTGCTGACCATGGAACTGCAACTGTCAAACTGAGGGTCTCATGATCCAGGCTAATTCCTCCTCTCTTTCCTGATCATGTTGCACCCCTGACGTAGGATACAGAGCTTCAGAGCACTATAAGAAGCTGAAAGTGAACTGCAGTTGTATACAGAAGGCAGAATTTTTCCTCTTTCTTTCATGATCTGTGTTCAGAATGTAGGCTTGCTCAGGCCTTGCCTTTTATGATGCTTGGTCTAGACAGAGCTTTCTCGATTAGTCAAGTCAACTAATAATCTGTCAGCAAGCATGGTCTGTGTCCTCTATGAAGTTCCCTCAAGGTGACGAAGAGCCATGACTGCCTGAAAACAGATCTAGCACAGGTATTAAAATACCTGACCCTCCAGGTGGTGCCTATGGCTCAAGGAGTAGGGCACCAGACTCATATACCAGGGGTGGCGGGTTCAAACCTGGCCCTGGCCAAAAACTGCAAAAGAAAAAACAAAAAAAAAAACCTGACTCTCCACTTTGGCCCTGGCAGCCCCAGGCAGATGTTAGCTGCCATCAGTAGTGGCTCTTACGATATTTCCATGACTGTAACAAATTACCACAAACTGATGGTTTAAAGCAACAGAAATTCATTCTCCTACAGTTCTGGAGGCCAGAAATCCAGAATCAGCACTATCAACCGAAAATCAAAGTGTCGGGACAGCCACACTCCCTCAAAGAACTGTAAAGGAGAATTTATTCCTCACCTACAGCTGCTGATACTCCTGGTCTCCAACCTGTAAGTCCAGCAACTCTTCCCTTCTGTGCCGTCTTCACATAACTTTCTCCTTTGTATGGGTTAAATCTCTCTCTGCCTCCTTCTTATAAGGACACGTGTCATTACATCTAGTGTCCACCTGGATAATACTCTCCTCCTTTCAAAATCCTTTCTCCCAATAAGGTGAATTTAAAGATTCCAGGGACCTGATTTATCTGGGGTGCCATTTTCTTCTGTGTGAGGGTAAGTACTTATATCCTAAACTCCAAGGTGGACACTCTCTGGACAGCCAGAGAAGAGCCTTTGGCCAGCATCAGCCATGTACCTGCTGTCTTTGACATGAGGAAATCCTAGAGACATGAGCACAGCCCCCAGAAGCAGGAAGAGGGAAACCGGCGGGTGGCTTGTGGTCCTCATGCACACACAAGACACCCTCTGCAGCTTTGCACTTCTACTTGGGAGCTACTTAAGAGTAGCTAGATTTCCTGCCTGGGGCTGGGTGGTGTCAGAGAATGAGGATTATCGTTAGCATCACCTGCTTCATAATGCCTAGGTTGAGGTCACCCCAGAAAGGGCACTTTAGATCCTAATGAAGTCAAGCCTCTGATCATCTTGTCTTCTTGTTTTTTTTTTTTTTAATTCCTGGAGAGATCAGCAATCTGTCACTCTCAGGTGGTGGACCAACAACATAACTCTAGGTCTCAACCCCTCCTCCCTAAGTGAGCAGCAGGCAGAATGTTACAGAACTTTAGGTTTTATACCCAGATAAAATCTACAATGTTTTCTGGAGCCTGAATATCACTGCCAACTCTTCCTTTGGCCAGGTGACAGGCAATATCACCATCATTTTATAAAAGTAAAGCATTTTAGCCCTTAAGTTGTAGAAAAGATAAAGTCTCTGAAGAAGAAACAGCCCGGCCACAAAAGCTCTTAGCAAATGTACAAGGTCAGACGTGGGATGTTCTGCCCCATGAGGGAGGGAAGTCTGTGGCCTTTGGGGGCTTAAATCTGTAAGAGGCAAGTGGCAGGAGCTGGGCCGTGGGGGCCAGGAGGCTGAGGGAGACATTTCTGTCCCAGTGAAAAGGGTGCCAGGAAATGGCCTTGGTTGTCAGAGAAAAGCCAAGCAGTCCAGCCACCAAAGGAGGGCTCCCCATGCTTCTCAAAAGATGAATCCTCTCATCCTTGGGCCACCCCCCTTTTTCTTTACGACCTGCTCCCCTCCCTCAAAATATAGCTTCCTGGGGCCAGTAATGTACACTGTAGGGTGGACAGCAGTTGTTCTTGCCAGGGACGAGGTATGCAATAGGTCCATTTGTTAAGGGTTTAAAATAACTCCCAAAACCCCAGGTACACAAGGGGAGAGGTGGCCAAGGCTCTGGGTCATGAGTTGGTGGACTGGCCCCATCCCATCCTCTCCCTGTTTTCTGGATCAGCTCAAACTGTGGGAGGTTATGACGCAGGTGACCAGATACAGAGCTGCTGGGAATAACCATCACACCAACGCCTAAGGGCAGGGATCACTGGAGGAAACTCAGGCCAGCACCAGATCCCCCAACACAGAGGCAGGACTCAGCTGCAGCATGATATACCCTGCACTCTCTGTTTGTATGGAAATCAGAGACTGGGAGCCTAAGCTCTAAACTCTGAGGATGGATTGAGACTCACTAATGAATGACAAGATGGGGGAAGGAGAAGGGAGAGCCCACCATTACTGCATAGCGTAATATATACAGTATATCCACAATGCCATGTGTTATTACATCAAATATGCATTAAATGACATATTTTCATTTTTACATGAACTGATTTTTAATAAGGCACCAATGATGGACATCCAGGAACAATTGAACTAATGAT
The DNA here is from genome assembly GCF_027406575.1 of Nycticebus coucang. Classification (NCBI taxonomy): domain Eukaryota; kingdom Metazoa; phylum Chordata; class Mammalia; order Primates; family Lorisidae; genus Nycticebus; species Nycticebus coucang. The sequence continues at coordinate 75,437,368 of NC_069791.1, read as the reverse complement.
TCCTCTTGTTCTCTCCCGAGGTCACACTGATCATGTGAATCCCTCACTTGGCAAGATCAAGATTGCATGTGATTAAGCTAGTTTGGGCTGGCTGTTTATAGCCATTGCCTAATCATCGAGAGAGTTTACACCACAAATGGGATCATCAGCCACCCATTCAACGTGAGATTGCAGTTGAATATTTACACCATTTCAACCAAAGCACCCGACAGACCTCACCTTCCTTTCCTCTCCTCTCTCCTACAAGAATTGAAGCAAGCTATGCAGGGTCCTTCCACTTTGGGCTAAGATTCTCCAAGGAAACTGCCAGATCAAAGTTTCATTGGTTAGAGGGCACATCTCTGACTGTCATAGCAGAGGCTATCTAATAACTCCACACACAAGACAGTCATGCCTTGATGTCACTACCTAGCTGGTACAGATGTTGAAAGCAAAGTTCCCTGGTATCCTAAACAGCTTCTCTCCGCTGGCCATCTTCTGCACTCCCTGCTGACAACCATTGGATGTCTTTCCCTCCAATCTGAAAATCCTTTACAACCTGATCCCAATCTTTCATCTTCCACCACTCTCTGCATTGCACCCTTAACTCCAACCATTGAGAACTAACTTCTATTCCCCCAAATACACCCACTCATAGATCTGATGGCCTCTGCACGTGCTGTCCCTTCTGTCTAAATGCTCTTCCTTTTGACCAACACCAATTCAACCTACAAGACCAAGTCCAAGTAGCACCTCCTATATATGTCCTCCCCTTGGAGTTCCAATTTCAAAACATCTGTGCAATGGTATTAGGGTGTCCAACCTTTTTTCTTCTCTGCTGCATGTTGGAAAAAGAGTTGTCTTGAGCCACAGGTTAAATACACAAACACTAATAAAAGCTAATGACTTTAAAAAAAAAAAAAAAAGATCCATACAAAATTTTTGTGATATTGGACACCACAGCTAAGCAAAATAGTCCTGACATAATCCAGATGTGGTCCCAGGGCTATAGATTAGACACCCTGAATGTTTGCTCCTACCAAACTTCATGTTGAAATTACATCCCCATTGTTGGAGGTGGGCCTAATGGGGTATATTTGGATCATGGAGGCAGATCCCTCATGAACAGATTAATGCCCTCCCTAAGGGTTGAGGGCTGGTTATCAAAAAGCACCTGACACCTCCCCCACCTTCACTTCCTCTCTCACTGTGTGATCTCTGCACACACCAGCTCCCCATTTGCCTTCCACTCTGGAAGCACCCTGATGCTGGTGCCATGCTTCTTTTATAGTCAGTAGAATCATGAGCCAAATAAACCTTTTCTTTATAAATTATTCAGCCTCAGATATTACTTTGTACAACACAAAATGGACTGAGACAACACTGTTATAAATTCTTTCTGCTGTGTTATAAATTCATCCTTTGTCAATTCCCAAACTCTTCAAGGACAAGAGTATATCTTATGTTTCTAATTTATGCAGGAAATTTTCCAGAAACAAGTTTCAGTGCAAACTTAGTAAAAAAAATACCTTTGAATGAACTGGCTTTGAGGAACACATTATCACTTCCAAAGTCTTTTCTCTACACATGGCTACAGAGGGCACCTGTTCTCACCTTTCCAATTCTAAGACTTAGCTTCAGGTTTCAATGATTTAGAAGACCCAAATCATGCTATTGATGAATAAATGCCAAATCTATTTTACTCTGCTATGTGCTTAGGATGAGGCTAGTTGAGGAATTCAAAAGCAAGACCTTGCTTTTAACAGATTTGCATTCTAAGACTCATGTAAGCAAAACAGTGACAGAAAAGTACTTGACAAATCACTTGAGTTAAAAAAAGGTAGGAGCAGTGGTTTGAAATTTTCAAGTCCTGATACATCAGTGGGTTGTAATCAGTTTGGCGAATCATGACTAAAATATTTAAATGAAATGGAATGGAACATGATGGATAAGACAAGAGAGGCTAGCACATCATAGCATTATAGAGAATAGAAAACAGACCTAGTGCATCAGAGGCAGCAAGAGCAAGGACTGCATAAATGTTTGGGGTCCTGGTATGCTACGTTTCTTACTAAGGGTCATGGTCAAAACTACTGTCTTAAAACTTGAAGATCAACAGTGATGAGGCAATGAGAGAGCTGGCTAACGTGACTTATATAATAAATTTGATTCCCCCAAGAAAGGAGGAGGGCAGCGCCTGTGGCTCAGTGGAGTAGGGTGCCAGCCCCCTATGCTGGAGGTGGTGGGTTCAAACCAAGCCCTGGCCAAAAACTGCAAAAAAAAAAAAAAAAGATTAAATAGCAAGTAATCTATGATCAAAGATTACAAAAAGCTTCCTGGTGATGGGTTGTCAAAGATAAGAACAAGATGCCTAATGTCCAATTAGAGGCTTTTTTGCAGAAACAATAAAGACTTCTGAAGTCTGCTAACACATACCCTGTCCTTCCTTGACCAAAACACACACATTAACCCACTCTGCAAACAGCATAATCTATATGTTTAAGAAACATTAGTATTGATTCATTCTAATTGTACATGGAATGGAGATAGCAAGACAGCTTATAGAATGGTCCAATGAAGGACGAGAGGCTTACAACCAGAGGAGATAAAACAAAGTAAGCCTCTAGGAATTTGCAGAAATCTTAGCAAGGACATTATATGGGGGAACCTCAGGGTGGGAGAGTTGAGCCAATCTTCCCTCAGTCTCAAGGGGCTGGAGACCCAGCCAATGTCCAAGTCTTCTGTGAATATTTACACTGCCTGTTGGTAAGCAGTGTCACAATTAGGTTGCAGCGTCAGAATGATGTGTCACCAATCCAACCAGTTATCTCAAGAACTGTCCAGACATCCCCATTCGTATCTGCAGGAAGGAAGATGATGCTGCTCCCTGCAGCCACCATCTCCACATCGGTTATAGCCCTGAGGTCATGCAAAACCAGTCTGATAGGATATCCCCTCTGAATTCTGAATGGCTGCTCTCTTCCCCTGCCTTGAATCTTCTCCTCCCCTGACCTAACAACCACTAATCATTCCCCAAACTTTCTTCAAAGGACTTGGCTTTTATTTCCCCTCACCAGCTGGTCACCCTCATCTAAACTCCCTCCACTTTATCCATAGTTCTTTTACAAAGAGGCTCTTCCAACTAAACATAGAGCTCTACGTAGGGGTGGCTGTACACAGAATCCAGGAGCCTCAGTCACCCCTGTTTGTGATGCTATATTTGCATTACAGCAGTCTGAGGTCCCAGGAATAATTGTCATCATTGATGATCATTGAGTTTGCCTAATTAAACTTGTAGGAGTGGAGAGGTTTGCACACATCCTGTACAGCTGGCCCATGGCTTTCAAAACACGAGTTCTTCTTGTTAATTCAATATAAAGAGTCTGTGTTTCCTCTACAGGTACTAACAAAAGAAAATGTGATTTCCTATTCCTTGTTCATGATAACAAAGTTCCACCACAACATAACAATTCAATGTTCCTATGGTTACAATAGCATTTTTGCTATTTTCACCCAATAAGTAGCCTCATGAAACTTTCTCCTTGGTACACAGCTATGATTTAACAATAAAAAAAAAAGAAAGAAAAAAAGATTTTTAAAATCATGATATTAATTGGTATTCAGTTTCACGTACCAGAAAAAGAATGGAGAGTGAATGAGGCTGCCTGACCTCAAAGCCTGGCTCCATCATTTATCAGCTCCGTGACTTTTTCAAGCACCTTCACCTTGACCTCAACTCTCAGGACCATAGTTTTCTCATCCATGAAAGAAGGAAACAAAAATACTCCTTGGTTGTTGCGAGGTTTGAATCCAGTGATGCATTGCAGATGAAGTGTTCAGTGCCAGGCCTGAAACCTGGCAAGTGTCCAGTAAGCAGGATGATCATTTAATCCGTTGCCTTAATTGGGGTAATTTCAAAAGTAAAAAGGAATACTATTAAAAATTACATAGAGACACAGCATCAACTGGGGTGTGTGGACTCCGTCAACATGCATCAGCCATTATGATCATCATGTTGAGGATAGGCCACATATCTGAGTCCTCATTTCCCGTTCTACTAAAGGAAAATAATGCAACTGACGTTATTAGATTATTGAGGGATTAGAGACAATCTAATCTATCTAAATTGCCCGAGACAGAGTAGTCATTCAATAAACATCCATTTTTTTAATATTATTTTTATGGCTTCCAGCCCAAAGTTCATTTCCTGACATCAGAATTCCTGCCCCTGATTGCAAGAGGGACTTTACCTAACAATTGCAATTAGTGTAACCTGGCTTATTGTACCCTCAATGAATCCCCAACAATAAAAAAAAAAAAAAAGAATTCCTGCCCCTCTGACATCATAATCGGGGCAAGGTTGGGGGACATTCTGCTTCTGACGGCTTGACGTCCAAGTATAACTAATTAATAACTGAAGAGGCTGGAATAGCCAGGCAGGGAGAGGCAATATGAGTCCTTTCTTGGCTGCAGCTGATGAATATAAACTATTTGAAAATTAAAAAGCCATTAGGCTATTAAAAATAGCTTCTAAGAACAATCTCTCAATAAATTATTTTCACGATTAAAAACCCAACTGGAAAGAGTATAAATGGTAATACATGCTATCTGAAAAGTCAATAACCAGATATAATGGTCAATTTCTCTGATATTATTGTCTAATTAAGCAATTTAGCATTCATTGAAATTGCATTTAACTGAGTCAGTATAGTCTAAAAGTGATGTAGAACCCATTCCTTTAGAGCTAAAGAGAAAAAAATAAAACTTTAATACAAGGAAGCACAGATTTTGATTTATGTTTGGTACTCGACTGGCTGGATTTCCAAAGTGCAATTAGGGAGCTAAACGGGAACATGTCCAGTGAGCCAGTGACCAGGGCTGAGATGCACAGAGCCCCTTCTTCAGAAGGCAGCAGCTCTGTACAGGTTTGTGTACTTGAGAAACTGGCAATGCTCCATCTACACGGCCTCTTGCCCACAGAAGTAAGAGGTTCTGAGTGGTTCTCTTTCAGTTCAGTGATTCTCAAGCTTTAGGAGGCTTTTAAAATTCCATTGCTCAAACCACTCCCCAGGCCAATCAATTCAGAATCACTGGTTATGGGACACCAGCTTTAGCATTTTTTTAATGCTTCTCAGGAGGTTCCAATGTGCATTCAAGGCTGAGAGCCACTGTTGTGAATAATTCTCGAAGCATCTAAAAGCACCAATCAAGCAGCCAAAAAATTCCTTAAAAACATGACCTTTCTAGTTCCCAGCATCAGTGACCTAAAAAGCAAGCTAGGTCCATAGGCCCTTCCTGCACCTGCGTTGACACCCCAGAGGATCCTGGGGGAATTCAGCCAGCAAGAAAACTGCAGCATGAAAGGTGAACATTCCTCCTGCTGAGAGCAAAATCCATTTGAGTGCATCTACTCATTACTACTGATGTCTCCATGTACTCACTTCCCTGGAAACTGTAGCCTGCCCTTGAACCCATTCAGGGGTGTCCAACGTATAGCCCTCAGGCTGCATGCAGATAATGTTAAGACTTTCTCCCTTATCTCTAGTGGCAGATATCATTAAAATTATGTGCAGACCTTTTAATGTTTTATACATCAGCTTTTGTTAAGTGTTTACATATTCAATGTGTGGCCCAACACAACTCTTCTTCCAATGTAGCACAGAGAAGCCAAAAGGTTGGAAACCTCTGGAACTAGTGATTTGTGTGTGGAACAACAGCTTCCAGAATGGCCCAGGTCATTCCCTCTTCCTGAAATTCACATTCTTGTGTGGTCCCTTCCCTGTGTAACCAATAGTGTAAGGTACATCCAAGACCAGGTCCCAAAAGACTTCATGGTGTCTGCCTTGCTCTCTCTTGAATCAGTCATTCTAGAGTAAGCCAACTGCCATGTCATGAAGACACCAAAGCAGCCCTATGGAGAGGTATACATGGTGAGCATTCAAGGCCTAATATTGATTCCCTGCTAAAGCCCCCACAACTGCTTTCTAAAGAAAGTGGACAACCTGCCAGAGGAGAGATCCTACCTGGCCCTGTCTGGAAAGGAGACGAGGGCTTGAGATCAAGACATAGCAGAGGCTGGGGCAATGTTGGATCCCACTGTGGATTTGGAGTCAAAAAGGAACAGAACTCCAGCTGGAAATAACATGGGTCAAAGTGTCCCATGCCAGGACCAAGGTATATGGCTGTAGAAATTGTGTACTTTCAACCTTAGGAGTCCTTTATTATAGCAATCATAGATTTCAATATTTATTGTGACTATTGTCTTGCAGATGATAGTAAAGTGTTGTCCATGGAAAGAAGTGTCTTTTTCTCTTTCTCACAATGTTGCAGCATGGGCCAGCATAATACAATTCTATCTCAGTTCAAGTTGCCTCATATTGGCAATGACGAATATAATAAACCTTCCTGCTTGTGCCCAGCCCATACACAATAAAGGGAAGTATACTTGTCCACCCACACATGTCCACCAAGTCTCCAGGCAGAGGAACATCATTTGGATAAACATACCTACCCTAGTGTTAAGGAAGTCACAGAACTAGGCTATTTGGTCTCTAGATCCTATGGCTCTGCAAGACTTCTAAAAATCAGGGTCCTCAGGCCAATCCTAAACCCTTTTCTCTTCTCTTTATACATTCTCAAACCCATCCCATCCAGTCCCACAGCTTTGAACACCACAGGGACATTGTCATATGTGTATTGCCAGTCATTTTCCAGTGGATGGTCATCAATGTCACACCTCTCATTGGGCATGGGACCCCAAACTTACCTTATCCAAAACAGAACTCTTCCCTTTATAGCAGACACTACTGTTGCCTAACCAACAGCATTACCAGCAGCCTATGCTGATAGAGCTCTGATTTTACTCAGTTTTCCATTCTTCCCTCAGGTGACTCAGAAATAAATACAGTCTAGGTAAGCACATCCCTGCTTGGCAATGATTGGCTTAGAAAGAGGCACATGGGAGGCGGAGCAATATGGCAGCCGAGTAACAGCTTCCTTGCATCTGGGCACCGTGAGTCTGGGGAGATAAGACTCCAGGCATCTCTGGCTGGTGGGAACTGCCTATCATCACTCCTATGAGGATACAGGGAGTCAGCGAGAGACTTCTGGACCCCAAGAGGAGGACTAAAACCGTGGAAAACCGGCAAGTGGTCGCGTGTGTTCTATCCGTCTAAACCCGCCCACAACTTCCACAGGCACAAGAACTTAAAGAGCAAGAGGAAGTGAAAGGAAAATTAGGGCAAGGAAACAGATAAAAGAAATCACTCATGAGGAAGAATCAGCAGAAAACTCCAGGCAACATGAAGAACCAGTCTAGAACAACCCCACCAAGGGACCATGAGGTAGCTACTGCAGATGATTCCACCAGTATAGAAATGTTAGGAATGACAGAAAGGGAATTTAGAATACACATGTTGAAAACAATGAAAGAAATGATGGAAACAATGAAGGAAACTGCTAATAAAGTGGAAAATAACCAAAAGGAAATCCAAAAACAGAATCAAATAAGAGATGAACGATATGAAGAATATAAAAAGGATATAGCAGACCTGAAGGAACTGAAACAGTCAATTAGGGAACTTAAAGATGCAATGGAAAGTATCAGCAACAGGTTAGACCATGCAGAAAAAAGAATTTCAGAGGTAGAAGACAAAGTTCTTGAGATCACTCAGACAGTAAAAGAGGCAGAAAAGAAGAGAAAGAAAGCAGAACGTTCACTGTCAGAATTATGGGACTTTATGAAGCGTTCCAACATACGAGTTATAGGAATCCCAGAAGGGGAAGAAGAATGCCCCAGAGGAATGGAAGCCATACTAGAGAATATTATAAAAGAAAATTTCCCAAACATCACCAAAGATTCTGACACACTGCTTTCAGAGGGCTATCAGACCCCGGGTCGCCTCAACTCTAACCGAGCTTCTCCAAGACACATTGTGATGAACCTGTCCAAAGTCAAGACAAAAGAAAAGATTCTGCAAGCTGCCAGGAGTAAGCGCCAGTTGACCTACAGGGCCAAATCCATCAGAGTTACCGCAGACTTCTCTAATGAAACTTTCCAAGCAAGAAGACAATGGTCATCTACCTTTAATCTACTTAAACAGAACAATTTTCAGCCCAGAATTCTGTACCCTGCTAAGCTAAGCTTCAAAATTGACGGAGAAATCAAATCATTTATGGATATACAAACATTGAGGAAATTTGCCACAACAAGACCAGCTCTACAGGAAATACTTCAACCTGTTCTGCACACTGACCACCACAATGGATCAGCAGCAAAGTAAGAACTCAGAAATCAAAGGACAGAACCTAACCTCCACACTGATGCAAAAGATAAAACTAAGCAATGGACTCTCACCAAATAAGATGAATAGAATACTACCACACTTATCAATTATCTCAATAAATGTTAATGGCTTGAATTCCCCACTTAAGAGACATAGATTGGCTGACTGGATTAAAAAACACAAGCCATCCATTTGCTGTCTGCAAGAAACACACCTGGCTTCAAAAGACAAATTAAAGCTCCGAGTCAAGGGTTGGAAGACAATTTTTCAGGCAAATGGAATTCAGAAGAAAAGAGGAGTTGCAATCTTATTTTCAGATACATGTGGATTTAAAGTAACTAAAGTCAAAAAAGACAAAGATGGTCACTTTATATTGGTCAAGGGAAAACTACAACAAGAAGACATTTCAATTCTAAATATTTATGCACCCAATTTAAATGCTCCCAGATTCTTGAAGCAGACCTTACTCAGTCTGAGCAATATGACATCTGATAATACCATCATAACAGGGGACTTTAACACACCTCTTACGGAGCTGGACAGATCCTCTAAACAGAAATTAAACAAAGATGTAAGAGATTTAAATGAGACCCTAGAACAATTATGCTTGATAGACGTATATAGAACACTCCACCCCAAAGATAAAGAATATACATTCTTCTCATCACCCCATGGAACATTCTCCAAAATTGATCATATCCTGGGACACAAAACAAATATCAACAGAATCAAAAGAATTGAAATTTTACCTTGTATCTTTTCAGACCATAAGGCACTAAAGGTGGAACTCAACTCTAACAAAAATGCTCGACCCCACCCAAAGCCATGGAAATTAAACAATCTTCTGTTGAATAACAGATGGGTGAAGGAAGAAATAAAACAGGAAATCATTAACTTCCTTGAGCATAACAACAATGAAGACACAAGCTACCAAAACCTGTGGGATACTGCAAAAGCAGTTTTGAGAGGAAAATTCATCGCTTTAGATGCCTACATTCGAAAAACAGAAAGAGAGCACATCAACAATCTCACAAGAGATCTTATGGAATTCGAAAAAGAAGAACAATCTAAGCCTAAACTCAGTAGAAGAAAAGAAATATCCAAAATCAAATCAGAGATCAATGAAATTGAAAACAAAAGAATCATTCAGAAAATTAATGAAACAAGGAGTTGGTTTTTTGAAAAAATAACTAAAATAGATAAACCATTGGCCAGACTAACTAGAAACAGAAAAGTAAAATCTCTAATAACCTCAATCAGAAACGATAAAGGGGAAATAACAACTGATCCTACAGAGATACAAGAGATCATCTCTGAATACTACCAGAAACTCTATGCCCAGAAATTTGACAATGTGAAAGAAATGGATCAATATTTGGCATCACACCCTCTCCCTAGACTCAGCCAGGAAGAAATAGAGCTCCTGAACAGACCAATTTCAAGCACTGAGATCAAAGAAACAATAAAAAAGCTTCCAACCAAAAAATGCCCTGGTCCAGATGGATTCACTCCAGAATTCTATCAAACCTTCAAGGAAGAGCTTATTCCTGTACTGCAGAAATTATTCCAAAAAATTGAGGAAGAAGGAATCTTCCCCAACACATTCTATGAAGCAAACATCACCCTGATACCAAAACCAGCAAAGACCCAAGCAAAAGGAGAATTTCAGACCAATCTCACTCATGAATATAGATGGAAAAATTCTCAACAAAATCCTAGCCAATAGATTACAGCTTATCATCAAAAAAGTCATTCATCATGATCAAGTAGGCTTCATCCCAGGGATGCAAGGCTGGTTTAACATACGCAAGTCCATAAACGTTATCCACCATATTAACAGAGAATAAAGATCATATGATCCTCTCAATAAATGCAGAAAAAGCATTTGATAAAATCCAGCATCCTTTTCTAATTAGAACACTGAAGAGTATAGGCATAGGTGGCACATTTCTAAAACTGATTGAAGCTATCTATGACAAACCCACAGCCAATATTTTACTGAATGGAGTAAAACTGAAAGCTTTTCCTCTTAGAACTGGAACCAGACAAGGTTGTCCTCTGTCACCTTTACTATTCAACATAGTGCTGGAAGTTCTAGCCAATACAATTAGGCAAGACAAGGAAATAAAGGGAATCCAAATGGGAGCAGAGGAGGTCAAACTCTCCCTCTTTGCTGACGACATGATCTTATACTTAGAGAACCCCAGAGACTCAACCACAAGACTCCTAGAAGTCATCAAAAAATACAGTAATGTTTCAGGATATAAAATCAATGTCCACAAGTCAGTAGCCTTTGTATACACCAATAACAGTCAAGAGGAGAAGCTAATTAAGGACACAACTCCCTTCACCATAGTTTCAAAGATAATGAAATACCTAGGAATATACCTAACGAAGGAGGTGAAGGACCTCTATAAAGAAAACTATGAAATCCTCAGAAAGGAAATAGCAGAGGATATTAACAAATGGAAGAACATACCATGCTCATGGATGGGAAGAATTAACATTGTTAAAATGTCTATACTTCCCAAAGCAATCTACCTATTCAATGCCATTCCTATCAAAGTACTTACATAGTACTTTCAAGATTTTGAAAAAATGATTCTGCGTTTTGTATGGAACCGGAAAAAACCCCGTATAGCTAAGGCAGTTCTTAGTAACAAAAATAAAGCTGGGGGCATCAGCATACCAGATTTTAGTCTGTACTACAAAGCCATAGTGGTCAAGACAGCATGGTACTGGCACAAAAACAGAGACATAGACACTTGGAATCGAATTGAACACCAAGAAATGAAACTAACATCTTACAACCACCTAATCTTTGATAAACCAAACAAGAACTTACCTTGGGGGAAAGACTCCCTATTCAATAAATGGTGTTGGGAGAACTGGATGTCTACATGTAAAAGACTGAAACTGGACCCACACCTTTCCCCACTCACAAAAATTGATTCAAGATGGATAAAGGACTTAAACTTAAGGCATGAAACAATAAAAATCCTCCAAGAAAGCATAGGAAAAACACTGGAAGATATTGGCCTGGGGAAAGACTTCATGAAGAAGACTGCCATGGCAATTGCAACAACAACAAAAATAAACAAATGGGACTTCATTAAACTGAAAAGCTTCTGTACAGCTAAGGAGACAATAACCAAAGCAAAGAGACAACCTACACAATGGGAAAGGATATTTGCATATTTTCAGTCAGACAAAAGCTTGATAACCAGGATCTATAGAGAACTCAAATTAATCCACATGAAAAAAGCCAACAATCCCTTATATCAATGGGCAAGAGTCATGAATAGAACTTTCTCTAAAGATGACAGACGAATGGCTAACAAACACATGAAAAAATGTTCATCATCTCTATATATTAGAGAAATGCAAATCAAAACAACCCTGAGATATCATCTAACCCCAGTGAGAATGGCCCACATCACAAAATCTCAAAACTGCAGATGCTGGCGTGGATGTGGAGAGAAGGGAACACTTTTACACTGCTGGTGGGACTGCAAACTAGTACAACCTTTCTGGAAGGAAGTATGGAGAAACCTCAAAGCACTCAACCTAGACCTCCCATTCGATCCTGCAATCCCATTACTGGGCATCTACCCAGAAGGAAAAAAATCCTTTTATCATAAGGACACTTGTACTCGACTGTTTATTGCAGCTCAATTTACCGTTGCCAAAATGTGGAAACAGCCTAAATGCCCACCAACCCAGGAATGGATTAACAAGCTGTGGTATATGTATACCATGGAATACTATTCAGCCATTAAAAAGAATGGAGACTTTACATCTTTCGTATTAACCTGGATGGACGTGGAAGATATTATTCTTAGTAAAGCATCACAAAAATGGAGAAGCATGAATCCTATGTACTCAATCTTGATATGAGGACAATTAATGACAATTAAGGTTATGGGGGGGGGGATGGAGGGAGGAGGGTGGGGCCTTAGTGTGTGTCACACTTTATGGGGGCAAGACATGATTGCAAGAGGGACTTTACCTAACAATTGCAATCAGTGTAACTGGCTTATTGTACCCTCAATGAATCCCCAACAATAAAAAAAAAAAAAAAAAAAAATAGAAAAAAAAAAAGCTTCATCTCCTATGGGGGCAAGACATGATTGCAAGAGGAACTTTACCTAACAATTGCAATCAGTGTAACTGGCTTATTGTACCCTCAATGAATCGCCAACAATAAAAAAAAAAAAAGCTTCATCTCCATGAACAGGACATACAGCTTTTCTGTAACCCATTTTCTATTGACATTGAAAATGTGGATACAATTTACCAAATGGAACTGGCTGAACTACAGAATTGTGACTCTCTTAAAGACGCAGTCAAGTCAAGCAGCCTTCCTAATTTCTATGCATCTCTCCCCTCTGAGACATATCCTAATCTCAGGAACCATGCACTCAAAATGGCAACCATCTTTAGCAGCACTTATGTCTGTGAACAGACTTTTTCCAGAATGAAACATCTGAAATCTCCAACCAGATCTAGACTAACTGATGCACACTTGCATCACTTGTTACAACTAGCAGTGACAAATATGGAACCAGACATTGACCATCTCATTAGCCAAAAGCAGGCCCATAGTTCCCATTGAAATACTGGCCAAAGGTCGCACCTTCTGACTGAAAAGGACATACAAAAATGTCAGCCTAAAACTGGAAACAAATCCTGCTTCTGCTCTACACGCAAGTCCAAAGTAAACGCACTCATGCTTTCCATCTGTGACGGCTCCTGAGTCTGCCTCCTGCGTTCCCAGCCCACCTGCCTCGGACTCAGCAAAGTGCAAGTGGGCACAGCTAGAACCTCCCCCAGGTGGCCCTGCTTCCCTCATTAGCTGCTCTGCAGGTACAGGGCAGGCCGCCAGCCAGGAGCAGCCAACCACAGGCTTGCCAACCTAGAGCATGAAGGAGTGGGCCCCCTTCCGGGAAGCTGCCATTAGTGAGGGTGGAGTGGGTGGGAAAATGTCTTCCGTCCCTCAAGCAAATCATTCCAAGGTACAGTCCACACAGCCCCTCAGAGGGTGGCATCTGGGTGTTTCACTGGTTTCTCTGCCCTTCCTGTTTTGTCCTCCCCACCGTCCACCACTCCAGCTGCTGTTTCTTGACCCACTCCCGAAAGTTAACACCTATGCACAAGCCCTTGTCCCTTATCTCAGGCTCTGCTTCTGCGAGGAAACCAGGCTAAGATGTTTTCTTTGTATGAGAGCCTATGGGCTTTTCACACACCAAAAGGAAAAAAGGGGGGCTCATTTAAAAGTATCACGTCTTCATTAAAATTAGTCATGGGTTTTTAAATAAGATGCATGTGCAGCTGTGAGACCTCTCCTTTGAACAGATTTTCTCACCAATTGAATAAAGTGTTTGACATTTTTTTTTTTGAAAAAAAAAAAAAAAAGAAAGAGGCACATGATTCAAACCTAGACAATGAGAAGGAGAGGCAGACTGTTAGCTGCTGGGAAAGGGTTCCTTAATAGTTAATGGAGATACTCAGGAAGACATTACCACTCTAGTTCTACTGTGTGGTTTTTGTTTGTTTGAAACAAAGTCCCTGGCGGTGCCTGTGGCTCAGTGAGTAGGGCACCGGCCCCATATGCCGAGGGTGGCGGGTTCGGGCCCAGCCCCGGCCAAACTGCAACAACAACAACAACAACAAAAAAGGATGGCCGGGTGTTGTGGCGGGCGCCTGTAGTCCCAGCTGCTGGGGAGGCTGAGGCAAGAGACTCGCGTAAGCCCAAGAGTTAGAGGTTGCTGTGAGCCGTGTGACGCCACGGCACTCTACCTGAGGGCGGTACAGTGAGACTCTGTCTCTACAAAAAAAAAAAAAAAGAAACAAAGTCCCAGTCACCCTTAGTAGAATGCCATGACATCATAGTTTCCAGAAACCTCAAACACTTGGGCTTAAGTGATCTCCTGCCTCAGCTTCCCCAGTAACTGGGTCTACAGGTGTCCACCACCATCTCTAGCTAGGTTACTGTGTGATGTTATTTGCAGATGAAGCCTGAAACTTTAGATCCATTTTGATAGGGTGACCACATAATATAGGGACACATTAGAGAGAGAAGAAAGAGCCGCTCTTCCTATTACCTCTAGGCAACACATGTCAGGACCACCCAGGCAGTCAGGACATTTTAGTTACCTTCACCTTAAGGCCAGGAATAGACCTGGGCCTGAGAGTGGCAGAGCAAAAAGCCAAGCAAAACTTGGACCCTAAATAATATTATTGAGCTACTGAATTAATCAACTCTGGAGCCACTCTTTTATATAAAGTAAGGGAACAAGTTATGGCATAAGCCAAATTGGATTAGGGTTTTCTGTTACTTGCAGCCAACCAAGTAACTTCCACAACAGTGAATTCGATCAGTGCTCTCTGTCCAAGGTGTCTTGAGTCCATCCATTTCTCTGCCTTTGCTCAGTCCCTCTGCCCTACATTCATGCCTCCTTAAGTCTCACAGGGTGTACTTTAATAGTCTCTGGCTCATCTCCCTGCTTCCACTCTTAAGCCCTTCCCAGGCGTTATCCACATATATCCAAGCCAGAAGTAATTTTCTAGAATTGAGCTTATAAGTTCCTAAACTCTCTCAGTTCTTGTCACTCTTAGTAACTCAGTAATTTTTTTCACAGCATCTCTAGGCCGAAAGAAATACCTAACAATCCTGTTTGGTTAGGTCCACCCAACTTAATATGTAGTTATGTCTTTTATTCTTGGTAAAGCATCACAAGAATGGAGAAACATGAATCCTATGTACTCAATTTTGATATGAGGACAATTAATGACAATTAAGGTTATGGGGGGAAAGCAGAAAGAGGGACGGAGGGAGGGGGGTGGGGCCTTGGTGTGTGTCACACTTTATGGGGGCAAGACATGATTGCAAGAGGGACTTTACCTAGCAATTGCAATCAGTGTAACCTGGCTTACTGTACCCTCAATGAATCCCCAACAATAAAAAAAAAAAAAATATGTAGTTGTGTCTTAACAATTTAGTAGCTATTTGAAAAAATAACACACATAAATTGAAAAAAAAACAATGTTCTTGTATCTTTTTAAATAACACAATTCCTTGCTAGTAAGATGTGTGCTAGTAAATTGTACATTGCACAACTCTTCAAACCAGAGAACCAGATTGGACCTGGCCAATTTTATTTCCCATTTCACTTTGATTTTTTATTTTTATCATAGCAACTAGCAACCCTAATGACAGGGTTCCATGTGCTGCTCTTGGGTCTAATCACACTGCTCAAAATTCTTTAGTGAATAAAATTTACATAATCATACTACTGTAAATGCTGTCTGTTAGTTCTAGGTTTTTCCACCAACCCATAATCAAAGCCTAGAAGATGTTTTTATAGTTTAAGAAGAGAATGTAAGTATTATAAACCCACAAATACAAATGTGATGGGGGAAAGGCAGGAAGAGCATTAACCATCTAAATCTATGGATCAAAAGTTATTTACAAAGTATTTCATTCAGGTTTATGAACAGAAGAACTCAATGGAAGAATTAAAAGTGCAAGTCAGAGTCTGAAGATGGAGGTGGGAAAGACCTTCACTTTTCATTTATGAACATTCCTCCTTTTATATCTTTCTGAACACTTTAACTGTGATTGTTCCTTTTTTTTTTTTTTTTTGCAGTTTTTGGCCAGTGCTGGGCTTGAACCCGCCACTTCCAGCATATAGAGCCGGCACCCTACTCCTTTGAGTCACAGGGGCCGCCCTGATTGTTACTTTTATAAGGAAAACAAAATCGTATCTTTCCTTCTAGATGGGTTATTAACACCCTGTCTTCCACAAACCTTCTCTCCATCCATCTCCCTACTGACAAACTGGTTTAGAGCGACTTTTTTACCTATGTGCCAGGTGTATGTTCAACTGCCAGGTCTTGCTGAACTTCCACAACATGTCGCTCATCCTCTGCTAGTGTCATATCTCACATGGTTTCTTCATATAGGACTCTGAAAATGTGGCTTCTAACTTCTCTATCCTACTCTTTAGCTTCTAAAAGACAAAGACTACATCTTAATTCTTTTTTTTTTCTTTTTTTTTGGGGGGGGACAGAGTCTCACTTTGTCACCCTTGGTAGAGCACTGTGGTGTCATAGCTCACAGCAACTTCAAACTCTTGGGCTCAAGCAATTCTCTTGTCTCAGCCTCCCTGGTAGCTGTGACTACAGGCACCTGCCATAACACCCAGCTATTTTTAGAGATGAGGTCTCACTCTGGTTCAGGCTGGTCTCGAACATGTGAGCTCAGGAAATCCACCCGCCTCAGCCTCCCAGAGGACTAGAATTACAGGCATGGGCCACCATGCCCGGTTTTACATCTTAATTCTTATTTATATGTGTATACCCTTTTGTGCCTCAGTAAGGACCTCCAAGAGAAGGTGCCCTTAGAATATTTATTTTCTACCCCAGATCTATTTGGTTACCAAAAGAGAAGCCAAATACTACCTTCAAGGGAATGTGGCAATATTGTTTGTCTTCTCCACTGGACTCTATTTTTCTTGAGGGCAATGCTTGATTTTTATATATTCTCAAGTCACTTGAGACCAATAGATGCTAACACACATAAACCAGTCAATACTTGTCTCAGGAATGAATAAATGGATGAATAAGTGGATTCAGCAAGACGGAGGGAAAGTCATGTAGAATTTAAACTCCTCATTCCTGAAAAAATTATCCAATAGTGCTCTTGCCTTCAAATTCTATTTTTCATTATCCTTTGACATTAAACACTAAGCTATTTTGTCTGTACATGTCATGGATTCAAAACGTATGGTATTTAAAAGAGATTTGAGCTAGAGACCTCCACCACACACTCCAAAGTCTTCATTTGGACCTGAATTTCTCTAAAGAAGAAGAATAATTCTATATTTCTTTTCTTCTTGTTTTTGTTTGAACTAGCCTCAGTTAATTTTATACATAATATTGAGAGCAGCCAGGATGGCATGTGTTCTCTCTCTCTCTCTCTCTCACACACACACACACACACACACGTGTGTATATACAACATCCATCACTCAGTCTCTTGCATCTCATTAAAAACCCTGAGGATCCACGAGGCTTCTTGAAAGATTTCCTTTGTGTAAAGGAAATTTGAGGTCTCTGAGATGACCTCAAATCCTTGAAACACAGGCTGGTAGCTACTACCTGTGTTGAATGTATCCCTGTCTGCATTTTAAAGACCTCTGTTGCTCCATGAAAGAGTATCCCAAATTGCCTTTGAAGCTAGGGCAATCCCCCAATGACTGGGAGGCAATAATAGGATATGACAATGAAAATATACCACCAGCTTCTACCATATTATCCCAAATATATTTCCTCTACCAGGCCCAGAGCTTGCTCAACAACATTCCATCCTGTATCTGTCAGACATCTCCCTTTCATAACCTCAGCAAAAGAGCTGCTAGGATGGTCACTGACTATCATCACTGATCAAATATTTATTCTGGGTCAAGAACTGTATTACATATATAAGGACTTAAGACAGTTCCCACACATAGTAAATGTCGCCCAAAACCAGAGATGACCCCACCGATGAGTTTATGGATGAAACAGCAGAATGCAGTATTACCATCAGCAGGCTGCTGGCCCTATGATGGTTCTGTCTACTCAGATGTGTTTGACACTGAAATAATCAGGTGTCTGGTATCCAGTGTATGTTCATGACCTGAGCTGAAGGACTGGGTTGAGGGTGAGGAGGAAGGATGGTGGTAGCTGGCATGCTACCAACGTGAATTTGAAAAAAAGATGACTCACTTTCAGCTCTTCTCCATGCAGGTTCAAGCAATGAAGTCCAATTCATGCATCCCTGCACAATAAGGAATTGGGTATGGTGTAGGGGTTCCCCCTCTAGTTAACTTGCTCCCAGGGCTCCTCCTCTGCATATAAAATACCATACCTCCAGATTCCCAGGATGCTTCAAATAGTCACATGGACCAGCAGAGAGAACGCTCTAAGCCCCACAACCCCCATGCTTCCTCTGCCTTCTCTCTACTCTCCCTAATTCCCTATTTCCTCTTCCACCACAGAGCCCACCATTTTTGGCTATGCTAGATAGAGGGAGGAGAACATTGAAGTCCTGGGAGAGGAAAGGTTAGGGAAGAGAAGAACCTCCGAGGTCTCCTCTGGTTGGACCTTTGCATTGAATCCATTTTTTTAAATGAATTACTTTTAAATAATGCATTATTAAGCCAGATGAATTATTCTGTAAATGTTTGTCTTTTTTACATTAGAACTATTCTGTTCCTCAAGAGAAACAGAACAAATAGATGGTAGATAAAGTGTATAGAGAAAGAGGGAGAGAGAGAGGATTTATTAAGGGAACTGGTACATGTGATTATGGAGGCTGAGAAATGCCATGACAGGCCATCCACAATTTGCAAGCTAGAGAACAAGAGCAGTTGGTATCACAGCTCAGTCCAAGTCTGCAGGCCTGAGAACCAGGGGGTAGAGGTGTGGAACTCTGTTGTAAGTCCTAAGATCCAGAAGCCAGAGAACCAGCTGTTCTTATTTCCCCTGAGGGTAAGAGAATATGAACATCCCAGCTCCAGGAGAGTGAACTTGCCTTTGCTCTGCCTTTTTGTTCTATCCATGCATCAACCTATTGATCATGCCCACTTGCACTGACTAGGGGTACATCTTCTCTACTCAGCCACTGATGCAAATGCTGATGTCTCTGGAAACACCATCAGAGACATACCTAGAAATAATGCTTTACCAGCTATCTTGGTATTCCTTAATCCAGTCAAGTTGACATGTAAAATTAGCCATCACACTTTTACTAACATGACCTTAGGGAAATTCAGGGACATGCTGGTTACAGAAATCCCACAATACACATGTAAGCCCTCTGTTATTGTAGTAGTAGTTGTGTGCTTTATGTTTACTATCTCAATGAATCCCAAAACAACTCTGCATTGTCACCTATTTCACAGATGAAGAAATAATGCTCAAAGAGTATAATGGATCATTCTATCGTCAATTATGTTAACATAATCTCCTTCCCTATAGGAAAGTTGGAGGTGACCAAAAGAGGAAGTCATGCAGGGCTTTTGGGGAGGAGGGGCTAGGCGGAAGAAGTGTAATGAAGCAGGAGCCATTGCCCTCTGAAGGATGTCAGGGCCAGACATAGTGGACAGAAACAGAGATGCCTGGCAGTTTCTAGCTTATTCTTCCTTTCCTCCTTCCTACATTCAGCTCTTCTCCTAAAACACTGCCCTACTTGGCCAACAGTGGTCCTGCCCACCACCAGACTTTGCAGATATTCTAGCTACCTGTAAACCTCTCTGTGGTTACTCTTTGCTGTCCTACTTTGGCAGCTGGCTATGCCTGGCCTTCCCATTTCCCAGGGATTTCAAAAGGTCAATTAATGATATCTCAGATCCTACAACTCGCCTTCTGGACCTCAGTCTAATTCTTATGATATATCACTTATTTCAAATATATCTAATTCTACTTTCCAGACTGAAATCCAGCCAGTGAAAAGAAATGAAATAATACCCAAAGGCCACAAATCTCTGAAGTAGCAGAACCAGAAACCAAGTAGATACAAACTCAGCAGCCAGTACTGAGACTTGGACCAGAAGTGGTGAAGGCCTTTGAGCCCTGGGGATTAGGCCTAAGGAGCCCCTAGAGCTCTAGGCACAATGCCCAAATTCATGACAAACTTCACGTGGGCACTGGAGCGTTCCATCTAGTGGTGGCATCTAGTGCCCAAATCTAGTGGGTGAGATCCTATGTTTTGTAGACAAGCATTATGTCCATCAGAAGACCCCACCAATGTCCAGGTAACAATATGCATCCTTCCTTTCATCTCCTTTCCAGGAATGGGGGCAGATGAGCTGTCAGCATCCAGCCAGGCAGGGCCACCATCTCCACTTGGAACTGGGGCATGGACTTCAGGAAAGAGGAAGCAGCTGAACAGCAGGTTTGGGCCCCACTGGGATGGGATGTGGCCATCAGGGACTGTCTGCCCTGTTAAAGTTGGGCATGGCAACCAACACACTTTGGAAGGAAGCCTACATGACACCCTCTTGGAAGGATGAGCCTTGGTTCTATGACCCTTGGACTCTCCACAAAGAGCCTCCTGACCAGCATGGCACCATCATCAAGAGCTCAGACCTCAGAGACAACCAGAACAGGAGGAAAATAGGACACTCAATACTCACAGTGCCAAAACCCCCTGTGCAGGGGTCATCAAGGGCTCAGGAATTGCTGAGGAGGCATCTTGTGCTTGACATCAGGCCTTAGGTGAAAACAAAACAAGTTTCTACTAAAATTCTAAGCCATCTGCTCACTGTCAAGAGCTGGTGGAGGCTCCATCATGGGTAGCCACAGTCACCCCATAGAAGGCACATCACAGATGTTGTGTCTGCCCAACCTGTGGACCAATGACTACTCCTTACAGGTACCTTGCAGGTAGTCCACAGTTGGACTCTGTTATACAATAGGGCCTCCATAGTTAATCGTCTTCCTATACTGACCAACTCTTTAAGTTGACCTGATTTTCATAGACTGAACAGTCCCTTGTATGGTCAACTTACAGAGGTTCTGCTATATTTGGAACTGTGTGCCCCCCCCACCTGAAAAAATACATTGAAGTTCTAACCGCCAGTACTTATTTGGAAATAAGAGTTTTTATAGAAATAACCAAGTTAAAATGAGATGATCAGTGATTATATATGACTGGTATCCTTATCCAAAGGGGAAGTTTGGATACACAGAGATCCACACACATTGAGAGGAGATGATAAGAAATACACACGGAAAACTTGGCCATGTGACTGGAGTGATGGTTCTATAAGCCAAGGGACCCTGAGGATTGCTGGCAATCACCAGACTCCAGTAAAATGCAAGGAAGGATTCTCTCCTAGTGCCATAGAGAGACCCTTCCTACACCTTAACTTCAGACTTTTAGCCCTCAGGACCCTGAGAAAATACATGTCAGGTTTAAGCTGCCCAGTTTGGGGTCTTTTGTAATGGCAGTCCATGGACACTCGTATTGATCCTTGACCCTGGAAAGTGGCCTTGACTCTTGACCAGAACTGCCCGGACTCTAGAATCCTAGTCATGAGGATGGGGAAGCAGAAAAAAAAGAACCAGCAAAAAGAGCAAAAAGAAAAGAGAAACATACAAAATCCAAGACCTAAAGAAAGCCAATCTCAATTGGTATTTGAATCTTTTGTTTGGTTTCTTATTCAGAGAGACCGAATTTTATCTTGAACTCTGAGAACACTTAGCTATCTCTACAATAAATTTTCTTTAGTTTTTAATCTAGCACAAGTGGATTCCTAATATTTGCAACCAAAGAGACCCAAAAAATGCAACAACAAAATACCCATTGTGACTCAGCACCGTAGGTGTGTAGGTATTACCTCCAAGACATGGCAGACAGAGTGTGGGCACCACAGATGCACAGAAGTCAGGGCTCCCTCATTGTGACAGCAGAGAAAGGCTTTCCATAGATGTGGCCACTGTCCTGGACTTTGCAGGGTGTCCAGAAATTGCCCAACATTCCAGGCTACAGTAACCACATTCTAGATTCTTGTGTTTCTGAGCTGCCTGATATTTTTATCATGGTTGAACTGAAAAATAATCAGCCTGGAAACTCCACCACTGCCTCGTTGCCACGTTAAATTGAGCCAGGCATGTAGAGACAGAGCTGTCCTGCATCCTTCTGTTCTCAAAAGGAAGTCTCAAGTTCTCTGCCAATTGAGATCACATCTATTGATCCCAAAGTAAATTGACTCCCCTGCCTGTGAATCACAAATCAGACATGGACACTGAGAAACGTTGCCTCCTAGTTACAAGAGCAGCATTCAAGCTGCATAAATATTTGCTTTGTTCCTCCATACTCCACCAATTAAGCTAAAGTATAGAGTAAAATTGCATGGCAGCAGGTTAAATGAAATGCTATGGTTAGTGGGCACCATAAGGGGTACATGGAAATGGGAGATAGATAATATGTCCTTCCCTCACCTTCCAGGATAGGATAATGCAGGATGTCTCCTTTAAGTCAACATATATTGTGACCTAATTGATTCCTAATGTAAGCAGCCCACAAAAAAGCATCTTTATCTCAGCCTGGCCCAGAATCCCATCAATCCACTGTGCTTTGCTCTTGAGTTATTTCTCTTACACATTTCTTGTGTTTCCCATTCTTTTTTCTCTACTTATCTATTTGTTTGTTTTTCACTCTTGCTTGCGCTTAGTTAGGGGTCTAGTGGGAGAGCAGCTTCCTGCCAGAAAAGAGGGAAAGGAAAACAATGAAAGCATTCTCCATCTGCTGGGGGGAAAAAAAGATGAAAAAAAAAAGGTCATGTGGTTTAATTTTATTCTGGGGTCAGTCTTCATGCAGATAAGTCTTCCTGGCCTCTGGCCAGTGAGCTCTGTGTCCTGGCCAAGCTGAGCCTCACATAATAGGGAGATTAAGCACCCAGCCAGGGACAGAGCAGCTCTGGCAGTCTGGCAGCTCTCATTAGTGTCAAACTGCAGGAAAATGACCCGGTCCACCATGCACACAACCAAGCAATTGGGGATCTCAACAAATCCCACCCTGAGAGAAAAGGAGAAGGAGTGGTTCTGGAAGTCACTGCTCCCTGCAATAGGGCCATCTCTATTGCACTGGCTCAGTGCGCTGCTTATGGTCCGGTGGTCTCTAGTGGTTCATTGGCATCTGCACAGATGTGAAGAAGGTACACAGTAGGATTTGGAGAATCTTGGGGTCTGGAACCAGCCTTGCAGACAGCGTTCCTGTGAGAATACACAAGCCAGGCAGAACACACCGTGCCACACTAAAGTTAGGTTGGAAGGCCCTTCAAATGAAGCAGGTGAGGAAGGTGAGAAGGGATTCCCGGAAAACTTAACAGCACGAGAAAGGAGGCAGGTGTGAAAACAATATGAGGTGCTGGGAAAAAGCAAGAAGATGAGAGATTATTGCCTGACCTCATGAGCCTGAATTAGATTGAACTGGGACAGAGTAGAGCCGACCTTGTATCCTTATAATACCTTACTGTTAGGTATTTAATTGTCTTTGACTATGGATTTGGTTTAATCCAGATCTTGTGGGAGGTGGGCATAGAGCAATGACCAAGAAGACATGGCCCTTACCCTCGAAAGTACCTATCTAGTGAGGGAGACCTGGTGCTCAGGTCTCCCTGAGAGCCGGACACCAAAGATCCCTGGTGGCAGGTGATGTCATATGGCACATGCATGGTGAGAACATTGCTCCAGAGATTCAGAGCAGACAGAGAGCCCCTAAAGGCTGGGGTGCTCACTGACTGTGAAAGGGCTCCCTCCCGGGAAGGAGAGTGACAGTCAGAGGAAAGACACAGCTGGGAAGGAGAGCATCCAGGGAGCAGTGATAAGACAAGTCAGGCCTCATATGCCAATGTATGACCCTGAGAGATTAAAATGGTGTAAGGGAAAGGTCCCCAGTCAGAGCAGTGTGGATACTGGCTCCATCCCTAACCCTTGTGCAGGTTTCAGAGGCTTCAGGCAGCAGACAAATCATCCTGGGAAGCCCTTCCACTTGTGCAGGGAAGAGATGACAGTGAGGGCCTCCCAGGATTTGGAGAGCTCGGTTAATAAAATTAAGACATACTAGATGAGATTGGATACATATCAAATCACCTCAAGAGACATGCTCAGGCAGAAGGCAGGAAAGGATGCCTTATCTGAAGCTCAATCAATGGCATTAGCAATACCCTGAGAAGGAATGCGTCGATGAGAGGTGGTGAGTAGCGTGGAACCAGGATGATTTTGCTCACAAACCTGTCCACTGGGAGGAATTCTCAGAGCAAAAGATATAATTAATATGATGAAATGGTTTCAGGGATGATATTTCCAAAAGTAGAGCCGGACACATAAAACTGCCATGCCCTGACACAGAGATGGTCTCACAACGCCCTCCAAAGATGAAGATGGCTTCCTATTTCAGTCAGTTAAGAATCTCTTATTCCTTGTAACAGAAAACCCAGCCCAAACAGGCTGAAGCAGAAAAAGAAGATATCTTGCCTAAATGAATGAGGTGTACAGTACAGGACAGGGCTGGCCTCAGGCATGGCCAGACTTGAGGGTACACATTTTTATTAGGACTTGACCTAGTAGGGGCCATGTGCTATTCTAGGAACCGGGGATATAAATGGAGTTCAAAAAAGCACAAGCCCAATCCCAGCAGAGCTTTATTCTTACTTGTCACCTTTTCTATTAGCCCATGCAGCATCTCTAATCAATCCCTGCACTCTCAATGCTGAGCTCAACCAGGCCTTCACATCTGTCTTTACACTGTGCTCTTGAAAAGTATGAACCATTGTTTAAAATTGGTTCATGAGATAAACCTGCCTGCCATTCTTCCTCTACAGCCTAACAATGACAAGTACAGCCAACACCTTGGATGCTCACTATATGTTGCAGGGTCATTAATTGCAGGCCCTCAGAATGGCCCCATGAAGTAGGGACTCTGTCACTAACCCCATTTTATAGATGAGGAGACAAAGGCACGGAGAGATAAAGTAACTGTCCAAGGTTACAACAACTAGCAGATTTCTGAACCTGGATTTGAACCCAGGCTGACTGACTACCCTGAAGGTTGTTGCCTGGGGAAGTCAGCCAAGCCCCTGCTGAATCTCCGTCCCATCTTCAACACGGAACACAGTAAAAGAATTTTAGCGGAAATTACAGCATTTTCTAAAGTGCTTTAGCTTTTTATCCAAACTCAGAGAGATGAGATGAAATGAATTAAATTATAATTGGACAATATGGGTTTTTGACTTGTAATTGTTGTAATTAATTTACCATCAATATAAAGCAAGGAGTTAAAAATAATGGATTGGAAATGGTTGGAAACCCATTGAAAATGTAATATGTACAAGGGAAGTACTCATCTTACATATAAAGTACTTAACCAAATATGACATACTCTAATAAATCTCTCTCTTATTCATTACGGGCTGCATATGTTACAGTTCGCAGCAAGCTTATCAGTCGAGCATAAGAGCTGGTACGATTGCTCTGTAAGTCTCTCTCAAAACTACTTTTGGCATCAGAATACACTTCACATCAGCTCATTCTTTTAAATCCTCCACTTCTTGTGCTTGGAAGTACATCCTTATGAGAGTGCCCAGGGCCAGATGCGGCGTCGTGAGGCTCTGGGATGATCATCTCTCGTGGCAGAGCAGGACACCAGCAAGGAGAGGGCACTGTCCTGGCATCAGGCCAAGACGGGTTCAAATTCCAGCTTGGCCACCTACAGCTAGGTGACTTTTAATCTCTTTAAACCTTGGTTGCCTGATGTTCAAAACCTGGATAACAATATTCCCTTCTCAAAGAACAGCTGTGAGAATTTAGGGTTCATTACAGGTGAAGCACTAGCACAATGCTTGGCATGTAAAAAGCACTGTTATCCATTTAAAATGTTTTCTTAATATTATAATCTACATAAATACACCCTAGAACAAAATGCAAAATCTTTGTGCAATTTCAGAACTAAAGCCACCTTCCTTTCCTCCCCCGAGGCCAACATATAAATAGAATCAATCACATGGACCTCCCACAATGGTTGTTAGAATTGCTATTTTCATTGAATATTCATTGTGCCCTTCCAGACACCAGGAACTGGGCTGGTGACCCATACAAAGCAACAAATAAGATGAGCCTCTTGTCTTTAAAGAGCTCACAGTCTAACGAGACACAGAAAGCTAACAGCAAGGTGCAAGGGCTGCAGCAAGATGAATTTGCACGGTAGCATCTGCTGGGAGCTGCTTCCTCCACTGAGGGCCACCTGCTCAGTGACACTCTGCCCCCAATATCCCAATCCAGAAGGGCCCTAGGAGAAAACTAGGGGGTGGTGCAGAAGGCAGGGAAAACAAGACAGAGCTTCTGAGGAACCATAGAGCAGGCTGGTTTTTGGAACCATGGAGCATCCTGGAACCCTCAGGGGCTGGATAGACCAGACTCTGGGAAAAATTGAAATTAACATTTGGTGAGGAAGTGAAAGTCAGAGCTGAAAGGGAAAGCCATTCCCGAATGCCAGGCACTCCAAACACAAAGCTGATGGCAGCCAGACTAGCTTCAGGCCCCACCTGCTGAGGATGCTGCTCAAATACCGCCAAACGGAGGCCACAGCAAGAGGTGGTATGCTGCCAATGGCCTGAAATAAATCCACGTCCCCAGGTGGGAAATGCAGAAGGGGAAGCCTGGTTCTGTGCTGTTCCTAAAGGAAAGAAGAAGGAAGGGAGAGGAAGGAAGGGGAGGGAAGGGGTTGAGAGGGGAGGGGAGGGGAGGCGGGGGGGGGAAGGAAGGAAGGAGGGAGGGAGGGAGGGAGGGAGGGAGGGAGGGAGGGAGGGAGGGAGGGAGGGAAGGAAGGAAGGAAGGAAGGAAGGAAGGAAGGAAGGAAGGAAGGAAGGAAGGAAGGAAGGAAGGAAGGAAGGAAGGAAGGAAGGAAGGAAGGCTGGCTGAGTGCTATTTCTAGAACCTGTGAGGACCACACACCAAAGGAGCTGCTCAGATAAGGGCTACCAGAGGTGGCAGCAGCTGCTTTTCATTTCAATTTTACCACCAGTCAGGGAGCCGCTGCTTTGCTCTGAACAAATTCACATTAAGATGAGAGAGATGTCTAGACTCATTTAATCCAGAAAATCCCTCTTTCAAAAAGGAAATCACTCTCTACTTGGTAGGGATACCAAGAGGCAGTTGTAAAGCGATATAAAAAGCATGAATTGGCGCATCGGACAGACTTATGCTCAAAATCCAAGTCTGACACTTGCCAGATACCTTTGTTCTGATTCAACCTCATGTGACTATTGTCAGGGTTACAAGTTCATACACCATTCACCGAGACCCCTTCAGGGGCCAGGGGCTGTGCTGGAGTCACACACAGAACAATGAGTAAGACAAGGTCCTTGCCTTCAAAGAGCTCATGGTCTAGCATTAGACTGACAGCTAGGAGCCACAGTCTGCCCTGGGGCACGCCTACCTGAGCAATGTAGAGTCAAAAACACAGGGCTAAATCAACAGTGCCCGGGGGAAGGGAAGAGTTCACAGGGGGAACTATGTTGAGCTGTTGCAAAGGATGAGTTAGGCCTTTCTGATAGACAAGATGTCACCAGCATTCCAGGCAGAGGGACTTGCCAGGACAAAGGCACATGCATGGAACCAGAAGGTGGAACGGCACACAGCAGGAAGGGGACAGTGGAGGTGAAGGGACAGGTGGAGCCCCCACTGAGGAGGGTCTCACATCGTGAACTTAGGTGTTTGTGCTTTCCTATGCCAAGGTGATGCTTTACTTACAAAAAGGCTTTGAAGGAGCCAAATCTGAACTTCATCAAAAAGCCACTGAAAAGCTGAACTTAAAGGAATAACATGATTAATCATGGGGTTTGCTAAAGTAACTGACGTTAGTAGGTATTCAACAGATCTTGGTTTCCTTTCAGGCTCTGAGAATGGAGTCATTCCATTTTCTGGATATTCCCTTCTTCCATGTATATAAGCACACAGCGCTTTAATGCCTCCATGTCATCTAGGAGTCTGGGGTAGAGAGAATGGTTATGTCAAAGATGACCATCGAGTTTCAACTTGAATAGAGCCACCAGCAAGACACAGAGGGATGAGCGAAGGAGACTCAAGCAAGATTCTGCAAAGAAACCTCCCAGTGCTGTGGCTTCCACAAGACAGAAGCACATGACTCTGTACCCATCTAAGGAAGGTTCTGTGTCATGAAGTCCAGGACGGACCCAAGCCCTATCTGCACTCTTGGGCTCCACACTGGTACTTGTCCACTTTGGCATTTGAGCCACAGGACAGGAAAATAGAGGATATTCATGCCAACCGCTTTATGGAAGAGGTAACTCCGTCCCATCTAATTCCTCTGGACTTAGTCACACAACCACACGTACACTGAGTTTGACGTGCCACCAGTTTGTTTGAGAGACAACAAAAAATGCAGGACTTAAGTTCAAGAACTTGGAGGATTTGGAGGTGATTCTCTTGAACTTTTTGAGCTGGAATCCCTTGTCTTCTCCCAAAATGCTATGTTGGCCGACAGGGTCTTTAGACCATAGTGTCAAATAATAAGGCAGCTGCAGGTTTCAGCCTCAGGCCAGCTGCTTAGTAGTGGCAAAACTTTGGACAAGTTACTCACTTAAGCTCTCTGAAACTATTTCCCTCTGTGTAAAAAAGAGGTAGTGATGACAATGGAAATATAAATAAAATATGCGATGAATGCTGCCTTCCCTTCCTTGTAAATGATGGGACTTGAAATGGAGTTTCTGAGTAAAACTGAGCTTATTCAAAAGGTTTGAGGGGCCCTGGAGTCTTTCCATTGAGGGGAGCATCTCTGAAGCTAGAAGCTACAGTAGAATGTCAAAATCATGAGTGGACAGAAGTCACAGAAGCTAAGAAGACACCACCAACACCACTGAGTGCCAGCCCAGTGCTGGGCTCAGCTCAGGACACACATGGCCTGCAGGGAAGCAGCTGGCTTTGGAGGTTGGAGGTGGAGGGAAGTTTGGGATTTAATTCCAACTCAGCCACTCAGTGGTTGAGTGACCTTGGAAAAGTCACTGGATCACTCCAATTTGTTTATTAAGAAACTATTGCCTAGCTGGGATATCAGAGAGGTGGTTGAAAAGGTAAGTAAGGTGCCTAAGTCAGAGCTAGTACCTAGTAGGTGCTCAACTTATACTACCAAATGTGCTATCACCATGGTTATTTCCATCATTTTTGTCACGTAATCCTCATCCTCAAGATGCTCACAGTCTGCAGGGGAAACAGATAAATAAACCAATGTTTAGGGCCGTAGGGTTAGAAGCATGCCAGATATTTCAGCAGCCTTGAGAGGTTCAGAAATGAGGCTGTCTTCTTCTTGGAATAAAGCAGAGCTCACACTAAAAGCCAGTTCTGCTAAAAACCCTTCTGCTGCCCAATGCAGCGCCAAGGTGCAGCCAAGCCCTTCCAGCCTCCTAACTAGTGCGTACAAGTCTCCACACACACAGGAGACGTGCAAACACAGGCCGCCTCCCGAGTTGTGGTACATGATGGTACCCTTCTGGGTGCACAAGCTGTCCCGGTTGCTGATGCCAGCATTGCCGTGGCAATGAGAATGTGTCTGGTTCCTCCTCCTCCCCGCTCACTACGCCTGGCAAAAAGTTAACTGTGCTTTATTTCACTTTGAGTCCATATGCCGCCTCAATTTCTGATCAGAGATGCTACAAATTACAGTCTGTCTCCACAGAACATTAAAGTAGGCTCATTTCTCTTTCTGTGTCAACACATTAGTTTCAATTGTTTGAGAGAATGTGCTAGATTGTGTTCTCTTCGTTGGAAGATAATTTCTTTTCTCCACTCTCTGATGACAGAATTCCTGGGTAAGACGTTCCCCCATCATCAGCTCCATTCCCCAAGTCCGCCCCCCATGTGCCCCTGCATGATTTAATCTGCCTGGGGCAGGCAGGTTGTTGTATAATCAAGGTTTGCAATCTAACAATCAGGAGAGAGATTAATTAAGGGAGAAAAGATTTTTCCTCTCCTTTTCTTATGGGTTCAAAGCCTTCTTTAATAAGAGGGAGCAATGGAAATCAAAATGAAAGAGCAGGAACGAGGTCCTTGCAGCCCCCTCCCACACCCAGGTCTGGGCTAACCAGCCCCAACTCATGTGGGTCTTTGATGGCTTTTCCATGTAGTCCCCATCAGATGCCCTCTGAGAAATCAATCATGTGCCCCAGCAGGGATGAGAGGGATGGAAAGAAGTTTAATAGGATTTTTATAAATTTCATCAATACTAACACAAAACAGAAGCAGGACAGCTTTATTGATTTAAACATTAAAATAACATGGGCATTTCTTTGCATTTTTCCCAGAGGTGATAATGTTTCTTATTTTTAATCTAGATTGAAATCTCAGAGACTTTGTGCGGGCCCCTTGTGGTGATTACCAAAGATTAGTAATAACATGTCTAATTAGTGTAGAAAGACGTCAGAATCAATGCCAGTGCGCACAGCTGCACTGACTGACAGCTCTCGGAGGAGGGCCGGGACCTCTCCAGAGAAAGGTCGAGCTGGCTGCCAGCTCAGCCCAAGCCCCAGGGGGCGGCTTACACCTGTCCCCGGAAGTTAAGGGATTTGCAGAGGTTTTCTGAGTTCTCTGATAGCCTTTCTTTGAGCTTCTTATGTCTTTGTTGGAAATGATAAAAAGAGAGAGAGAGAGAACAGGATTCATACGCGGGGAAATGAGCCGATGGAGCAAGTGCCCTGACCCTCTGTCCTGCCCTTCTGTCCAGTGCAAAGGTATTTACCAAGCACCCCAGGGAGCAAACACAAGCCCAGGCCCTGGGGGGGCAGGAGGGAAGACCCAGCCTCTGGCTCCCAGAGACTCTGATCTGATGAAATCATGTTGATGGGGGACCCTAGAGCTCCCTCACCAAAGGAAATGCTCAGTGATTTGTTTGGCTCCGTCTGGATGGGAAGGGAGGGTCCCCTTTGAGAGCTCCAAGCTATTCAAGACAGCCAAGCCTCCACCCACTTTCAAGGACCCTTCCAGGTGGCCAATACTAACCCTTCCTTCTCCCCTCCCACTCTCACACCCTCCCTTCCTCTCTCTGTCCTCCCCAAGACCCAGTGTGACTCAGTCCAGACAACAGAAAACAGCCCTGCAAATTCTGTCTAAAGAATCTTCCTCCCACGTCCAAGAAGGCATTTTCTTAGGGCCTCTGCTTCTACTTTACCATATAGGGAAGGAGTAAAGAGCCCTAGAGTTCAGAGAGCGAGGGACAAAAGGAAGGAAAGGCACCAAAGACATTCCCATATACAGTTATAGATCATAGGCTACATGTAAGTATAGATCACCTGTAAAGGTGATTTTGGAAAAGAACACAGGGTCTTAAGAGGTGCAATGGAGTGTGTTAGAAATGCAGGCAAAGGAAGGTTTAGTTCTATCCAGGGGTATGATGCAGAGAAGAGGTGAGCTTGGAGCTGGCCGTGGGAAGATGTAAAAGTGGAAACATAGGGGGAGTGAGAGGCAGAGCCCTGCACAGGTGCAGAAGCGTAACTGAGGTGGGGTGGGGAGTGAGGGATGAGGGCTGGAGCCTCAGCAACTTTTGCCCAGACATCGTCACTCCAGCCGGACGCACCCCCTGCTTGCATTGCCACTAATATATTAAACTGTTCCATTCATTTATTATTTTTTTTAACTGAGATTCAACCATGCCCCAGGCACTGAGACTACAGTTGACATTGCAGATGAAGTGCTTGCCCCCTCGGAACTCACTGACCTGTGTGGAAAAACAGAAGAACAAAATGGGAAATAAAATACGAGATCAAACACATTAGGGCTGCAGTCCAGGAGACAGTTGTGGAACACCTGGGGGCCAGACTTGGGGGCTGCATATTTGCTGCCCATCTGACAGACATGCCCTTCCTCCCCTCAGGCAGCCTCCGTACTTTGTGTCTTCCAGGACTCAACTCACGCTGCTTCCACAGTCTGAGGCTCGCCCACTGCATCCTCAGGCACAGAGCTTTATCTCTCTTGATTCAATTTGTGGCCTCTGCCTTTAGATCTGCAGCCAAGCACTGTGCCTTTCTTTTTCATTAATCCCTAGAACAAAACCCAGCACAGAGCAGACATGTGATAAATATTTGTTGAAAAAAAATGAATAAATGAAGTGCTGCAGAGCTCAATATTTTCCTCTTGTTGATTGAAAGAGGGGCCGTAAAATCTTACTGGAATTGCTACCCTCTCCCAGAAAGGCAGACGTAGATACCTTGGGGTTCCCTGGGGAGCATCGCTTTAAGGGCTGCATCCCAACAGCTTCCTCTTAAGGAGGGGAAGGGAGAAAGAGCTTCCTTAATGTGGAGGCTTTGGGGGGGTTTGATTCTGGGAACAGAGTTTGTGAGCCTGGAGGGGCCACATCAATTCCTCACCAATCTTTCCAAGGCAAGCTGGGCCCCAGGAGGAGGTAATGGGTGTGAACGGAGCTCTGAGAATAATAACTTCAGGGAACCAAGCCTGGAATGCCTTCAGCCCCATCCTCAGAAATTCCCGGGAGCCTCGGCAAGGCTCTGCACACCTGCTGTGCCTGGAAGAACGGGCAAGACAGAGTGCCAACAGCGACACCATGTGGCCACCAGAAGCCACCGCAGGATCTGATAGGACCTGAGCAGAGAATATGGAGATTAACCCAACTCTCTTTTGGATGGTGATGCTTGAAAAGCCAAGAAGGGCACAAGCTTCAAGAAGTCACTAGCTTCCTGCAAAGAAGGCATGTTCATGTTCCTGAAAATAAGAGCACAGGGCTCTTAAGCAATTGCTTGGGAAAATGAGACCTGTGTATTGATGTGTACTTGGTGTTTGGGGACTGTTCACACTAGTCAGGCCAGGACCTGCAGGAGATGAGGCTGGAAAGGCAGGGCAGGGCCAGGTGGAAAAGGGCAACAGTGCTACTGGATAGTTTAGCCTTTACATTTTAATTTTTTAACTTTTACCTTTTTGAAACAAATTCAGGCATTAAAAAAAAAAAGTTGCATCAAAAATGTAAAAAATTCTCACACACTCTTAGCCACTTTCCCAAAATGCTATCATCTTACTCAACCACAATCCAATCATCCAAATGAGAGGACCAAAATTGACTCGATACTAGAAATTAATCTCTGTGTCTTTGATTGTTCTACAAATGGCCTTTTTCTGGTCTGGGATTGCATCTAGGATATGTCTTTATTTTTACTTGTTAGTTTTCCTTAAGACTCTGGCGTAGGATGATTCTCAGTGTGTTCTCTCACGATCTTGACATTTTTGAAGAGCACTGGCCACTTATTTTGTAGAATATCCCCAAATGTGGATCAGTCTCAGATCCCTTTAAATCTCAATTCAGTATTTCTTGGCAGGAACAACGCAGACATGAAGTTGCGTCCTTCTCAATGCATGGGGCAAGAAGGCTCGCTACATCTCCTCACCACAGGCTGAGAACCCCTAATCTGAAATGTGAAATCCTAAATGCTCCAAAATGTGAAACTTCCTGAGCACCAACGTAACATACCACATGTCAAAAATTCCACACCTGACCTCATGTAATGGGTGGCAGGCAAAACTTTGTTGCATGCATAGAATTATTAAAAATATTGAATACAATCACCTTCAGCCTATGTGTAGAAGGCATATATAAAACATAAATGAATTTTGTGTTTAGACTCGGTCACAGCCCCAAGACATTATCATTATGTATATGCAAATATGCCAAATTCCCCCTTTAAAAAAATTCAAAATCTGAAATACTTCTGGTCCAAAGCACTTCAGATAAGGAATACTCAACCAGTAGTGATCTTAACTTTGATCCCTTCATACAATGGAACGGGTGGGTTCTGTACTGTAAAATTAGAATTGTAACTTGTAAATTGTAACTGTAAAGTTACCATTTTTCTCTTTGTAATTAGTAAATGTATGGGGTGGGGGGATATACTCGAAACCAATGCGAACATCGTGTTTCTTACCATACTTTACCCATGCATTTCGGCATCTACTGATGACTTTTGCGTGAAACAATTATTATTGTGGTGTATTCCAATCACCCCTTCCACACCCCGGAACCAGAATTCTACTGTAAGGAAGCTATTTCCCTGCTCTGCAATTTATGTATTTAATTATTCATTCATGTATGCCAGTGTGGACTCCTGAATATTGCTTTTTATTCTGTATTATCATCTGTGACTATCATTATTTTATTTTGTTGCTCACTTTGTCCCAGATCTGGTCACTGAATGCTCCTTCAAGCTGGCTCCTATGTCCTTCTAGTATATCTCCACCTTTTTTTTTTTTTTTAAAGTAGTTTCTTACTTTTTGGCACCACAAGATCTTTTAGACTCATCCTGTGCTTTCTCTGCCCCAGACCTGGAATCACACATTCACGGGTGCTTTGACGTCCAACAGCACGGTCATCACAGCTTGTGGCAGCATGTGAAACCTCGCCCTGTTGAATGTGTGATCACTGCTCCCTCTGCACCAGCAGGAGGCCCAGGATTTGATGACTTACATGCTCGATAAACTAATGGTTGTTCAATGAAAGAGAATTGACTGGTTTAGCAAAAATGCACCAAGCACTCACCATGTGCTAGTGCTTATGTTGCTTGTTCATAGAGATTAATCAAGCCTGAAGCCCTCTCCAAGAACTCAGGAGCAAGGGCAAGACAGGCAAGTGGGTACAGTGGGAGCATAGTATGAAGCTGAAACAAAGCACCAAAGACAGTCGGTATCACATTCCCATGGCACTCCAAGATGCACCCAGATTTTACCAAAGAGCTGTCTAAATTTTAGCTTAAAAACACTGAAACCTCCCACCCACCCTAAGGGTTAAGGGTCAAACAGATTGGGGATTGGAGAAAGCTGTACTTAGTTCCAACCTCACCCAAACCTCCTACCCCCAGATGGAAGGGGCACATCCTATAACCCAAGCCCAGCCCCAGAGACTTCAAGGAAGGAAGTGGGAAAGGGTTTTTAGGACTAGCTGTTGATATGTTATGAATCCTACCCTCTACCAAGAGAAAGGGTTGTGGGGTGTCTGCTCTTCACCTTGAACATAGAGAGGGGTACCTTGGAGCTTCAGTAGAACTCCCCAAAATGTTTAATATCTGTCCCCTATGTTGGACAACATAAAGGGCTGGTGTCTGTCTCCTATCTGAGAAGCATCAAGGGTGCCAGATGGATTAGCTAATTGCTGATAGACAAAACCCTGGGACAGGAGGTTGCATTTGGCACCTTCCTGTCCTAGAGCAAGTCAGGACAAAGAAGACTTGTGTGTCTCCCACAGGCCACGTGTGGTTTTAGACTCTATCCAACAGGACTGCTGAGGTAGTGGGGGTCAACGGACCTCCACAGAGAGAAGCCAAAGCCACCCTTGGAAGTTTAGGGGCCAGACAGAGTGGGCAGTGAGTCCAAGGAACTACAGGTCCTCAGAAATGTGGGGAGGGTCTCCAAAGAATTAAAGAAGCAGCAAAGTGCCTAAGAGGGAGCCATCTGGGGCAAAGAGGGTGGCATTATGGTCCTCAAGTGCCAGCCACACAGAAAGTTGTCACCCCCTCATCTCCTTTCCTGCCTCAGACCCCTACCCTGTAGAGGGTCACAGAAGCTCCACAGAGAAAGATCAGGGGAGAAGAGAAGCAAGAAGGCAAAGAGAGGAAGACACCACCAGGCCGCTGAGTTTCCTGTCCGAACAGGCACCGCAGGGAAGTGTGGGACCTGGACTCGGTGGACTTGAAATCAGGCTGAGAGTTTGGACGATCACATGGGACTGGGATTCTGAGCTGTAACTTGGAGTGGCAGTGGGAGTTCTTCCCTTGAAGTGACCAGAGAAGTCTTGGGCTTTGCCCACCAGCAGGGAAAGTGCCTTCCCGACAGTGCAGACTTAGGGAGATAGGGAGGCACACACAAGTCCGCTTTGTGATGATAGCCACCGCTTGCAGTCACTGAAACAAACGCTACCCAAAAAAGGCCAGCGGGGGGAACTTTAAACAAACCCCTTCCCGGGTGCCTCAGTGTCCTAATCTGAAAGCAGAAAGGGTGGTTTTTTGTTTGGAGTGTTTTTGTTTTGGTTTGGTTTGGTTTGATTTGGTTTTTAGTTTTTTACCTAAGATTGCCTAAGTTTATTTTGAGGAAGAACTGAGTAAAATATTTATATCATGTATTGTTTGGTTTTGAGAGCTTTAAGAAGAAATAAACAAGAAGTGATACCCATATTCCGGGCTCTGTACTAGCCTCTTTCTGTGCCATTGTATTTAATCTGTGCCTAAAAACAGAGAAATGCGGTTAGATGCCAAAGACAGCTGCGTGAAAGCAAAGCATTTGTCTCCACCGATGCCTCCAGACTAGAAATCTTCATTTGTTGCTCGGCTGATAGGGAAGGAAGAACAAAAGAGCCAGAACTCCTGGATTCAATCGGCTTTCTCTTTTATATTATTTTCTTTTTCTTCAGAAGCACTTTTCGCCACCTGGCAATATTTCTCCTTTTAAGCAAGGATTTGTGCTTTTAAAGCTTTATAAAATGTGCAGCTCAGGCTCGGTTTCCTTGGCAAGCAGACTATTCCCTATTCCCAGGGGCCCCGTCCCCTTGTAGCAGTTCTCTCTGGCTGATGTCACCGCACAGGCAGGCCACACCGTCACCTGGCCAGAACGTATTGCCGGCAAATAAGCCGACAAAAGGCTCCTGGTGAGCAGATGTTTCTGTGTAAGGCTGATAGGAATTGCTGGGACCATTTTTC
This sequence comes from Nycticebus coucang, assembly GCF_027406575.1. NCBI lineage: Eukaryota > Metazoa > Chordata > Mammalia > Primates > Lorisidae > Nycticebus > Nycticebus coucang. Next base: position 75,400,854 of record NC_069791.1, on the reverse strand, counting down.
TCCCCTGTCAGTTTTCAAGTGCAAGAGGCAGCTGTTTGCCAGGAACCCAGACCCGGGCTCTAATGAGGTTGGCGGCTGAGCTGGGCCTGAAGACTGAGGCCTGACCAATCCCAGGCTGAGGTTATTAACCAAGCCCAGGAGAAAGCTGGTGATGGGCAACTTAAAAGCAGTCTCGGAGGAGAAATGTCATGTTTTCTCAGGACAGAGTTGGGTATTTTAAAAAGCATAATTAATGGGAATTGTTGATTTAGACTTATTTCTTCTGGGGATTGTTTGGTTTTAAGGAAGGGCTGCCAATGTTCCTGTGTATTGTTTGGGGCCCAGAGGACACCAGGCGGGGCACAGCTACACACCCTCACACCCAGGACGCCAACCTGGAGACGTTGTGCAGACAGGTTGGTGCTAAGTGACTGGACTGTCACCCCAGGGAATGTTGACTCGCTCAGGTTAGTACCTGCTGTGCTCTTACAACTGTAGGGGAACCAGGAGCCTCACACCTCCACCTGCACAAAGTTTCCTTCTGATGAAATATTTCCCAAACACCTTTAGTAGGTAGTCACCATAGGCTTTCCAGAAACCCTACTATCTTCAAGCCACCAAACATGACTCCTCTCATTCAGATTCTAGCTCATAAGAGTTTCTGCTGCAATCATTCTGGCAGCAGGAGACAAATGCTTAGGAACAAGCAATTTTAGAGTAGAAAAATTAAAATTGAGAAAATTCCTAGCCGTTGACTTCAATTTTGCTATAAATTGGGAAAAGACGGCAATTATTCTTTAAATGGAAAGTTATAGAAACAGAACTTTTATTTTATAACGAAATAATCCCACAGACTTAGAATAAAATCCATCTGGGAAAAAAAGACATTCATTTAAATTCACTGTAAAATATAACCACTTAATATCTGAACCTCTCCTATGTGCAGATTTGATAAGGGAGACCAAGGGTACCCAAGGAAATAAAAGGCAGTGCATTTATTGAGTGATTAATATGGATCAGGAGCTGTCATACATATTATCCCATTTCATCTGCACCACAATTCTGAGAGGTTGATATTATTATGCAAATTTCATAGATGTGAAAACTGAGGCTCAGAGAGTTTAAGTAACTGGCCTGAGATAATACAGCTAGTTACTTGCAGAGAGCTTTTTAATTAAATAACTTTTCCTAAATGTGCTTAGAAGAGTAATATGGCAGAAAATCTGCTTACATGCATAATATGGTAGGAAAGGAAACCCGTTATGAGTTAGACAGTGTAATGAATAATATACACATTATATTACATCTCATATAATACTTCGTTATATGTAACAAAGTATTTATACCAGGTGGCAAAATAGTGCCAGGTGGTGAAAAGTGCTTTATATTTACTTATATATAAAGTAAGATATATTTTGTAAACAGTACCGTTCAATGAGAAGAAAATAAAATTTCTCACAATACCCAAAGATAGCTACCTTTTTGTCCGGTGTATATATGTGTGCATGTTCAAAATGGAATCGTACCATTATATAATCTGTGTTTTCCGTGTACATATTCTGGTCAGGATCCCTTGTCTTCCACACGATTTTTCGTCAACCCATTATACTCTCTTCTTCCTGCCTTGAACAATGGATTTGGTGGCTGGAGCTACAGCAGCCTTCTTGTGATTATGAAGCAACAGGCATGAGTACAAAACTCTACACACCAAGAATGGTAGAGCAGAAGAATAAGAACCTGAATCCCTAATATCATTGTAGAGACCACCATAGGCCACCTACCTCAGACTTCTAAGTGAGAAATATAAACCACCATTTATTTAAACTATTATTAATATAATTTTGATTATTTGTGCAGCCAAACCCATTCCTGATGTAATTCCCATCTTGCATTCTCATTGCAATAACATGACTGATTTCTCAGCATAGCTTCCCCTTTCCCAGTAAACAGGATCTGGTCTCCTTTTAAAATAAATAAATAAATTTAAAAATAAATAAATAAATAAATAAAAAACAAAGATAAGATTTCAATAACATAAAAGTAGCCATTATTCATTTTTTTAAATGCATAATTCAATGTCAGTTTGTATGATCAAAAAGTAGGACAATCATATCTCTATCTAGTTCCAAGATTTTTTCACCACCCCAAAAGGAAATCCTATACCCATCAGTCACTCCCAACATCCCCCTATCTCCAACCCCTGACAACCACTAGTTGGCTTTCTGTCTCTATGGATTTGCCAATTCTGGACATTTCACATAAATGGAATTATGAGATCTATCTGGCTTCTTTCACTTAACGTGATGTTTTAAGTTTCATCCGCCTTGTATCTATCAGTCCTTCAGTCCTCTTAATGGCTGAGTAACGTTCCATTGTATGGCTATTCCACATTGTATTTATCCACTCATCAGCAGATGGACATTGGGTTGCTTCCACCTTTTGGCTATTGTGAACAGTGTTGCTACAAACATTTGTATCCATGTTTTTGTTAAAGATCTGTTTTCAGTTATCTGGGGCATATACCTAGGAATAGAATTGCTGAGTCATGTGGTCATTCTATGTCTAACTGTTTGAGGAAATGTAGCCTAATTCTTGGCAGCTCTTTTCCTTAAAATCCTGGAGTACCTGTCCTGAATGCCACGGCAGGGACTAGGGCTCCGCTCCCCAGGGATCGGTCTGCCGAGAGCTGTGCATGCTGTCCGACTGGAAATACCTACCCTGAATTCACTATGCCCTGTGCACAAGGGGTCACCCAGGACTTCAGCTTCAAGCCCAGGGCTGACCACAGGCCACTCTGTTGATCAGGGGTCCTTGTTCCTCCCTTACCTTCCAAGGGACTGGAAAGAGACCATCTTAGACAAAAGAGAAAACCCTGAGGCAGATGAGTAGATGCTCTAAGCCAGTGGTTCTCAAGCTTCCTCATGCCACGGCCCTTTAATACAGTTCCTGTGGGTCACGACCCACAGGTTGAGAACCTCTGCTCTAAGCCGTCATGGGTAAGTAGACCCTTGAAGAGATTTGAGGAACCCAAGTGAGGGCAAAACTGGAAGAATATGGGACCAAAGGAGGTGAGAAGGTAGGTTCAGGGCAAAGCTGATGAACCGAATGAACACCCAGCCAGACACCCTCAGCAGGACCCGGAGGACAGAAGCGAGGAAGAGGCAGAGAGGCGGGAGATGTCAAGCTACCTGCCAGAAACTGGATGGATTCCCCCAAATAGTGCAACTTTTTAGGGTGTCTGAGACTCCCAGACTAAAGTGTGCTGCTGTAGACATTACCACTGTCAGACAGCACACCCTTGTCATGCCCCCCAAAAATGTGCCTCTGAGCCCAAAACAATTCTTCAATCCTCCACTTGCACTTAACACTTTTTAAATTGCATTAGAAACTCTAAGAAAGTCCAAATCCCAGTCAATCCTTGAAATGAAAGGGACCCATAAAAAGCAGAAATATGTTTCTGCTGCAAGTGGGTATAGCAGCGCATTTTTCATATTATAGATACAAGACTTTGGGGCATAGATCTTCACTTTATGTGATCCCTAAGTGGTAGGAAAGAGTATAAAAATTTACAAAAGGTTACACACATTTATGTTTTATCTCAAAATGGTGAAAAACGAAAAATCCAAAGTTTCATCTTCTCTTTGTTTCCAAGGAGACTCACAGTGTTTCTATCCCGGTATTCTATTACTCTTTAAGTGAGAGAAGCAGGCACGTGCTTCCCCTCCCCATAAAGAAATCTAGCTCATCACTCACCCAGAAGATTGGGGAATTATGCTCGTGATCTCATGGAGTAACAGAATCACAGAGCGAGATGTGCTGGGGTAAGCCACCTGGTCCAAGCAGCCCACTTTGCAAATTGGGAAGCTGGCCCCTACCAGGTTATTTGATCAAGATCCAGCAAAGGACAATAGCTTGGGTCTTCTCTCCCATGAGATTCCAAACAAAGTCAGGGAATAGTCACCATACCCTAGTATACCAAAGGCAACCCACTTTTGCCTTTGTTTACAAGACAAAATTGTTTGACAGCTCCATACCCAGTACTCATGTCCCAAATCCCGTCTCTCCACGGGTTTTCTTCCTCACAGTACAATAGCCCACCTATTCAGAGACGTCCCACAGTGGGTGTTTGTGAGGGTGGATAATCAGGCCACTTCCAGTCTAGTCTGAGGCATGAGGCCCAGAGGTGAAAGCTGTAACAAAAATAAAACAAATCTTGGCTACTATTTAGAGGGTGTCGGCCTGTGCCAGGCACGTTACACAAACTGAGTCCTATAAATCCTCTCAACAACCCTAGAAGTCAGTATGATGGTTAGCCCCATTCCTCATCTGAAGAACTAAGACACAGAGGCAGAAACACTTGCCCAAGGCTGTGTAATTCATAAGCAGCAGAGCCCTCCAGCCCCCACAACCAGCACCTCCTGGGACACTACAGACCCTGGCATCTGCCCTAGGGCAGAAACGTAGGGGAGTGGAAAGGGGACATTTATCGATTTGTCCACTTCCTGCCAGACACTCGGTTCTACAGCAGAGCTGCTCTGCCAAGCCCCGTTATACACTTCACCACCCCTGAGGGGGTCCTCTGACTCAGGGTAATTAGAGAGGTAAGGTTGGAGGAGAATGGCTGAACCACACGTGGAATGAGTTCAAGGCAGAAACACATTTACAGTCAAGTTAAAGACATGAGCACAGGTCTCCAGGCCAATCTAACCCTCTCACTCTTTCCCTTTCTAGCTCTCAGGTGCCTGGTTTAAGGGAAAGAATAAAGAGTCAGGCAAACCTAGATACAAATCCAGCCCTAGCAACCAAACGTCAAGACAGCAACAGGCTGCATGTTGCATGGAGTCAGATTCTGACATTAACTTCTAATTCTCTCCGTTGAGAAGACATGAAAATACGCAGCGACCTGGGGATGGGAGAGCAGTCTCTTCTACCTGTCTTTTCTTTGCATTGTCCACTTCTGGGGCTTCTTTACAACCTGTCCCACACTGTCCTTTTTAAGTCAGTCCAGACTCTGAACTTGTTTCTTGTACTAGGAATTTGTGATGATCTAGCAGAATCACCTCACATCTTCACATATCTGTGGGCTCAAAATCAACTCACAGTTCTCTTTATCCAAGGATTGCTGAGGAAACTGCTTCTGCCCAGGGCAGTCTGAGAAATGCTCTCCACTAATTGCTTTTTCTGCGAGACTGGCTTTTCTCTGAGTGTGGGACCCTGTCTGCCCGCTTGCTCTCTGTCCACCTGCAGCTCTGCACTCTGCCCCCATAAGCCACAAGGGGCATTTCCATCTGATACCTGATTGGGAGGTCAAAACAGATCTTTAGCATTACCTAGAAAGGCAGATACGGGGGTGTTTAATATTACTCTCACCTGTCTCTCCCCAGCCTCTCCGGCCTGGAGGTGCGTCTGAATCATGTCATGCCCCAATTCTGTGGACTGCCAATGCACATTCACACACACTCGCACATACAGACAGATTCTAGTAGCTTCTGTGGTCAAGAGTGCACGAGAGTCAAGCCCCTATTTGCTGCATGGCCTCTCCCTGGATGTGTCTGCAGAGGCGAATACCAAGTGTTAAATTAAGTACAGTTTTCACATGCCATATGCATTTTGCAATGAAGAAATGATGATTGGGTGGAGAATCTCAAATTAATGGTTTGGGACATGGATTCAACATACTCTGACAATGATCGGTGGAATATCCTGCCTGAGATTCTATAACTACAGCGGAGGTGCTGGGAATGCAGTTCTTGGTTGTTATCTGTCCCATGTGTAGGCATTTAAGTATTGAGAGGGTACACACTGGCAATTCCATTTTCCTCTGGAAGGACAGATGCTCATGGTCCTTGTCCTAGGGTCACGCCCATCTCCTTTCTGCCAGCTCTCTCTCATTCGGCATAGTAACATGCTTCCATCGCTCTCATCTTAAAATAACAAATAAAGCCTCCCTTCATCTTAAGTAACTGTTAAGTTCTATGAACACAAAACAACCCAGACTCAGCAGAGTGGGAACAGAAACCAGAGCAGCTCTATCCAATAGAATTTTCTGCAACAGCAGAAATTCTGTCTACCCTGTCCAGTAGGATAGCCACTAGCTATGTCTGACCTTCCAGCACTTGTAAGGGGGCTATCAAGAAAGAGGAAATGAGTTTTTAATTGTATTTAATTCTCACTAATTTAAATTTAAATAACCCCAGGTGGCTTGTGGCTATGGTCAGGGTCCTTGCCAACCCTGGGTATCACTGCTGTTTATTCCATCACCTTAAAAGTCACTTCAGTAACAGAAGTCTCATCTTACGAACTATAAGGTATGCTCTTAAGTGCAATCACATCCTTAGGGTCAGGTGGTCAGGTCTAGGGTCATCACAACACTCCACATATTTATTCACTTAGGAAACCTCCCCTCTGTTCACCCAGGCTGTCTTTCTGGAGTGAGGGAGAGCAGTGAGGGGTAATTTCTTCTTATTTCCTAACCCACCTCCTCACCTCCAGGCTGGCTTCTCATCTCTCGGACCCTTCTGCAGGCTCAGAACGAAGGAGGAGAGAGGGATGGTGTCTGCAGGCTCCCATGGGCCACTGTAAGGGTGACCCAGTCTCAGGGCCCTTGGGACATGGAGAACAACCCCCCTGACAACTGACACCTGGTATAGAGCCCTGGGTGCCAGAAATATGAGTACACCTGTCCTAAAGGGCCCCTGCCACCCTTCAGTGCACGACTGGAAGTGAAATTGTGGTCGGAACAGAGACTGACGAGGGGCAAAGCGCGAGCCCACATGTGGCTCAGGCTGGTGGTGCTGGTGGACCTTAGGTGGCCCAGAGCCCCCAAGCTGACATGTCAGTACTGATCTGATGCCGTCTAATGAGAGGGATTCTGTACTGAGCAGCAGCAAAGGCAATCTGCCTAGGGTGACATCATAGGCACAAATCCCGGGGCTCCTCCAGGCATCTGGTAACCCCCTGTTTCCCAAAGCAGCACTTGCCCTCAAGACCACATCAAAAGAATGAGGACAAATGGTTTGAGGAGAAGGAAGGCAGAGGTTATTAATTTGCCAGCAAATGAGAAGGATGGAGAGTCCAGTCTAAATGCCATCTTGAACACAAGCAGAAAAATACAGAGCTTTTAAAGGGGCAGGCCCTCAGCTGCAGGCTATTATCCTTCAACTGCAGGTAAGAATCCTAATTTCCATCCCATCTCCCCCTGAAGACAAAACTGTGACCGCCCACCTGGGAGTCCCCACCAAAGGACCTAGCCCAGCCTCCCCCACCTGAGCCATCTCCTGTACTAGGAAGAGGAGAAGACACCCCCTGCCCCTCCAGACAATTGGCCAGAGGCAGAGATGCAGGGTTAGTTCCCAAAAAAACTGGGAGAAGTTTTAAACAGACAGAAAACAGTTTGGCCATTTTTTTCAGGCCAGTCCCTCTGTTACAACCATTGCAAATGACAAAAAATGTATTAACTCATTGTTTTTCAGTAAGGACTAAAATCAATCTCCTCTCTCTCTGCCTGCTTTCTTTCTCATGCTAGTAACCCCCACCCTGTTTCCATTTTCTTTTTTTTTTTTTTTTTTTTTTTTTTTTAATTTTTGGCCGGGGCTGGGCTTGAACCCGCCACCTCCGGCATATGGGCGCCCTACCCGTTGAGCCACAGGCGCCGCCCCCTGTTTCCATTTTCACAAACCACTGAGGGGCCCAGAAGACAAAAGGAAATGTAACTTCTTTCTCTTTACATTACCAGCTCCTTTGTCTTTTAGAATTTGTTCCTTTAGCCCAAGTATTCCTAAGTATCCTGCGATCTTACTGGAGGGTGGAGGAAAAACGACTTGGCATTCACAACCACAGTGCCTTGGGAATTTGGCTGTAATTACCTTTTGTTACTTTGTCCCCTTTAAATTCAGCAACTGCTTAACTCAGCTGGGGGCATTCTTCTTTTCTTCCTTTGGAATGTCCCACCTTCTCCCTTTCTCTCCCTTTTTCCCTAGTTTATTTCTCTCTCATTCCCTCTCTAAGATAAAATAAACTTATGCTTTTATATCCTGATTTTGGCCTAAAGAAATTCTTTTCTCCTCCCGCACAGAGCACCTACTGAGCTTTCCACCCTAATACTCATGTGTGAGGTGGCCAGAAACCTGAAGAGGAGAGATAGGGACCCATGTAGGGCCCAAGTTTGAACCTGACAGCCCACCCAGATGGCACTGCAGCCTGCACAGGAAGGAGGCCTGGACAATGTTCAGAAAGAGGCTTTCTGTGGAGGGGGCCACTGCCACCAGGTGCTCAAGGCACCCGCTCAGATGATGTAGCTGTCCCCGGCCAGTCCCCAGCACTGCAGAGAGACTTAGGACATTTGAGGACGGCACTGTGAAGCTCAAGACTCCTTGAATCAGAGAGCTGACTGATCTGATCTGAAGGCTGCATTGTCCCCTGCCCTGGAGGCATCCTAAGCCCCAAGGTGAGTGGAACAGCAGGGAAGAGCAGGCGGAGAAAGTGAGAGCCTTGTTCTCCTCTTGGGCCACTGCTACTGGGCTAGGAGGACAAGTGGAGGAGAGAGAAGGAGAAGAAGGAGGAGAAGTGATGATGCCAAAGCCAGTTGGGAGCTGCAGGAACGCTCTCAGTCGGGCCTGCTGTAACGACGGGGTTCTCTGGTGGCCGAGCTGCAGGAACGCTCTCAGTCAGGTCTGCTGTCATGACCAGGGTCCAGGTGGTGGTTCTCTGGTAGCCGAGCTGCAGGAACGCTCTCAGTCAGGCCTGCTGTCACGACCAGTGTCCAGGTGGCAGTTCTCTGGTGGCCACTTGTGTGGCTTCTTTAAAGACTCCCAATGCAGACCTCCCACGTGTCATGGGAAATCCACGTGCTTCTCTGCTTGCCTCTCATCTCTACCCCTCTGTCTGTGCTCCAAATATGCTCTTTTCTCTGAGATCTTTGTCAAGAAGTTGATCCTCTTACCTCAGATCCTTTCAAGATAGTGCCAGACCAGCTATCCTCTCTGAATCCACTTGGCCTGCGGGGTATGTGCTCAGCAGCAAGTGGAAGGGCAGCAGGATCCAGCTGCAGCCTGGGCACCTCACTGCATATCCACCTTGCTCAAAATGGGGGCCCACACATCTTCCTGCTCCATGCTTGAGGCAACAGGAGTCATGCCCAGTCAGGGAGTCAGCTGGCTGTCCCCCTCCCACGCCCCCATCTGGCAAGTATCCCACTCCCTACATGGGGTTATTTCAGGGACCCCCCCAGCGAGATGTCACTGATTTAGAGGTGGGATGAGAGTAGTACACCCAACAGCTGTAAAAAGCCAGCACTGAAGTGCTGTACCTCAAGATGGACAATGGTCTCAGAGTCTCAGACCTATCTAGAGCTCAGATCACTCCCAGCTCCTACAGGGATGGCTCCCACATTCCCCTTCAGGTCCACACCTATTCCCCCCAGACGGGTAAAAATTGCTCATGTTTGTTACATGTCTGCTGACTGAATGTCCCATGCAGAAGACTTTGCAAGGATTCCCCCATCCAGTTCTCAGCATGGCCTTTTAGATCCGTTACCATATGAAGAGGGTCCGGCCACCTGTCACTGTCAGCCAGGATGCAGAGATGAGCTTTAGGTCCAACAATCTGTATTTGTCAGAAAGCCACTGATTCTGGAGAACAGCAACAGCGGCCTCTCAATTCTGTTCCACCTCAGTTACAATTCTAATAACTTCTATAATGAAATACAAGGAAACCAACCTAGAAAATCTAAACTTTATCTGATAGGAGGTAACGTCAAAGTAGTCTCCATTCTAACAATGCAAAATGTTTAAACAACAGAAAGATGATTTTCATTTTAATAAAATATCTGAGAGAATCACTAGAGAGAACATCATGTCATCAAAGTAACCTTTATCTACCAATATCACAACAGCTATTGTCTGTGTGGGACTGCCTCCTCCTTACAAACAGAATGAAATCTTTACTAGATAATCACAGGGGGTGTTGGAAAGAATGTGAGCTAAGCAGACTAAGTCAGCTGCACTGCTTCAGCTTAGCTTCTCACATTCCATCTTACAGACCGCTTTTCTGGCTTCAGATAGAGATTATTGCTGCAAACTCCTTTACAGACATTAAGTCTTAGGACAGACAGCATTCCATGGAGTTGCACTGCTGATGAGAGTCTGACCCCTGTCTGCTCTCAAGCCACTGCCCTCCACCCCCGGGGAGTAGGCAGGTTCCCATTGCCCCCTCGATTCTTATTAGAACCACACCATTATGAATACATAGCATCGTTAGGGCTGTAAGAGTCTTTTGATATGATCAGAACGACCCAGGCATTTTAGAGATTTAAAAATATAGGAACAGAGAGGGTAAGTGAATTGTCGTGTAACTCATTCAGTGTCCCTCTTTCCCTCCTCTCCTTCATGGCGAACAACCTCTTCTTCACTGCTGATGTTCTGTATCTCGTGTTGTACTATTTACATAGTAAGTGGTCAGTGATTACTTAGAGAATGAATGATTTCTAAGGCAATGGAAGAGAAGGTCTGACTAAGACCCCCCCCACTTCCTGAGTTAAAGGGGCCGATTATGCCAACTATAAGGATTTACATCCAGGGCGGCGCCTGTGGCTCAAGGAGGATTTACATCCTCAACTCCTGTGGGCACAACACCAAAACAGAAGCAGCTCAGGAGAATGAAACATGAAGACTGCTGTCTTACAAATGGCATTGATTAAGCTAATTAACACTGGGAGCTCAGGGTCAAGGCCCCAGGACTTGCTGGGAATTTGTATGTTCCTGGGGTTGTAAGAAGAGTCCCTGGCCAGACAAGTAAAGTCATGGGGCCCAGGCAAGGAGGCAAACAAAGCCAAGGGCTTTTCAAAGTAAAGGGAGGGAAGGTAACTTGTAAGAAAAGGGGCTTTGTTCTCTTTAATTTTCCTTCTTCTTTTCCCAAAAAGGTAGTGCCTTCCAGAGGCCAAAATATGTCTTTCATAGAATAAAATTTGTCTAAAAATGTGCTATTTTGCTCAGAAAATATCGTTGCTAATTTGCTAAAGGCAAGAGCATTGGTTCAACATGGTTTTATGAAACAGAGTTGAAAACTAGGAAGTCAATGTCAGATCAATCCTATCCACGAAGCCCGAAGATTTTGCCATGTATTTCGCAAATTAGTACAAAAGTAGAAGAGTTTGGACTGTAACTACACAGAGATCCCCTATTCCTATGTGGCTAGATCATGGAGGAAGGAAGAGCATAGACAGTGATTTTTTAGGAATAGGCATATAATGTAGTTGAGAGACCTCATTGGTCGCCTACATGTCAGACTAACCATGAGTCTGATTCTCATTAGAACCACGCTATGATGAATACATAGCATTTTTAGGACTGTAAGAATCTTTTGACATAATCAGAACAACCCAGGCATTTTAGAGATTAGGGAATGTAGGAACAGAGAGAGTAAGTGACTTGCCAAGAGATCACACAGCAATGTAGGTGGAGCCAGTAACACTGAGTTGGTGGCTACTAAGTCAGGATTCACATGGCAGAAACACATGTAGACTCTACAAGTGAGGTCCCTAATTATGAGTATATGGTTGGGCCCCTAAAATTGTGGTATCCCTGGGTGGTATGGTTATGGGTGATTTTATTACATTTCTGTGTTTTTCTGTATTTGCCAAACATCCCACATGAGTAACATTACTTCCATAACCAAGAAGTATATATTTAAAAGGAAAAAAAAAACAAAACTATTTTTAGAACTTTAGTCACATGCTCTGAAATAGATTTAATGCTCCAGGGAAGAGTGTGGGTAATGGGTTCCCACTAATTGGAAAGGGCAGTCAGGAAGTAGAATTTTTTTTTTTTTTTTATCTCACTCTGTCATCCTGGGTAGAGTGCCATGGCATCATAGCTCATAGAAACCTCAAACTTTTGGCTTCAAGTGATCCTCCTGCCTCAGACTCCCAAGTAGTGGACTACAGGTGTTCACCACAATGCCCAGCTGGTTTTTCTATTTTTAGTAGAGACATGGTCGCACTCTTGCTCAGTCTTGAACTCCTAAGCTCAAGCATTCCACCTGCCTCGGCCTCCCAAAGTGCTGAGATTACAGGCATGAGGTGAGCCCCCAGCCCCAGCCAGCAAGCAGAATTTTGTGGACATATTTTTCTCCACTTGGACCTGAGCTGCTTTATAATTGAAGATAAATTCTTTGGCTTCTAGTTGACATCTTAATAAAATAAGACACCTTACTGGCTCTTCAGATCAAAAGTGTGTATGGCTCTTTAAGAAAGTAAAACAAAACAACAACAACAAAAAAAAAAACAATAGCTGCAAAATTGGCATACTCACCAGGGGAATTTGGTAATGGATCTCAGAAAACTTTTGAAAAGCCCATTTGGGTATTTACGCTATGCAAATAGTCAGAGATGTGTATGGAAGTTGGGAAGGGACACAGCATGGCACCTGGGGACCCATTTTTGTTGAAGAAAATAAGGAAGAATGGGGAGAAAGAGGGAAATAAAAAAGATTGGAATTTGCCTACAATAGCTAAATGTCTCACAATCAAAGATCGATTCCACTGGTGTGTATAACTGTCCTGTTATGGACTGACTGTGCCTATGTCACAGAATGAAGCAGAGTGTCAATGCAAGCACCGCATGAATTTTGTTTTTAAAACTGTCTCCATGTGTACATATTCCTGTGCTCAGAAACAGACCTGAAAGACCCCACAGGCCAGCAGTGGCTGTGATTATTTCTGGGTAATAGAATTATAGCCGATCTTCATTTCATTCCTTACATTTCTGTATTTCCCCAATTTTCCCCAATAGACACACAGTGCTTCTACAATCAGAATAGTCACTTCAAAAGTGTACTGTTTGGATGGGTCAGAAAAATGTAAGTAAAGATACATAAAATTAACCTTTTTGGTGGGAAATGGGGAAGAGGCATACATGGTTTCTAAGTCCGTGAGCCCATAGTTGAGTTAAGGAGACAAATTAGGAAGATGAATACAATGCAAGATGGGTAGGTGTTACATAGACCGCTCAACAAGAGGGCTTCAGGAATGCAAAGGGAAAAGTGCTCACTGTGCCTACAGGTAGGTAAGCAAAGGCACGGAGGAGGGGCTATTTGAGCTGGGTTTTGATGAGAAAAGAGGAGTTTGTCAGGAGGCCAGGATCAAGGTAGGACATTCCCCATGGCTGAAGCATCATGAACAAGGGAAAAGGACCAAGCACATTTAAGAGAAAGAGTTTCAGGCCAGCCTACTCGTGACTGTAAACCTAGCACTCTGGGAGGCTGAGGTAAGCAGATTGCTGGAGCTCATGAGTTCAAGACCAGCCTGAGCAAGTGCGAGACCCCATCTCTAAAAATATAGCCAGGCATTGTAGTGGGTGCCCATAGTCCCAACTATTCAGGAGGCTAAGGCAGGAGGATCACTGGAGCCCAAGAATTTGAGGTTGCTGTGAGCTGTGATGCCAGGGCAGTCTCCTGAGGGTGAGAAAGTGAGACTCTGTCTCAAAAAAAAAAAAAAAAAGAGCTTCAGTGAGGCAGGATCAGAGTTAGGAAACAAAGAAGGATGCATGATAATTGGAAGTGACAAGGGAACGTTCTATATGGCCACTAACCACTCTAGACTCTTCCCTCTTCCCTTGGGATAAAGAGCCCAAGACACATGTTTGGAATAATCACTTTAGCGCAGTGGTTCTCAACCTTCCTAATGCTGCAACCCTTTAATACAGTTCCTCATGTTGTGGTGACCCCCAACCATAAAATTATTTTTGTTGCAAAAATAACTTTATGGTTGAGGGTAGCAACGAACAACATGGGGTGGGGAGGCGGTAGGTAGCAATGAACAACAACTTAGTACCAACGAAAATAATTTTATGGTTGGGGGTCACCACAACATGAGGAACTGTATTAAAGGGTCATGGCATTAGGAAGGTTGAGAACCACTGCTTCTGCTGGTGATATTGAGGGTGGTTTCCATTAGAGAAAACTCATTTGGCCAGATCGGTTTTTAACTATCACTGGTCTTTGGTAGTAGTTTTTTTGTTTTGTTTTGTAAGCCTTATCTTTACTGCATTTTTTAGGATGTCAAGATAATGAGTGATTCTCTTTTTCTAGTTTCCTTTTTTAATATATGCCATCCTGTTGCTAAAATTGTTTTCTAATATAAAATATTTTGGGAAATAGATTTAATATGAATGGTCAACAAAAATTTTTCACTTCATACATGATCTTTTCATATGATTGAATAATATAAATCAGGTTGGAAATATCTTTTCCCAGCAGAACTTTTCCATCAGCCAGAACATTAAAAGCTAATTTTCCAGAGGATATGTCTTCTTTTTTTTTTTTTTTTTTTTTTTTTTTGGCTGGGGCTAGGTTTGAACCCGCCACCTCCGGCATATGGGATATGTCTTCTAAATTTGCTTCCAGTTGTCTAGCCATGCATCTTGTAGGTAGGTGTGAACACCCTGATTGTACATATTTGGAGACTACTTTTTTCACTTCCCGTAAACATTTCCCCTGGATTGGCTCAGTTCTCCAAAGCACTGTTTCAAATGGCTCCTTGGTAGCCCATAGGCAGGTGATCCATTGCTTATGTAAATATCCCCCCACGCCACCCCTCTGGGCTTGCAGTTTGCTGCAAATGCACTAGAAATGAAGCTTTCATGAACCTCTTTATTTATCAACTTGTTTCTTTGGAATTAGTTAGTAAAAGTAAGAATTTGTGATAAGAATGAATGGCATCAATCTCAAAAGAGAAAATGGACATTTTTAGCGTTCTTGGGTTTTTAACGTGCCTCTCGCCACATTACTTTTGTGCACAAGGTGTTTCTATTTACACTGGCTGGGGAATATGGCTTTTAAATGTTGCTCTTTACCGTGACAACTGGACTGGATTCCAGATCTGTCAACCTAGGGCAAGTTCCCTTTCTTCTCTGTCCCCTAGTTTTGAGGAAGAAGGTCGTTTTTGCGGCTAACATGCTTGTTTCTATGCTCTTTGACTAATAAATTTGGGCTTAAAAGAGTCTGTGCCATTATTTTGAGCAATTAGACTGGAAAACAGGATTTATTTTCAGCCTCCCTTCTCTGGCTCCATTTTTTCAAGGTGAAACCAGGCAGAAGACGAATCTATACAGCTTGTCTCCCGCACACCCACACACAAATCTCATTTTCTGCCAGATTTCAAATGCAATAGTTACAGAGTGGTGCCTATTATCCAAGTCAACGTGATGCCCTTGCCCAGCAGTCTGGTCACCATTATACATAATTTATGGATCCAACCCAGAAACAAGGCAAAGAGAAAATGAACATGGACTTGAAGTGTCTGCAGTAATGAAATCACTTTTCAGTTTGATGTCCCTCCGAGTTCATGCTCATTTTCATTTCTTGATTTCTTCCCAAATTTGTTACCCCAGTGACTGACACTCCAATTACAATTTCCTCCCCCCTATCTTGCTCCCATGCTGTCCAATAAATGCCATGGCCTTTCGCTGCGCTGTGCACTTATTTTCCAATTACTGTGGGTAAACAGAGATGAGCAAGCAATTGAATTGGAGTTTTTAACTCATCTGATTTGGGCCCAAGCAAAATTTCAGAGATTGAGACATAAACATCAAGGCTGTCATCTACCGAAATGACAAGGTTTGGAAGAAACTGCAACATCCCTCATTTGCAAAGAGCCGTTTCTTTTGGGACATCTTTACCCCAAAGTAACTTCATGTTCCAATAGGACGTGTTTCCACGTCTGTCAGAGTGACATCCTTATTGGTTTCAATTCTGAGCTAGTGCCTATCAGCCTCTTTCAATCTCCATTAGCAGGTTGGAAATTTATTTAGAAAGCCGACAGGTACTATTTGGGGGATTAATGACCACTGATTTATGAATATTGAGCAGCATTTCAATAATCGGAGGCAGAGTAATCACTTGTGGCTGCAGCCAGCTCTCTTCACCATTACAGTCTACAGCAATCACTCAAAGCCAGTTAAATGATTCTGATTTATGACCTTAACCTTCAGGGTCCACTCCATTTGCTCTCTCAGTGTGTAAATTCTAAAAATGCAATTGCCTCCACCTCCGGAGAGCCAATTTAAGTCAACATTATGCATGAGCCGAGAATGCGGGAATTCTCAGATCTCTTATTTCACTCATTAAATTTGCACCGAACATCTTGCAATTAAAATTTCATATAGATTTCTTCTTATGATTGACATTTGGCCTTGATGAAATGAGTTCAAATTTGACCTCTCAGAAGACTTAGAAGGAAAGAGGTGGGTCTGGACATTGTTTGGAGAGAGCATTAATACTTTGATTAGCATTTTCAACAGACTCATGGGGTGAAGGGTGGGCTCTCCTCCACACCAAATGACGTGGGGGAGCCAAGCCAAGGATGCGAAGCAAACTCATTCAGCTTTGAAAACTCCACTCATTTAGCTTGGCAATAATAAAACAAGAGACTCGTAGACTTTTGATAGCAAGAAGCCTCGCAGATCTCACAGATCTAAGTTCTGTGTTTCAGCTATATACTCTGGTATCTGGGAGGGAAAGAACTTCCGTGACACAGCGGTGGTGTGAGTGCTCACAAATCTCTTCTTCCTTTTTCACGCTGCTGCCTCGAAGTATGACTGTACAACCAAATTCAGACCACTGGTGGATTAAAGAAAGGAATGAGTGTCACCGGCCAGCTTGTCGAATTTTTCCACACCCAGACTTCATTCAACTCTCTCCACCTGAATGGGACAGGTGTGTGAGTGAGAAATGAACATGTGAGTGAAGCCACCAAAGTCTGGGGGTTGCTTTAGCAATTAAACTATTCTGACTAATGCATCCAAGGGCACTGTGGATCAGAAAGCCCTCCCCTACACACACAGGGGTTGTCTGGGCCACCTTTGAACAACATACCCCAGGAGCACATACTGGGTCAGTTGGCCCACCTTGAGTAGTGCACCCAAGAACATACAGTGTTCTAAGACACCCAAGAACACACAGTGTATCTAAAATACACAAGAACACACAGTGGATCAAATACACCTCAGAATATACAGTAGATCTAACATACCCAAGCGCATACAGTGGGTCTAATTCATCTAAGAACACACAGCACATCAATAGTCCACCCTTGACCAATAAATTCAAGGGCACACAATGGGTCAGTTGGCCCACTTTGAGCAATATACCCAAGAACACACAGTAGGTCAATTGATCCACCCTTGACCAACACACCCACAAGCACACAGTCAGTGAAGGAGTCAGAACTGAGCCCAGGCATCCAGATTGGGGCCCAGGAACTTCTACTCCATTTAAAGTTCCTTGGGGTTTTGTTTCTTTTTTAAAAAACCAAATTAAAAAATGAGCACATCTAACTAGATGTCAAGACTGGTCCTGAGATAGGATGTGTAAGTGTGTCTCCCTTCCCTCATGTTTCTGTTTAAATATGCATCAGCACCATTGCTTTGTTTGCTGTGGTTTTATTCCTTTTATTTTGGGCAGGGGACATTTTGACTGAACGAGGATAAAGGGGCTTATTGGTACAAGTTGTTTTGGGGGGATGAAGCCTGAGGGAGAAAGAGAGAGAGATAGAAGAAGTGCTATCATGTGGCCCATCTCGGCAGAGACTCTGAGGACGTAAACCTCATGCCACTGCTGAAGGAGCAGGGTTAACGGAAGGACACACATGACTTCGGGCACCCCAGCACTGTTTCGAGGCTCACTGTGTCCAGCAGAAAGGAGGCAGTGACGTGTAGATATTTAACAACAGGCTGGCAGAGAGGGATTCTTGATACGGATGGAGCAGTTCCCCTTTTCCATGGTGTAAATACTCCCACCATTCCTCCATGGCCAATTTTTAAGCTACCAACACGATGTCATTGACCTTAGAGTTGAGAAGAGATGCACACAATTGACAGCACACCATCAGGAGGGACCCTACTGTGCCATGACAACTCAGAATAACTTCAGCACCCTGAAGATCTGAGGGGGCCCCAGGGACAACCAACTGGACCCAGCAGGGCACAAAGGAAAAGTACAGAACCCAGTGGGAGTAGACTCTCATGGGACATGACCCCAACAGAGGTGGGATGGCTCTTCTAGATCACCTGTGCACAGCAGACCACAACAGGGAAGGAGCAGATGACAGGAGACACATGGACATGTCCCTAAACACAGAGGCTTTGATAGAGAGAAATCGGGGTGAGTTAGAGGTTGTGGACTTGGTATCTCATGGGTTGGGGAGAGAAAGCAGCATAGTTAGCATTTATGTGGATGTGTATTTACCAACAAGCTACTGAGACCCAGGCTGCTTCAGACACACAAGAAGGACAATGCTGGCAACTGGAACAAGAGATTTTCCCTAACTAGAAGTCATTAATATCTGCCAGATACTTAGGAGGAAAAAAAGGAAAAAAGTACACAAAACAGACTGTTAGGAAGTGTACTGGAATTTGAATGAAAATCTCTAATTCTGATTTCAGTCCTATTACTTCATATCTCAAATTTTGTTTCTTCTGTTGCAAAATGGGAACTAGGCCTCTATTTCATGGGTTTCTTGGAAGAGTTCAATGAGCTAGAATGTGTGACATCACCTTCCATCCAGGAGCCATCTCACTGGCACTCGGAGAACATGAGTTGAGTCTGATTTTGAACCAAAACAATAATTGTGTCTCATCTGGACTCAGTTCTTGCCTGTGCTCTGTCTCCTAACCTCAGAGCCAAGTTGGAGGCAAAACGGCACCTGACTTGCCCACCTTCCCCCTGATTGGCTCAAACCCAACCCAAACCTTCCTTCCATGAGCATTCCATAGTTGGCCAGTCGGCATCACTGATCTGTTGCCAATTGTTGTTTATCGTGTGGATTCCAAATGCCAGGCAGAACTTCACTGAGGACATGGGCAGAATTTCAACAGGCAAAGACCCATCAGGCAGATGAACATGTTAGGAGGACTCTCCAATGTGGCAGGTGGAGGCCCCCTCCCTGGGAAGCAAGTCCTCCACCTGGCACAGGAAACTTAAGCCATCTATCCTGTAGCAAAGCCAGCTCTGGGCAAGTCTGAAAAACAGCAATGCATTCCCATGGAGTGTTCCTTCTCAATGTCTAATGTCTCAGGGTATCATCCCACACTATCCTTCCCCAAGGAAATAGACATAATAATGGACTAGAAGAGGATTCATAAATATAAGACAGCATATACAGCTGGGCACACCTAGTTCATTTCTTTCATTTACTAAGTGGCCATTTGGTAAGTGCGTAGGTCCAAGGCACAGAACCAGGAACAAGAAACACAGGACATACAAGACAAGGTCCCTGCCATTTGGGACCTCAATCTGGAAGAAGTGGGTCAAGGACACAGACCGATAAGCAGATCAGAGCAATAAGGTATTACAGATGCCATGTTATCTAGACAGAGCCTGCTAAGGATGCAGGAGGGCCAGAGAGGGCTGTGTTTGACCCCACCTAGTGAGGGAAGAAATGTATCTCTTAAGCTGTGCGGGTGCTCATGAAACAGTCATGGGGACAGCAGTGTTTGGGCAGAGGAGCCCAGGCAAGTAAAGGCACTGAGGCATGAAATAGTGCCGCAGTTTGGGGAGCTGCTGATGGCAATTCAGTGAAGCTGGAGTGTTCGGAGCAAAAGGAGATTCCATGAAAGTCAAGGGTGGTGTGGTGAGCAGAGGAGCAAGTGAAGGAGCAGCACAGGGGGGAACATGCTTCTCCAGGCAGGGGTCTCTGCAAATTCACTTCATGCTTGTAGGGAAAGAAGGTGCAAACACAGTAGCATGAGTTCCAGGGGCAGCTATGTCTGGAAACATATAGAGGAACAAGCTTGAGGCCAGCTCCTGGGACACACCTTCAGGGCTGTGCTGGCTGCTGGTTCACAGGAGCCAACTTGGACGACCACAGCCTCTCAGCCCCCATCAGCCCTGTCTGTAAATCCATGTTGTCAGTGACATCAGCCATTTTGTGCTTTGTCCGCTGGGGTTACCCACGTGGTGGGATTCAGTAATGCCTGTGACATGCTGCCCTGTACTGCATAATCCTCCCATGCGTGCTCCATGGAGCGACACCAGCCATCCTCACGATGAGGGTGGGGTGCGGAGGTGATAATTAAAACAGCAGAAATATTACTCCCTATTTGGACACCACCTTAGCCTCTGGAAGCACTTTCCTGCATGTTCCCTCAGTTGATCTGGCTCCTGGGTACACAGCTGGTACCTGCTCTATTTGGAATCTCTGCAGTCGGGACTGTGGGGAGCCACTCCCCTGCTGTGCATTACACACTTGTCTCTTCCCCATGTTATTCTGCGCTTAGCATCTAGCATGTTGCTGTTGTGTAGATCACGACTACTCTAACAGTAATCAGAACAATGAACATCTTCGAGTGTTAAGGAAGGCACTGCGCTAAGCATGACAACATAAGGTCGGCATGTTGTTATTCCCATTGAACAGAAGAGGAAACTGAGGCTGAGAAAGGTAGCCTGCGCAAGAGTCAGAGTAAATTAGTAGAAGAGCTGAGACTCAACCCAGTTTTGAGAACAAAGGTGCTAATTCACAATGAATTAGCAATTATGTGACGATTGCTAAATATGTCGCTGCTGACTGTCAGACAGAGGGTGGAGCAGCCACATCTCCAGTGTTGTTTACAACAGCGCCTTATAAATAAACACCTGAGCTAAGAGGACCTAGAGAGAACATACCACCCTGTGAGTGCTATAGGCAGAACAGAGCTAAGCCCAGGCCTCTAAGGAGAAGATTATAAAACAACTTTTTTTTAAGTCAAATAATCTTTCCTATATGGAACTTCTTTATGGATTCAGAGGTGCAGAGTGTGTGTGTGAGAGAGAGAGAGATGGAGAGAGAGACAGACAGACAGATGAGAGATAGAAAGAGACAGCCCTGGACTATCGATGTTGTAGTCCCCAATCCCTAGGCTGCAGACTGGTACTGGTCCATGGCCTGATAGGAACTGGCCCACACAGCAGGAAACAAGCAGTGGGCAAGCAAGTGAAGCTTCATCTGTATTTACAGCTTCCCCCATCACTCGCATCACCACCTGAGCTCTGCCTCCTGCCAGATCAGCGGCAGCAGTTGATTCTCCTAGGAACCCTGCTATAAACTGTGCGTGCAAGGGATCCAGGTTGCATGCTCCTTATAAGAATCTAACCCCTGATGTTGTGAGGTAGAGATGTAACACACTTAAATCATCCCAAAACCATCCAGCCCTGCATCCATGGAAAAATTGTCTTCCATAAAACTGGTCCCTGGTACCAAAATGGTTGGGGATCACTGAATCAAGGGAGATAATAGGTATCTCCAGTTACAAAGCAATATTTGGGACCCATTTTTAAAAATCCTAACACAATTTCTTTGGTTAGGATGAACATACTAAGTTCTGAGCTGTAAAACACTGGGGCATTTCAAGAACAATTGTGATTAGTCTCCCCAACATGGGGCTATCTCCTCCAATTCTCACAGTGTGTTTTATCATGGTTACAGCTCTGTATTCTAGCTAGTATCAGATCACATCATGCATATCTATGTCAGCACATCAGGTAGGTAGAACAATTCTAAGTGTGTTCTCAAAGGACAGGGATTCTACGTTGTACGACACTCAACCCACAATGCCTGGCAGAGCAGCACACATATAATAAATGCTCAGAAAATATTCATTAACTGAAAAGATGGCATTTCAGAAGGGAGATCTAGCATACAAGCAAATAGGTTTTGACCCAGCACCATCAGGGAATTGTACACTGATGTCCTCTGCAGCTTTCTGCACAAGAGCCAAAAGATACAAATACCCAAGAGCCACCAATGGAAGAAAAGATAAACAAAAAGGGCCATAGCTACACAATGGAATATGATTCAGCTATAAAAAGGGATGAAATTCTCACACAAGCCACAACACAGATGGATGAAACTTGAAAACACTATGCCAAACAAAATATGCCAGCCACAGAAGGACAAATATTATACAATTCCACTTATATGAAATGTCTACAAAAATAAAATTCATAGAGACAGAAAGTAGATTAGAAATTATCAGGGGCTGTGAGAAGAAAGTATGGGAAATTATTTCTTAGCAGATACAGAGATTCTCTTGCAGGTGATGAAAAGTTTTGAAACTAGATAATGATGATAATTGCACCGTGTTGCGAATATATTAAATGCCACTGAATTGTACACTTAAGATGGTTAGCAGGGCCAATTTTATGTTACATATATTTTATCACAATGAAATCAATGGCAAAAAAGTAATCTAGGATTGATGAAGGGATGATGTTGGCAATTGCAGAGTCTAGGTGCTAGATACAAAAAATAAAAAGAGCAGACCATAGTGGAGTTCATTTACTCCAAGGTATCAAGAAGGACTTCTGGGAGGAGGTGGTAACTGAATATTCTATCAAAGGCATCGGTCTGTGCAAACAGGAGGTCATTCTAAGAGCGGGAATAACACATAAAATGTTTTGCCCCCTCCAATTCTTGGCAGAACCAAATGAGCTACCTGCAACTTGTCTAGCCCTAAGCATCATGCTATCACAGCCACTGAGGGCCTTCCCTCTCTGGGTTCCAGAACCATCCACACCCACTAGGAGTCTACACTCTGCTCTCACCACTCACTCAGAACCTGCAAGACTCAGTTCAGCTCTCTCTTCTACAAAGTCTCCTCATTTTCCCAGCCAACACCAACTTTCCCTGCTCTGAATTCTCTTGCCGAATTCTGAATTTTCCCAAGCCATTCCACCCATTCTAAGAACTTGATTAACACTGCTTTGTATTACACTGCAATTCAGGGTCCCCAAAGCCATTCAGTAGTTTACTAATTCCCTAAAATGCTCTGAGAACGAGTGTTTCCAAGGTCCAATAATTTGGGGAAGTGAAGCCAACAACCTCTCCCTTTTGAACATCACAACGTGTGCTAAAACTCATTAAAAACTCCGAGCAGCCCAGCTACAGTTCACTTTGTTTTGCTCGGCGTGCTTTGTGAAATTATTTGTCCTCATCTACATGACTCCTTTTGATTAACTCTAATTAATATCTTGCTGCCCTTGTGTGCTCCTGATCTTTAGGTAGAGAAATGTTGCCCTGAGAGACTCACAGACCAAAACTTTGTCTTCCCAAGAAGAATGTAGGCTCATGGAGGGTAGGGTCTTGCCTTTACAGTTTCTTTTTATCCCATCCCTTCCCAGTGCCAAGTGCAGCACCTGACGGTATATCCTGATGGAGGTTCTGTTGCCTTGGCGACCAGCTCCAACTTGCTATTTCCGGACTTCCTCTCCATCTTTGGAGCCCCCAGGAAAGCAGCGAATGCCATAAGGCATTAGTCTGAGTGTGCAGCATTTTCAGCAAAGTGGCGTTAATAATGTTCTGCGTGTCTCATCAGCCAGGGCTCCTCGAGACAGGCCGTAGGAGAGGCTGCCAGTGACATATCGCCAAAGCCACCCCCACAAGAACCCACTGCTAACAATAACACTCAATTTTCTTTTATGTTTCCAGCTAATTTGGGAGGTGGGAAGTGGCACTGTATTGCTGATGGGCTTGTTCTTCAGGGTAATAGGACCCCTCAGGTGAGTATCTCCAGTCTCTGAAGTCCCATCTGTTCTGTCATCATTAACAGCTCCTCTGTGCTTGTGGAGCACTTTATAGGGATGCTGACGCCCAAGGGTGTTCTGTGTGCCTCTAATTATAAGGACAGCATGATTTCCACCTGGTTCCAGGGAAGAGCCTCACAAACAAGGCTTCCCCCCTCCTCAGACAAGTGCAAGAGCTCCCACTATCTGGACCCCCATCTGTCTCCTCTCTGGTCTGAAGTGAACCCATGGGCCCTCCCCGGGACTGAGAGAGGCCCAAAGCTCTTCCCTAATGCACCAACCTGCCAACAAAGCTAAAAGCAACAGATTTGGCCTATGAGTGAAGGAGGGATAACTGGGTCAGTTGACTAAGATGGAGGATGAGCTTCACTGGACAGCAGTGAACAACGTTCCTGGCTGATTTCCATCATGGGTTACATATACTTCTTCAGTGGTCTCCCTGGTGTCTAGCACACTGTTGATGCCAAAAAGTAAACTTGTTCTAGCTAACTTTTTCTCCATAACAAACAATCCCAAGACACAGAGACTTAAGCAATAATTATTTGTTTTGCTCACAGATGTTCACTATAGACAGGGCTCAGAGGGTGTGGCATATCTCAGCTCTAGGTAGTGTAAGGTGGGGCAGCTCCCTTGGGGCTGAGGACCCAGTTCCAAGTTGGTGCCCTCACTCAGCAGGCAAGACAGTGTTGGCTCTTGTCTGGTCACTCAGCTAGGGCCTTCAACTGAGAGCCTTAGTTCTGTCCTACATGGGCCTCTCCGTAGGCTGCTTGGGCTTCCTCCTAACATGGCAGCCGAAAGTAATCCAAGCATGCCAAGAACATGGGATGAAAACTGCCATTCTCTTAAGACCTGGGCCTGGAAAGTGGCACAACATCACTTCCACATAGAAATTCCATTGTTCCATCAGTCATGGAGGTCCCCCCACCATACAAGGGGAGGTGCACAGACTCACAACTTTCAATGGGAAGAGTTTCAGACACTATGTGTGGTCATCTTTATTTACTCCAGTGCTTGATACTCTCAGATAATTTAAGAAAAACTCTTGTTTTGGTCCCTATAAACTGTTACAAACAAAAGCTGTGTTGTTGGTCCTTAGCACAAGTCCCACCTCTCAGAAGGAAGGAAGGGAGAACTATCACATATGAAGAACCCCCATGGGCCATTCACCATGAGGTGGGTCTTTCAAAGCATCCTCTCCTTTATTTCTCACAATGACCCTGGAAGTAGAGGTTTGCTCCCTCATTTTACAGATAAGAAGACTGAGCTCAGAGAAGTTAAGACTTTCCCAAGGTCACATAGCTAGGAATGAGTGGAGTCAAGATTCAAATCCAGATCCATTTGGCTCCCAAGGACCTGTGTATCCTACCTTGTCCAGGACTTCATGATCTTGCCTGAGCCAGAGCATCTGTTTGGTTCATGTTGGGGGTCTCCTTTTGGTCTATGTAGCAGGTGTTAGAGGCATTCCTTACCCCCTCACCATCCTTCTCCTCTGCTGTTCATTGTTCTGGTTTCCTGCAGTGAAAGTAGCTGTTACCATTTCACTGCTGGCCCCTGGCATCCAGCTTGCCTGGAAGAGGCTTTCCACACCCTTACAACACATCCCCTTCCCCTGCCCTATCTATGCATCTGGCATCTGCTTCAAGGTCCACACTTAGCCCTTGAGTTCCAATTCTTTTTTTTTTTTTTTCTTTTTGTAGAGACAGAGTGTCACTGTACCGCCCTCGGGTAGAGTGCCATGGCGTCACACGGCTCACAGCAACCTCTACTCTTGGGCTTACACGATTCTCTTGCCTCAGCCTTCCGAGCAGCTGGGACTACAGGCGCCCGCCACAATGCCCGGCTATTTTTTTGTTGCAGTTTGGCCGGGGCTGGGTTTGAACCCTCCACCCTCGGCATATGGGGCCGGCGCCCTACTCACTGAGCCACAGGCGCCGCCTGAGTTCCAATTCTTAAACTAGAGCCCTGCACTGAGCCCCAGTCTTCCTGCCTAGCTCTTCCCAGCATCCTCCCAAGTGGGATCACTGGTGCACACTACCCATACTCTCAGCACCTGGCTAGGGGACAAGGACAAGGTGCTCATAAGCCCTACAATGATGTTTGGAGCATGCCACCTGCTGCTTAAAGTCAGTCACCCAACATTCAGACCAATCTCTGCATCTGCCCCAACCACAACTGACCTCCCTCTACCATGCCTGTCACTCCAGCCTGTGCACTGGATCTTCTGTCCAGCCTCCCCTGCAAAGTTTGATGAACACTGGAATCCCTAGCTGACCTGGCAAGCCATTCTCAGCATGTTTCAAGGGACTGGAAATTGCTACAATGTTTCTGAGCTGCACAGAAAAAATTTCCGAGCCCCACCCCCACTGGATAACCCACCACAGAGATTCCAACATTCACCTCCTTCTACCAATTGCTTCTTTCTCTTTTGGGTTTTCCTCTTTTCCCTCTTTGTGGCTTATCCTCCTTGATTTCTGAGTTTCCTTCAGTAATTCCCCTCTTGCAGCCTCATTTCTGAACTGCATAGCCTGTGTCACAGTCTTTGTGAGCTGTCCCCTTTCACATCACTGAAACCATTCTTCTCAAGTTACCAGTAGCTGCTTTTTGCTAAATCCAATAGATGTTTCTTCATCCTTGTCTTCCTAGAATTTGCTGGTAGTGATAACCATACGTCCTTCTCCAAACTCCTCCTCCCTTGATGGATGGGACATGACACTCTGCCTCATGCTTACCTCTCTCTCTGTGCGCCTCCATCCCTCTTCCTTTGCTCATCCCCAAATGTCCTGCTCTAAGTGCCACCTCTCAGGCTCTTTTCTTACCTTATGCACTCTCCCTTCCCACATCCTGAGAGTTGACATCATGCAACTGCGCACCTCCAACCTTGATTGCTCTTCTGAGCTCCCTTTGAGTCAACACTTGTTCCCAACACCTGCCTCTGGGAATCTATCCAACTGCCATGCCAGAGTCCCTAACTCCGCCACCTCATTCACATCCCACAAGGTACCAAGTCCAGCCAATGCTATTTCTTCTCTCTAGTGTCTGGCCTCCAGATTCTGTCTTCAAGATCACAACCTTTGCTCTCAAGCCTTGTCATCTTTCGGGCCAGATTTCTATTCATACCTCCTAACTGAAGTGAGATGATGGTTATATTAGTCAGTTTAAACATTCCACACTGTATATAAAATCATCATATTGTACCACCAAAATGTATACAATTAAGATTTTAATTAAAATTAAATTTAGAAAATCAAAAAATAAAACCTCCTAACTGGTCTCAGCCTCATCAGCTTCTCTTTCCACCACTGCCCAAGGATCTCTTTCTAAAAGCCAATATGACCATCTCACTCCCAGCCTAAATCCATCAATGGTTCCAAGACAGGTTTAGGGAAAAATTCCAAAATATGCATGTCCTGGATCCTGAATATCTCTCCAGCCTCACCTTTGTCCCCCTACCCTCGTTCCACTTCTCCAGCTTGGCGTCTGCTGAACTAACCCCCACTAATTGCTCAGTGGATCCATATATCTTTCTTCTCCTCTTCCAGCCCCTCACCCCTTGCCTCCACTTGCTCTGTTCTTACTTGTTTTCTCAGGCTTATAACAAAGAAAGCACCTCTTCCAGGAAGCCTTCCTTGACCAGCACCCAAGCTGTCTGCATTTCCTCAGTCCTGGCTCAATTATGCTGAGTGGCTATCTGCTTAGATATGCATCTCCCAGAGGAGACTGAGATCCCTAAGGGAAGACACTGCTTAGTGCACTCATAGATATCCAATGAGAGTTAGAAGTATGAAAGAAGAGATATACAGGCACAAGAAACCATACACACACATCCTATAGTACAAAGTAGAGCTTGCCATGAAGACCCAATAGTGCATAAAAGGGAAATTGCTCATGTCTCCTCCAATCGCAGTAACCTTGTGCTGGCTATCCCTTGTTTTTAACTTTTATCTAATTGTTATTGTTCTTGGATGCTGTTGTGGGCTGGGAAGGGATTAGAGGAGAAAATGTGGCGGGAAGTTTTGGTCACCCTTTTTCTGTGGGGTCTTCTGCTACAGAATGGCCTTGTCACTCACATTTTGAGTTTATTTGCTCTGGTTCAGCAGGTGTCTGGGGCATCAGCCCAGAGGGGAAGCCAAGAGACAGAAGACTACAAGTCCTTCTTCCCTGGAGATGCCCAAAACAGGAGCATATCTCTCTTTCTCTTTTCTTTCCTCCCTTCCTAAGTAGAAACCAATACTTCCCCTCAGGTCTACCAGCAGCCCCATTGGAGACAAGAGGCCCATATTTCAGACCTCCATGAACAGACACCTAACCAGGCATTTCTCTTCACAAGATTCTTAAGAATCAGGGATCCTTAGTCCTACATGGCAGTTAAGCTGGGTTTCATTGAGGTTGTGGTACTCATCCAAAGCCACTGGATCACAGTGGGGTGGGCCAGGGCCAAGAGCTTAGATTATTCTGTTTCTAGAGCCCAGAATCTCTAGTCACCTCTTTAGTCATTCCTCCGATAACTGAACCATCTCAGGTTTTTCCTCACTCTGCGTTTAAATATTAATGCCAGATTCCTACTGCTGTTACATTCCATTGACTTAGAGGAAATCCCATATCTTGCCCCCTAACAATTTTCCAAAATAATTCTGAGGGCTCCCAGGGAGGTGGAGGGTGTTGTAAGCAGATCACCACCAACATGCAAATTCATGGCTGCCACACTCAACTGTTTAAACATGGTGCATGAATTTACAAGCCAAAGTGGACTTCTAGGCAATCTTCCAAATCTGGGAAGATGGGGGGAAACTGAATTAAATCAAAATGGGTATTTGAATTCCAACTCTAACCACTCTCAGGTACAAGTCACAGAGGCTCACTGGGGTCTAGCTTTCTCTTTTGTGCAATGGTTGGATGTGGATGCAATTATAGTGTCTCCTTCAGGGCTGGTAAAAGGATTAAAAATCAAGTTTATAAAGGACTAGCACTATGCCTTGAACATGGTACATACTATTACTTGCACTGTTTTTATTAAATGATAATAAAACAGGCAAAGGGACTAGGATTGTTTTTAACATGTAATGTAATCATCCCAGATGTGACAATGAGTTCAATATTGCTATGGTTTCGGTGTATTGCCCCATAATTCGTATGTTGGAAACTTAGTCTCCCAGACAGCAGAGCTGAGAGGTGGGAACTTGTGGAGGTGATGGGGTCACTTTTAATCCATTCGTGGATTAATAGATTAATGGGTTGTGGGGAGGACTGGGTTATCTATCACAAAGAGTAGTTCTATCATAAAAGCCGTTTGACTATCTCTCCTGAGCCCCCTCACCACATGATGCTGTGCACAGAGAACCCACCAGATGCAGGCCCTTGACCTTAAACTTCCCAGCCCCCAGAACCATAAGAAATAAAGAAATAAATTTCTTTTCTGTATAAATTACACAGTCTCAGGTATTCAATTATAGCAACAGCAAATAGACTAAGGCTGACATTAAGCCATTACCAAAGTACCCTTGATTGATTGACTGCCCCTTGTTAAAATGGCATTTTGAGAAGCTGAAGGAGTGGCTTACTCATCAGTTAGGATTTGCGAATGCACTGACCTGCTCTCGCTCCTCATTTTGCCAAAATCTGCTACCCAGAAGCACGGCTGGAAGCTACAGGCCTTGCAGCTGTGCTCAGACCTCCTCAGTCTATAGTAATGACCTTCAGATTTGTCAAACACCAATTCCCAGTTCATCTGTACTTTGACCTCTTCTCTAGTCCACCCAGTAACCGCAACTTACAGTTATGCTTCTTGCTTCCCTTTGGAACCTTCTAGTGGTCACCCTCCTTTGCTCATGTCCATCTCTCCCTGCTCCAGTAGCTCCATTCACCAGAGATCAGGTCACCTGAGGAATATGGGAAATGAAGACTCCAGTGCTGCCCTAGTACCAATCAGACCAGCAAGGATCAACAGGTTCTCTACAGCCTCCTTAGCCAGCAAAGTTTAGGGGACACTTCCCTAAACTCTGCCCATCTTTAAGAATCTACTGAAGTCTCACCTCCTCCACGAAGCCCTCCCTGATGACAGTGAACTGCTCCTTTTCTGCATCAGAGAATAAACGGTCTTAGCATAAAATGGTGCCATTATCATTTACTTACGTCTGCCATGAGAGAAGAAATAGGGGAATAATGTCTCTCATGCTGGGCATCTGTTATCCCTGGGATAGGCGACCACTATGGATCTGTCAGGTTTGTGTGTGTGTGGGAGAGAGAGAGACAGAGGCCACTATTTTATCTTCCCTATATGACTACAACATGAAGCCTGCCTCAAAATATGGATGCTATCAGCTGCCATCTATCATTGCAGCCTATTTTCTCTTGTCTTACAAACTGTTGGTCCTTTTGAATCCTACACTGTAAAACAAAAATCCCCAATGGTTTTCACAATCTGACCATTTCTCAGTTAATGCCAAATGTAGCCAGTTAAGTGAAGGCCTCTCGACTCATTAGTATACTGCTATGGACTGAATTGTGTCTTCCCACCACCCCGCCCCCCAAAATTCATATATTGAAGCTCTTACCACCAATGCGACTGTACAGATAACATGGAGATGGGACTTTTAGTGGGTAATTAAGTTTTAAAAAGGTCCTTGTGGGCAAGATCCTAATCCTATAGTGGTAGTCTTATCAAAAGAGGAAGAGAGAACTCTCAACTATGTGAGGACTCAGCAAGAAAATAGAAGGAGAGCCCTCACTAAAACCCAACAACGTTGGTTCCTTGATCTTGGACTTCAGCAGCTGTAATTTGAGACACAGTGGGGACCTGTCTTAAGAGTCTGCCAGGCTCCCACTCCCCCACAAACATAAAACTAGAGAAAAATTTTAGTCCCTTTCAGAGAAATTATAGGCATTTAGCCCTGCAAAGGCAATTAAAGAAGTTAATGAATAAATGGCTAAACAAAAAGATAATAGTGCCCATCGATCCACAAATGGATTAATAAATTGTGGTATATGTACACCATGGAATATTACGCAGCCTTAAAGAAAGATGGAGACTTTACCTCTTTCATGTTTACATGGATGGAGCTGGAACATATATTCTTCTTAGTAAAGTATCTCAAGAATGGAAGAAAAAGTATCCAATGTACTCAGCCCTACTATGAAACTAATTTATGGCTTTCACATGAAAGCTTTAACCCAGTTATAACCTAAGAATAGGGGGAAGGGGGAGATGGAGGGGAGGGAGGGGGCTGTATGGGCGGAGGGAGGGTGATTGGTGGGATCACACCTATGGTGCATCTTACAAGGATACATGTGAAACTTAGTAAATGTAGAATATAAATGTCTTAACACAATAACTAAGAAAATGCCAGGAAGGCTATGTTAATCGTTGTGATGAAAATGTGTCAAACAGTCTATAAAACCAGTGTATGGTGCCCCATGATCGCATTAATGTACGCAGCTTTGATTTAATAATAAAAAAAGGGGAAAAAAAAGATACTAGTAGTTTAAACGATAGCCACCCAAGTAAATCAGAGATGCTTGTTTCCCTAAAGAAACTAAAGGTGACATTTGGACATATATCTTTGAGGTGGTTTTTAGGAGCCAGGCCCCCCACCTGCTGAAAAATGCTCGCCACTGTCACACTGACCTCAGACACACTAAAAACCAGGAAAATAGGTAAGGACGTTCCAGAAATTCCCCAGGACTTAACTCACTCTGGAGACCCTCTCACCCCTATCTTACTTACTTTCTGTTTGGGTGAGGAGAAGCTGCCTTTGCCTTTCTCGTGGCTGTTTTAGGGAGCTGTCAGGAAGCTTGGGTGTCAGAACTACAATGCCTGTTCTCCCTGCCTGACGCCCCGCAATGAACACCTCACTTTCTCTTGCTGCAAATCTTGTTGTCAGCATGTGGCTTTTTCTGTGCACTGGGCCAGCAGACCCAAATTTGATTTGATAACAAACTGAGGAAGATTGATTTCTATCATTTAAGCTATTTAGTCTGTGTATTTTTTTATGACCACTTAAACTATTACAACATGTATTATAAGCAAATTTTTCTTAACATAACAACTGTTCTGTGAAGATCCTTTTTCCTCTGGATATAGGCTGCTCTTTTTAACATAATTCCATTTAATATCATAATTTTTGATCCAGCTTTCGTTAGTAATGCAACCTTGTTTCTGTTCTCAAGCGTGGTCCTATTCACTCTACAACTTTAACCTTGTGTGTTTTGTACTAAACTCTTTCCCTCCCTTTAGTGTGGAGACTGGAGATTCACAAGGTCTGGGGTGAGCAGGAGGGGCTCTATCCTCTCCTACAAGCCCCCACTCAACTTAATGCTTGATCCCCTTGTCCAAGGGGGAGCTGTGGAGGTGGCATTGGTATCACCATGATGGCTTAAGTGGGGGTGTTCCCTTGTCCATGGGGGATCTCACCCCTACCAGGCCAAACAGCATGGCTGCTGCCGCCCTTCCCATCTCTCTCCGGGTGGCCCTCACATCTCCCCTGAGTGTTCCCCACCCCACCCCTAGACTTCCTGTCTCTCCTTGCTGTACAGGAAAGAGCCACATTCTCATCTCGGTCTTGGTGGCAGGAGGTGGTTCACACACCAACACACAGGGAAAGCAGCTAAAAGACAAGTCCCTAGAGCAGTGACTCTCATTCCACCAAAGAATTTCTCTTCTCCCAGAGGTTCTATCCTCATGGCTCCCCCATCTCTTATTCCGTGACTGGAGGTGGAGAAGATAGGTGGAGCTGGGGCTGCTGAGTTGGCAGCCTTCAGCCCACTCCAGGGCATGGCAGCCAGTCTCATCTCTGCACTTGTCTAAACCCAGCACTCCAGCGGGGGACTAACCTTTTATTCTCATCTGTGACTTTAAAAGTCAATTCCAGGAAATGGGAATAATCCTCCCAGGTGCTGTCAGTCCTGCCCAGCAGACTCCACTTGGTGGGTGATAATGGGGGAAGTTGAAAGTGTTAGGGCCTGAGAGATGAAGCCAAAGAGGACCTCTGTCACCACCAGCCAACACCTGAGCCCATGTGTCTCCACATGTCTAACTGGAGTTGCGTCCATGGCAGAGGACTACAGGCCTGAGGTGAAGTTTGTGTGTCAATCCTCCTGTGAATTAGCTATCACAGCATGATCTCTCAGGGACTGCTTACAAAAATGAAAGAGTAGAAAGAGAAAGCAGCCCTAAAACCTCATGTCTTCCACTTACACCCTCCTAGCTGGGCTCAGTGGTACAGCCTGACGTGTGTCTCCCCTTAAAATCTGTCTGTTGAGGCTCTAATCTCTCACATCACAGAATGTGACTGTGTGTGGACAAGGTCTTTAAAGAGATCAAGGTAAAATAGTCCACCCAGAGGCCATTTGGGTGGACCCTAATCCAATCTGACTAGTGTCCTTGAAGAAGAAATCTGGACACTTAAAGAGACACCACATGTGTGCACAGAGGAAAGGACATGTGAAAACACAGCTGGAAGATGAATACTTAATAACCAAAAGAAGCCTCAGGAGAAACAGCCCTGCCAGCACCTTGATCTGGGACTTGCAGCCTCAAAAAGTAGGAGGAAATACATTTCTGTTATTTAAGCCACACACTCTGTAGTATTTTGTCATGGCAGCTCTAGCAAACTAATGCTCTCAGGAATGGATGCAATTTTCAATTACATGAATCTGTTGAGCCAGCAGGTCTTAAACCAGCCTCCAGTAAAGTTATGAAGGGCCAATGGGATATAAAACAGCCTTGAGAAAGGCAAAGGCAAATTGTCTAGAGGTCACCCCACCCAGATAGTAATGGCAGCAGCCAGGGCCTCCAGTCCCCTACTGGAGTGACTCTGGGTCTCTCACACAGCTAACATAGCCATGAGTGGGTACATTCCATGTCACCACCCTATTGTGAGCAACTCAGAAGAGTAACCTCTTTCTTTCTTAATGATCCTAAGTGTCCATTAAGAGAATTTCCAGACACCAGTCCCCTAAAGTATTATCAAAGTCACAAGCATCCTACATCCCAGCTGCATTGAACAACCCTGCATTTTTTCTATCATCTAGAGATGGTTTTAGTTAAGATAAAAGAACAAAAATCAATACATTGTCTTTATTCCCACAATATTCCTTTTGCAGTTGTGTCAAGAGCTATAAAATACTTATGAATATACATCTATGAAGAAAGGTAGAAGGCACATGAAAAAACCATAAATGTTTATTAAAATACATAAAACAAATCCTGAACAAAAGAGAAAATATGATATATCTGGTGGTCTTAAAATTTAATATACAATTCTAATGCAATTCTGTATAGAATCCTGGCTAGGCGTTCTCTGTTTTAGTTTTCGAAATTGCATGCATGTTTTAAAGAATGGTCAGCTGATGTAGTTTTGATCAAGGAACAGATAAATCAGTGGAACACAGTGAAGAACCCAGAATTAGATACTTTTGTGTATAAGAAGTCAATATATGACAAGGAAGGATAGGAGTTTAATTCAAAGGAAAAGGAATGGATTGTTTATAAAATGTATTGGCAAACTCATTATTAATCTGGAAAAAAACCTAAAACAGACATCCCATATTACCACTTACATAAAAATGAACCCTTCCAGATATATTAAAAAACATAAATACATGAAGTAAAATCAAAACCTTACAAGAAAATCTAGGAGACCATATATACAAATTGAGAGTTTCTGTAAACCTCCTAACCAACAATGGAAATCTAAAAGCTATCAAATAAAGACATACATATTTAACTACATAAAATTTAAAACTTTGACATGCAAGGAGAACCATAAATGAAATCAAAAAACAAAGGATAGGCTCAGCGCCTGTAGCGCAGTGGTTATGGAGCCAGCCACATACACTGAGGCTGGTGGGTTCAAGCCCCGCCCGGGCCTACCAAACAACAATGACAACTGCAACAAAAAAATAGCCAGGTGTTGTTGTGGGTGTCTGTAGTCCCAGCTACTTGGGAGGCTGAGGCAAGAGAATCATTTAAGCCCAAGAGTTGGAGGTTGCTATGAGCTGTGATGCACGGCACTCTACCAAGGGCAACATAGTGAGACTCTGTCTCAAAAAAAAATAAAAAGGATAGATCTGAAAAAAGTATTTTCCAGATGCTAGACAAAGGATGAATATTTATAATATACCAAAAGCTATTGGGAATTTACAAGAAAAGACAAACACCACAATATAAAAATGGAGTCAACCCTATCTACACAGATAATTCATGTAAGAGCAAACTCATATGGCTGATAAATATATGAAAAGATGCTCACATTGGCTGCTAGTCAGAGAAATGCAAATTAAAGTCACAACGAGATGTCACTCTACACCTGTCGGAGTAGAAAATATTAGAAGGGTGATAACACCTGCTGGTGAGAGGAGTCTCCTCCAACATGAAGTGTTTCTGCCTTTGGGAAAAACAATCTGGTAGCATTTATCACAAAATTAGAAATCAGATATCCTGTGACTGAGATTTCTACTCTGAGAAATGAAAGCTATGATCAGTCACATGTAGCCTTATGCATATGACAAAAATGTGGACACAGAATCAATGTCCAATGATGGAAGGATGGCTGAATAAATAATGGTCCATCCACACCACAAAATAGTACATGATTACTCAAAGGAGACTAGAGTCATAACAGATGGTCTACAGCAGCATTTCTCAATCCTTTTTCACATTCATGATCATCCTCTCTGTGAAACCATCATACCACAGATGCACTGCACAGCCCATACACCATTATAATACTTAAGATTGATTTCTTTCACCTCCCAAAACCCAAGTTTCACCCCCTGGGTGAAGGGGCACAGTCCCCTGCATCCTTGTGGGTGAATCACTCTCATTTGTGCTCCTTGAGGTACAAGGCCCAGAGAAGGAACATTTCCAGTACTTGGGCTAGATGTGTGTTTTGGGGAATATTCTCCCCCAGCTCACATAAGCAGCTTTGCTGAAAAATGCAGGCAGTCATGCCTTAAAGGAAAGAGTGGGCCAGAGGGCCCTCGCCAAGTCGTAGCTACAGACAGATCATCTGCCTGGGGCAATGGACCATTGCATTTAATCTCCTACCTCTATTTACACAATAACTTTCAGTTAGTCATATAGGGAAGTGGGCAAACAGAACAGACAATCCAGCACCTTTGTGGTTTATCTCCATTGTTGTTTAACAAGACATTCTTAATTTAGAACGGTGTGTACGTACTTTGCTATATTAACACTGATAAGGAATCTTGATGACAGTTTTGTTACCTTTTGTCTTCTTTATTCTTGGATTATTTTTATGTGATGAGTTTGGGTATATAAGAAAGTGAATAAAGACAAGTGATTGTTGTTGTGCCTAAGCGAGCACCAGCCATCCCTTTTAAAATCATTTATTTCGTCTGCAGTGCTGCTTCTGTGTCATCAACTAGAAGCCCAGTGGACAGCAATACCTGGGGTCAATATTTCCCCTATTAAGATTGTGCGTAATTTCAAGAGATTTCCACAAGGCCTTGCAGAATGATACAGAAAATCGCTTACATGAGGATACCATAATAGCTGACATCATACAGTAAAGAAAAACATGCAACAATAATGAACACCACTCAGCAAGACCCCATCACACATGGACATGAACACAGCTGCAAGACACTGATATAGCAAGGTTATGAAACCTTACTGTGTTGTTTATACAGTGCTGTCACTGTAAGCACATGGTGGCAAGTTAGCAAACTTAATGACCATTCCAGAAAAAGAATTTCAAAACTGCTCTGAAGGGTAGACTAGGCACTGGCATTGGTGCATAGCTTCCTAAGGGAAGTAGTTCGAAGGTGACCATAGTGATATTCGGCAATAAGTTATATAGCACTTTTCCTAGGTTGAGTTGGTAAACTTAATTGCCCAACCTTCTAAACAATGACCTGAAAAACCTGTGTGTGTGTGTGTGTGTGTAAACATGTGTGTAGAATTATACAAATATAAACACATGGGTTAATAATACCACGGTGTGTGGTGAGTGCAGCGGTGGGGTGGGGAGGAACTGATGTGATTTGATGGGGAGAATGTACTATACAAAATTACATGTATTTGTGGACATACAAATAAAGACTATAAATAAAAGATTCACTTTTAAAATTGTTAGGGATCATTTAACAGCCCTTAACATTTCTTTAGAAAAATTCCACACTCAGCTAACTTAAAGTCACATTGATATCTCTCTGTCCCTGCATAGGCTGATCTTTTCAGAACTCCATGGCTCTGTATGTCCTATTCCCTCTGCCTTGGATGCTGTTATCAGTTGAATCGTGTCCTACAAAATGCATACATTGAAGGCTTAACCCATGGTACCACAGAATGTGACTTAATTTGGAAATAGGTTCTTTCTCAAGGTCATCAATACAAAATGAGGTCACTTAAGGTAGTTCCTAATCCAGTATGACTCACATGGACACAGGTACAGGTGTAAGTTGAGGGAAGACCAAGGGTCTCCAACCTTTTTGGCAACAGGAGCTGGTTTCATGGAAGACAATTTTTCCGCGGAATGTTGGGGGAGGGATTAGATTCTCATAAGGAGCACACAACATAGATTCCTCACATGCATAGTTAACAGAGAGTTTGCACTCCTATTAGAATCTAATGCTACTACTGATCTGACAAGAGGTGGAGCTCAAGTGGTGATGCGAGTGTTGGGGAGTGGCTGTAAACACAGAGGAGGCTTCCCCCACCTCTCACCACTCACATCCCATAATGTGGCCCAGTTCCTAACAGACCATGAACCAGTATCGGTTGGTGGACCTGAGCCTGGGGACCACAGGGAAAGAGGATGTGAAGATTGAAATTCTACTACCACAAGCCAAGAAATTACCGGTAGCTTGGAGAGAGGCCTAAACCAGATTCTTCTCTAGCAACTTCAGAGGAAACATAACCCTGCCAACATGCTAGGTCTTGGAATTCTAATCTCCACAACCAAGAAAATGAATTTCTATTGTTGAAGCCATCTGTGCATGTTACTAATTCCCTCTCCCTGGTGAGATCCCACATAGATATCCTACAAGATCCATGCAAAATTCCATAACCTCTGCAAAGACTTCCCCATTAAATCACGCCCATCTCTTCTGCCTGCCAATAATACAGTAGAATCTCTATAACTGACCACATAGGGGACTATAACAGACTAGTCAACATAAGGAACCAGGCCTGCTGTATGACACGTACATGTGGTGCATGTCTGGTCTATGAAACATAGGTCAACTTAAGGTGGTGGTCAATGTACACAGGTGGTCAGCTATGGAGGCCCTGTTGTGTTTTGTGCGTGCCCAGCCTGTAAGTACTTACTTACTTGATTTAATGTATTTCTCTTCTACTAGTTCTTGATCTCCGTGAAGGCAGTACCAGGTCTGATTTACCTTTATTTCTTCCATGGCTTAGCACAGCCTTGAGCATGTTGTAAATGGATGAAAAAAAAATCCAAAATAAAGCTTTCAACTGTATCACCTTAACACAGGAAGAGATAGTAGTGACAGCAGGAGGCTCCTTGGACAATAACTCTATCTTGGCAAAACTCTTCAATTCTAACAAATTGTCTTAATGAAAATGTCTTTAATGGGGTCAATATGGCAAAAAGTAATTAACTCCCTAATTGAAATCTAGAACTTTGAAAGTAATTAATGGGAAGCCAAATTGTCCTTCACAGCAAGAGTGTTGGAATGAACCAGCTGGTGGGAGAATGGCTAGAGGAAGGTGTCACCCAAGCAAACCACAGCAAAGGGCAACGCACTCACATCCAAATGATGAGTGTTCCCCTTAATCAATGCAGAGATGCCATCAACCAGGACCGCCAGGTGCCACTTTGCTCTGCAAGGAACCTTTTTTTTTTTTAAATAAGCAGACATTTCTACCACTGTGCTGGTGCTCAGCACTCACATGTAGAGGAAAGGCAGGAGGAACCCCTCTTTCTGAGTCAATGAGCATGATATGAGGGCCTAGCTAGTCAAGAATCACAGAATCTTGGGATTCTGGCATCCTTCCAGCTTCTCGGAGGCTCTGGAGTCTGATCTGGCTTCTCACTGGCTGAAGCCTCCACAGAGGCCGTGCCTGCCTGCCGGGTTTCTGCAACCTCTCCTCCTCACACGCGTCAGGAAGCGATTGTTAAGTGGGTGATCAGCGATAACATATTGTCTGGCAGCAGATGGTATCTATATTTAGAGGCCCTTCAGAGAAAGGATTAATGCTGTTAAGAACACATCACAGGCCCAGAAAATGAGAGTCGCGTGTTCCAAATGACTCCTGAAAATAAAAAAACAAAAACTCCCCCCCGTTGCCTGTTACAGGCTAAAAGATGTGCCCCACACCCACCCCAAGAAAGTCACATGTTGAAGTCCTACTTCTAAGTGATTTAGAAGGTGACCGTGTCAGGAGAAATGGTCTTTAAAGAGATTAGGGTAAGATGAAGTCGTATGGGAGGGCCCTGACCAGCCTGACCGGTGTCCTTATAAAGAGGAGATGAGAGCACACACACACGCAGTGGGGAGAACACAGGACAACACAGGGAGAGAAGGACCAGTGGCAAGCGGAGGAGAGAGGCCTGGAGGGAAACCAACCCTGCTCACACCTTGATGCCAAACTCTGGTCTCCAGAGCTAACAAACACATCCCTGAGTCTAACCAGACCAGCCCAACTCCACAGCTTGACACACAGTGCCCTTGGCTAGCTGGCTCACCTACCCACCTGTCAGGTCCCTCCACCTGCCCCTCCCCACTCCCTTCTCCTCCAAGCATGTGAGTCTTCTTGCTATTACCCCGAACACACCGTGAACTTTCATGCACCAGAACTTGGTACATGGCCTTCTCTCACAGAAGTGTCCAACCCACCACCCATGAGCCACATGCAGTACTTTTTTATCTATCTGTGATGGCAGATATCACAAAAATTATACAGAGACTTTTTCTTTTTTGCTCATCACCTTTTATTAGTGTTTGTGTATTTAATGTGTGGCCTAAGACAACTCTTCTCTCTTTCTAATGAGGCCCAAAGAGGCCAAAAGATTGGACACCCCTGCAGGGATCACTCTTCCTGTCCCTACTGTCCTCTTGAAAGGTCCTGCTCACCTTCCAAACTCAATTTAAACACCTCTTGTCCTCAGAAAGGATCTCCCCAGGCCTGTCACCCCTGCCCACTAGAACCCACTGCTTCCTGCTGTATTCCTTCCACCGACATTGTCTTCTTGCCCTTTCTTGCACTCCGTGGGGGTCGAGACTATTTCTTGACCTTGAACTCCCACACACAGTAGTCACTCAGGAAGGGTCTGTGGGATGAGGGGATTCATTAGTTAACATCATTCTCTTACAAAAGACTCATAGAGTGAGAAAAAGGAACTCACCAAGTGGCCAAGCAGCCCTGAGTCCTGAAACAGCCCTGCAGATGTGACAGACACAGATAAATAGAACAACCAAGACAGAAGCAAAGGAAAAGCCGTGGACTCAGAGTTAGGAATCTGTGATCTAGCAATCCTTCCAGCACTGACTTGTCTTGTGACTTTGTGCCATGTCACCTAATCTCTCTCGCAGTCTGAAGCTGGACCAGTTCATCCTTAGTTAAAAAAAAAAAACCCTGAGTTTATGACTCCATAGTCATGGATGAAGTAAAATAAAAAGATCTTTCTTCTGCTTTTCCAAGCATACATTTATTCATACATTAATTTATTGCACATTTATTGAGTACCTATAACTTGACGGGAGACACAGAGGCTTCCAGAGGAAGCAACATTTGAGCAGGATCTTGCAGGAGACTTAGAAATGAGAAAATAGCATTTTCATAGAAATAGCATTTCCCAATTTCAAAGAATCCTTCCAAGTTTTAAAAATGCTATGCTTTGCCATTCCAGAAACAGAAAAGTACTTTTGCGAAGCATGAGCAGGTAGGAGGAGAAGGGAATAACATTGTTCTGGCTGTGGGAATGCAATGGACAAGACCAAGGTGGCAGAGCAAAGGGCAACTTGGGGGAGTGGTAAGAAGCCAAGTCCCAGAAACAAGAGGTGCCAGCAGGGAGCGGAGAAGAAGACTCACCTGAGTTGTGTCTACTGAATTCAGTGGCAACGAGAAGTCCATGAAGGTGTCTGAGCAGAGAAATGACCCTATGCAGATTTACAGATTGAAAAAAAAAACCTTGTTAGAAGATGCTCAGAAGTGCAGGGGGAGAGGCTGATGCTGGAGGCAGAGAGCAGTTAGGAGGCCAAAGCAAGGGCTGGGAGCACTAGGCTGAGTCCCAAGGCGCAGTGGGGATAGAGAGAGGGTGGTAGAGGTGTGCTCGGGATTGTGCAACATTCCGAGGCCCCAGGCTTTATTCATGTCCCTGTCTATATCTGAGATCACAGCATGCTGAGCCCAGGAGAAATGCTGATAATTTCATCAGGTCTCAAATCCCCGGCAGAAATGAAAGAACTTTAAATTCAGTCATCACTTGGAATGCATCTCTTCTCATCAGCCCCAGTCTGTTATCACCAGTGTGTGCGCGCACGCATGTGCACACACACACACACACACAGCCTTTGTCTTTTCCTGGGAAACCAGACAGTTGTGTAGCCTTTTATTTAGTTTAAAGAAGGTCTCTGTGGTTTAAACTGGAGGCTTCGAACAAATTGCATTTGAAATTGAAAAGGGGTAAAGTAGCCAGATGTATCATCAATTTAGGGAGATAACCAGTGTATTCAATTGCTACTGGTGCCTGTTTCATCCTACTGTTACTTAAAATAAAAGACCACAAGCTGGGCAACTCTAAATTTCTCAATCTGAGCCTTTGACAAGAAACTGGAGGATTCATCTGTAGAATTCCTTATTTCTCATTAAGACCCAGGCCTTTTTTCCCCAATGAATGAAGATGATGTGCCTAAATAGCAGGCTGAGCCTCATTCTCTTTCTATCCACTCAGCAGTGTCCATTTAGAAAACAGGCTGGTAAATTAGGTTTAGATGGGGTTTGGATGGAGGGGAGTGAAGGACCAGAATTTCTGAGAACAGCGGGTAAAGAAGAGTTCCAGATGACAGCCCTGTTTTGTCTAAAGAAGGAAAATGGAGTAGCTGGGAGTCTACAGAAGCACTGGACTCAGAGATCCTTGAGCAAAGAACAGCCTCTTAAGGTCCTCTGATATCTGGATATCTGTAAGAGCATCTTACACACTGTGAAATTGTTTATGAATGTAAAGATTGTTAGGTATGCTGTATTACTATGAAAACTCAGGAAGGAACCCCTCAGACTAACACTATTTTAATTAAATCCAGAATCGGGGTGGGGGAGAGGATTTCCCTCTCTGATATGTCACCATTTAAACATCTAATTCTATGTGACATGAAGTTTGGATCTCCCACTGTGTTTGAAGTCAGAGCCCAAGCTATAGATGCAGACAACACTGGGTTGGAATCCTGGCTCAAACACTCAGGAACTGTGTGACCTTGGCCAAGGAAGAACCTTTCTGAGATTCAAGTTCCTTCTTTGAAAATTGGAGTAATAATGGCACCTACCCACGTCCTCCACAGTTGTTTGAATAATTAAATGAGATGATGCATGTCAAATGTTGAACATAGTTCCCAGCATGTATAAGTGCTCAATAAATCAGAGCTATTACTGTCATTGTCATCTCTTTTTATTAAATTTGGAAAAACCAACTCAGAATCTCACCCTAGTCTCTAAAAAAAATGTGTTTTTTTTTAAGCTGGAGATAGTCCTGCTTTTAGTTCTATGTGTTTAAAAATATTTCAAATAAAAGGCAGACTGGTTGGAGAGGGGGAGGGAAGACTGTGATATCTGGGAAGGGAAGACATCACAGATGGGCCATCAGGAACTTCACAGAGTGTCACATCCAGAGGTACCTGCCAGCTCAACCAGGGATGAATCTTCTATGAGGACCAGATGCTACTAATTGGCAAGTAATCCTGTGGCTTCCACCCAAAGAAGAGAACAAATTCTTTGTCACCACATGGTTGTTTTTTTCCTTCCAAGTGGAGTGTGTTAACTCTTACACATTGTACCACCAGCTTCAAGTCTCTAAAATCCCACATGCACATTTAGGAAATTCTTAAGAAAGATACTGGGTTATTTGTTTCATTGATTTGGACTCTTTGCTCAATAAGTAATGTTTGGGTCTGTCTCGTGACTGGGCTTCTGGGTCAGCGAGAACCAGCAATGACCAGTGATGGCACCCTCCAGTGGAACTTCAACCTGATGAGCCCACGTGGGACTCAGATGCTCACTGCTTCCACTCTCAGCCCACTCCTGCCCTTAGGTCATTCTTAAAATTGTCACCTCTTTCAATGACAAGGACTAGTCTTTGTTTCCTCTCTCGGGTGCTCCCTGAGCCTAGCAAAGAGCCTACCCCATGGTAGAGCTTTGCTCAGAAAGTAGATACATATGACTGGTCCTCAATTATACCCTCAGCATTTCCTATCCTCTCAATTCCCATGCCTTGAATGAATAACATCTGCTCCCATCTCATCAAATTATTTCCATCTCTTGAAGCCATTATGGATTCCCATATATCCATGTCTTCCTATACCCATTTCTTTCTGGTAGTCATTGCTGATGACTACTTCCATGCTGTTATGGCAAAGTTGAGTAGTTGCTGCAGAGACTGTATGGCCTGCCATGCATGAAACATTCACTTTTGGGCCTTTTG
This sequence comes from Nycticebus coucang, assembly GCF_027406575.1. NCBI lineage: Eukaryota > Metazoa > Chordata > Mammalia > Primates > Lorisidae > Nycticebus > Nycticebus coucang. Next base: position 75,357,707 of record NC_069791.1, on the reverse strand, counting down.
CAAAAAAAAAGAAAAGAAAAGAAAGAAAAAAATGCTAACCCCCATTTTAAAGGCAAAAGCACAGGCTAAAGAGTGAGACAGACTTCAATATTTTTGGTTTGGTTTTGTCATTTTTTTTTTTTACTTTTATTTTTATTCATGTTTAATATCCAGTATTCATACATACTTGTGGGGTACATGTGATATTTTGTCACATGCATAGAATGTATAGTGAGTGTAATGATCAAGTCAGGCTCCTTAGGGTATCCATCATCACGACTATTTCTATACATGGGGAACAATTCAAGTCCTCTCTTCTAGGCATTTTGAAATATGCAATGAATTGTGGTTACAAGGCGTCACCCCACTGTGTTGCAACATTAGAACTTATTCCTTCTATCTAAATGTTCCTTTTGTGCCCATTAACCAGCCTCTCATCCCCATTCCCATTCTTCCCAGCCTCGGATAACTATCATTCTACTTTCTACCTCTAAGAAATCAATTTTTTTAGGTTCTACCAGTGAGTGAGAATATGCACTATTTGTCTTTTTGTGCCTGGCTGATTTCCCATAAGATAATGACCTCCAGTTCCATCCATGTGGAATCCCAGCTCTACAATGACCAGTAAGTAGCTATGGGAGAGTATCTTCACCCCTCTGAACTGTGGGATATTTTCCTCTCCATATATTAAGACCTATTTAACAAGATGTTTATAAAGACAGAATCAAATATGTGAAAATATACTAGTGGAGCAGCCAACAAATGGTGGGCACTCAGCAAACATTTCCCTTTCTTCTCCATTTCCTCTGACCTCTCCTTGGCTTGCTTTCTTTTCTGCTCTCCAAACTTTTTGAATCCACCAGTATGAGGCTATATTTATGGCTCCAGTCTTCACCTTTCCTTACTTTTTATATCCACATCCTTTGCCTTGTGATTTTGTACTTCTCTTCACTAAAATGCTAGAACCTGTCCCTTGACTTTGGGTTCAGCCATGGCCCACAAAATGAGGTAGAAGTGGTAGGACCCAGCTATAAGCCTGGGCCTTAAGAGGCCTAAATTTCCACATGCCCTCCTGAGCCTTTGTTATTTCCATAAGAATAACATGCCCCAGGACAACCCACTAGTCCCAGCAGAGCCACTTCTCTTGAGCCCAGTTTAGATCATCCAGGACCCAACCAACCCCAGGAAGCATAACTGAACCCAGCCAAGATCAATCCAGGTCAATCAATATCCAGCCAATTCACAGATCTATGAGAATAAATATTTGTTGTAATGAAAGACTCTGGGTGACCTGTTATACAGCAGTTTTGTGCCAGTAACTAGCTGATATACCACCATTCATTCTTCCAGAAATAACACAAGTACCACCTCATTTGGGTTCAGATCCTAGCTTCCTCAGTTTCTAGCTATGTTACTTTGGGCAAGTGGGTTATCCTCAGTTTCTCCCTCCATATGATGAAGATAATAACACGATAGTCATTATTGGGAGACTGAGGTAAGATGACAGAAGGTAGACACTTGATAACTTGTTTTCTTTTTCTTTTCTTCCCACTCCTGGAACCCTTCCCAGAAATTCTGGGACAGAACCAGTCACTTCTCACACTGTATCTCTTGACTCTCTCTGTACATAACATTGCCAGGTCTACACTTGTCACTAGTCTGTGTAGGGGTTCTCTGACAATGATAGCCATCAGAATCACCTGGGGACAATTTTAAGCACACCAAGGAACAATCTCTGCTCCAGTTCTGCTAAATCTTTACATTTATGAATATATATAAATTCCCAAACATATATAGATAAACAAAGAGAGAGAGATCTGGGAATATACATAGTTCCATAGAGAGAGATTTACCTCTATCTCTATCTACCTGCCTATTTGTAATGTTTAGAAACTTAAAGAGAGATCAAGATTGATATGGAAATAGAGAACTATCTCTCGTGGATCCAAATTTATCTCTGTCTCTATACCTAGTGTCCCCCACATAAGAAGCAATGACCAGGAGACCTATGTGAGCAGAGACCACATCTTGAAATCCCTGCAACCCTGGACTATCTGGCTTACCATGGAGAAAAGTCTCGGTAAGCATGTTTTAATGAACAAGATTTTAAAAGCACACAACTCACAGCATTTAAGAACCAGATAAAGATTTGTTTTCCCAGTGCAGAAGCTGAGGTCTAGTCTTAGAATAAAAAATGCACCTTCAAATTTCAAACTGAATGCCTTTCCGGACAGGATGGTACCTCAGAGAAGTCAGAAAACCTCTCAGATCCAAAGTTGCCATTTCTTGAGTATGTTGCCCACCTCAAGGGCCTCGATCCTCAGTGGAGGTGCAAGATGCAGGGATGGGACATCCTGCATTTGGATCAAGGAAAGAGGTCATCCACAGTCTCACTTACTCAGTTCCCCATTAGGGCTAGAGGACTTAAGGCAAGACAGACTCTCTTCATAAGAAACTAGCTGTTCATAACTGTGCGCTTCCAGGGTGATTCATTGGAACTTCTGATCCTTTTGAACCCAACACTTCACTGGCCAAAGGAGGGCTTAGAAGTCAAGCTGTGATTTGTCACTTCATACTCCGGTAAGGTTTGTAACATACACAAGATTGCAGGAGTGAGCCACTGCATCCAGCCCAGAACTAGTATCAATTTTTAATTCTAAACTTAATGTACTGGCTCCTGAGGAAGGAGAATGCACTAGCTCTTTTTCACCTTGGCAAAGCTTGTTAGTGCTCACCAACTACTCATGCACTGCCACACATTTCCCAGAATACAGGTGGAGCCATGTGACCACATCTGGCCAGTGGGCTATCAGTAAGGATAGATATGATGGAAGCTCAGTGTAGTCTTGGCACTCTCCACCTGTCCCTGTGACCATGGGAGAGAGACCATGTATTCCAGATATAATAGCTGCAAGGTGCAAGAAAGAGTGATGAGACAGAGTTATGCCCTGGAGAACCACAAGATCCACATCAGATAATCTCAAACATTAATTTTGTTGAACCTCTGAACTCATAGGGCTTATTTGTTACTAAAGTGTGGCATGACCTCTCTTGTCAAAGGCATCCCATCCCAATACAGCAAAAGCAGATCCACAAATTTAGCTCAATTCCATTTTCTAAGCACTCTGTTTTCTGAACATTGGTGTTGGCAGGTCATAGTGATGGAAACATGGTTTACACATTGGTGTTGAACATTGGTGTTGGCAGGTCATAGTGATGAAAACATGGTTTACACAAAATGTTACAACCCAACCGAAGGGAAAAGGTAAACAAATCTCTACAATAGACAACACAGTGGAATAGCTCTCATAAGGGAGAGACAAAAGTACTAGCAGCCACCTTCTGGCTGTGGTGTGGACTAGATTGAACTGCAAAACCCAATCATCACAGAATGGGAAAAAATGCTGGATAGAAGAAAAGAAAAAAAAATCTTTTTCAATGCACAGTCTAGTAGTCTAGGAAGTAAAGGAAATCTCTCAAAACCAGGAAATGATGTATTTTTCAATCCATCTGGGGTCTATACCTTTGGTGATACAAGAACTAGAAAATAAATTTCCCCTTGCAAGGAAATACACAGAGTAACCTGCTTGTCTAAGTCTTCCTTAGAAAAAAGGAGATAAGGTGGGAGATAGGTATTTTTTCTTAATCTCCTTCAAGAATTCCTAACCACAAGTGCATTCATAAGAATGAATTTACACTCCCTACATGGCTTAAAAAATGAAAACAACCCAATTTGAGAATTTTAAGTGTCCCTGAGTTGATAGTGCTGCCATGAAACTGGCAAATGTCCCAAAGCAAACTGAAGTAAATATATTCTCTAAACACACCCTCAAAGAATTATCACAGACAGGTATTTCAATAAATATGAGTTTACAAGCAAAAACACAAAACTGATGAAGAAAATCATAAGGAGACCCAACAACAAAAATGAAATCAGAGTCATAGATATTTTAGATATTTGAATGTTCCAGGGCAGAACACAAAATAATATGTCACATACATGCATATATATGAGTGCCAAAAAGTGCATACACATCTTAAGAAATGTTACCTATGTATTACTTTTCGAAATTGATTGAAGATACCATTACTAGTCAAATGTACCTAGACATGCTATGCTCATCCATTTTACCTGAAATTTGTTTACTTTTTGAGAATGATTATTTTACTCCAACAAGATCTGTTAAAATGTATATACATTTTTTGGCACCCCTGGTATACATACACATGCATATATTCTTATGTGTGGGTATGCATTTGTTTGTATGTATAAATAAATAAAAAGACATTTGGTAGTATTAGTTAGGGGATGAGAAATTACCAAAAATTATAAGGCAAATATGAAAAGAATTTAAAAGAATTTCAAGAAAACGTGAATAATTAAATAACTAAAATTAAGTATGAAATGGGTGAGTGAAATGACTGCTTAGAGACAGCTAAAGAAATAATTAGCAAATTGGAAGGTAATTTTTTTTTTTTTTAGACAGCATCTCACTTTGTCACCTTTGGTAGAGTGCTGTGGCATCACAGTTCACAGCAACCTCAAATTCTTGAGCTCAAGTGATTTTCTTGCCTCAGCTTCCCAAGTAGCTGGGACTACTGGCACCCTCCACAACACCTGCCTATTTTTAGAGACAGGTTCTAGCTCTTGCTCAGGCTGATCTGGAACCTGTGAGCTCAGGCAATCCACCTGCCTCAGTCTCCCAGAATGCTGGGATTATAGGTGTGAGCCACCACGCCCGGCCTGGAAGGTAAATTTGAATAAATTACTAGAATGTTGCCCAGGAAAGCTAAAATGTGGTTAACATGGCATGTGAAGAGCTCTAAAAGACACACTGCATCCAGATGGAAAAGGAGTCTGAGCTTCACTTGCTGGCAAGGGGAAGCCATTGGATGTTCCCAAGTAAGGAAATGACAAGGTGAGGGCTGGGCTTTAGGAAAACAGATGTGGCTATAGAGGGTTACAGAAATGGAATTCAGAGAGACTCTGTCCAGTCACCTTCAGTTTCTCTGACAAGGACACAGAGTGAAAACAGAATTTCCCAGACTAGAATCAGGTAACAGACAGTTTCCATAAGAAAATGCTTCTTATCAAACAAAACATCCCATTTCCAGAGCACAAAATGGAGAGCTGACAGAAAGGCTGAATTTCCACATCTTTTCAGGATACCAAAGACATCAGCTGCTCTGGGCAAGGGCTTCTGTATGACAGCCTCGCTTGTGTTGAGTTATCTTTCTTTTTTTTTTATTTCATTGATGCGTAAGAAATGTACATAGTTTCCAGATAATTTAATACTATCATATAATTTGTAAAGACCAAATCAGTGTGCTTGGGATATCCATCACCTTAAATATTTGCCTTTTTTAATGTTAGAAACATTTGAATCATTCACTTGTAGCTATTTTAAAATAGCTATTGAAATGTATAATAGATTGTTGTGAACCAGTCATTCTACTGACATATCTAACACTAGGTCTCATTCCTTCTATCAGACCATATATTTGTATCTATTAATCAACTTCCCTTCATCCCCATCTCCTATTAATATTGTTCTGTCAGTCTCTTCAATGAGGGCTTTGTTTAACTTGAAGAATGCCTTACAGGGATGTCAGACACATGGTGATCCTGGGGCCAGCAAGGAGCCCCAATCCAAGAACTGAGTGTGAAGGTTGAAAAGGAAGTTGCCTGGAAATTGGTCAGAGGTCTGGACAAGTGTCTCAAGTGCTAATAGGGGGGTGTCCCTTGTAGTGGGAAAAAAAAAAAACAAAAAGAAAGGGAGTAGAGGGTGACACCCATATTTGAAGGATGGCCCTATAGGAAAGAAAGAAGGGCTCACTCACAGGTTCATAGGAGGTCAATACCTGCCCTGCTTCCACTGTCTCTGGGCTAGTCCAGCAGCAAGGTGGGCTGCTCCAACTGGTGCTGGTCTCCCATCTTCCCCCATGACAACAAAAATGGGTGGGATAGGCAAGGCACAGTGGCTCATGCCTATAATCATAACACTCTGAGAAGCCAAGACAGGAGATCTCTTGAGGCCGGGAGTTTGAGACCAGCCTGAGCAAGAGTTAGGCTTCATTTCTGAAGAAAAAAAGAGAAAAGAAAAAGAAAAAATAGAAAAATTAGCCAGGTATAGTGGCGCGTGCCTGTAGTCTCAGCTATCTAGGAGGCTAAGGCAGGGGGATCACTTGAGCCTAGGAATCTGAGGTTGTAGTGAGCTATGACCACACCGCTGCACTCTAGCTTGGGCAATAGAACGAGACCCTATCTTGGGGGAGAAAAAAAAAAAAACACAGGATAAAGATTGCAAGAGGGACTTTACCTAACAAATGCGATCAGTGTAACCTGGCTTATTGTACCCTCAATGAATCCCCAACAATAAAAAAAAAAAAGAAAGAAAGAAAGAAATGCAACTTGATGGAAATGAGTGAACATTAACAAACTCTCTTTTATTGACTTTGGTTAGAACATAAACTCAGAACTATAAAAGAAACAAAGTTAGTGAGTGAATGATGACAATGAATTAGCCAAATTTTTTTCAAATTGAAAAGAGAAAGGAAGAGATATCTGAGTTGAGAAGTGGCTCAGATCCAGAGTAAATAGTCAGCTTCACAAAATTACCCCTTTCAGTTTTAATCTCTTGTGCTTTCATCATCCCCAGCCGTGGACACTGTTCTTACCATGAAGACAAGGGCTCAGAATAAACACAAGGATAATGAATGTGAAATACTATTATATTTAATACTATAATATCATTAATGTGACTGTAGTCAGAGATCAAGGACTTTCCAAATTAATTATTTCTTGTTTCAACACACACCATGAAATGGGCTTTCTAAATCAAAATGACACATCCCCAACCTTCTCTTTATTAAGATAATTCTATTTTATTTCTTGGGTCTTTGCAGCCTAAGCAAGTTTTATAAATATTTAAGAGAAAAATTAGGAGAGAAAATGCTAGATAATGCATGAATAGCAACCAGTTGACTGAGATAGAGCTACATTGAGAACTAGCTTTAGAATCTTCCTGCCTTCGGTCCACACATTCTGCGTGTTCTTTGTGGGAAAATTAGAGAGGCTGTATGTCCTTCATTTGCAGTTTCTCTTTTATTGCCAGATTAAGGAGGGAAAGTCACTACTTATGACTGAAATATGTCATAAGTAGTGTCATTAAGTTCCCTCTGAATTGAGTCTTTATGGTCAGCAGTAAAATTTAGGCCAAATATTGATAACTTGCCCACTGATGGTCTGTCCAGGGTGGGCCTCTAATTGCTTGCATGACTGATTACCTGCAGAAACCACTTTCAACACTGGTTTTGGTCTTCAAATAAATCTTGATGTGTACAATGAGCACATTCCTTAGAAATAGTTGAGGTGCTTATCCACAGAGTGCCCCACGTGTCATGGCAAGGGGTTGCATTCATTGTGAGGGTGACGGCCGCCTTGGTGGCCTGCCAAGCATTTTACCTGAGTGTATGCTAGATTCCCGGAAAAGACCATCAGCCTTCCACACCAAGGTATTTCTCCTCTCAGTGCAATTGGACAGCTTCTTCAAGGGAAACATTTTCTGTGAAATGCCTCCCCAGTTGACACTTCACAGTTGGCTAATTGCCAGGATAATTGGTTCTAACCATTTACCTTCTGAAAGCATCACTCTTGACTTGATCATTTAATTCTCAAAACGCCTGCGACTGACGGGCAAAGTACACGATTTTACTTGCAAAGCTGATTGCAAATTATTTTCTGATTGCAGATTTATTTTGTTTGTGACAAAATGTTTCCCACTAATTGCTAAAATAATCTTGTAGGAACTTGCAGTTGAACGTCTCATTTATTAACCCACTGAAGTTTCTCCCTAATCCCTGTTTTCATCTTTTTATTTATTTTAAACACCTATTTACAGGATCATTAATCCTCATCAATATTGTCTGGAACCTTTGAACAGCTACCAGGGCTGTTTCTGTAAAAGAAAAGCACACAGTCAATGAAACTCAGCACTAAGACCTCCACCCAATGCACCAACTTTTCCTCCTGGGGGAGGAGGGTGAAGAGAAAAACTTGCTCACGGGGGCCCACGATGGGCAGTGGAAAGCAATAGACGTGAGTCTTGTTAGCCAATAGAGAAATACTCATTCTTCATTCACCTCTGGCCCGATTCTTTTATTTGAATGGCCACATGCAGACAGAAGAGTAAGACACTGTTTTGAAAATAGTAATTTCCAACAATATTTGTACCAGGGCAGTATACTTTAAAGATATTTTGACCTAATATTAAGCAGGAAGAAGGCCAAGATATGGACTCATTAGACAGGTGACAGAAGTGGCCTGTTACAGCTCACTCTCTAGAGGAAACAGGCGCAGAGCAGTTGAGCAACTTGACCCAAGGTTCTAGGCTAATTAGGATCAAGCTGGGATTGGTGAAGGGAAGCCCACTGCACTGCAGTTTATCTTTTGTCAAGTTTTCTTTTGGTTATTTTGCTTTTGAGGTGAAGGGAAATAGTATCCCACATAAAATGTTCATTTTTCCAGGGGCTTGTTGTGAATAATTATAGACAATAACTGACTTTCCCTAAATACCCACAGTGGAGATGACAAAGTTTTATTTCTTTAAATGCTGCAGATTGTTAAAACACATCACTCTGGAACCCAAAGGCTCTCTCTTAGAGACTCTTCATGGAGAGATCTTGACAAATGTCAGTCAATGCCAAGCAAGCACCAAAGAATCTTTTCAACACAGCCTGCCCCCAACTCAAAGCTCAGCAGAGAAAAGGAACTCAGGTTTTTGGTTGAATAAAGGACTACATGACAATTTCTCTGGGCCTTATGATGAGGCAGTAACTCTTTAATCTGACTATAATTTTTCTAGATCTGCTTAGCCAAAGTTCATGTCAAGTTGACCTTAATTCATTTACCTTCTTGGACCTGCTTCAAGCTCAGCTCCATTAACTTTTCCTTCCTGGTGGGCTCCCAATACTCACTGAAAACACCTTTTCTGGATTTGGCAGGGAATTGCCTATAATTACCCTTAATGTACTCCTGGAGCAAAGATGCACACGTTAAGAGCCAAAATAGAAGGTTAACTACAAACTGTGCAATAATGCAATTACCTCTCAATTATCCCTTTCTATGCTTAGGGAATGAACAAGACACATTAAGCCCAATTCTGCAGGAGAGTCCCTGGTTATTGGAGGTGAGGTGGAAGTGGAAAGTGTCAAGATGGGAGGAAAGTGAGCAAGGCTGTTGTGGGTAAAGAATCCCAGGGAGTGCTGGTGACTCTTTCCTGGAATTATTCCAACCAATGTATTCCTTCCAAATTCTTCTGTTGCTGTTTTCTGCACAAGGTGGGCTGCAGTAGCAGGTATCTCATTTCTATTTAATTAAGACCCTACTCATCAATGGCCTAGTGTGGAATTATCTATTTAGGGAGGTGCAATGCCTCACCAAAGTGCATATCTGGAGTGAGCTGAGACACCGGAGATGAGCCATTCATTAGATTTGGGCCAGTCATTAATCTGGGGCTGGGATGAATAGGGTGCATAGCCTGTCCAGATTGGGTTGTAATACCAAACAGGGGCCCTGCAAAACAAGGGGTTATGCTAAAACAGCCTAATTTTGAAGCCAAGAGGAAGGGCCTTAGCCAAGAGCAAAGAGAGATGGGAGCAAGCATGGAGAGCTACGCCCATCTAGAGAATGCTGCATTCCTGTGGGGCAAAGGATGGTATAGGGGCTTGGAGATGACTTTACAGGACAGTGGGAGTCAGGGGATTGAGGCCAACTCTGTGACAGCTTCTCAAGTATATGAATTTTGTTGATATCACACAAGAGATCCCTCTTTATCAACCAGGACTTTATCAGTGGCTACAAGTGAACCCATATCTAAGATTTCACCTTTACTTCTTAAATTCCCCCTTGTTCTTTTTAACAATTGACAGAGATGATTTTTAATCTAAATTATAATTTCTGTGATAATATTGGCTAATGTGATTATCTTTTGCTGTGTGACAAACCAGCAATTAAAACTCAGGGGCTGCCAACAGCAACTTTGTACAGTATTTCATGGTTCTGTAGATTGTCTGGGAACCACAGGTTGGGTCTCTCTTAGGGTGTCTCAGGTGGTTGCAGTCAGATAGCAGCTGGGAGCGCAGTCATCTGTGAGCTCACCTGGGCTCCAGGTCTGCAGTGGTTCATTCGCATAGCTGGCAGGTGACACTTGCTGTAGGTTAGGAGCTCAGTCTGGGCTGTGGACCAGGGTCCCTATATGTGGCCTCTCCATTTACCTTGGATTTATCACAGCCAGGCAGGTGTCCCAAGAACACCTGAGAAGCAATGTCCCAAGAACAAACATTCCAAAAGACTCAGGCAAAAGCCACAAATCTTCTTGTGACCAAGCTTCAGAAATCCCCAAACATTGCTTCCACCACATTCTATTGGTAAAACAAGTTACAAAGGCCAGCCCAGCTTCAAAAGGAGGGCAGTCAGACACCCTGTGCTTTTAGAGAAGAAAACAATTTGGTGGGGTGGTGATCTACAGTCACAGAAAAACCCAAATAATAGTGCCTTTGACACAAAAAAATTTGCTTTCTCATGTAACAGATGTCCCCAGAAAAAAAGACCCAGACAGGCTTTTATGAGCTCCGTGCCACAAAATCCTCAAAGATCCTGAATTCTTCTAGTTCAGCCCTCAGCCATCCCCAAGGCATCGCTCTCATCTTTCAGGTTCAAGACAGCAGCACCTAGGCTGGGTGAGGTGACTCACACTTGTCATCCTAGCACTCCGGGAGGCCGCGGCAGGTGAATTGCCCTGAGCTCACAGGTTCGAGACCAGCCTGAGCAAATGCCAGATCCCATCTCTAAAAATAGCCACATATTGTGGTGGGTGCCTTTAGTCCCAGCTACTTGAAAGGCTGAGGCAAGAGAATCGCTTGAGCACAAGAGTTTGATGTTGCTGTGAGCTATGACACCATGGCACTTTACTGAGGGTGACAAAGTGAGACTCCATCTCAAAAAAAAAAAAAAAAAAGACATCAGACCTTAGCAGACATATGAAAAAAAATGCTCATCATCCCTAATTATTAGAGAAACCACCCTGAGATATCATCTAACCCCAGCAAGAATGGCCCACATCACAAAATCTGCAGATCCTGGAGTGGATGTGGAAAGAAAGGAACGCTTTTACACTGCTGGTGGGACTGCAAACTAATACAACCTTTTAGGAAAGAAGTATGGAGAACCCTCAAAGAACTCAAGCTAGACCTCCCATTTGATCCTGCAATCCCATTACTTGGCATCTACCCAGAAAGAAAAAAAAATCCTTTTACCATAAGGACACTTGCACTAGACTGTTTATGGCAGCTCAATTTACAATCACCAAAATATGAAAACAGCCTAATGCTCACCAACCCAGGAATGGACAAACAAGCTGTGGTATATGTATACCATGGAATACTATTCAGCCATTAAAAAAGATGGGGACTTTATATCCTTTATATTAACCTGGAAGGAAGTGCAACATAATAGTCTTAGTAAAGCATCACAAGAATGGAGAACCATGAATCTTATATATTCAATGTTGATATAAGGACAATAAATGACCTAGTACACAGTGGGAGGTGGGGGGGGGGACAGAGAAAGAGGGAAGGAGGGAGGGAGTGAGGGTCTTGTGCATGACACACCTTTTGGGGGCAGGACACAATTGTAAGAGGGACTTTACCTAACAAACCTGGTTTCTTGTACCCTGAATGAATCCCCAACAATAAAAAAACAAAGCAAAAAAAAAAAAAAAAAAAAGACAGTAGATCTGCACACCAGGCAGCAAGATGGAGAAACAGGAGAAGAAAAGAAGCTGAGAGCTAGTGCCAGCTTCTGCCACAACTTCCTATAATCATCACACAACATTTCTGTTCACATCCCATTGGCTAGAGCCTAGTCACATGTCAAACTCCAACAGCGGAGAAGCTGGGAAATGTACCTTTTATTCTGGGCCACCATGTTCTAGGTGAGAATTCAAGGGCTTGTATTCCAAAGTAAGCAGGAAATATTGACTAGTGAGGGTCCACTGGCCCTCTTTGGCTAAATCCATCCCTCTTCTAAATAATTGTGAAAATCACACATTTGATACTCCTTAAAATATCCCAGAGAGAGCTGCTCCCACCACCTTGATAATCTCTGCTCTTCTTATATCCCTACTCAAGATCTTTTGGTGTAATTAAATTATTAGTAGTTTCTATTAAAGTAATAGACATTTTGTGTTTCCAACTATAAAATTATATTGTAATATGTAATGTACCTTTTAAGTATCCCTTCCTACTAAGATACTCTTGCTAACCTAGCCTTTGTTTCCAATATATACACTTTCCTGATTTACAATCATTCTTTCAGGTATAGCAACAGGCTTCAACCTGAGTGCTAACTTGGATTAGAACCTGAATTTTAGAACAACTGCATCTGAGCTCAGAGGAACACTTGGGGTTCTGGTGTAATGTTCAGTTCTTCCTACTAGCAGAGAGTGTCCACACCTGAGCCCCCATTAAAGGGACTGGGGCCATGACATTCTACTGCATGAACCTGTTTCCCATCCTCCACATCCACCCACATTTACCAAGTCCTATTGTATTATGCATTGAACTTCAGAAACCTCCCCTTGGGGGTCAGCCCCACAGGCAAATCGGGTTCCCAACTCACACTGCTGCCTGATCAGAAGCTTCTTTCTGTTCATTTTGTCTTCAGAAGCTGAGGTCCCAGCATGCTTTGCAACACAATACCCAGGAGTGATGGCTCCCCAAGGGCTAGGTTCTATAGAAATCATGATGATTAAAATAGAAATGCCCACAAGGGGAGGCGGAGCAAGATGGCGGCCGAGTAACAGCTTCCTTGCATCTGGGCACCGTGAGTCTGGGGAGATAGGACTCCAGGCATCTCTGGCTGGTAGGATCTGCCTATCATCACCCCTGTGAGGATACAGGGAGTCAGCAAGAAACTTCTGGACCCCAAGAGGAGGACTAACACAATGGAAAAACGGCAAGTGGTCGCGGGTGTTCAATCCGTCTAAACCTGCCCACAACTGTAAGTTCAGTAGCAGCGAGACTGCAAATCAGAAAGGCCTTACCTGTGAACTGTTTTGGTGTCTTTGGACTTGGCACTCAGTCGAACTGCCTTGGGGAGAGCCTGAGCTGGAGTGCAGAGAACTTTGGCCATTGTCTAGGGCCCCAGTCTGAGCCGCTGAGCCAGATGGAGCTAATAGTGTTTGGCTGTGGGCCACAGGGAGCCATTGTGAGCAATCTGCCCCGGCAAGCTCCGCCCTCAGGGTCGCAGAGCTAGAAACGGGTGGGAGCTGGTAACCCAGTGACCAAGTAGCCTAAGGGTGGGGTCTGAGCCACCTTGCAGCCCTGACCCTCAGGGGCAGAGTGAGACTGGTTTAGGCACACTGGGCAAGTGGATAACCACTTCAGTAGTGATTCCAGCGACAAGCACTTTCCTGGGAAAGCTTCTGCTCAGCAAGTTTACAAGTTCAAAGTACCTTTGAAGTAGGCTAAAGAGAGATTTAGGGTGTCTACCTGGTGGGGTTTGAGAAATCAGCAGCCTCCAGTCATATCAGAACTGTGATTAACATCTCATACCCCAGAAGACCACGTGTAGCCCAGACAATATTCAATAACATATACATACTGCTTTGTTTTTGGTTATTTTTTTTTCATTTGGTTGTTTTTTTTGTTTATTTTGATGTTATTGATGTTGTTTTGTTTTCTAATTTCAACCTTTTCCATACAGATCCTTTTTCTTTCTCAATTTTTCTAGGTAATTATAATTTCCCATTGCTGTCTTTTTCAATAATTAGAACTTCATTTTTGCTAGTGTTTCTACCACTATTATTTGGTTTTTCACCCAATTTCCTCCCATAAAGTTTTCTGTTTGCTTGTTTTGGTTTGATTTATAGCATTTTTGTCTTTCCTCTCTACTTGGTGGAGGTGGGGTACTGTGTCTGATCAGGTTAGTAAAGAGCTGCTGACCTCAAGGGAACCACCCAACTGGGCACCCCCAGGAGGTGGGGTTTTTTTAAGGTTGTGTCAAAGTACCCTACTTTACACCTCTATTGCTCTGTCTCCCTCTTTCTGTGTCTCTCTTCTGTTTGTCAATATTCCTTTTACCCACCCCCTCTCCATTCTCTATTTTTTATTTTTTTTCTTATCACTGGGTCCTCCTTTCTTTCATCCCTTTTTTGCTCTTCAACCTTCTCACCCTTCTGGTCCTGTAACCCTTAGTCCACAGGCACCAGAACTTAAAGAGCAAGAGGAAGTGAAAGGAAAATTAGGGCAAGGAAACAGATAAAAGAAATCACTCATGAGGCAGAAAACTCCAGGCAACATGAGGAACCAGTCCAGAACAACCCTGCCAAGGGATATGAGGTAGCTACTGCAGATGATTCCACCTATAAAGAAATGTTAGGAATGACAGAAAGGGAATTTAGAATACACATGTTGAAAACAATGAAAGAAATAATGGAAACAATGAAGGAAACTGCTAATAAAGTGGAAAATAACCAAAAGGAAATCCAAAAACAGAATCAAATCAGAGATGAACGATATGAAGAATATAAAAAGGATATAGCAGAGCTGAAGGAAATGAAACAGTCAATTAGGGAACTTAAAGATGCAATGGAAAGTATCAGCAACAGGTTAGACCATGCAGAAGAAAGAATTTCAGAGGTAGAAGATAAAGTTCTTGAGATAACTCAGATAGTAAAAGAGGCAGAAAAGAAGAGAGAGAAAGCAGAATGTTCACTGTCAGAATTATGGGACTTTATGAAGCGTTCCAACATACGACTTATAGGAATTCCAGAAGGGGAAGAAGAATGCCCCCAGAGGAATGGAAGCCATACTAGAGAATATTATAAAAGAAAATTTCCCAAACATCACCAAAGATTCTGACACACTGCTTTCAGAGGGCTATCAGACCCCAGGTCGCCTCAACTCTAACCGAGCTTCTCCAAGACACATTGTGATGAACCTGTCCAAAGTCAAGACAAAAGAAAAGGTTCTGCAAGCTGCCAGGAGTAAGCACCAGTTGACCTACAGGGCCAAATCCATCAGAGTGACTGCAGACTTCTCTAATGAAACTTTCCAAGCAAGAAGACAATGGTCATCACCTTTAATCTA
The DNA here is from genome assembly GCF_027406575.1 of Nycticebus coucang. NCBI lineage: Eukaryota > Metazoa > Chordata > Mammalia > Primates > Lorisidae > Nycticebus > Nycticebus coucang. The sequence goes on along the minus strand of NC_069791.1, from coordinate 75,342,578 downwards.
TTTAAATAGAACAATTTCCAGCCCAGAATTCTGTACCCTGCTAAGCTTAAAAATTGACAGAGAAATCAAATCACTTACGGATATACAAACATTGAGGAAATTCACCACAACAAGACCAGCTCTACAGGAAATACTTCAACCTGTTCTGCACACTGACCAGCACAATGGATCAGCAGCAAAATAAGAACTCAGAAATTAAAGGACAGAACCTAACCTCCACACTGATGCAAAAGATAAAACTAAGCAATGGACTCTCACAAAATAAGATGAATAGAATACTACCACACTTATCAATTATCTCAATAAATGTTAATGGCTTGAATTCCCCACTTAAGAGACATAGATTGGCTGACTGCATTAAAAAACACAAGCCATCCATTTGCTGTCTGCAAGAAACACACCTGGCTTCAAAAGACAAATTAAAGCTCCGAGTCAAGTCTTGGAAGACAATTTTTCAGGCAAATGGAATTCAGAAGAAAAGAGGAGTTGCGATCTTATTTTCAGATTCATGTGGATTTAAAACAACTAAAGTCAAAAAAGACAAAGATGGTCACTTTATATTGGTCAAGGGAAAATACAAGAAGACATTTCAATTCTAAATATTTATGCACCCAATTTAAATGCTCCCAGATACTTGAAACAGACCTTACTCAGTCTGAGCAATATGATATCTGATAATACCATCATAACAGGGGACTTTAACACTCCTCTTACAGAGCTGGACAGATCCTCTAAACAGAAATTAAACAAAGATATAAGAGATTTAAATGAGACCCTAGAACAACTGTGCTTGATAGACGCATATAGAACACTCCACCCCAAACATAAAGAACATACATTCTTCTCATCACCCCATGGAACATTCTCCAAAATTGATCATATCCTGGGACACAAAACAAATATCAACAGAATCAAAAGAATTGAAATTTTACCTTGTATCTTCTCAGACCATAAGGCACTAAAGGTGGAACTCAACTCTAACAAAAATGCTCGACCCCACACAAAGGCATGGAAATTGAACTATCTTCTGTTGAATAACAGATGGGTGCAGGAAGAAATAAAACAGGAAATCATTAACTTCCTTGAGCATAACAACAATGAAGACACAAGCTACCAAAACCTGTGGGATACTGCAAAAGCAGTTTTGAGAGGAAAATTCATCGCTTTAGATGCCTACATTTGAAAAATAGAAAGAGAGCGCATCAACAATCGCACAAGACATCTTATGGAATTGGAAAAAGAAGAAAAATCTAAGCCTAAACTCAGTAGAAGAAAAGAAATATCCAAAATCAAATCAGAGATCAATGAAATTGAAAACAAAAGAATCATTCAGAAAATTAATGAAACAAGGAGTTGGTTTTTTGAAAAAATAAATAAAATAGATAAACCATTGGCCAGACTAACGAGGAATAGAAAAGTAAAATCTCTAGTAACCTCAATCAGAAATGATAAAGGGAAAATAACAACTGATCCCACAGAGATACAAGAGATCATCTCTGAATACTACCAGAAACTCTATGCCCAGAAATTTGACAATGTGAAGGAAATGGATCAATATTTGGAATCACACCCTCTCCCTAGACTCAGCCAGGAAGAAATAGAGCTCCTGAACAGACCAATTTCAAGCACTGAGATCAAAGAAACAATAAAAAATCTTCCAACCAAAAAATGCCCTGGTCCAGATGGCTTCACTCCAGAATTCTATCAAACCTTCAAGGAAGAGCTTATTCCTGTACTGCAGAAATTATTCCAAAAAATTGAGGAAGAAGGAATCCTCCCCAACACATTCTATGAAGCAAACATCACCCTGATACCAAAACCAGGAAAAGACCCAAACAAAAAGGAGAATTTCAGACCAATCTCACTCATGAATATAGATGCAAAAATTCTCAACAAAATCCTAGCCAATAGATTACAGCTTATCATCAAAAAAGTCATTCCTCATGATCAAGTAGGCTTCATCCCAGGGATGCAAGGCTAGTTTAACATATGCAAGTCCATAAACGTTATCCACCATATTAACAGAGGCAAAAATAAAGATCACATGATCCTCTCAATAGATGCAGAAAAAGCATTTGATAAAATCCAGCATCCTTTTCTAATCAGAACACTGAAGGGTATAGGCATAGGTGGCACATTTCTAAAACTGATTGAAGCTACCTATGACAAACCCACAGCCAATATTTTACTGAATGGAGTAAAACTCAAAGCTTTTCCTCTTAGAACTGGAACCAGACAAGGTTGTCCTCTGTCACCTTTACTATTCAACATAGTGCTGGAAGTTCTAGCCAATACAATTAGGCAAGACAAGGAAATAAAGGGAATCCAAATGGGAGCAGAGGAGGTCAAACTCTACCTCTTTGCTGATGACATGATCTTATACTTAGAGAACCCCAAAGACTCAACCACAAGACTCCTAGCAGTCATCAAAAAATACAGTAATGTTTCAGGATATAAAATCAATGTCCACAAGTCAGTAGCCTTTGTATACACCAATAACAGTCAAGATGAGAAGCTAATTAAGGACACAACTCCCTTCACCATAGTTTCAAAGAAAATGAAAGACCTAGGAATATACCTAACGAAGGAGGTGAAGGACCTCTATAAAGAAAACTTTGAAATCCTCAGAAAGGAAATAGCAGAGGATATTAACAAATGGAAGAACATACCATGCTCATGGACGGGAAGAATCAACATTGTTAAAATGTCTATACTTCCCAAAGCAATCTACCTATTCAATGCCATTCCTATCAAAATACCAACATCGTACTTTCAAGATTTGGAAAAAATGATGCTGCGTTTTGTATGGAACTGGAAAAAAACCTGTATAGCTAAGGCAGTTCTCTGTAACAAAAATAAAGCTGGGGGCATCAGCATACCAGATTTTAGTCTGTACTACAAAGCCATAGTGGTCAAGACAGCATGGTACTGGCACAAAAACAGAGACATAGACACTTGGAATCGAATTGAAAACCAAGAAATGAAACTAACGTCTTACAACCACCTAATCTTCGATAAACCAAACAAGAACATACCTTGGGGGAAAGACTCCCTATTCAATAAATGGTGTTCGGAGAACTGGATGTCTACATGTAAAAGACTGAACTGGACCCATACCTTTCCCCACTCACAAAAATTGATTCAAGATGGATAAAGGACTTAAATTTAAGGCATGAAACAATAAAAATCCTCAAAGAAAGTATAGGAAAAACACTGGAAGATATTGGCCTGGGGAAAGACTTCATGAAGAAGACTGTCATCGCAATTGCAACAACAACAAAAATAAACAAATGGGACTTCATTAAACTGAAAAGCTTCTGTACAGCTAAGGAGACAATAACCAAAGCAAAGAGACAACCTACACAATGGGAAAGGATATTTGCATATTTTCAATCAGACAAAAGCTTGGTAACTAGGATCTATAGAGAACTCAAATTAATCCACATGAAAAAAGCCAACAATCCCTTATATCAATGGGCAAGAGACATGAATAGAACTTTCTCTAAAGATGACAGACGAATGGCTAACAAACACATGAAAAAATGTTCATCATCTCTATATATTAGAGAAATGCAAATCAAAACGACCCTGAGATATCATCTAACCCCAGTGAGAATGGCCCACATCACAAAATCTCAAAACTGCAGATGCTGGCGTGGATGTGGAGAGAAGGAACACTTTTACACTGCTGGTGGGACTGCAAACTAGTACAACCTTTCTGGAAGGAAGTATGGAGAAACCTCAAAGCACTCAAGCTAGACCTCCCATTTGATCCTGCAATCCCATTACTGGGCATCTACCCAGAAGGAAAAAAATCCTTTTATCATAAGGACACTTGTACTAGACTGTTTATTGCAGCTCAATTTACAATCGCCAAAATGTGGAAAGAGCCTAAATGCCCACCAACCCAGGAATGGATTAACAAGCTGTGGTATATGTATACCATGGAATACTATTCAGCCTTTAAAAAAAATGGAGACTTCACATCCTTCGTATTAACCTGGATGGACGTGGAAGACATTATTCTTAGTAAAGCATCACAAGAATGGAGAAGCATGAATCCTATGTACTCAATTTTGATATGAGGACAATTAATGACAATTAAGGTTATGGGGGGGGGAAGCAGAAAGAGAGACAGAGGGAGGGGGTGGGGCCTTGGTGTGTGTCATACTTTATGGGGGCAAGACATGATGGCAAGAGGGACTTTACCTAACAATTGCAATCAGTGTAACCTGGCTTATTGTACCCTCAATGAATCCCCAACAATAAAAAAAAAAAAAAGAAAGAAAGAAATGCCCACAAGGGAATTACCAGTGTGGTTGAGACTTCTCAACTCTCAGGGGGAGAGGCTGATGACTGGTGGGGAGCAAAGTGATTACATGAAGAAATCAGCAAATGACAAGCAGAAAGTGAGAGTAGCTGGATCTAAAGGAAAGTCCTGGAAAAGTTGTACCAGTTTTCAGAAGTCAGAAATAGAAGATAAAATCTATAGGTTAGGAGCCAAGTGAGTGCCAGACTGAGTAAGAAGGTAGAAAGCAGAGGTAGAAGTCGGCTTTAGGACAACTCCTTATGTCAGCAGGACTAGGGCATCTGAAATGCCCTTTCACATGGCACTGAGCAGGGGACAGAGAATGGGCAGCCTGGCTGAAGGGTTCAGGTCAGGACAGACTCTACTCCATCCGGGGCCGACAGAGATGGAGAGAAGAGCTCATTACAAACAGGCTTTGACTAACTCCAAGAGCCAAGACAGCTGGCAGCCGTGTTCCCACTTGAGATGGAAAGCTGCCCAGACTCCAGTGAGCACTTTTTCCAAATGCAGCCCTGGGAAGTCACAGCTATGGCCGTAACAAAGCCAGCAATGCCCCCAGAAAAGCCTTTTATAAGGCCAGTTGCTCCATTTTGTTTCACATAATTTATTGCTCAGTACATATCGATAATACGATTGTCAGCCCAGCAGACATTTTCCATTTTAATAATTCACATGAGATACCGCATTATTGATCCTACACCACTAAATAAAAAACTCGTTTGTCAGGGCAACACAAAATGGCTTTTAATGGACACAGCCAAACACCTGCTACTAGTTAGGAAAGAAAGATAACCACCCAGCCACAAGGACATTGGGAAGCTGCCTTGGTGTTCCGATTTAAGGATTAGAAGTCCTCTCAGAAAACAAGAGGTGCTTGATCCAAATATCTAAGGGCTGAGATTCTCCCTGAGGGGAGCAATAGCTGCCACTGACCACAGATCTACTATGAGCTGGGCATTCTGATTTTCTAAACTTTCTCTTATTTACTTTTCCCAACAATTCAGTAATACATCTGTTACCACTCTGGGAAGCGAGCCACAGAATACCAGAGTGAAAGGAGTTAGTCATTGTGGACAATTGTTTCTCATTCAGCAGAATCCTCGGGGTAGATGGTTCCAGGGTTGGCAGCACTCCTTACTGATTTTTAAGGCTGCCTCTGGGACAACATTTCTGCCATACCCTTGACTTTTTCCCACTAGGCCACAAGATAGTTGTCAGACAAGCCACCCAGCAGTATCTGCCATTCTCAGATGAGGGCAGTTACCTGCCCAGTGTTCTAGAAAGGAGCAAAGGAGTCAGAATGCTTATCTGCTGGGTTTCAAGATGAGTTTTCTTGCTATGCACAACACCATCATCTTATCAAAAACATCATGTTACTAGGTTTATACCCAGAAGACCAAAAATCACAATATAACAAAGACATCTGTACCAGAATGTTTATTGCAGCCCAATTCATAATTGCTAAGTCATGGAAGAAGCCCAAGTGCCCATCGACCCACGAATGGACTAGCAAATTGTGGTGCATGTATACCATGGAATATTATGCAGCCCTAAAGAAAGATGGAGACTTACCTCTTTCATGTTTACATGGATGGAGCTGGAACATATTCTTCTTAGCAAAGTATCTCAGAAATGGAAGAAAAAGTATCCAATGTACTCAGCCCTACTATGAAGCTAAATTATAGCTTTCACAGGAAGGCTATAACCCAACTATATCACAAGACTATGGGGAAAGGGCCAAGGAAGGGGAAGGGAGGGGGGAGGTTAGGGAGGAGGGAGGGTAATGGGTGGGGCCACACCTACGGTGCATCTTAGAATAGGTGCAGGGGAAACTTACTAAATGCAGAATACAAATGCCTACATACAATAACTAAGAAAATGCCCTGAAGGCTACGTTGAACAGTTTGATGAGAATATTTCAGATTGTATATGAAACCAGCACATTGTACCCCTCGATTGTACTAATGTACACAGCTATGATTTAACAATAAAAATAAATAATTTGTAAAAAAAAAATCATGTTGCTAACAGGAAAATCCAAAACTCTATAAAATAATTTAAAGAAGTTTATACTGAGCCAAATATGTGTGACTATGGCCCAGGGAACCATAACCAAGAAGTCTTGAGTAAGCAGTCCCAAGGCAGTCAGGTTATAGTTCAGTTTTATACACTTTGGGAGACAGGAATTGCAGGTAAATCAATACATGGAAAGTATATACTGGTTTGGCCTAAAAAGTCAAGACATCTCCAAGTTGGGACAGGGTGGTGGGAGTGGGGGGAACTTACAAGTTATAGGTGGGTTCAAAGATTCTTTGATTTATAATTGGTTAAAGAAATAAGGCTTTTGCAGGGCACAGTGGCTCATGTCTGTAATCCTAACCCTCTGGGAGGCTGAGGGGGGTGGATTGCCTGAGCTCACAGGTTCAAGATCAGCCTGAGCCAGAGCCAGACCTTGTCTCTAAAAATAGCCCAGCATTGTGGTGGGTGCCTGTCGTCCCAGCTACTTGGGAGACTGAGGCAAGAGAATAACTTAAGCCCAAGAGTTTGAGTTTGCTGTGAGCTGTGACACCACAACATTCTACTGAGGGTGACAAAAAATTAAAAAATAAAGAAATAAGGCTTTGTCTAAAGGCTTAGAATCAGTAGACATGAATGTTTTAAATAAGAAAGTCTATTAATTATACAGCAAGCCACAATATACTCAAAGTGAACAATTAAATAAATTTATGGCCTGTAGGTATGAGTTAACCTTTGCTGTGTATGGCTTTAGATCAAGTTTGCAATTAGTCTAAATTTTAAAAGGGAGGGGGTATAATAAGGCATGCATGACCTCCCTTCCCTTCGCATTTTAGGAACTCAGTTTAAAGGGTTTTTTCCTGGAGTCCCCTTGGTCAAGAGGAGGTCCATTCAGTCAAAAAGGCTTAAGCTTTTATTTTTAGTTTACAATGTTATGGACTAAATTGTGTACCCCCCAAATTTATACATTGAAGTTCCAATCTCCAGGACCTCAGAATGTGACTGCATTTGGAGATAGAGTCTTCAAGGAGATAAAACGAGGTCATGAAAGTGGCCCTTAATCCAATACGTCTTTATAAGGAGATGGGGGCTGGCCACAGTGGCTCATGACTATAATACCAGCACTCTGGAAGACTGAGGAGGGCAGATAGCTTGAACTCAGGAGTCCAAGACCAACCTGAGCAAGAGCAAGACCCTATCTCTACCAAAAATAGAAAAACTGAGGCCAGAGGATTGCTTGAGCCCAAGAGTTTGAGGTTGTTGTGAGCTATGATGACGCCATTGTGCTCTGTCCAAGGCAACAACAACAACAAAGAGGAGATGGGTGCACAGACACAGGCAGAGATGATCACAAGAGGACACAGGGAAAGAACGGCCATAAACAAGGCAAGAGAGACCTTGGAAGAGAAGGCGCCAACCCTGCTGACACTTCAATCTCAAACTTCCAGCTTCCAGAACTGTGAGAAAATGAATTTCTGTTCATCTTCTCAATCCCTTCTCTCACCAAAAATTGCCCTTCCCTATGAATGTATGAGGTTTTTTTCACAGTCACTAATTGATTTTTAATGCCTTTATTGAGGTATAATTTATAGTCAGTAAGGTACATTTATTTAAAACACTCAATTTGTTAAGTTTTGATGAATGGGTATACTCAGAAAACCATAACCACATTCAACACAATAAACTTACCCATCACCCCCCAAAGTTTCTTTGTGCTCCTTTATTAGCCCCTTCCTCTTCTCCCACCACCATCCCCACCATCCCAGGCAATCATCTACCAGCTTTCTGTCCTAACTGGCTAGTTTACATCTTCTAGAGCAGTGGTTCTCAACCTTCCTAATGCCACAACCCTTTAACACAGTTCCTCATGTTGTGGTGACCTCCAACCATAAAATTATTTTCGTTGCTACTTCATAACTGTAATTTTGCTAGTTATGAATTGTAATGTAAATATCTGATATGAAGGATGGTCTTAGGCAACCCCTGTGAAACGGTCGTTCAACCCCCAAAGGGGTTGCAACCCACAGTTTGAGAACCACTGTTCTAGAGTTTTACATAAGCGGAGTTCTTTTTGTGTGTCTTCTTTCATTTAGCATAATTATTTCAAGATTCGGTTGTGTCAGTACATGAGCTTTTAATAGTTTGTTACTCTTTAATTACTGAATAGTATTCTATCAAATGATGCTAGCATCTGAATGTTTGTGTCCCTCCAAAATTTATATGTTGAAACGTAATTCCAAGGCATTGGCATTAGGAGGTGGGGCCTTTGGGAAGTCTTACAGTGCCCTCATATAGGGTGACTATTTCCTCCTGCCATGTGAGGACACATAAGTTTCATCTATGAGGAACATGCCCTCACCAGACATGGAATCTACTGGCACCTTGATCTTGAACTTTACAGCCTCCAGAACTGTGAGTAACACATTTCTTAGTCCTTCTTTCTTTTAGTCTCTACATTTTATAAATTCCCCCATCTAAGATATTTTGTTAGAGCACCCCAAAAGTCTAAGTCAATGGCTCTACCAGTGCCAGTAGACACTACAGGTAGTCGAGAACAGGGATAGATCAGCTGAGGCAAAAGCTGACCTGCAAGTCACCCATTTCACAGAAATATTCAGGAATGTGCATGCACTGCCATTGCTTCATACCCATTTTGCACCAACTGAACAGGAAAGCACTTGGCTAGTGTCACAAAAATGTGAAGAGAGCAGAGGAGGAGACTGGGAGCACATGTGGAAGGTGTGCCAAAATAACTGATGCTCCCTGAGCCCGTCTGACAGAGGCAATGATCTTGTGCCTCGCAAAGGCTTCATGCCATGCAGATGGAACTTGTAGTAGCTACATGTTGCCATGGGGATTGAGGGGGCCAGGAAGCTGGGACCTCCAGTTGAGAGAGAGCTTTCTGCGTTGTCTACTTCTTTAAGAAATCACATCTAGAAGTCGTTCTATTTGTTCATTAAAGAAATATCATATCCTCTGATTATGTCTGTTGGTGTCTTTTAACCAATCATGTTACTGCCCCATTATGACAATGACACAGTGGCAGAGGACACCAATATCTCAGCTTTTTCCCTTTCACGTGCAGCTCCTTATCAGTAAGCTTGTGGGTCCCCAGAAGCACCAGGTGTGATGAAGGCACAGGACAGTTCAACCAGATCCAACCTCTAATAGGCTGCATAGGTCTCCAATGGTGAGGGCCACACCTCCATGTGCACAGCCTCTGAGGAGGAGACAGTCTGCTGTCATTCTGTCATTCACATGGGAAATGGAGAAGCAGAGTGCCTGGAGCCCATCCGTCCAGTTGATTAGCACCTCAGTGAGGCCCTCCTGCAACGGACCTGCGGACAGAATCATGCTATTCTAGCAAGAAAGTGGGAGAAGAAATTTGCCAGTAATAACAGGCCACCAACACTCATGCCTTGCTGGAGTCTGAATCTCCCAAATTCCTAACCAGCAAGTGAACTGAGAGAGCCAAGCAGTGTTTGGGGAGCAGAGAATTCGCTCACCAATTTTCAGCCTGCACTTTTGCAGCAGGAAAAACAATAAATGAGAAGAGCCAGAGACTACTTAGAAAAAAAGGTGCTGTCCAGCATTTTCTAGCTGACCTAAGTGCAGTAAGAGCTAGCCCTACTGAGTGCCACTCGGTGCCAAGCTGCCAGGCTGCCCTTCTCCCTGTGCAGTATCCACACATACTGTAGCAGCTTCATAACCCTACAGGGCATCAATTATCGTGGCCCCCATATACAGGTAAAGTAACTGAGGTGTTCCAAGGTTAAAGCGTTTATATAAGGTCACACAAATAGAAAATGTTGAAAACAGCATTTGAGCCAAAGTGTATCTGACACTAAACCAGCAATTCTCATGTCTCCTGTTAAAAAAAAAAATTACATAGACATATTTGAGTGAGAGTGGGGTGGGGGGCATTTACAGATCACAATTCACAAAACAACCCTTCTTGTTGCCTCTCTAGAATCTTGGGGTAAACGCTTCCTAATCGTGTGTAAGGAGAGAATGAGTGAGATTAATCTGGGACTCATATAGTCCAGGTAAGACCAGGTAGACCAGATGACTATACAAGAGCCCACCCAAAACAAGATCTGGGTCTACTTGGATTAGATGGATAAGTAACTCCTACGTACAGAGCAAGTGCAACCCAAGGACAAGCCCTGGCAAAGGAGGACACCAGCCTCCTTTATTAAGCCACTTAAAGTATAATTACAATCCTCCTGCAACTAGAGAGAGACGTGCTATACCTCTGCACCACTCTGGGCTCTTGACAGTGATGAAATGTTCAACCTGTGAGCAATTATTTAAATGTTCAGCACTTTGCATGCATGACTGCATCAGAGCTGTAATCAGAATCACAGGAGCATAGAATTGGGAATGGAAGAGACGTTAGAGGACATAAAATTTAATCCCTTGATTTTTACAGATAAGGAAACGGAGTCCTGGAGGGGTTTTGTTCGTTCCCTAAGGTCTGTGGGAGAGGAGTCCGATATCCCTGATTTCTGGTCCTGTGCCATTTGCAAGAACAGGGCTTAGAGAGCTGAGCCTTTGTTGCCAGACCACTGGTTGATCTGATGCAATCACCTTATAAACAGAGGTTTGCCTGTGATGTCCACACCACAGGTTATACCACTGTGATTCTATTCTTAAGAATTTATAAAATATCCCAACGATGGATGGAAGCATATAATGCTTAATTTTTATAAAATCTTAGCTACTAGGAATATGTAACAAAATATAAATTGTTTATGTGACTTTTCATTTTACAAAAACCTCTATCTTCATACCTTAATAAATCATTCCTTCCCATTTCTCTATATTTATATTCTTGCCACTTCTGGCTCCTGTAAGATAGAACACTGGTTGAAATTCAGCAGATATAACCATGACAAAGAAGAGGAAAAAGAAAGCTCATCATTTCTCAATGAGTCTGAGCCCATAAACACACAAAATTTTCATTGGAGAGGTTGTCTGGATGTTCAAAAATAGACATGTAGACTTGTTAAGTCAATCAAGACAAGAATGTTGATTTATTTCAGTAGCTGTGCATCAAATGTGCCAAAAAGTCTTTTTTTAATATCAATAATAATAATATATTCTATTATTCAGGGTGTGGTTAAATGGACATGCTCATCTACTGCTAAGGAAAGGATAAATCAGCAAACCCACAACAATGTAGACTATTACTAGAGTGGCATTCATTAAGGAAGACCTATTAGAAGAGGCATGCTTTAAAAAGATCTCAAAGGTTATAGAATTGAGGGAGAGGAGAGTCAAAAGCCAAATGGAAGATGGCAGAGGCCAAAGAGAAATTGCGAGATCCCTTTTTGCTAGATCCTGGCCCCCTCCCTCCATCTTTCAAGTTAGTATTATAGAGTTTCACATCTCTCTCTGACCCTGCATTCTGCCCCACTTTTCCATCTTCTAAGAGGTCTCATGATTACATCAGACCCACCGGCATAACACAAAATAATCTCCACACCTCGGTATCCTTAACTCTTCACATCTGCAGAGTCCTTCTTGCCCTTGAAGGTAATAGTGGCAGGTTCCAGCATTAAGATGTGGGTGTGTTTGGAGGTCATTACTCACTTCCACAATTCTGAATCAACCATGCCTCCATTTCCTCATCTGTTAATACAGCTTTGGTAACATGGTTGCTACTTCATAGAGTTGTCAGGAGGATTAAATGACTTACTATTTCTCAAGTGCTTAGAACAGTGCCTAGTAAAAACTAAAAACTCGGAATTGTGGCTCTTTCTATTTGCCCATCTGAACAAATGGATAGAATTCCCTCCTCCATCTCTGGGCTCCTTTGAACAGAGGTTTTTTAATTTTCTTGAGCATTATCCGCAATAAAATTTGCACTTGACATCGTGACCCACTGTACCCAAAGTTTGATACATTTCCACAACTAAAATAGATATTTCACAAGCCAAACTTAACCTCACTATGTGTAATGCCCTTGATAGATTCCTTTTGTATTCGATTTCATAAGCTGTCAGTGGCCTAGTTAAGACTTCAACCCTGATGTCCAAATTCAGCACCTTTTCTTTTTTTCCACTTGCTGCACCCAACCACCAGTGGAAGTGAACGTAAGACAACAAGAGACCTTGCCGTGTCTCCAATCAATCCTGCTTTACCAAGGCACGTTTCATAAACTGAGCGAAGGAAAGAGAGAAAATCGGAGCTGTAACTCCTATTGCAGACATCCGCCTTTGGATGTCAGCTTTCAAAATTCCGTGCTCCTTCAGTGGCCTTTGGGGAGTTGGCAGGCTTTAATTTGCAACCCTTCCAGTATTAATGTCGGAGAGCCCATAATTGCTCTGTCTTCCTTCTTTGTACAACGGGACTGTGGTGAGTTGCCCCTGGCTTATCGTCATCCACGACGTTTCTGTGACAACTTCGCTTGTCCACCCACAACTAAATCTGCAGAGACTGTCATTCAGTTTGACAAACTGACACGACAGGGCTGTCAATCTCCCAGATGGGTGAGGAACTGCGGGGACTGACAAATCTAAGGGTCACTATGAATCTGAGCGTTACTGTGTTCAGCCGCTGACAGCTGAGAGCACTTTCCTTGGAAGGTTCAAAGCCTACAGATTTTTCACCTTCACTGGCCTCACAAATATGTGAAGGTAACTGACACGTGTATGTATTTCACTCAGGATGTCACAGGCCAGGCTGAGGCTTTTGAAAAGCCTTCCAGCTGCCACTGATGAAGCCGCCAGAGTTGTCACCACTCAAGCTCGCCTCTGGCTCCCAGGACTCCTGGGGAGTTCTGTGCACTGCCTGGAGTCACAGATGCATGGGTCATCGAGACCCTTAGATGAACTTGAACTCAACCCCAGAAAGGAAATGTGATGCCTAATAAGACTTAAAAGAAGAGGCTATAGCGTCAAAGACAATTAATAATAATCACAGACATGAGTCTCCTATTCAGTTACATCATGCCAACACTGGTCATTCTCACCTCTGGCCATGCACTAGAATCTTCTAGGAGCCTTTCTGGAGTATCCAAGCATGGTTCTAACCTCTGGAGATTCTCATTCTATTGGGCTGGGGCACGGTGTGGAATTCAATATTTTTAGTAGCTCCTAGTAGACTGAGTTTCACAGGCAGGGTTAAGAAGCTGGAGGGTGACAGCACAGATCATATACCAAACTTACTTGCAGGCAACCTGGGGCATGTTCACTTAATTTTTCCAGGCCTCAGTTTCCTCGTGTGTAAAAATGGGAGTGGTGATAATATACCTACCCTGTAAGATTGTTACAAAGTTTACTTGAGCTATTAGATTAAAAAGCCCTTAGAACTGTGGTCCCCAACCTCAGTTCTGTGGCGTATTAGAAACCCGGCTGCTCACATCGTTTTGGATCACTGCCTGGGCTCTGCCTCCTGTCACAATGATGGCATTAGATTCTCACAGGAGCAGAACCCTACGTGAGGGATCTAGGTGCCGCACCTTACAAGACTCTAATGTCAACCACCCACATACCCCCAACACCACTCTGTGGAAAAACTGTCTTCTGTGACACCAGTCCCTGGTGCCCAAAAGGTCGGGGGCCCACTGCATTAGAACACTGCCTGATACAGAGTACATGATCAGTCAATATTAGCTATTCCTATTATTAAAGGATTTCCTGTATTAAAAAAGACTCAAGAGGAGATGTGACTAACTCAGGCACCACTCGGCACTCTCTTCTCTTCAGGGTCCTTTTTCTGAGGTGTAAGAGAAAGAAGTAAAAATAATTGCACATTTGGACCTAAGCAACTAGAAGGCTTTTTTTCTTCCCGCTTTATTTTGTCTTGTTGTGTTTTTTTTTTCCTGCTTTATTTTGTCTTGTTTTTTGATCCTTGCAACATCCTCATTATATAGATGAAAAAAACCTGAGAGTCAGAGAGATTCAAGAACTTGCACAAGATCAGAAGATCTTGGGCTGCAGAAACCCAAGTCCATGTTTTCTTCCCAGTCTCTCATACTAAGTTCCCAGGCAAATGTAAGTGTGGTCTTAAAGGCCATGGTGAATATGCATGAGAAGTTATTTAAAGAAGGAGCCATGGATATGAGACATCAACTCTAGGTCCTTTGTGCCTGAAAAGTCCATGATTTTTGTGAAGGAGATATATATACGTGTGTGTGTTTATATATGCATATATATATATATATATATATTTTTTTTTTTTTTAACACAATCTTACTCTGTCGCCCTGTGTAGAATGCCTGGTGTCATACCTCACAGCAAACTCAAACTCTTGGGCTCAAGTGATTCTCTTGTCTCAGCCTCCCGAGTAGCTGGGACCACAGCGCCTCAGCCTCCCCAGTAGCTGGGACTATGCCTGTGACAACACCTGGGTAGTTTTTCTATTTTTAATAAAAATGGGGTCTCGCTCATGCTCAGTCTGGTCTTGAACTCCTGAGCTTAAGCAATTCACCCAGTGCTAGGATTACAGGCATGAGCCACTGTGCCCAGCCCTGTGAAGGAAATATTGCTGCACAGGGACCACATACCAGCTGTCCTGGCTAGAGTAGAGGGTCTCACGCATGCAGGGCCCAGTGCTAGTAAATCTGGGAGTCTGCAGGCTACAGGGTAGGGAAAAGAATGTGTATGTCCATTAAAAACTCCCACAAGCCCTGTCTAAGTGTGTTATGTTAAATTATGCAAACTCCAAAACCACAATATGAGAAATAGGCATGCAAGAAAAGAAGGTGGAGAAATTGCAGGAAAAATGCCAAATGTGGGAGGCTGGGATGAGAGGATCACTTAAGTCCAAGAGTTTAAGACCAATCTAAGCAAGAGCAAGACTCCAACTCTACAACAAAAAAGAAAAATTAGCTGAGCATCATGGCAGAGGCTCGTAGTCCCAGCTAATTGAGAAGCTGAGGCAGGAGGCTCCCTCAAGCCCAGGAGTTTGAGTCTGCTGTGAACAATAATGATGCCACTGCACTCTAGCCTGAGCAACAGAGCAAGCTTTTGCTTCAAAAAAAGGAAAAAAAAAGATACCAAATGTAAGGTGTGGGCTTTGGTATATACTGATTGATTCAAACAAACTAAAACATGCAGGCATCACACACTAAACAAGAACGCTGACCAGGATATCTGATGAACTAATGAATTAGAGTACATCACAATCAAGAAAGCAGATATAAGGAGGTAAGTCATATATCTGAATTATTATAAAACAAAGGTAAAGAGAAACAAGAGTTTCAGAGAGAAACACACAAAATGCTATGATGGTTCTAAGGAAGGAGTTGGCGTCAGAGCAAGAGTTGGCAAGAAGAAGGAGACTCATGCTGGTTGGGCATCTCCTGAGCACGGTCTGAGCTTGGCCCTGACCTGCAGCCTTTTAAAGCAGAGGCTTTCAAATTATGCTTGGCAAAATCCTGGGAGTCTCTTGGAGCCCTACGGAGGTTCCTTGGTGGGACAGAGGTCACCTATTGGAGAGGTGGATAGTGGGATGCTTTCTTTAACTGGAACAACTCAGTTCTTTGAGTATCCTAGAAATATTTCAGCTGAAGAAAATGTAGAACAGAAAAGGACCTTTAAATCACCTAATCTATGGTTTTCTTGGTTATCTCCCCTCAGTGGGCTGCCCTCAGCTCTTCCAGATGATCATGTTTACCAGTAAGAACTTGCCCGAAAGTAGAATAGTCTGCTTCTCTGTGAGCCGAGCAGACTCTGTTCAGCTGGAATTCTGACTTAAGTCATGCAAAACACATAAAGCTAGAGTTGCACTATCTCCTTTGCCTGATTAAAAAGGACACTAGAGCAGATAAATTTTATTGCAATGAATCTCCTCATTAACAAATGACAGTCATATATCTACATGATAAATCTAATGACTATAAATTGTTTCTACTATTCAGTGGGCCAATGAGAGAGGCATGATTCAAAGCCAAGAGCTGCGGCCAAATGTGTGGATCTTTATGTAAAAAGGAAGTCCCTGGAATCTTAACTCCAAATGGAAGAGACTTGCTAAGGAAATTGGAACTTTGGAAACACAAATAGGTCCTTAGACTTTTATAGCAGCAATATGGTGAGGAAGGTGGGAGGTGGCATAGTGAGAGGAGGCTCTCACCATGTAAGATCTGTTCCCTGGGCCAGCCAGAGGGCCTATATTTTTCCCCAAACACAAACCCACTCCTTTTCCCAACTGTCTATGTCCCTTAGAGCACCACTTCCAAGAGGTATTCTTGCCGTTCATTCCCCCAAGATGCTCCTCCAAAATAAATACCTGCAGTCACATATGTCTGAGGAAAAGTTACACATAATGTATCCCCTTTTAGAAAACCTTTAGCACCTTTGCTCTGTATAAGAACCACACTGTTTTGTCTCCCCGGTCCTTTTGGCTCTTCTGGAAACTGCCTTTTTCTTTTGACACTTTAAAGTGGTTGCTCAGGGAGCAGACATTTTGTTCACTATGCAGTGCAGTCTTGGCTGTAGTTGATGGATCCACAAGAAAGCCCCTGACCTAAGCTCGCACCATCACAATTCTTTCTGCAGACCCCCAACTACTGCCTGTATTTGGTCCAAAGACCGGCGATTGGTTCAAGTTAGGCAGAATGATCCCCTGAAAATTTGGGAAGGAAACTAAGCTAGTCAGTGATTTCTAGTGCCTAAAGGTGTGAGATATAAAGCTCTGAAATCCATAGTTTTCCACCATGATAACTGGGGAGGGAAAGGAGGTGGGGACGTGAGGGTGAGGCGGGACAATGAAACAGGTGCACAGGAAGGGATGGAGATGGGGGAGTCTGGGGACCATTTGAGGCTGGGCCTAGGTGCTTTTGCAAGTCCAGCTATAGTGTCCTCCTGAGAGCTATAGACAGCCTAAGTGCTTCAGATAAATTTCCCCTTCACAGGTGTGATTTCTCCACTGGTAACCAAAAGGGATCAGAATAATTCACTGCAGTAAAGAAGCTGATTTAGCTTTGATGATCCCAACATTTCCAAGCCATTTGATCTCTGAGCCCTTTTTCATATTAACCAGTTAATTCACTAATTAAATTATCTCTTCTATCATTCTCCCTAAGAATTTCTATCCTCTTCCATGAAACACACCCTTTGGTAATACTGTCTGAAAGAGAAACCAACTCCCCAAATTACAACACAGCTGAAAATGAGACATATCTGTGAAAATTTATTGCACAAATCTGAACTGGGAACAGACTCTGTGGACTATGAGTTTTAATAGAATCCTTGTAGCGGAAGAACTATTGGCTATTTCAATTATCTGGAAATGCAATCAATTTCTCTCACTTAGGGGACCAGACAGTGGGAGCAATATAAACTTCTGTTAGTTGTGAAGAGCTACACTAGATAAATGCTTGCCATTCACCAGAAACGTGGCTGTGGACTAGGCACATCAATTTGCCTCTAGCCTACGATGCACCAAGGTTAATTCTGGCAGAACATAAGCAGCCTGTGAAGGAGATGAAAGCAAACATATACATCCTATCAGCTAGCAAACGTTGACCTGGAAAAAAGTGTCTCTTTGCTCAAGGACAAACAGAGACAGAAAAAAAAAATCCAAAATAGGGTCTATACAGGATCATACAATAATACCTAAAACCCTTTGCCCTAGATGTGCAAAGGAAAAGTTTACCTGAGAAATCAATTGATTACAGAAAACAGAAGAAAGGTTTAGAATGCATCTGTTTGGTGTCCTTAATTTTAAAAATGTATCATAAAAAAGAAACTTCAGTTTTGAATAAGGAAAAATCAGAAATGTGAGTGCAGATGACAAAGAAGCTGGTGAGGAGAAGAAGGTAAGAAGCTAAAAAGGGTATCAAAATTAAAAGCTACCTGGGAGGCCCAAAAGAGCAAAAATCAACTATGGGGAAGAAATAGACTAGTGGTGTAGATGATGAAATAGGGAAATTCGGTACAGCTGAGGAAGGTGAAAGGAAACACAAAGACATGAATAGAATAAGACAGAAAATGATACACACATAGGCTAATGCTCCAATATCTAATTTCTAGATTACCAATATTCCTGGGGAAGAAACCAGAATACGTGGAAGAAAGCAAAAATCAATAATTTTTTTTTTTTTTTTGTAGAGACAGAGTTTCACTTTATGGCCCTCGGTAGAGTGCCGTGGCCTCACACGGCTCACAGCAACCTCCAACTCCTGGGCTTAAGCGATTCTCTTGCCTCAGCCTCCCGAGTAGCTGTGACTACAGGCGCCCGCCACAACGCCCGTCTATTTTTTGGTTGCAGTTTGGCCAGGGCCAGGTTTGAACCCACCACCCTCGGTATATGGGGCCGGCGCCCTACTCACTGAGCCACAGATGCCGCCCAGCAAAAATCAATAATTTAATAGGAGACAATTTTCCTGGGCTGAAATAAAACATCTGAGTGTGCAAACCAAAAAGACTCACTGATTTAAGTCAAGTTATGAAGAGACAAAGTACCCATATTTTAGTGACATTTTTCAATATCAAGGTTGTAAGAATCCTACTAAACTAAGCCAAATTAAAGTATCACAACAGGTCGCTTACAAAAGAATCAAAATTCAGCTGATTCCAGAGTCTGTAGATACAAGCATAGAAAAAAGCAAAGCAAAGTCTAGACAAGGTTAAGGGGGACATCTGTGACTCCAAAATCCTTTGCCTAGCCCAGATGCGAGTTCACAGAACCAGGAAAAGTAATTCCTGCAGTTTATCTGCCCCAACTGGATACCATACTAGCAAAAGACACAGATTGTACTGAGCTTACAACTTCCCCCTCATTGTTAAATTTGAAAAAAAGAAGAAACGTAGGGGGAAGAAATGAAGAGAGAAAACACTAGCAGATCAGAGTCAGAAAGGAACTTAGAGACATGGTCCAACTTTGGGGGCAAATAAATAAACTGAGGTCCAAATAAGTAACAGGACTCACTCATCATCCTCATAAATAAAAGAAAGACACGTAGATATGATGAATCACAGACACTGGGAAACGGAAATGGAAATTTTGATCACAGGCAAGTATCACATGTCATCTCTCCTCAAGTGCACTGGGGACCACACTAGTCAGGGGTAAGACAGAGAAAGAGGAAGGTTTATTCCAATCACATCTCCCCCCATAATCTGCCAAGGACAAAGTCCTTTGACTGTTGTTCCAGTTATTGTTGCTATGTAACAACCCATCCCAAAATGAAGAGGGTTAAAATTAACAACAATCACTTATTTTGCTCATGGACCTGCAATTTGGGCGAGACTCAGTGGGGGTAACTCATCTCTACTCTGTGATGTCTGGTGCACAGCGGCTAAGCCTCAAGGCTTGGGCTGTGAAGGCTCCTTCACTAACACCTGTGGTTTATGCTGGCTATCAGCTGGGACCTCACCTGGGGCTGCTGGCTGGAGCACCTGAACGCCACTGATCTCTCCTTCTGGCCTGGGCTTCCTTGCTGCAGGGTGTCTGGATTCCAAGGATGCAAAGCCCCAACGGTTGACATTAATACAATTCTTTCCTGTCTTAAAATTCGCAGCTTTTGACACCCTCTGTATTTATTTATATAAGAATAATAATCAATTATGTGCTCACACTGAAAACATATTTGTATTTAAAATGCAAGTACTTTCAAAACAAATGTAGTAAGAAGAGTGGCATTGTCTTCCATTTTAGTAAATATATTATCAGGTTTAATATAAGACAGCTGGATTCTCACACCTGCTTCTGCATTTAGTCTTGAGACACACTGTTTTGGTCAAAATAGGTAAACAAAATCCAGCTTCACACAAAAATATAATTGGATAATTATGGATATTCTTTGATAGTATCCCAAAATGCAACAAGAGAAAGTTTTTAAAAGGTCAGATGCAACGTGGAATCTGAAACATATGACTGTTTTATACTCTGCTATATTAAAAGCCCTTGACTTAACTGCACTTTGAATGGATCTTTTATGGGAACATGAGTTTGTATCCTCATATCTTGGTCATTTGGAATATGTTAGTTCATTAAGTGAAATGAGTCTTCCAAATGTTGACACATTTTGTTATACAATATCTTAAAAATCTTATTTGTTAAAATTACCAATCTCAGAAAAGTGAAGTGTTGGGAAGCTGTCAATGTTATGGTGGTAGATACAAGTTTTCCAAACTTTTGATATTCACTTGAAGCTTTTAAGTGAATTTCATCATCCCTAATGAACACAATGAGTTGTTTGACTTGAAGTGACAGGCTCACTTTGTTCATTTTCAAGGACATGTATGCCACAGCTTGTCTATCAGTTGTTCTTTCAATTAAAAATGTGTGCCCTGGAAAAAGCAACTAGCTCAGCTTATGACTCCAACAATCATGTTTGAGTTGCTTCTCAGGGCAACCGCTGTACTTCAGTATCCATTTGGACACTCAGAATAGTACAACGAAGTACGCTCAAGGGCAGATATTTAATAAAATCAATAACTTTTACTGCTTTATCAAGGACATTCTTAAGTGAAACTGGCTTAAAAAAAAAAAAACTACAAGTACAAGGTGGTAAAGAATATGATGAGACCAGCACAGTTTGATAACACTGCTAAGGCACCACTGTTTACACTGTCAGTGCAAAATGTCAACTCAGCAAACACAGCAAATGATATTTTTAGTATTCTTATAAAAATGCTCTTGACCTCATGGACATCCTGACAGTGTCTGAGGCACCCACAGGGGCCCATAGGCTACACTTGGAGAACCATTGATTTACCATTTTTATTTTGCAGATAAAGAAATTAGGGCCCAGAGAGGGAATTACTGACTTCAGCCTTCAGCATTTTCTCACTACATTATGGTGGGTTGGGTTCCCTAGGAAGATGGAGTTTTTACAGACGTGGGTGGGGTCTGCTTTTCAGATTCACACTGTAAGGAGCAAGAAGGAAGTCCTGAGGCGAGAGGAGCTCTGATGCAGGCCCTCAGACAGCCTCAGCCAACCATCTGACACTAGAACAGCCTTCAGAATTGCCCCAAGCGGGATGAGATGGCTTAACCCCTACACCCCCAACTTAATCAGTCCTGGACTTGTGTCTCCAGTACAGGGTGTGACTTTGGTGGAAGAGGTGCAGAATGTCCCTGAAGCAACTCACCACAAGGGCCAGCTGCTGAAGCTCTCCCCCAGGCAACAAAGTCTTCACAGAAAGGATCTGGGCCACTCAGCCCAGTGCACAGTGTGACTTCAGACAGTGAATTCCCCTCTCAGGGCTCTAACTTCCCCATCAATAAACCATTTCCCAGCATGGCTCGAGGATTAAACAAGCCAGCCCGGGACAGCCAAACAGAGGCTCATTGTCAGTGGATTCTGCCTTCCCCAAGGCCACACAGCAGGACTGTGACCCTGCAGGGGTCCCTCAAGCCCCCTATATTCCAGCCACTTTCCCTTCCTACTTCATCTGGCCCCGTGCATGCTGCCTTAACAAACGAGGCTAAGAAAGAGCCCTGAGTGTCCAGGCAGGCTTACTCTTCAAGACATCTTGCTGAAAGTTTATTTGAGCTAAAAATATTCTGCCCTTGAGATCAACAGGCTGTGATTCTGAACAGATCCATCCTACTCAGAGGCTTAAGGATTTCATTTGACTCCACTTCAAAGCCATCTCATTCTCCCAAGGTATCCCCAGGTTCCCTGGGACCTGAGTAACTATTCTATTTGCTTGTACAAAAGCCTCTGGGAATGCCTCATTACTCAACACAATAGGTGACTTACTCTGTGGGTCGTGGTTAAGTGACTGCACCACTTGGCAACATAATGTAAACTGCATAATCTCCGGGATGCTTAGATCAGACAGGAAGAGGCTAAAGGTGGCTCTGCTTTGCACCAGACTGCACACTCAGACCTGGGGTGCACAAGCCAAGGCAGCTGCTTCCAGGCATCACCCACAATCTGTACAACAGCTACCGGGTCAACCTTCTAAAATACTCCCAGGAGATCATTCCACCTGGAAAACTTTCAGCATCTCTCCGTGATCTGCAACATTGAGGTCAAACTCTGGCACCTTTCTCAAAGGCCCTAATCACCTTCTCACCTCTAACACCTGCATCCTGCTTCAATGAAACAGGCTCCTCCCCACCCCACCTGAAGGAGTTGATGTTGGAGTCACACCCATCACAGTTAGCCTTGCAACAAAACAGCTGTCACTGTCTTGAGGAGGGTCCCTGACACCTGGCACAAAGAAAAGCACCAAGCAGTGAAATGCTCCAACTTCAGAGCCAATGGATCTAGGATACATGTCCCCACACCTGCCAGCTTAAAAAGCCTTCCTGTTTCAGCACCAAAAGGCAGGTACCTCCTCCACCTATGAATAAAACTACAGCTGAACCCAGAGATAAATAATAATAATGAATAAATATACTGTGTGCTGAATGCATTAAACGGATTAGCACACTTAATCTTCTTGACTGTATGAAGTAGCTACGCCTATTGTGTCCGCTTAATAGATAAGGAAACTGACCCTTGGGGAAAGTAATGATTACTCCGAGATCACATGACCAATAAATAGACCAGACAGCATTTAACCCAGGTGGGTCTCATTTCGAAGGCCCAGCTCTCAAGAACAATAATTATCCTTAGTATAACATATGGGCTCGGTGCTAGGTCTATTACCTGGACTGTCTCATTTGTCTCCCCAAATTGGGCCCTATTTACAGATGAGAAAGTAAGTCAGAGTGGTTAACTTGATCAAGGTGTCACAGCTAAGAAATCCCAGGCAGCCTAAGGCGGTGCTTTTCAACACTTTTATCTCACAGCACACTTGAACCTATAGTTAAACTTCCACAGCACACTTAAATTATATTGATTTTTTAAAAAAGAGTTAAAAAAAAAGAATACACATACTGTGCTTTGAACTTCTTTTGAAAATAATTTAATTAATAATCTTTAAAAATTCTCAAAGTAAGATTTTCTCACCAGTGTGCCAGCATACTGGTTGAAAATCACTGGCCTAAGGCCAGAGACAATATATATAACAGTTACATACCAATGGGGGGAGCAGGCAGTTTGTTTTCCCATGTCCTTGACCACCCTCCCTCCACTGCTTTGCAACTATTTAATTCACATGTGATGACACTTCCACCTTAGCTATCCGGAAACCACATGCTGACATAGCTGCCTCTTTTTTTTTTTTTTTTCTTTTTTTTTGTAGAGAGAGAGTCTCACTCTGTCACTCTCGGTAGAGTGCTGTTGCATCACAGCTCACAGCAACCTCCAAACTCTGGGCTTAGGCGATTCTCTTGCCTCAGCCTCCCAAGTAGCTGGGACTACAGGCGCCCGCCACAACGGCCGGCTATTTTTTTTGTTGCAGTTTGGCCGGGGCCAGTGCCCTACCCACTGAGCCACAGGCACCGCCCATAGCTGCCTCTTTTAATAGAGTCATCTGTGACCCAGAATAGGATCCCGACCAACCACCAGCCTTGCCCACATGCACTTTCTGTTTTCACCAGGAGTGACCATCTTGCTACAACGAGTGGGCCAGCCCTGGACAGAGCCAAAGGAAGATACTCCCCAAAGCCCTTCCCAGGAATTTGCATGTTTCCACACCCTACCTGAGACACCTGTGAAATCCTCCCTGTGGTGACTCAGCTCTAGGAATTTATGGAAACTTAACTTCCGAGGACCTGGAGGCTGATGCTTGCTTCCGCTTCTGTGAAAGCCCACCATTCTGTAAAAGCCACAGGCCACTTCTCCAGCTTGATTCAAACTGACCAATGAGAAAGGTGGGGCATAATTTTTTGACCGCAGATAAAAAAGAGAAGACTGAGCCAGTCGGGAAGTTCGGCTATATTGAATTCTGTACTGCTGCTCCACCAGCTGAAGTAAAGCCCTTCCTCTTTAAAACATGGTGTTTGGGTGCTCTTTCTCACCTTTTGGTCTCATCTTCCTACAACATACCCAAGTCCCTGAGCTCAGCAAGACTGTATAGAACTTCAGACTTTGCACAGGCTGTCCTAGGGCCCTCTGCAGGCAGAAGTTCTTTCTTGAGAGGGAGAAAGACCTTGGGCAAATTTCTTCCTCTCTGGCCCCCTTTTCCTTTGCCACCGAGATGAGGATTCTATGAAAATGTATGCAAAAGGCTCAGGCTGTCTAGAAACTCAGGAAACAGGAGCTATAATGAGCCACGATGGTTAGTCGCTCTGTGCCAGGCTTCCTCTGAGATCCAGAGGGAGTGACCCCAGGGAGGACCTGGATGGATCCAGACCCTTGACCCAGGTCTGAGTGCTTCCACGCTGCCTTCTCCTCTACCACCTGCACCTTCAGACTGAATTTCGATGTAGAAAAAACACTTCCAACCTCAGCCTCCCCCCTCCCATGTGTTCCTGGAGTCAGCTCTGAGGATGTCATTTGGATAGAATCAGTGAGCTGAGTGTAAGCAGAGACTAATGCTCTGTTACGATTTTTCTACGTACCTCATTTATCCTAATGGAGAGCTAATACGATATTTAAAAAGTTAATATTGTAATATGTATCTCAATTAGCTCGCTGCAGCCCCCCTCAGGCAGAAGCAGGGGGCTGGGTGCAAGCAGGTGTCAGGACCACGACGAGGGACTGGACCCCATGGATGTCCTAGGAGGTGAGCCGGAGTCAGGGAAGTCCAGTCGTGGTCTGAATTGCCACTCAGAACTCAAGAACCCTCCTACATGGAAGATTCCTAGCTTCATTACTTTAATAATACAGACTCCAGTCCTCCCCATCCTCCAGGGACACACATTTCTCAGCAAATTACTCCACAGCCAGTGTTCCTCAAAATAGCATTTTAATACCAGAAACATTCTAAGCAGGGCTGCGTATGCAGTGATGCCCACTCGGGCCCACAGCGTGTCCTTGTGAGTTTCTGGTGTTGCATTAGGGACTTGGGGAAGGGGCAGATTGGTGCTCTCCTTTGTAAATATGCACACATAGTATTGCCGCCCTGTTCTCCCCATAGTCTCTTGATCAAAGGAAAGTCTTATTACTTATTTTAAAAATGCTGCAGCATCCTAACAATGGTCCATAATTACTTTTCAAATGGTTCTATGGAGTAATTATGTCATTAGTCCAATTCCAAATGCCTGCTGCTTCAAAGATATCTCTCTCTCTCTCTCTCTCTCTCTCTCTCTCTCTCTCTCTCTCTCTCTCTCTCTCTCTCTCTCTCTCTCCAGATCCCCCTCAGGATCTGTAAATAATAAATCTTTGAACTTATGTCCTATTATGTGGCATGTTGAATTTGTGCTTTCCATCTGAAGAACCAGGAGCTACCCCATGCTGTGTCTTCTCCATGATGTTAGGGAGACTACAAAGTTGAGCCCCTAGAGCTGGAGTGATGGTCAGGCAGGTATAAATTGGGCATAGATCAAAGAGGCAGTAGACACCTATCAGTATAAACAAGACCTATCTGAGGGACTTCTGGTTATGGGTCAGAAATTAGACATTAGGCCATCCGCCAGGTAAAAAAGGATCCCATGAAGGATCCCATGAAAGGCACACTTCGTTAGGGCAAGGTTGCAAGCACTGGAACCCCAATATACCAGGGTGCTTTCAGAACGCCTCCCAAAGACCTCACCTCATAACATTATCACACTTGGGTTTAGGATTGTTAACCAAAAAAAAAAAAAAATCCCCAAAACTCTGTAAAATAATTTAAAGAGGTTTCTTCTGAGCCAAATATGAGTGGCAATGGCCTGGGGAGCATATCTCAAGAGATCTTGAGGAAATGCTTACAGTTTGGCTTTATACATTTTAGGGAGACACAAATGGCAAGTAAAATCATAAATCAATACATGGACAGTATACATTGGTTTGGCCCAGAAAGGCAGGACTTCTCAAAGCAGGAGCTTACAGGCTGTAGGTGGGGTCAGAGATTCTTTGATATGTAATTGGCTAGCGCAATAACACTTGGTCTGAAGATCTGGAGTCAGTAGAAAGGAATGCTTGAGTTAAGATAAGGGAGTCTGCTGTCATGTGATTCTATACCAAAGTCAGGTTGGAAAGTAAGCTGCATTATATTGGATCAATTTTTTAAAAACCTATTTAATGAGATTTTAAAGTTTGTAAGGTATGATTTAACTTTTGCCTTGAAGGGCTTAGATCCTTAGAGAGGCCAGCCAGCTGTCCCTCCACCTGTCAATTACCTTTACTCTCTCAGCAGTCACATCAAGTCCTATGGCTTTACTCGCCATTCAGAATCTGAAAAGTTTCACGTAAGGGCCTCCAACCCAGATCTCTCCACCAAAGGCCGGATTTGCTGGCCCATGGCCTGATCAGCCCCCACTCCATGCAAGTGTCTATTAGGCATCTCTAGCCACATCCAGACCAGAATTCCTGATTCCACTCCCCAAGCCTACTGAGCCCCCACACCTCTCATGATGGCAAATGGTACCACCATTCACCTGGTTTCCCAAAACCCAAACCTAAAAGTCATTCTCAATTCTTTCCCTTCCCTCCAGCCCTAGTGTTGAGCCATCATATCGAGTCCTCTTGAGCCCAGCTTCAGGATGCATTCCAAATCCATCCATGCTGGGCTACCTTCATCATTGCTCACCTAGACAGTGGTCAGAATATTCTCCCTTAGCTCTCTATCTGACCAGTGTATTCCAATCTCTGCTCAAATATCATCTCAGAGAGGCCTTCTCCAACTTCTTTTTCTAAAAGAACCACATAAAATCACATAACTTTATCTTTATGCCTTGTACATGGCACTGCCTGAAGTTGTAGCTGTGGGCAGGAAGGAGGGGAAACTTCTTTTCCTCAAAAGTTCGCTGAAAGATGAACTCAAAATTAAGGCAGATTAATAAGAGGAAGAGGTTTATTTGCTATGCAAATGGGGAGAATCACAGGGTAATCTCCCAATCTATCCTGATGGAATTTACACACTTCTTTTATAGGAGAGGGAAAGATAAGGAATATAGGTGATTCTGTTTAGAAATGATAAATAGTTGCCAGAGAGGATAGACAGATATTTAGGAGAATGAATGGATAAGGGAAACAGATTGACTTGTAAATTATGTTATTATGTTATTATGTTTAAAGTTATTTGGGTCAGGTGTAGTTGCATTCTTGATTTTCTTTCCTAAAATATATTGAGATAACTGAGAAGGGAATCAATTGTTCTTTGATGGGTCTGTCTGGTTTTATGCAGATAGAAGGAAAGCCCCTTCCAGGGCCTGTTGCTCTCTAAGGGCTTTAATTCAAAATACTCTTTATACCAAGGAGTCACATTTTGGGGTGAAATGTCCTGAACTCCTTCGTAGCACTTGCTCTGTTTATTGGTCCATTTTCTGGCTCCTTCACTATACTGTCAACTCCACAGGGCAAGGACCTGCTTTTTTTTTTTTTCTGAGAGTCTCACTTTGTCACACTCAGTAGAGTGCTGTGGCTTCACAGCTCACAGCAACATCAAGCTCTTGGACTCAAGTGATTCTCTTGCTTCAGCCTCCCAAGTAGCTGGGACTATCGGTGCCTGCCACAACGCCTGGCTATTTTTAGAGACAGGGTCTTGCTCTGGCTCAGGCTAGTCTCAAACTCGTAAATTCAGGCAATCCACCCACCTTGGCCTCCCAGAGGGCTAGGATTACAGGCCTGAGCCACCGCACTTGGCCAGGGACATGCTTCTGACAAGTCACTCATCCTAATATACTTGAAGTGTCCCATCATTGTCAATCGCTAAATAGTGACTGAATGTGAAATAACCTATCTAAAGTTTTTACAAAAATTAACTTAATCTTCACAGGATGCTCCTCCTCCATTACTTTTTGTTTTGTTTTTTTTTTTAATGCATAAAGAAACCAAGGTCTAGCAAGGCTAGGTAATTTGTAGAAATTGCAAAGCTGGGATTCAAACCCAGGAAAGCCAGTGGTCAGAGCTCAATCTTCTTTAACCACATTGCCTCTTAACAAGGCCAGGACTATAATATCCACATTGCTCTTGGGCCTAGAACAGTATGTAATCTGTTTTACATATGATACCAGTTCAGTATATGTAATACCCAAACCAAGTGGAATAGAGAAACGCCAGCATTCTGAGTCCAAATTAAGCAAGGGTCCTTTATTGATCAGCTCACACTTCAAAGTCTCTCTACCCCTAGAAGCAGAGGTGGAAACATTTTATAAGGGGCTTTTGGTAGAGAAGGGGGAGTCCTTAACACAAGCAGAATTTCACAAGAGCCAATGCCTGGTAAGGGGAGTCCTTACAAGGGGGAGGTGGGGTTTCACAGGATTTTGCAGTTATTACTAAACTCTTTCAGCTGAGCTTCCTGTCTTAAATGGGGAGTGTTGAAAGCCATTAGCAAAATGGAGTTAGGGCATAATATATACAAAATTACCCCCAAAGCTTACTGGCTTAACACATATATTGTCTTGATTTCTGCAGGTCAGAAATTCAGGCCCAGTTTAACTGGTTCCTCTGGCTCACTATCTCCCACCAGGCTTCAGTCAAGGTGTTAACCAGGGAAGAATTCACTACCAAGCTCACTCTGTGGTTGTCAACAGGATTAAGTTCCTTAAAGTGTTTGTGGTCTCAGGACCTGTTTCTCCCTTGCTGTTGAACCAGAGGCCACCCTATGTCCCCCGCCACTTGGGCCTCTCCATGTGGCAGCTCTCAACATCGCCACCTATTCGTCAGAGCAAATGACAAGGTCCAGACAGAGGGAAAAAGGCAGAAGCTATGTCTTTTTGTTTTGTAACTATATCACAAACTAGGGCTGCCATAACAAAGGACCACAAACTGAGCGTCTCCAATAACAGAAACGTATTGTCTCACAGTTCTGGAGGCTGGAAGTCCCATATCAGGATAGGGGCAGAGATGATTCCTTCTAAGGCAGCAACCCACAGGAATTGTATTAAAGCGTTGTGGCATTAGGAAGATTGAGAACCACTGTTCTAAGGGCTGGGAAGGGAGAATCTACCCCATGTCTCTCTCCTGCCTCTGATAGTTTGCTGGCACTCCTTGGTGTTCCTCGGCAAGATGCATCACCACGACCTCTGCCTTCATCTTAGCATTCTCCCTGTGGTGTGTGTACCTGTTTCTAGATGTGTCTCTGTATCCAAATTTCCCTTTCATAAGGACACTGGTCATACTGGACAGGGTCACCCTAATGACCTCGTATAACTTGACTATGTGTGCAAAGACCATGTTAGCAAATATGGTCACATTCTGAGGTTAGGATTTCAATATATCTTTTGGCTAGGTGGTGAGGGGGTGGGATGAAATAGAATTTAATCCGTGACAGTGAATCTTGGAAGTGACATCCCATCACTTTTGTCATATTCTAATTATTAGAAGCAAGTCACTAGATCCAGCTCACACACAAGGCAAGGAGGTCACACATGGGCTTGGGTACCAGGAGGTTGACAGCACTGGGAGCCCTTCTAGAAGCCCTTCTGCACAAGTATCCACAAACACAGCTTCAATGAGTAGTCTATCGTCTGTTACACTCTACTGCTATTGGTTGTGAATTTATTTCTCCCTCCAGACTGCAGGCTTTCTAAAGCATGAGATTCATCACTAGAACATTTGTAGCCCCTTATCCTGGACCTTGTGTGAAGAAGTGATACGTACCCAGTCAATATTTATTGAATAAATGAATAAGTAAGTGGATTAATGAGAAGCAGATAATGTTTCTCTCTGTCAAAGGGAACAATTACTTCTAAAATCCATATCAGGAGAGTATCACAATAGGCCATTGCCATTGGGTGTCTGTGATGAAATGGATTCTCTCCTGCTAGCTGATCTTAGCTATTGATCAGCGAACTAAACACTTGTTTATTTAAGGGGAGGGAAGGCTGTGTCATCTGCATACAAAGAACGTGTAGAACAAAGTCAGATGTCTGATGAGTAATTTTCCCTGCCATTTAGGAAGACCCATGAGGTACATCTGTTTCAATCACTTTGATCAGAACTAAAAACAACCTCAGACATGCTGCCTAATGCTGCCTAATGCAGCCTCTCCTTGACAGGTGTAGAGGGAGTGATTATATTGTCGTGTTCCATCCCCAGAAGGAAGCAATGAATGAGAGCTCACATGACTGGCAGCTCCTGGAAGGGGGCGGGGAGGGAGCAGATCAGAGCAAACCAAATCCATGGAGCTGGCTGTGCATGGTGTATATGGAGCCCAGTGAGACCTGAGGCTAGAGCCTTAATCATGATTGTGTGCTTCCAAGAGGAATCAGACAATAGGATCATCCTGCTCCCCATACCCACGTGAAACACAGTGGATTAATGCTAGGGAGCCACATAGGAAGTGATATCTGTAGTGGGTGGGACTCTGGAGGTATGTATTTGATCTTGTCCCTGTTCCTAGCTAGTCTGCGACCTAAGGAGATCTACCTGAGCCTCAGTCTTTCCAACTGTAAAATGGGAATAATGGCCCTTGTGGAAAAATGGTACAGTGGACATTAACATATTATAATGTCTTGGCCTGCTGTGGTGGCTCACGCCTGTAATCTTAGCCCTCTGGGAGGCTGAGGCATGTGGATTGCCTGAGTTCAGGAGTTTGAGACCAGCTCAAGCAAGAGTGAGACCTCATCTCTACTAAAAATAGAAAAATTAGCCAGGTGTTTTAGCTAGTGCCTATGGTCCCAGCTACTCGAGAGGCCAAGGCAAGAGAATTTCTTGAGCCCAAGACTTTGAGGTTGCTATAGCTATGATGATACCCTGGCACTCTACCCAGGGCAACAGAATGAGAGTCTATCTCAAAAAAAAAAAAAAAAAAAAAACATATAATGTCTGTGGAAGAGCCCAGCCCATAGATGGTTCTCATAGCACATTTGGACAATCAGCTCCCTGTTGCCCCCATCAAGGTGGGTCTCTATTTGGAAAGTAGTTTGATAAGCTTTTCAGACAAGAATTTTGTTGACTGAATGACCAGGGAAAAACCATTGTGCCTTTTCTGTAGAGCTGTGTCATTAACCCTGCTTTGGGTGGCGTCTTGGCTTTGTCCTTTTATTGTGCATGTGTGCATACACGTGTGTGCTTGTGTGCACATGTGTGTGTATCCATGTGTTTGTGCATGCAGGAGTAAGTGCACATTCACACTTGCACATGAACATGAGTGTGCTCACTTCTCAATCTCTAGCAATTACTTGTGCTGTCACAGACTTTCATAATGGCATGTTCTCACTCACAGGCAGCAGCTAAAAAGTGGATCTTATGGAGGTTGAGAGTAGAAAGTAGACAAACAACTACCAGAAACTGAGGAGGGGGAGAGGCTGGGGACTGAGGGAGATTGGTTAATGGGTACAGAAAGATTGTCAGAAAGAAGGAGTAAGTTCCAATGCTTGGTAGCACAGCAGGGTGACTATCGTTAACAACAGCTGATTGTATATTTCAAAATAGCTAGAAGATTTGGAATGATAAATGCTGAGGTGATGGACATCCTAATTACCTGACTTGATCGTTACACATAGCATACATGCATCAAAATATCACATATATCCCATACATACGTACAATTGCGTACCAATGAAAAATGACTTTGATATTAGATATGCATTAAATCCTAGCAAAAGCAAGCTGATGATAAGGCAATTTGGGGGCTTGCGTTTAGCCCACCACTTGAAAAATCATCCATATGCACCCACCACTCATGTAGGATATTGTGTAATGTTTAAGAACAGACAGTTTGCATAGGGCCTGAGTTTTCATCTCTGCTCTCCCACTCGCATGTGACCTTGGGCAAGTTACTTGCCCTCTCTGTACCACATCTGTGAACTAGAGATAGCAATGGGCCCACCTCCTCGTGTTCTCTTGAGGATCACATGAGTTAGGCGTGTCTTGGGGTCACAGCCCACTGTTGGCCTCCTGGTCCTATATGGCCCACATTCTGCTTGGTTGGATGGCTCTGGGTGGCAGAGGATGACTTCCTTTCAACCTGCACCCTGGGGAGAGTAGCTTCATCTAGCCCTCAATACGCGGTCAGTGCAGGTTCAGCAGATGAAAATGAATGCGTATGAGTAAATGCAAAGAAATGCACCCACTCTAATGGAGTCCACTGAGGAAGGAAATACCCAGTCTGTGTGTGAAAGCTTCTAAAAAGCAGGACACATGCATTCATCGCTCTCAAGTGCAATGTTAATTACTCTTCCACCTTTCTCACGTTTTATTGATTACTTTTCACTTTCCAACATTGTTTCAATCAATCCCCTAATAATATTGATAAATGTATCAGGAATTATTACCTTTATCTTATAGACAAGGAAACAAACCATGGAAGTTAAGAGTTTTCCAGGCATGATGAAGGCAGGTACACCTGCACACCAGCCACCAGGCTCCTAACCTTATTTAAATACATGCTTAGTGTAAAACTCATTTTCCCTCCACAGGTGCCATCTAAGAGTATTTTGTAAGGAGGACACTGATGGAAATAGATCTCCTGTATGGTTTGGCTGGGGGATTGAATGTTCTTGTGCTGGGCAGAGCTGAACAGTTTATGGGGTGGGGGCAAGGGCTGGAAAACTGAACATAAGATGGCTTCCCCATCATGGCAAAGGCATGTCTAGTCTCAACACAACACTCACAAGGTCCAAAGCCTGGGGAAGCCATTCCCTTCTGGCCAACCCCCAAAAGCAAGACTCTGTGAAAATGTCTCTTTCTTCATCTTGTCAAAATCCACCTCCTGCATGACTGGGAAGCTGTCAGTGTGATCTATAACCCCCAGGCAGGCCTGGAATATGAGCTAAATTGCCTGAGTCACTAGCAATGATAGAGTCATTCTGTAGGAAATTGGAAATCAATTCTTGTCATCACTGTACAGAACTCCTTTATCAAGAGTTCCAGCTTACCTTCTTGTCATGCAACCAAGAAGGACTTGAAGGCCAATATGGCAACAGCAATAAGAGAAAGGGCCACGTGTGCATGCACGCAAGTGCATGTTGATCAAAAAACATTTCAACATACAAAGATCATGCTAAGTTTCCTCTGGCTGGTAGGAGACCCCAGCATCCAGAGGATGGAGATGTTATATCCAAGGAAAGGCTGAGGACCACATAAACTATGCATCCATTGTATAGTCAACTTGAACTTGACAATGAAATTTTCCTGGAGCCTGGCACATGCTCTGCTCCAGCAGAGAATCTCTGCCTGTGCTAAGGTAGTGCAAAACAAACAACAGTAATAGTGACTGTCCACCTTTGTGTAGTACTTTGACATTATCAAGGAGTTGTCATGTGGTTGTCCCAATTCATACCATTGCAGGGTTTCGGTTTGCTTTTGGTTTGTGATGCACTTTGCTTACATTATTTGAATTCTTGTTTTGTAGTCTGAGAGGCAATAAGATTCTAAGAATTATCCAAAAGATCTGAGTTCGGGTTCTAATTCTTATAATTCTCCTACATATAATATTGGGAAAGTGTTCAGTTTCCCTGAACCTCATTTTTCTCTTTTCCATAAAATGCAGAAAATAAAACAAACCATAGAGTTACCAATGAGGTTGTACATGGAGAAATGCCTTGTCACTTTGTAGTGATACATGATGATTGGTTACTGACATTGGTATAGCCAATTACCCATCAGGCAAATGGGTAAACTGAGCCCCAAACAAGTGAAATGACTTGCCTAAAACTAATTCATGTGAAAAATAAGAGGAATAACTAACATTTACCTTAGGTTTGTAAAATACCTGTCCAATGTGCATTTTGGAATAAGGATCTTAAGAAGTCATTGCCCTCTTTCTGCTAAGGAAGATGTTTGGAGACATTGGAGAAGTGCTCACTGTAGGATCAGTGGTCTTGGCCACTTGTCTGCCCTTCTTTGTGGTTCTCCTCATAAGTTCAGAATCATTCCGGAGAATTCTGAATATTACAGGCTCCTGCTATCAAATCCACCTCTATCATCACAATAGGAGCATGTTTGTGGGGAAAGGGAGACCTAACGGCTCCCTCACACCCACACTTACCAGTATCTCATTCTGCCAGCGCTCAATGATCTCTCAAAATTGTTGCTTTGTACCATTTACTTGGAGCCTGTTTCCTGCTTTCTTCCATGTGTCCTTCCATATGTGAATCTTGCCTCACAATCTGTTACTTCCCTTCAAGGTTGGGGCCCTACCTGTATCCTTGGGTGTCCAGGCTCTACACTATGGATTTGAGGTGCAAAGAGATGCCAAAATCACTTAGATGAGGATGAAGGTAATGAAGTGTTTC
Organism: Nycticebus coucang; assembly: GCF_027406575.1. Taxonomy (NCBI): domain Eukaryota; kingdom Metazoa; phylum Chordata; class Mammalia; order Primates; family Lorisidae; genus Nycticebus; species Nycticebus coucang. Next base: position 75,308,191 of record NC_069791.1, on the reverse strand, counting down.
CCTCTCTCCCTGAAGAGGCCAGGGCTGAAAGTCACGGATGTGGCAGATCATCTCATGACTATAGTTCTTCATGTAGGTATTCACCCCGAACACTGTGACCACATGGTCCTGCATTATTCTTGGGATTTCAGCAATACAGCTAGCAGAAAAGGAAAAGAGCCAAGTCTATCAGCTGTAGACCATTCAGCCCCTGAAGAGTTAGCCCAGGCTTTGTAATCATGGTGCAAGTGAATCGAGTGCACAGAGATCAAAGGAAACCCATGGTGGCAGGATGCCACCAAGAAGCAGGTGATGCTCCAGGTTAGGAGGGAGCAACTTCACAGTCTCAGGCATCAGGCCAGCCCATGACCCATGTACACAAGGGAAGCCCAAGAGAGAGAACAGGAGAGCAAAGAGAGTGTGACTCCACTTTCAGTGCTCATGTTCCACTGCTGAAAGCTTTCAAGACTTCCCACTCCTCCTTCCCAATCTGCCCACATCTGGGCCCAATGCTAAGAAAGCCTGGGCACCCCCAATATGGCATAGGTAGGAATTTTGAATCCCACAAGCCTTTGCTCACATGTGCACGAGAACACTCACCCTGGCCCCATCACCAGGTCACCTGCTATGGACTGAATCTTGTTCCCCCAGAATCCATATGTTGAAGCCCTACCCAATCCCCAGTGGGATAATATTTGGAGATGAGGCCTTTCGGAGATAATTAGGTCATTTAAATTTAAATTAGGTCATGAGGATGTGGCCCCCATGGTAGAATTGTATCTTGATAAAAAGACCTAACAAGATAGCTTGTTTTGTCTCTCCACAGTGTGAAAACACCCCAAGAAGGTGGCTGTCTGCGAGCCAGAAAAGAGTCCTTACCAGAACTTGGCCATGCTGGCACCCTGACCTTGAACTTGCCAGCCTCCAGAACTATGCGAAATAAATTTGTGTTGTTTAAGCCACATAGTCTATGGTATTCTATCATGGCTACCTGGGCTGATTATGACACCACCATAAGACTTCATGTCAGTCTTCTTTCCCTGCCGTCTCATGCCATGGTCAGACCAGCTTGGGAGCCTGATTTCCCCTCCCACCACCCAGAAAGCTGCATTATGTGAGTAATAAATTCTTTCATACTCTCTTATGCATGTGTAAAATCATCAGTCTTGACATTATCTGAGCCAAATGTTGGGGGGTAGGAGGACTCATCTCATGTTTGCAAGGTGACCACAATAGCTGACAAGCCCCCAGGAAGGATATCTGACTCCCACAGTCAAATAAGTCAGTGGTTCCAGCTGGACTGACACAAAGTGGAGGTCACAAATGACTAAACTTGGAAAGCTACATGTAACCTTGTGCTCCTACCAGACCAACGCTAGTGTGTACCCTCTGGTGCTCTGGGGCTAACTCAGGCAACTACAAGGGCAAAGACTACATGTAGAGGCACCTGGGAGGGGCTAAAGAAAGCAGAGGATTTGCTTGGTACAAAATATTCATGTAGAGAAATTTTCCCTCTAGGGAAAACTTAGGCATTGCCTCAACTATGCCTACCAGTAACCTTTGAAGCAAAACATTCAAGTTGCAAGCTGAGCTGAAACCGTAGATTTTTCTTCCCTAACTATTCTCAGCCTCGTGTGTCTTGCCTTCCTCTATTTTAGAGGTGAGAAAGCTAAAATATGCAATCTTTCAGTTGGGAATAACACCATGACCTAGTTTTAGACACAGAGGTATAAACAGCAAGTTACTAGGGAAACCAGCCCCTCCAGGTTGAAAAGACAAAGCCCATCAAATAAAAATCCTTTTGTCTCTTTCTCCTTCTTCCTGCCTGGAATGGAGAGGCAAAGCAGTGAAATATAGCAGCCACATTGTGACCCTGAGGATGGAAGACATATGCTAAGGATGATGGAGGAGAAGGAGAGAAGGACCTGAACTAGCCCTGGATTTCTCTCCTGTGAACTTCTGGTTACGTGGGGAAAATAAACTCTTGCTTGGTTAAGCCACTGTTGTTGATTTACTCACAGGTAAGCAGCTTCCTAATTGGCACATCAGTGAAGCTTGAGAAGAACCCCACAATAGCTGATCACAATCATAGTCTGTAGTATCAGATGGACCTTAATCTGCATCTCATCACCTTCTTACAAACAGGGTGAGCTTGGGCACATTACTTATCTTCTAACCCCTTAGTCTCCTTATCTGAACAGTGAATATGATAACACTACCCACTTCAACGAATGGGCATCAGACTGAAATGCAAAGCGCTCAGCCCAGGATGTGGCACAGAGTCAGTCCTCAGTAAATGCAGGGTATTTCTGTTAAACTGGTTGTTTCGTTAAGGTCTATGCTCCATTTTCTTTGAAGGAACAATTATGGATCCACTAATTATACCTTTTTCTTCTTTTCATTTTTCAACCATTTAAGGGCTTCTGTGAAGCCAGGATATTCATGTTTGGAGGTCAGTGGGTCACATGAGTGAGTCTCTAAAGACTCACTGAAAGAGACTGTGAAACTGTCAGTTGTTGCCCCTTCCTTAAAATTAAGAGCAGAGACAGATCTTTAAAAGGGCTTTGATTGGGTCCCCAGAGGAGTGTCAGGCTCAGGCCCCTGTGTTCTTAGGGCCAGTGGACTGGGCTAGTTTTCCATTTAGAAAGCAAAGAGAGCAATTTAGGGAGCAAAATATCAGAGGCATCGGAGAATCCCTCCCACAGCCCCTTTTCAATAAAACCTCACTAACAGATGATTGAAGCTTTCTTTTCATAACCATGGAGCTTCAAATGCAAATCCACTGGGGACAGGAGATACATCAGCCCAAATTCTCTTTAAAGTGTAGATGACTGGTATAAGTGTTTTTCTGAAAAATAGTTTCAATGCAGTGGTGCAAGGTAGAAAATATGAGTGCAAGAAGAGGCAGCCAGGAGCTCAGTGACACACTTTGCAATGTTCTCAATCTTGCCAGGACTTGGTCCTCTATGTTAGTCCCATAATAAACTCTGAAAAACATGTTCTGTCCCTGTAGCATTTTCCAGGCTTGAGACTCACTGGTCTTCCTCACCCAGAGACCATCAGACAAGTGGGGGACAAAAAGCCGATGGCTCCATGCTGGACAAGTGCTCAGTCACCTCCATAACACCAGGGCACAGTGGTGCCTTCCACCTTTCATCTGGGGACCATCACAATAAGGCTTGCCTATGGACGTGCTGTGGCCTGCACACCACACATCCACATCTACCTGATGATGTCCACTAGGGCCACTGGATCCACCAGGCTGGTGGGGCTGGAGCAGAGTGTCCACCTGGCACTCATGACTTGCTGGTAAACCCTCACCCATAGCTGCCAAGCTCTGAACCAGGAGACAAGCCTCTCTTTCTTGGGAAAGCAGAAATCCCCTCTCTTTAAACCAGGGATGCAGGTACACATACACACATACACACACACTCTGAAACACAATCTCATTTGAGCTTCACAACCATGAAACAGTTTGGGTGTTGCAGGACCAAGGAGTCTGTCCGCCTGTCAGCCAAGCCAATCCACAGAGAAGCGGGTGAGAGATCAACAATTTCACTTTTATTTACAGAAAAGCCCAGGATTCCAGGGAACAGTGAAGATATCACCTCAAAGAGCCGTTCCGCTCTCCTGTTTCCCTTTGTTACTTTTATTCTCACAATAAAAGTAAACATCAGCAATGTTATTAATCATCATCATACACATCAAACAGATTCCCCATCATAGGTACAAAGGTACACGATATCTTCCTGTCTTAAAGCAGTTATATCTTCAAAGCATTTTTACTCTAGACTAAATTTATAGCTAGTCAACACTTCACTGGGTGCACAGAGTGTCCTGGATCCTTGACCGGTACTGTGGAGTCTAGTTCTTAAACTTGTCTATGACAGTAGGCTTTGAAAGTGAATAAACAATCTCCAGATATCAGCATGTAGGCTCGTCAGGCCTTGTTAGGGCCTCACCAGGAGTGAAATGGCCATTTAACTGGGCAAATATTATCCCAATGAATGGATGATAGAACTGAGGCTCAGGAAGTTCAAATAACTTAGCCAAACACAACCCAACTAGGAAATGTAGGCCCAGGCTGTTGCAGTGTCCACTCTCTGAATTGCTACACAATCTCCCTAACTAACTCCCTCCGCTCAGTACAGAGGATGGTAGAGGCCACCTCAACAGCAGCAGGGAGATTTTTATTTTTTGAGTGAGGAGCTGTTTACAATAGTCGCTGCCTCTGTAAGCCTTCTCCTCTGGATGAAAAAGTATCTGCTTGGCAAGCCTGCCCCACAGATGGCCACAGCCAAATGCTTAACAGCTTCAGTTCTACACTCGATTGCGAGCGATGAAGAAAAACAATGGAATCCTTAAACTGTGAAGGAGCCTGCCTGGCTTCAGCACATTCCTTTGTGACCATATTCAAGATGTGTGCAATGCCGACTTTCAATAATTTTTAGTGTGTTATTTTCTAGAATCTTTGAAGTTTCTCTCATGGAGAAAACATTTTCTTAAGTTATAGGCTTTTTTAAAATGCAAAATATGGGAGCCTTATGATCTGAAGTCTCACGGCTCATAAATACTTGTGCAGAAGTGGTAGCCAGGCCTGGAAGGACTTTTCCCTGTTCTCCAGGAGAAATCAAAGCAGCTTGCGACCCAGCTACCAGGGCCCATGACGGGCAAGAGACTTGCTGTCTGCAGGGCTCCCAGGCTCCTCTGAGGGACCAGTAAGACAGAGGCTACGGACAAAGACACTTTCCCTGTCCCAGGGTCAATAAGGACCGATTTATATGGGAATCAAGGCTGCACACAGAATTTCTTGTTCATGCATCTCCCTGCCCTTCCTTTCCTTGAAGCACTGTCTTGCACCCAATGGCAAATGACAAATAATCTTTCTCAAATGACATTTCCAATCCAGTGTTCACTTTTTAAGAACCTTCCTGGGCTCTCTAGATCTGTTGTATGAAATAAAAATTCCCCAATACCAGGCCCAAGTGCCTACTCATCACCTCCCTGTGAAGCCACCCATGGTGGTAGCACCGTGAGCGTCCATCTCACTTGTCCTCTGTGCCTCTGCCTGAGCACTTCCTTCACTTCCATGCCCAGTGGCTGACTCAACTCCCCAAGCCTTCCTTGGTCCGGCTTATATGAGGGCTTCCTCTACCATGGTGTTTGTGAAAATGATGTCTGAGGCTTAGGAATTAGGCAGACCTGACTTTGAACCTCATCTCTGGCACTTGGGTGGCTGCTCAAACATTTTGGATAAGGTGGTGATGAGAACTAAAACCCATGAGAGACATGTGCAGTGGCAGGTGTGGGCTGGCACCATGGAGACATTTTATCATGACTGGGTGAAGACACCTGAGCACTTACTTCCATCTACGCTCTGGAAAGAGACAAAGTGCCATAGAGCTGGAGGAGCTTTTACTGAAAGTCTCTCCCTTTTGGTAAAGATGCTTGAATGCATATGATACATATATTGTTGACATTTCCAGGGAGCCTGGCCTACCTCACCTGACATTCTCCTTCACTCCTTTCTTTCTTCCCACTGAGACTGGTGGACTGGGAACTTGCCATGCTTCCTCTCCAGTCTTTCCCCAGGCATGTTTTCATTTCTTTTGTATCTTCCATGGGCTAAAAAACCCTATTGTAAGTCAGGGCAGGTTGTCAGCAGGGCACACAGGACTGAGGCCATGCTGGTCAGAAGGGAAAAAGAAGAAAGTGAAATCTGAGGGAATTAGGGCAGGCCCAGGGTCCTGAAACCTCACAACAGAATTTGGTCCCAGTAGCAGAGCAGGCCAAGAGCTAGGATCCAAAAGATTGTCACAAAGTCTGGCTGGTTCCCAGTGGGGCCACACCATCTGGCAGTCTGGTAGGGCCCAGGGATAGTCCCTGCTTGCCAAAACAAACAAATAAATGAACAGATGAATGGATTGCTAAGTTCTGGATCTCCCAGAGCACACTAGCCACTTCCTGCTTCTGAACAACATGGAGATACATTCAACAAACTAGATTTTACCCAGGCACTTTGAAATATGAAGGTCAAGTTTCTTAAATGACCTTCTGTCCCATAGTACATGGCTGGAAGTGGATCCTGCTTCTAGACAGATACAGGGGATGGTGGGGACTCGGGAGGGCTGCAGAGTAAGAGAACCAATGAGGGCATCTCAAGGAGAAGCCAGTAGGCCAGGAGGTTAAGACATTCTCTACCCCTCAGGAGCCAGCTACCTATGTAACCAACTCCATGGGGTGAATTGAGCTCAAACCCCATGGGGTGAGGCTGCTATTGGCATTCAGAGGAAGTACAATGTAGTTAGGGGCTTGTCTTAGTCAGCTTGGGTTGCCACAAAAAAATATCAAAGACAGAATAATTTATCAATTCCCAGAATGGATGGTTAAAACAACAGACATTTACTTCTCACAATTCTGGAGGCTGGGAAGTTATCAGCATGATTGGGTTTGGGTGAGAGTTCTCTTCCTGTCATGCAGACAGCCAACTTCTCACTGCATCCTGCATGGCAGAGATAGAGAGGGTTCTGGTCTCCTCTTATTATAAGGACACTAATCCCACAATGAGGACCCCACCCTCATGACTTAATCTAAATCTAATTACCTCCCCCAAAGGCCCTACCTCCAAATACTAGGAGTTAGGACTTCAACATTTAAGTGTGGGGGAAGCACAAACGATCAGTCCATAACAAGGGTTAAACAGAGAACTTATGTGCAAGGAACAATCCAGAATTAGCACAGTGCACAGAACAGACTAATTTCAGACTACTTCACTGGAAGGGAAGGTGCCTACAATTTAATGTGTAGACTAGTTTAGCAGATAGCAATAGACTTGGGGTCTTTTTTTATTATGCTTTCTTCTGATAATAGAATATATCCTACTTTCAAAGAAATTTCCATATGGTACAGAACCCATCTCCCTCTTTTGGAGTCCTTATGAGACTTGAGTTATGTAATTAGACTAGTCCAACCCCTTTGCTAGAGTGATTGGTTGACAGAGGGTCACATGAACCAAGATGAACCAATGGAAGTCATCCCTGGGACTTTGGCTGGAGCTGTTGGGGGAAGAGGAGTCCTCCCACTTCACTAGTATTCCCCAGCTATGGACAGTGTAGGTCCATAGCTGCTGGAGGCCATCCTTACCAATATTTGGAGAGAATCTTCCTAAGGATGAAAACTACCCAGGCGAAAAGAACCAAGATAAAGAAATTCCTGATGACTGGTAAGTGAAATCCTGGATGCAACAGTACGCGAAGACCATGTTCATCTCCCTTCGGGGCAGGTGTTCATATCCTGGGGCATGAGCCCTTAACTTGTTTTTCTTTTAATTCACGTTTCTATTACTTACTACATATAACCAAATCCCCCTGACATACACCACACCTGGCTCATTGGCTTGGCCAATCTGAGATTCATTTTTTAGGTGTCTTGCCTTCTTCCCTGGGTGCTAAACAGCACTGCACAGAAGCACCACCAGCACAGAGTGGGAAGCTCACAGTACTGCCCAAGTTGGGCTATACCTTGGCACAATGAAAAACACCCAGAATTTGGCATCAGGCAGACTGTATTCAAGCATTCATCCTTCCATTCACCAGCTGTGTGACCTGACCCAGTTATAACATTATCACTTAGGCCTTCTTTTTCACATCTAAAAAAAAAAAAAAATGATAATAACATCTACCTCATGGGCTTTTTGTGAAGTTTTAATGAGCTTGGGAATATAAAGGACTCGATCCCATGTGTAGTACACAGCAGTTATCTGATAAATGGCAGCAATTTTATGTCTCCATGGTATGCCTATACTCATGTGATCAGTACAGGGAACAGGGACATTATAGATTATTCAGATATGTATGTGAGGCCCTCTAAAGAGCATTTCCATCAACAGTTTTCATGTTCTCCCACATCTTGGTGTGTGGTTTTTTTTTTTTTCTTTTTTAACCCAAACTGGTAAATATCAATCAAATCACCACAGAGATAGGAAATAAGGAGGAAAATCATAGGCCCATAGCCTCTGGGTGGGGGAGGTTGGACCCAGGAAGGCAACTGGGGCCACTGCCTCCTCTTTTTGGATAGAGAGTTGGGTATCAGAGGTCCTATCTCTCCCTGAAGAGAGTCCTTACTCTCTGCATGTGACACCTGCCAAGTCTGAACCTCATCTCCTGTCTTCCCCCAGCCCCCGCACAGAGGCAGTGTGGAGTAGAGGTGCTCAGCAAGGAGTCTGGAAACCCAAGTTCTATGCTGGGGGCAGCAGTACCTTTGCAGTTGACTGCTATTTTCCGGGCTTAGTTTCCCAGTTTGTAAACAGGAAATGCAAATCAGATGGTCTCTAAGGTCCTTTCCCACTAGGAGCCTTTGTCTCTGTGAGTTTATAGAGACCAACCATAATTAGCACTCCCTCTACTTTGTTTCAAAATAATGGCCCCTCCTGAACCTCCCAGCAGGTCTTCCTCTAGGAGCTGCAGCCCATATTCTGCTGGATTGATAGAGGCAAGTATAGACCAAGCATGATTTTGTCCTGCTGGAGCCAGTATTCAGGGGTGTCCAAGGATAGGGAAGATTACCAGTGACATGGTTCTCAGACTGTGGGCCCCAGGCATATGGTATTCACCTGGGAACCCCCTAGAGATGCAAATGCTGAGGCCTCAGTCTGGGCCTGCTAAGGATGGGGCTTGGGAAACTATGTTTTGCAAGCCTTCTAGGTGATTCCAATACACGCTAAAGTTTGGGAACCACTGGGGCAGTCTAGAGCTGCACTACCCAATATGATGGCCCCTATGCGTGGCTATTTAAGTTTAAATTAGTAAAAAGTAAACAAAACTTGAAAGTCCGTTCCTCACTGCTCATCAGCCCCATGTGGCAAGCTGCTACCATAATTGGAAAGTGCAGAAATAGAATATTTCTATCATTGTGGAAAGTTCTATTAGGCAGCACTGGTCTGGACAAGTCTTGCTTCTCATAGTGGAGTCTGTAACCCAATGGCACTGGCTTCAGCAGGAGTTTGTTGGAAATGCAGAATCTCCTACCCTGCACTAGAACTGCCGAGTCAGAACCTACAACTTAACAAGAGCCCCAAGCCATTGGAATGAACCCTAATGTCTGAGCAGCAGTGGGCAGAACAATCCAGAACAGAAGAGCTGAGATGGCTGCCCTAATGCTGCTAACACAGAGTATAATAGCATAACATTTGCCACGACATTAGCAGAGTCCATCAGTGCTAGGACACAACACCACAGCCACCATGAAGCCCAACATTACAATCATCATACATCCAGACAACACGTGGGCTTCCAAACAGCTCAACATCTCTATCAACACAGTCATAGTCACCACGGCCTCCATAAGCAACAACGACATTGTTGTGACCACACAAATGAGGTCATGGCTACCTACAATGCACTATTATACCTACAATTGCCAGAATTGCATTACTGCCCTGTATATATATCCTAGCCTCCTCTTGTCAGCTGCACCATAACTGGGGTCCACAATGGACTTAGGAAATGGGGTTTCTCCAGAAACCTATGCCATGGGATTCAGCGCCATGAGTTCTCGATGGCCATGTGGTTTGCAAAGTCTGCTTATGCTGTCTAGTGCCTAACCATGGCTTAAATTGACATTGAGAATCAGGATCCTGGTGTTGCCATCAAAAGTCTCCTTGTCAACAATCCTGCAAACCCAGACTGAGAGTTCACTGTTGGCCTCAGAGAAGGGGCACCCAACAAGATTATCATCCAGACCCACAGAGAGGCTGTAGACATCTAAGTAGGAAATGTGTGTTACCCCCAACTCAGCTTTGAGGAGAACACACAGCAACCAAGCCATCTAAAGATTGCCACACCACAAGACTGTTAACTGATCTCGAGAGGTTCTTGAAAGGGGTGTCAATGGCCAAGACAAATAAACAACAATGATGTTTTTTACAAGGCAACTAATAAAATAGAAACACTGTTGCGGTTGGTTTGGTTTTCCCTATTTCTAGGCCTCTTGGCTGCATTCTCTCAAATATGACCCATGAAAAGATAATAGCATCAATTAATCCCTGCATTACAGTTGTGATAAGACCAGGACTTCATGCAAGCTGGCCACTGGCAGGTTCACAATACTGGTGGGCAACTTTTAGAGGGTTCTGGCACTAGCTGAGGCTCATCACTAGTCTCAGAACAGCAATTGTAAGTTGCCCTGGGCCAGAAACCCTACTCTCAAACCCTGCATTCCTGTTCTCTGATGTATAAACAAATCCAAAGACATCCCCCATCCTCAAGTGACCTTAAATGAGATCCTCCCTTGTATTCTTTTCAGCTCTATTTTAGCAATTAAAGTCAACATGAAGAGGAGCACAGGCTCTGGAAGAATGGGGTGTGAGGGCCGGCTCAGCTGCTTGGAAGGAAGGCCTCATGGTGTTGCAGTTACTACAGCTGTAAAATGAGTCACCCCACAACTTAGCAGCCATCAAACACCCATCTGTTATGCTCACACATGCTGTGGGTTAAGAGTTAAGACAGAGCACAGGGGGATGGATTGTCTCTGTCCTGTAATGTCTGAGGCCTCAGCTGGAAGGTCAAATAGCTGGAGCTGAACAGCTGGGGCTCCTCTGGCAGATCTGTCTGTCTCTGTGTGGTCTCTCCTTTTGACCTCTTCTGCATGCAGGTTTCTCAGGGTTTCCACAACACGTGCCCAGAGGGAGAGAAAGAGACAGATCAAGAAGCTTTACTGCCTGGGTTGACCCAGCCTGGAAAGTCACACTCCCTCCCTTTGAGGTTTGCTTTTGACTCAGCCACTAAAATTTCCACCCAGCTTCAAGGGTCAGGAACATGGACCCCACCCCTCAGTGGAGGGCCATCAATGTTACCCCGCAAGAACAGCATGGGGTGGGGTATGTACTTGTGTTGTGTGATCATTGGGAAAATACAATCTGCCCCAATAACGTCTTCTCTAAAGAGCCCATAGGCTCATTAAGCACTGTGATAGCCATAACATCATTCAGGTAACACAAAGTGATGCCCTCAAATACCCCTGTCTAGCTGGGACTAGAGCATTCTCATTCAAGAGGGACTGTGATAAAGAGGAGTTGCCAGAGAGGAAAGAGAAATAAAGTTGTGAGAAAATTAGGAAAGAAGAGACAGACAGATGGACAGACAAGGATGGGTGGGGGGAGAACTTTGCAAATAGTCCTGGGCTGATATTTTGGTGGCAGACATCACAACAGCTGTAATTTGAATGGAAGTATAGGAAGACACTTGAATTTTTTTTTTATTTTTTGCTTTTTTTCTCTTGAAAAAAAAAAATTTCTTTCCCATCCCAAATCCAAGATGCATTCATCCCTTTAAACAATCATGTATTTATCCTACAACTATTTGTGGAGAGCTTAGTGCATGCCAGGCATTATGGAAAACAGAGATGAACAAGACCTGGGCTTGGCTCTCAAGGGGAAGTAAAGCACACACTTCATGTAAGTGGCCCAAAGTGGGTACAGACGAAGAAAGCTGGCAAATGGCACACTCACACCCCTCCCCTCTGCCCCCTGCCATTTTCCCAGGTTGAATCTGACTCTTGAAAAGCAACCCCTACTGACAAGGGCAGCCATCCTGCTCTGAAAGCCCACACCAGCACAGCCCTCAATGGCCACCAGGGAAGAACGCCAGGCCCTGGACAGCTGGGCGGCTTTGCAGTCCCCTCTTCTCCCTCCTTGTTGGCTCCTCTGGCCCCTGCCTTTTCTCCAGTCTCTGCTTCCCCACCAGTGGGGTTTAACATTTTCTAACACTCCCTGCAGGGTTGAAGTGCAGCTGTTACTGCCATTTGGAATTGCTTTTTCCCCAAGGCTCAGCGCTCTCTTGGAAACAACCACAGTGCCATCTGCCGGTGAAAGTTGGACATTCCACTCGCTGCAAACTTCACTCTGGGTTGGTGATGTTCCGTGGCTCCTGGGACATCCTTCCAAAGAACTCCCCGCTCTGCCTGGATCACACGTGGGCATTCCTGTGATGAAGATCAAGTCCTCAGGAATCCTGGGTCTTCAAAGGGAAAAGAAAAGAGAAAAGGAGAAGGGAGGGGAGGGGAGGTGGGAGGAGAGGGGAGGGGAATGAATGCTCAGGGTCATTTCTGTAGGGAAAGGGAAGGAAAAAGGAGATGACAGGAGGGGAGTGGGGAGGGGAGGGGAATGGATGCTTAGGCCCATTTCTGCATGGAAAGGGAAGGGGAGGCAACAGGAGGGGAGAGGAGGAGAGGGAAGAGAAGGGAAGGCAAGGCAAGGCTCAGGCCCCTTTCTGCAGGTCTAGCCTGGAGTGAAACTCTGGCAGCAGAGACTCACCCTGCCATGAGACAGCAGTAGCCTGGACTTCCCTCACCAGATGCAGGTTCACTGGCAGGGGAGTGATGCTTGGAAAAACCAGAAGGGAGTGTGGCCACTACCCAGCTTGGAACTCAGTCTACATACAAGCTTCCTGTCCAAGGGGCAGGGCGTGGGGGAGAATTAAGAAAACAACAGATGTTTACATGTATGTGTAATATATGTGTATGCCTGATATTTTCTCAGAAAGTAATTTATTGTGTTAGAATAGTTATGAGTTTCTAGACATGCTTACTCATTTTTCTAGATTTTCTAGATCTGTTCCTTCAACACATACTTTTTAGTACCAGACAATAATCTTGACACTAAGAAGACCAAATACAAGAATACCAAAATTCCTGCCTTCTTGGAGACAGGGAGCAAACAAAATACCTAAGAAAATGACATTGGGTATTAGGAGGTGCTACAAAAAACAATGACAGCAACAGAAGGTGACGGGGAAAGACAGGTGTGGTGCCTTTGTAAATAGGGTGTCAGGGAAGGCTGGAGTTGGTGAAACATTAGCTTCTGGAGGGAGAGAATCCCAGGTAGAGGGAACAGGCAGAGAGTGGCATGTGCCTACTGGGTTTGAGGACCATTGAGGAGCCTACATGGCTGGGATGAAAATGCAGAGGCAGCTGAGATTTCTGAAAATTCTACAGAAATTTGAAGGGCATTGAATGAACTTTGACTCTGATGAAAGGGGACTCTTGCGGGGTTTTAAGAACATGGTCTGACTTACATGTTAACCCCTGTACACATGCTGCTGCATATTAAAGATGAAAGGAAGGGCACAGCCTCAGGGACGGGGGCAGAATGAGGAGGCTGTTGCAATAACTCAGGCAAAAGAAGAATGTGCGGTAAGAGCTGTGCCACCCAGACCTCCATAAGAACTGCACCACGACCATGATCAGTGCCAGCCCGGACCTCGGTAAGAGCTGCGCCGCGACCCCTGACCCATGACCCATGCCCACCAGGCCTCTGCACACCTTGACCAGGAACTGCAGGAGCCACACAACCCCACGTCCTCCCTCCTGTACCTTCCCTGCCTCCACACCAGCCTGCTCATCTGGCAAGGGACTCTGGTAGCCACATGCCCTCCAGAGCCATCCCTGCCTCTGTGCGGAGCCCTTCTTTTGGCCAGAGACTGCTGGAGGCTTGGGCTTTCTGTGCCAAAGTCACTGGGTGCCAGGCATTCCCAGAACCCTGTGCACCACCCCCGGCCCTGTTGCTGGATCCGGGTGTGTCACACTCCGGAGCTGCTTGCACAACCAGAATTCCCTTGCTGGGGCAGCCCCAGAGGAACTACACAGGGTCACTCCCAGAAACAATAGAGGGATCCTGCTGGGGTCTAATCTTGGAGGAATACCTCCCCAACTCTGAGGACGGTTAGAGGCAACAGTGAAAAACAATCATGAGGCAAAATCAACAGAAAAACTCTGGAAATATGAATAATCAGAGTAGATCAACTCCCCCAAGGATCAATGGGGCAGACACAGCACAAGATCCCATGCACAAACAAATAGCTGAGATGTCAGAAATCGAATTCAGAATCTGGATAGCAAATAAGATCAAATTAGAATTCCAAGCAGTAACCCAAAAGATATCTCAAGAATTCAACAAATTCAAAGACCAAATGACCAAAGATTTTGACATATTGAGACAAGAAGTTGCAGCCCTCAAAGATCTGAAAAACACAGTAGAATCCCTCAGTAACAGAATGAAGCAAGCAGAAGAAAGGATTTCTCACATTGAAGACAAAGCTTTTGAATGCTCCCCAACTATCAAAGAGGAAGAGAAATGGAGGGCAAAAACAGATCACTCTCTCAGAGAGCTCTGGGATAATTCAAAGAAAACCATTATTCGTCTTATAGGGATCCCCGAAAGCGACAAAGTGGCTTCACAAGGCACAGAGTCTTCTACACGAGATTATGAAGAACTTTCCAGACATGCCAAGGGATTCTGAAATTCAGATAACAGATAGTTTCAGAACTCCAGCATGACTTAACCCAAATAACACATCCCCCAGACACATCATAATCAACTTCACTAAAGTTAATATGAAGGAGAAAATTCTGAAAGCATCTAGACAAAAGAAAACCATCACCTACAAGGGGAAGAATATTAGAATAACTGCAGATCTCTCTGATGAAACCTTTCAAGCTAGAAGAGGTTGGTCATCGACTTTTAATCTCCTAAAACAAAAAAACTTTCAACCCAGAATCCTATACCCAGCTAAACTGAGTTTCATTTATGATGGACAAATTAAATATTTTAATGACATTCACATGTTGAAGAAATTTGCCACAACTAAACCAGCTCTCCAGGATATGCTCAGACCTATCCTTCATAAAGACCAGCATAACCCTCCACCACAAAAGTAGACCCACCCAGAAATTTTTGATCAAATTCCGACTTCCACAGTTGCAAAAGGATTAAAAATGTCCACCGGACTCTCAAAAGGCTTATCAATATTCTCAATTAATGTGAATGGTTTAAATTGTCCTTTAAAGAGGCACAGGTTGGCTGACTAGAAACAAAAACTCAAGCCAGATATCTGCTGCATAGAAAAATCTCATCTTACATTAAAAGACAAATATAGACTCAAGGTGAAGGGATGGTCATCTATACTCCAGGCAAATGGAAAGCAGAAAAAAGCAGGCATTGCAATCCTATTCACAGATGCAATAGGCTTTAAATCAACCAAAATAAGGAAGGATAAGAATGGACACTTCATATTTGTTAAAGGTAATACTCAATATGATGAGATTTCAATTATTAATATTTATGCACCCAACTAGACTGTACCTCAATTTGTAAGAGAAACTCTAACAGACATGAGCAACTTTATTTCCTCCAGTTCCATAGTAGTTGGAGATTTTAACACCCCTTTAGCAGTGCTGGATAGATCCTCCAAAAAGAAGCTAAGCAAAGAAATATTAGGTTTAAACTTAACCATTCAACATATGGACTTAACAGACATCTACAGAACATTTCATCCCAACAAAACTGAATACACATTCTTCTCATCAGGCCATGGAACATACTCCAAAATCGACCACATCCTAGGCCACAAATCTAACCTCAGCAAGTTTTAAAAAATAGAAATTATTCCTTGCATCTTCTCAGACCATCATGGAATAAAAGTTGAACTCAATAACAACAGGAACCTGCATACCCATACAAAAACATGGAAGCTAAACAACCTTATGCTGAAGGATAGATGGGTTATAGATGAGATTAAGAAGGACATCACCAAATTTTTGAAACAAAACAACAATTAAGACATGAATTATCAGAACCTCTGGGATACTGCAAAGGCAGTCCTAAGAGGGAAATTTATAGCACTGCAAGCCTTCCTCAAGAAAAAAGAAAGAGAGGAAGTTAATAACTTAATGGGACATCTCAAGCAACTGGAGAAGGAAGAACACTCAAACCCCAAACTCAGCAGAAGAAAAGAAATAACCAAAATCAGAGCAGAATTAAATGAAATTGAAAACAAAAGAATTATACAACAGATCAATAAATCCAAAAGTTGGTTTTTTGAAAAGATCAATAAAATAGATAAACCTTTGGCCAACCTAACCAGGAAAAAAAGAGCAAAATCCCTAATTTCACCAATCAGAAATGGTAATGATGAAATAACAACAGACCCCTCAGAAATTCAAAACATCCTTAATGAATACTACAAGAAACTCTACTCTCAGAAATACGAAAATCTGAAAGAAATCAACCAATACCTAGAAGTACACCACCTACCAAGACTTAGCCAGAATGAAGTGGAAATGTTGAACAGGCCTATATCAAGTTCTGAAATAGCATCAACTATACAAAATCTCCCTAAAAAGAAAAGCCCAGGACCAGATGTCTTTATGTCAGAATTCTACCAAACCTTTAAAGAAGAACTAGTACCTATATTACTAAACCTCTTCCAAAATATAGAAAAAGAAGGACTATTACCCAATACATTCTATGAAGCAAACATCACCTTGATCCCCAAACCAGGGAAAGACCCAACAAGAAAAGAAAATTATACACCAATATCACTAATGAATATTGACGCTAAAATACTCAATAAGATCCTAACAAACAGAATCCAACAACACATCAAAAAAATTATACACCACGACCAAGTGGGATTTATCCCAGGGTCTCAAGGCTGGTTAAATATATGTAAATCTATTGAATAAATGTAATTCAGCACATAAACAAACTAAAAAATAAAGACCATATGATTTTCTCAATTGACACAGATAAAGCTTTTGATAATATCCAGCATCCCTTCATGATCAGAACACTTAAGAAAATTGGCACAGAAGGGACATTTCTTAAACTAATAGAGGCCATCTACAGCAAACCCACAGCCAATATCATACTGAATGGAGTTAAATTGAAATCATTTCCACTTAGATCAGGAACCAGGCAAGGTTGCCCATTGTCTCCATTGCTCTTTAACATTGTAATGGAAGTTTTAGCCATTGCAATTAGGGAAGAAAAGGTGATAACAGGTATCCACATAGGGTCAGAAGAGATCAAACGTTCACTCTTTGCAGATGATATGATCATATATCTGGAAAACACTAGGGATTCTACTACAAATCTTTTAGAACTGATCAAGGAATACAGCAATGTCTCAGGCTACAAAATCAACACCCATAAATCTGGAGCCTTCATATATACCAACAATAACCAAGCCGAAAAAACATTCAAGGACTCTATTCCTTTCACAGTAGTGCCAAAGAAGATGAAATATTCGGGAGTATACCTAACAAAGGATGTGAAAGATCTCTATAAAGAGAACTATGAAACTCTAAGAAAAGAAATAGCTGAAAATGTTAACAAATGGAAAAACATACCATGCTCATGGCTGGGAAGAATCAACATCATTAAAATATCCATACTACCCAAAGCAATATATCATTTTAATGCAATTCCTATTAAAGCTCCATTGTCATATTTTAAAGATCTGGAAAAAATAATACTTCGTTTTATATGGAATCAGAAAAAACCTCGAATAGCCAAAACATTACTCAGCAATAAAAACAAAGCAGGAGGAATCACACTACCAGACCTGAGACTGTACTATAAATCCATAGTGATCAAAACAGCATGGTACTGGCACAAAAGCAGAGAAGTAGATGTCTGGAACAGAATAGAGAACCAAGAGATGGATCCAGCTACTTACCGTTATTTGATCTTTGACAAGCCAATTAAAAACATTCAGTGGGGAAAAGATTCCCTATTTAATAAATGGTGCTGGGTGAACTGGCTGGCAACCTGTAAAAGACTGAAACTGGACCCACACCTTTCACCATTAACTAAGATAGACTCTCACTGGATAAAAGATTTAAACTTAAGACATGAAACTATAAAAATACTTGAAGAAAGTGCAGGGAAAACTCTTGAAGGAATCGGCCTGGGTGAATATTTTATGAGGAGGACTCCCCAGGCAATTGAAGCAGTATCAAAAATACACTACTGGGACCTGATCAAACTAAAAAGCTTCTGCACAGCCAAGAACATAGTAAGTAAAGCAAGCAGACAGCCCTCAGAATGGGAGAAAATATTTGCAGGTTATACCTCTGATAAAAGTTTAATAACCAGAATCCACAGAGAACTCAAACGTATTAACAAGAAAAGAACAAGTGATCCCATCTCAGGGTGGGCAAGGAACTTGAAGAGAAACTTCTCTAAAGAAGACAGACGCACGATCTACAAACACATGAAAAAAAGCTCATCATCCTTAATCATCAGAGAAATGCAAATCAAAACTACTTTGAGGTATCACCTAACCCCAGTAAGAGTAGCCCACATAACAAAATCCCAAAACCAGAGATGTTGGCATGGATGTGGAGAAAAGGGCACACTTCTACACTGCTGTTGGGAATGCACACTAATACGTTCCTTCTGGAAGGATGTTTGGAGAATACTTAGGGACCTAAAAATAGACCTGCCATTCGATCCTATAATTCCTTTAGGTTTATACACAGAAGACCAAAAATCACAATATAACAAAGACATCTGTACCAGAATGTTTATTGCAGCCCAATTCACAATTGCTAAGTCATGGAAGAAGCCCAAGTGCCCATCGACCCACAAATGGACTAGCAAACTGTGGTACATGTATACCATGGAATATTATCCAGCCTTAAAGATGGAGACTTTACCTCTTTCATGTTTACATGGATGGAGCTGGAACATATTCTTTTTAGCAAAATATCTCAGGAATGGAAGAAAAAGTATCCAATGTACTCAGCCCTACTACGAAGCTAATTTATAGCTTTCACATGAAGGCTATAACCCAACTATAGCACAAGAATATGGGGAAAGGGCCAGGAAGGGGAAGGGAGGGGGGAGGTTAGGATGAAGGGAGGGAAATGGGTGGGGCCACACCTACATCTTAGAATGGGTATAGGCGAAACTTACCAAATGCAGAATACAAATGTCTACATACAATAACTAAGAAAATGCCATGAAGGCTACGTTGAACAGTTTGATGAGAATATTTCAGATTGTATATGAAACCAGCACATTGTACCCCTTGATTGCACTAATGTATACAGCTATGATTTAACAATAAAAAAAAATGATAAAGAAAGAAAGAAAAAGAAAAAAAAAGAAGAATGTGCATTGGACCAGGGTGGTAGCAGTGAGTGTGATGAGAAGTGGCCAGATTCAGGATACAGCAGTCTCCCATTATCCATGGTTTTGCTTTCTATGGTTTAGTTATCTGAAGCCAACCGAGGTCTGAAAATTCCGGGAAAAAAAGGTCATACATTTTCAATTGCACACCATTCTGAGTAGCATGATGAAATCTCATGCTCTGTCCTGCCTGGGATGTGAATTATTCTTTTATCCAGCGTATCCACACTGTCTACACCACCTGCCCATTAGTCACTCAGTAGCCAGAGTTTCGGTTATCAAAATTCAATAGTCACAGTCTCACAAAGCTTGTGTTCGTGGTCAATATCAGCTTAACACTATGTTACAATGCTGGTATCATTCACCTCACTTCATCTCATCGTGCCAGCATTTCATCATCTCACATGGTCTCAAAACGAAAGGTGAGCACACTATAATAAGGTATTTTAAGAGAAGGAGAGAGACCACCTAACTTTCATTATAGTATTAATATATTGCTACAATTGTTCTATTTTATTGTTAGTAATTGTTGTTGATCTCTTACTGGACCTAATTTATAAATCAAACTTTATTATAGGTCTGTAGGAAAAACCAAAAATACGTTGTTGTTGATCTCTTACTGTACCTCATTTATAAATTAAACTTTATTATTGGTATGTAGGAAAAAACATAGTATATACAGGGGGTGTTGCTATCCAAGGTTTCAGGCATCCACTGGGGGGTCTTTGTGGATGCTGTAGGACTACTGCACATTGTGAAGGAGGAGCTGAGCATTCATATCACTGAGAGGTCAGATGTGGTGTGCAAACAGAGGGAGAGACAGGGGAGGACTCCAGGCTTTTTAGACTGAGCAGCTGCAAGGTCTGAGTTGCCGTCAAGTGGATGAAGGCAGCTGCAGAAGGAGTAGGTTTGGGGAGAAAGATAAAAAGTCCGGAATTGCAGCGTTAAAGTCTACACAGATGCCAATTTAACTCTTGCAGAGCCACTGGATTGGAGAATCTTCTTCCATCCGGGCACTATACAAACACAGGCCTGGAAGATGCAGTGCTGAGCACTTTGAGAAAGGAAGCTGGAAGAGCCAAGACAACAGCCCATCAAGCAGAGACTGCTAGGAGCTGAAGCTCTGATGGGGAAAAGGCTTGTCCAATGTCAGCAAGTTCAGAGACATGGCAGGAGCAAAGGCCAAGAAGGCAAGGCCCAAAGCAGCTTCAGGAATATCTGCAGTCCCCAGGAGAGAATGGGAGGCACCCAGGATCCAGAGGCCAAGAAGAGTCAGTTCAAGGAGCACATTTCACAGGGCCTGTATTATACATATTTGGGGTGCCTGTCTCATCCATGCCTCCTTCTCAGTGAATCTTTCCTTACCCATAACCCCCAATGCCCTACACGGGTGTTATCCTCAGAGGCCTAAGGTCTCCCCATCTCCATCCCATCTACCCTCTAATGGACACAGCAAACTGAACCAAAAATTCAGTGAATACTTAACACGAATCAGGCAGTGCAAAGGGCCAATCAAATTCTCCCTCCCAAGAATTTGAAATAAGATACAAAGAGATCTGACAGTCAGCAGCAGATACTGGGGTGGAAAAGTCACTGAGTATATAGAGAGAAAACATGATGGACAGTCATATGGGCCACACACAGAGGAAGGTGGCTGAGAAAGAGGAATGGGGCAAACATACAAAGATGAGCAGAAATGAGAGTGATCACCCTAAACCTGATAGATGGGGAACTGCTTCAGTGTCTGGCTCTACATTCAATGGCATCATGTTGCACAATGCCAGAGATTATCATACACATCATAGGTCATAAAAACGGTGCCTTTGGATTGTGCAGTGTACAACATGAGCAACTGAACACAGTAATCTTTTCCCTAGTTATATTTCACTTCTGTGACTAGATGTTCAGAACATTGCCTATTATATCTTCATGTAATCCTTTTCTAAGACCTACCACATGGATTTCTGTTTCTTTGCAGCAAACAAATTTGGACTAAAAACAAGCTCAGAGGACAAAAATCATTAGGTTGGCTCCCTGGTCCCTTGGTTAACTGACTGACTCTAAAACCATCAGTATCTCTGTGTGGCACGCGTCCAGGGCGTATCATTCATGTAGGAACACTGGTTCTGTTTGAGGACCTGAATGGCAAGTGCACGTTATCAGCTAGTTCCAGGAGGACTGGCCATCCCCCTGTTTAAGGAAATGTATATGTAGTGTCTTGGCCTATCGACATTCAAGGTTCAGACTGAGAGAGATAGTGGCCTGAAAGACTGAGATTCCCCAAGTCAGGGAATTTTGATTTAGGGCTGAGTGGCTAAAAGGATCTCTCTCATACTTGGGATTGTCTAATTCCTACATGAACTTCTCATTTCATTTTAAGCAAACTCATCTGTCTGTATCACCTCTTCCCTTCATTCTTCACCTTCTTCACCTGGGAGAGAAGCAGTGTAATACAGGAAAAAAGCTTTCAGCCCTCACAGTGAGGAAGGCCACTGGTCAAGGATATTTGAAAACCATTTCCCTGTTCCCGTCTTCTTCCCTCTCCAGCTGCCTGGAGTCCAAAGTTCCCCACATTTAAATCTACAATTTATCTATGTGGCAGCCCATGAAAAGGAATTTTTGAACAGCAAGCTTTGTGTTCTTTCACGTTTCACATCCCTTCTACATTTTAGATAAACTACATTTCCCCAAAAGAAATTCTTTCACTTATTCTGAGCACACTGGAAAGCCCACTGTTGGCAGACTCATTGGTTTTCTATCCAAGTCTCTTCCTCCTCTCTAAGGCTGCCACTAATAAATCAAATCACTTAATGCTGTTTTGAACAAATGAAAATATCAGAGTGCAATTCAAATGCTATGGTATTAGGCATTTGTTGGATGGAGGTAACATTTTCCACAACAAGATACATTTCTGTTTCCCAGAGTTATTATTAAAAAACAGAATTTGAACCATACACGATGGGCTCAAATATGACACACACATTCTGTGGATTCTAAAAACAAAAGAAACTATGGAAACTCTCAAAGGCAGCCTGAGTCTTGCCTGGTATTGTGGTATGTGAAGTCTCCAGGAGCACTTCTCCTAGTGGGCTCCAGCCAAGCCACAGAGATATCTCCTGGGAACTCGTGGGAAGTGAACATTTTCGAGCCCCAGCCCACGCTATGTTTTAAGCCTTTCGGGGGATTCTGATGAATGCTCAAGTTTGAGAATCAAAGCGTTTTAGATATAAGTGGCACACGTTATTAAGGAAGGCATGTTAAATAGAGACCTTTTTTTTAATTACATTCTCTGAAGAAAGACACATATCCACAAGTAGCAGTAAAACCCTAATCCTGCTGTGGTCTGATAGAGTCACTCATTTAAAAATATACTGGAAGTCCCTACATTGTACGGGGACGTCAGTATTTGGGCTAAAAAGAGATAGTCACTGTCTTCAGTTTTGCAGGAAAGACCCGGACAAGCCTAAGGATAATTATATGTCATGGGTGTTAACTCAGAGACCTGGGTCAAATGTGGGGTGCATGCGGTGGGGACCTTGCTCCAGCTGGGATAATAAAAGAAGTAACCTCAGAGGAGGAAGTCCTTGAACTTGGCAAGAAAGAGCCATAGGCGTTGTGGAAGAAGACAGGAGAGCTCCCCACTGGGCAAAGAGGGCTGCATGTGAAAAGGGTAAGATCATCAAAGGACCTGGCAGTGCCCAGGGAGCTCTGGGAAGCACGTGGAGGTTTTGGATCATGCTCCAGGAAGAGCAAGAAAAATGTATGCCGGAAGGTTCAGAGTTATACCCCAGAACTAGCATAACCTCACCTGCCCTCTGCCCAAAAAGAATTTTAAAGAGTCAATTCTTTATTAGTTGCTGAAATTTTCTCGTATAATATTTCCCTAGTCGGGTGGCGCCTGTGGCTCAAGGAGTAAGGCACCAGTCCCATATGCCGGAGGTGGTGGGTTCAAACCCAGCCCTGGCCAAAAACCACAAAAAAAAAAAAAAAAAAAAATTCCCCTAGTCATTTTCCACCTTCAGAGCTGGAGTGCTCACTGCCTCCCAAAGCAGCTCATCCCATTTTAGCCCAAAAAGGTAATTTTCTATAATCTCTGTCCCCTGAGCCTAGAGCTACCTCCATGTGTCCCTGCAAAATATACTGTTTCCAATCCAAATGCCCACAAACCGGTGAATGAGCACATGAACTAGAGGGTTATACACCTGAACACTTCTCAGCAATAAAAAAGGAACACTCTTTATACTCCACTCCACAACACAGATGAATCTCAAAGTCACTGTGATGTAGCAGAGGACCCAGACACAGAGGACTGCATGTGGGTGATTCATTGACATGAAATTCTAGAACAAGTGAAAAGAAACTAGAACAGCTGTGCCCTGGAGCCCAGGACGGAACACAGGAAATTTGGGAGGGTGATGGAAATGTTATAAAGCTTGATTGAGGTTGTATTTACACAGGTTCATGCATTTGCTAAAACTCATCAAACTGTATGCTTTAAGTGGGTACATGATACTATGTGCAAATGAAACTGCAATAAAGTTGGTTTTCAATGTTATTTATTTTAATGTTTTAATTTTATTTAATGACATGGTTTAATTAACCATGTCACTGCTGAGGATGAAAGCAGGGCTTGTACAAATGGCACCAGCTGTTTTCATGGAAAATTCTACAGGGATGCCTGTAAAACTCACCACACCAGGACAATCCCTGGAGCTTCTGCATTCAGAAGGCCTGACACATGCTGGGCAGGGGCTTTTACAGAAGGAGACAGGAGCGGGGTCATGAGTGAAAACCAGAGATTATGGGGCCAACATTCCATACTAGGCAGGGAGTCTTCCCAGCACACATACCAGATGGCCAGCTCCACCGCCTACTGGCTGAGCAACTTTAGATCAGTTACATAACATTTTTGACCTCAGTTTCTTAAGATATAAAATGAGCATAGTAGCAATTCCTAATTTATGGGGCCATTTGAAGGACTAAGAGAGGAGTTAATATAGAGAGAGTATATAGAGAGTATATGGAGTAGTACCTGTAAATGATAAACACCATACATGTGTTAGCTATTATCACCTTTATTACCATCACCATCACCCTCACTATCATCATATCACTGTCATCACCATCACAATCATCCTCATCATTATCATCACCATCATCACCCTCACCATTACCATCATCATCATCACCATCAATATCATCACCATCACCACCCTCACCCTCACCATCCTCATCATTACCACCACCACCACCGTCATCATTATCATCACCATCATCACCATCACCCTCACCAACATAATCACTACCACCCTCACCAACATCATCACCACCAACCTCCACCATAACTAACATCACCACCACCACCATAATCATCAATATCATCCAGCCTCTGCTGAATCTCAGAGCCTGATGATTGTAGAGCTCGGAACAGCAGGCTAATGGTGTAATAACAGCTAATCACAGCAAACTAATAAATATAACTAATACGGTTATTTTCCCTCAACCTAATCCCATACCTCATTGGAAGCTTGAAATCCCTCTATAACATCTCTACAGAGCAGTTACCAACCTATGTTTGAACACCCTTCCTTGTGGGCATCTGACTACCTCCCCAGGGAGCTCATCCCAACTGCCATATCTACAAATTTGGATCCAGGGCTTTCATGTTTCTGCAATTCCAAGAGCATCCATGATACCCCACTGTGGAATTTCTTCTTTAGCTAGAATAAAATTGGAAAATATGCCATAGTTTGTGACATCCCCATCCTCTTTCATGCCCAGGGGAAAATTTTGGCTACTCTTCCTATTGAGAGGTTGAGTCTAATTCCCCTCCCCTTCGATCTGGGCTGGTCTTAATAACTTGCTTCATCAGGTAAAGGCAGCAGAAGTGGCTCCCACCCAGGTGTCTTGAAACACTCTTGGAACCCAGCCATCACCTACAAGAAAGCCCCAGAAGTCCTATGGAGAAGCCAATGTGGAGAGGAACCAGGTCCCAGCCAACAGCATCAGCAGAGCTCCCAGCTAACAGCCAGCCAGGACCAGCTTGCCAACCAAGGAGTAACCCATCTTGGACGTGACTATTCCAGCTGATCCACACAGCCAATGCCACACAAAGCAGACATAAGCTGACCCCATCAAGTGCTGCTAAAACTTCAAATCCATGAGCAAAATAAATAATTATTATTGTTTCAAGTTTCTGAATTTGGGGATGATTTTTTATACTGCAATAAATATCTGAAACATCCTGACTCTTCCTTCCTCAGTGTAAAGCAACCTTAGAATCCTTCAAAACAAAGCATTTTGGAGAGCCACTAGCAACTGATCTGAATAGGTGCTGGAAATCAGATATAATCCTATTGTTGGCTAGAAGATTCCTCTTCATGATCTTGCTCTCCTTAATGTCATTCATCCTTTCAGCCCTTAGCAGTGCCCACCACACACACCAGGCACCATGCTGGAGACTGCAAAAGACAGAGACAAGCCTGAACTCCTGCCTCAAGGAGTTCAGGCTCTCATGAAGGTGATCTGCACCTTGCCAAATGAGATAGAGGGCTGAATGAGAATGGAGGCATGGCACATTCTAAGAAAACACCAAGAAGGGAGAGATGTACTTTGCCTCATAGAAGATGATGGACAGCTGTCTCCAGGAAGATGAGAAGGATTTCCTAGACACAGCAGAGGAGTGGGGTGGGATCGAGGGTGTTGGTACTTATGACATTACCTGGCACTTTCAGAGATCATTTAGGAGCAAAGGATATGTGACATGAAAGAATGGAGAGATGAGGCTGGGGAACTAGGTTGGAGTTACATTGAGAAGGATTCTGTAAACCAGATTGAGTTTGTATTCCATTTTGAACACAATGGAGAGCCTTGAAGAGGGTTTAAACAAGGGCATAACAGGAAGATGCTCATTTCAGCAAGAACAGTCTGGCTGAAACTCAAATTCAAATGAGGCAAAGTGGAAGTCTTTCCAATAGCCCTGGTCAGGAGAGGAGGGTTTCCTGAAGTTGAGCAGGGCAGATGTAGAAAATATTTCCTAGGAACATTTACAAGACCCAGGTGAAGATCAATGGGGTGGGACAGAAATCAGTTAAGGACCATCCAAGATTTCTGGCTGGTGAGATCCATTCAACCAACTACACAGCTACAGCTAATGACGCAGGTGTGGGAGTGGGGCATACAGAAGACTACCTTGACCCCTTTTGGACAGCTGTGACCTGGCCTTTGGGACATCCCAAACCCTGACTTCCCTTCAGATGTTCGCAGACAGTCATAACATCTCAAGCTTCTTGTGTGGCTATTTGCTTAGGCCTGAGCATCCTGATCCTCTTCCTTCATTCCTAACAGAATTATTAACAGCATTCACATCTGACCCACAGGGCACCTCTCATCTCCTAAACTCCACACCAGGAAAAGAATTTCCCAGTTAAGATTTTTAATTTCGTTTTAAATGTCTTTTGTTTTGTTGTTTTTTGAGACAATGTTTCTCTGTCACCTAGCCAGAGTGCATCGGCATCATCATAGCTCTCTGCAACCTCAGGTTCCTGGGCTCAAAGATTCTCTTGCCTCAGCTTTCTGAGTAGCTGGGACTGTAGGTGCGCACCACCACACCTGGGTAATTTTTCTATTTGTATTTTGTAGAGACAAACTCCTGACCTCAGGTGCTCCTTCCACTTTGGCCTCACAGAAAACTAGGATTACAGACATGCATCACCACACCCAGCTTTAAATGTCTTTTTTAAATGGACTATAAAAAGTATCTGAACATATACAAAAATATAAAAATATAGTCAGTCCCTGAGTAACAAACTTACATACAACTCACACTTATGAACAGAGGCTATTACAGCAAGTCCCCAAGTTATAAACATCTGACTGACGGATGACTTGCACTTACAAATGGAGCCCGAAAGGGGCCATTACTGGCAGGTGAATGCACCTTTCTCAACTTAAATACAAATTCAACTTAAGAATAAACCTATAGACTCTATCTCAGTGTTTCTCAACCTTCCTAATGCCACGATGTATTTTCATTGTTACAAAGAGATCGCAACCCACGCGTTGAGAACTGATGCTCTATCTCATTGATAACCCAGGGACTTCCTGGTAATAGAAAAAATATTTGTAATCCCATTTCTTTTTTTGTTTTGTTTTGTTTTGTTTTGTTTTATTAAATCATAGCCGTGTACATTAATGTGATCATGGGGCACCATACACTTGTTTTATAGACTGTTTGACACATTTTCATCACAACGGTTAACACAGCCTTTCTGGCATTTTCTTAGTTATTGTGTTAAGACATTTACATCCTACATTCACTAAGTTTCACATGTACCCTTGTAAGACGCACCACAGGTGTAATCCCACCAATCACCCTCCCTCCGCCCATCATCCCCCCCCTTCACCTCCCTTTCCCCCTTCCCCCTATTCTTAGGTTATAACTGGGTTATAGCTTTCATGTGAAAGCCATAAATTAGTTTCTTTTTTTTTTATTAAATCATAGCTTGTACATTGATATAATCATGGGGCATCATTCACTAGCTTCACAGACCGTTTACCAAGTTTCACACATACCCTTGTAAGATGCACCGCTGGTGTAATCCCACCAATCCACTTCCCTCTACCCATCTCCCCCCTCCCTCCCCTCCCTTTCCCCCTTCCCCCTATTCTTAGGTTGTAATTGGGTTATACCTTTCACGTGAAAACCCTAAATTAGTTTCATAGTAGGGCTGAGTACATTGGGTACTTTTTCTTCCATTCTTGAGATACTTTACTAAGAAGAATATGTTCCAGCTCCATCCATGTAAACATGAAAGAGGTAAAGTCTCCATCTTTCTTTAAGGCTGCATAATATTCCATGGTGTACATATACCACAGTTTATTAATCCATTCGTGGATCGATGGGCACCTGGGCTTTTTCCATGACTTGGCAATTATAAATTGGGCTGCAATAAACATTCTACTACAAATACCTTTGTTATGATGTGATTTTTGGTCTTCTGGGTATATGCCTAGTAGAGGAATTATAGGATTGAATGGCAGATCTATTTTTAGATCCCTAAGTGTTCTCCAAACATCTTTCCAAAAGGAACGTATTAATTTGCATTCCCACCAGCAGTGTAGAAGTGTTCCCTTTTCTCCACATCCACGCCAACATCTCTGGTCTTGGGATTTTGTGATATGGGCTAATCTTATTGGAGTTAGATGATATCTCAAAGTAGTTTTGATTTGCATTTCTCTGATGATTAAAGATGATGAGCGTTTTTTCATATGTCTGTAGGCCATGCACCTGTCTTCTTCAGAGAAGTTTCTCTTCAAGTCCCTTGCCCAGCCTGCAATGAGATCACTTGTTCTTTTCTTGCTTATACATTTGAGTTCTCTATGGATTCTGGTTATTAAACCTTTGTCAGAGACATAACCTGGAAATATCTTCTCCCATTCTGAGGGCTGTTTGCTTGCTTTACTTACGTATTCTTGGCTGTGAAGAAGCTTTTTAGTTTGATCAGGACCCAGTAGTGTATTTTTGAAGCTGCTTCAATTGCTTGGGGGGGTCCTCCTCATAAAATACTCACCCAGACCGATTTCTTCAAGAGTTTTCCCTGCACTCTCTTCTAGTACTTTTATAGTTTCATGTCTACAGTTTAGATCTTTAATCCAATGAGACTCTTAGTTAATGGTGAAAGGTGTGGGTCCAGTTTCAGTCTTTTACAAGTTGCCAGTCAGTTCACCCAGCTCCATTTGTTAAATAGGGAATATTTTCCCCACTGAATGTTTTTAATTGGCTTTTCGAAGATTAAATAATGGTAAGTAGCTGGATTCATCACTTGGGTCTCTATTCTGTTCCAGACATCTACCTCTTTGTTTTTGTGCCAGTACCATGCTGTTTTGATCACTATCGATTTGTAGTATAGTCTGAGGTCTGGTAGCATGATTCTTCCTGCTTTGTTTTTATTTCTGAGTAATGTCTTGGCTATTTGAGGTTTTTTCTGATTCCATATAAAACGAAGTATTGTTTTTTCCAGATCTTTAAAGTATGACAGTGGAGCTTTAATAGGGATTACATTGAAATTACATATTGCTTTGGGTATTATGGACATTTTAACAATGTTGATTCTTCCCACCCATGAGCATGGTATGTTTTTCCATTTGTTAACATTTTCTTTTTTTTTTTTTTTTTTTTTGTAGAGACAGAGTCTCACTGTACCACCCTCGGGTAGTGTGCCGTGGCATCACACGGCTCACAGCAACCTCCAACTCTTGGGCTTACGCGATTCTCTTGCCTCAGCCTCCCGAGCAGCTGGGACTACAGGCGCCCGCCACAACGCCCGGCTATTTATTTGTTGCAGTTTGGCCGGGGCTGGGCCTGAACCCGCCACCCTCGGCATATGGGGCCGGCGCCCTACTCACTGAGCCACAGGCGCCGCCCCATTTGTTAACATTTTCAGCTATTTCTTTTCTTAGAGTTTCATAGTTCTCTTTATAGAGATCTTTCACGTCCTTTGTTAGATAAACTCCCAAATATTTCATCTTCTTTGGCACTACTGTGAATGGAATAGAGTCCTTAACTGTTTTTTCAGCTTGACTATTGTTGGTATATATAAAGGCTACTGATTTATGAATGTTGATTTTGTAACCTGAGATGCTGCTGTATTCCTTGATCACTTCTAAGAGTTTTATAGTAGAATCCCTGGTGTTTTCCAGGTATACAATCATATCATCTGCAAAGAGTGAAAGTTTGATCTCTTCTGACCCTATATCAATACCCTCAATTGCCTTTTCTTCCCTAATTGCAGTGGCTAAAACTTCCATTACAATGTTTAAGAGCAGTGGAGACAATGGGCAGCCTTGTCTGGTTCCTGATCTGAGAGGAAATTATTTCAATTTAACTCCATTCAATACGATATTGGCTGTGGGTGTGCTGTAGATGGCCTCTATCAGTTTAAGAAATGTCCCTTCTATACCAATTTTCTTAAGTGTTCTGATCATGAATGGATACTGGATATTATCAAAAGCTTTTTCTGCATTAATTGAGAGAATCATATGCTCTTTGGTTTTTAATTTGTTTATGTGCAGAATTATATTT
The DNA here is from genome assembly GCF_027406575.1 of Nycticebus coucang. NCBI lineage: Eukaryota > Metazoa > Chordata > Mammalia > Primates > Lorisidae > Nycticebus > Nycticebus coucang. The sequence continues at coordinate 75,278,159 of NC_069791.1, read as the reverse complement.
ATAGATTGATGTATATTGAACCAGCCTCGAGACCCTGGGATAAAACCAACTTGGTCAGGATGTATAATTTGTTCAATGTGTTGCTGGATTCTGTTAGGATCTTGTTGAATATTTTTGCATCTATATTCATTAGTGATATTGGTCTATAATTTTCTTTTCTTGTTGGGTCTTTTCCTGGTTTGGGGATCAGGGTGATGTTCGCTTTATAGAATGTGTTGGGTAGTCTTCCTTCTTTTTCTACATTTTGGAACAGGTTGAGTAGTATAGGTACCAATTCCTCTTTAAAGGTTTGGTAGAATTCTGACGTGAAGCCATCTTGTCCCGGGCTTTTCTTTTTAGGGAGATTTTGTATGGTTGATGCTATTTCAGAACTTGATATGGGCATGTTCAACATTTCCACTTGATTCTGGCTAAGTCTTGGAGGGTGTCATGCTTCCAAGTATTGGTCAATTTTCTTCAGATTTTCATATTTCTGACAATAAAGTTTCTTGTAATATTCATTAAGGATTTTTTGAATTTTGAAGAGTCTGTTGTTATTTCATCTTTGTCATTTCTGATTGATGAAATTAGAGATTTTACTCTTTTTTTCCTGGTTAGGTTAGCCAAAGGTTTATCTATTTTATTGACCTTTTCAAAAAACCAACTTTTTGATTTATTGATCTGTTGTATAATTCTTTTGTTTTCAATTTCATTTAATTCTGCTCTGATTTTCGTTATTTCTATTCTTCTACTGGGTTTGGGATTGGGATGTTCTTCCTTTTCCAGTTCCTTGAGATGTCCCATTAAGTTGTTAACTTCCTCTCTTTCCGTTCTCTTGGAAAGGAAGGCTTGCAGTGCTATAAATTTCCCTCTTAGGACTGCCTTTGTGGTATCCCAGAGGTTCTGATAATTCATGTCTTCATTGTAGTTTTGTTCCAAAAATTTGGCACTTTCCTTCTTAATCTCATCTCTGACCCAGCAGAGGGTCATTCAGCATAAGGTTATTTAACTTCCGTGTTTTTGTATGAGTATGCAGATTCCTGTTGTTACTGAGTTCAACTTTTATTCCATGGTGGTTCAAGAAGATGCAAGCAATAATTTCTATTCCTTTAAATTTACTGAGGTTAGACTTGTGACCTAAGATGTGATCGATTTGGGGGTATGTTCCATGGGCTGATGAGAAGTATGTGTAGTCAGTTTTTTGGGGGATGAAATGTTCTGTAGATGTTTGCTAAATCCAAATATTGGATGGTTAGGTTTAAATGTAAAATTTCTTTGCTCAGCTTCTTATTGGAGGATCAATCCAACACTGCCAAAGGAGTATTAAAATCTCCGACTATTATGGAGTTGGAGAAAATCAAGTTGCTCATGTCTGTTAGAGTTTCTCTTATAAATTGAGGTGCATTCTGGTTGGGTGCATAGATATTAATAATTGAAATCTCATCATATTGAGTATTACCCTTAACAAATATGAAGTGACCATTCTCATCCTTCCTTACTTTTGTTGGTTTAAAGCCTATTGTATCTGCAAATAGAATTGCGACACCTGCTTTTTTCTGATTACCATTTGCTTGAAATATGAATGACAATCCTTTCACCCTGAGTCTATATTTGTCTTTTAAGATAAGACGTGACTCTCGTATGCAGCAAATATCTGACCTGAGTTTTTGTATCCAGTCAGTTAACCTGTGCCTCTTTAGAGGACAGTTTAAGCCATTCACATTAATGGAGAATATTGATAAGTCTGGTAAAATTTTTGGGTATTGAGTTTTTCGAAAGTCCAGTGGACATTTTTAATCCTTTTGCCACTGTGGAAGTTGGAGTTTAATCAAAAGTTTCTGACTGAGTTTACTTTTGTGCTAGAGGATTGGGCTGGTCATTATGGAGGATAGGTCTGAGAATATCCTGAAGAGCTGGTTTGGTTATGGCAAATTTCTTCAACATATGAATGTCATTAAAGTATTTAATTTCTCCATCATAAATGAAACTCAGTTTATCTGGATACAGGATCTGGGGTTGAAAGTTATTTTGCTTTAGGAGATTAAAAGTTGATGACCACCCTCTTCTGGCTTGAAAAGTTTCAGCAGAGAGATCAGCAGTCATTTAATATTCTTCCCTTTGTAGGTAATGGATTTCTTACATCTGGCTGCTTTCAGAATTTTCTCCTTCATATTAACTTTAGTGAAGTTAATTATGATATGCCTGGGGGATCTTATTCAGATTGAGTTATGCTGGGGTTCTTAAACTGTCTGTTATCTGAATTTCAGAATCTCTTGGCATGTCTGGAAAATTCTCTTTCATAACTTCATGGAGAAAGGCCTCTGTGCCTTGCGAGGCCACTTCATCACTTTCAGGGATTCCAATGAGGCAGATATTAGCCTTCTTCGAATTATCCCAGAGGTCTCTGAGAGAATGATCTATTTTTGCTCTCCATTTCTCTTCCTCTTTGAGAGTCTGGGAACATTCAAAGGCTTTGTCTTCAATGTCAGAAATCCTTTCTTCTGCTTGTTCCACTCTGTTACTGAGGGATTCTACTGTATTTTTCAGATCTTTGAGGGCTGCAAATTCTTGCTTCAGTGCATCAAAATCTTTGGTGGTTTTGTCTTTAAATTCATTAAATTCTTGAGACAACTTTTGAATATCTCCTAAATTTCTAATTCTGGCTTTTGAATTGCTGCTCTAATTTCTAATTCCAAATTTTCCTCCATTTTATTAATCTTGTTTGCAATCCAAATTCTGAATTCGATTTCTGTCATCTCAGCCAGCTGTTTATGAATGGGATCTTCAGTTACATCTGCCATATCTTTCCTTGGAGGGGTTGATCTATTCTGGTTATTCATGTTACCAGAGTTTTTCCACTGATTCCGCCCCATGATTGTTTTACACCGTTTGATTTTTCCCCTGGAGCTTTGTCGAGGACCCATACAGTGCTATGGCCTGAGAACCTGGGGACCTGTTTGGTGTGGTGGGGCTAAGTGGTTCTGTCTTGTTTTCAGCTGGTCTCTTTTCAACCCTAGTGAAACAGTTACTCTGGGTTGAAGTCTCAGCTGTGGAGAAATACCAGCAATTAAGTCACCCTGCCCCCCTCAGGCAACAATTGGAAAAGGAAAATCAAACCTTCCTACAACCACACACCCAGGGCACCACCTGAATAGTCCTCGGGTGATTGGCTCAGTTCAAAAGGTCCAAATCAATTGTCTCAGTCAGCACCTGTCTCAGGTGGGAGAGTTTAAAAGATCTCTGGCAAGTGGATCGCAGGGGTCTGGTGACTACTCAGATGGCTTGGTCTGGTGCTCCGGGGAGTCAGGAGGACCCACCCATCAAATAATCATTCTGGGAAGGTTGATGCCTCCTTCCCCACCTTGTACCTCTGTCACACCCAGTCACTGATAGTCCTGCAGGGCTTTGACCCAGTTGCCTATAGTGAACAGATACTCCAGGAGTTTGCACCTGCCTGAATCACAAGGAAATCTATTTCTGCTCAGCCAGGCCAGTGCACTCTGCCTCTATCTAGCAGGGGGTGGTGAGGCCTGACAACCTCGGGTGCTTGATGGAGGCTGGGGGGTGTTCACTCAGTTCCAGCCCCGCTCCTAATTGATGTTACTGACAGAACAGAACAACTTTGCGGGAATTTGTTTCTGTCCCTGCTGAATTCCCCTGCAGAAGAGAAGCTGTTTTGAGTTCCCAGAGCCTGCACCTCAGGCCCTGTCTTTGCTCCCGCAGGTTTGTATTTGGTTACCTATCAGTTCTAGCCTCCTGTCTTCCTTTGTCTATGGCTGACAATCCCCTGAGGGCTGGGTGCATCTTAGGCTCAGTAAAGTAGTCCTCTGGGTCAGCCCCGCGGGAACTTCCCAGCTCTGCTTGTGCGTTTCTAGTCCCTGCACTCCACCCAGGCTGGTACCACCTCAGGCAAACCCTTTACTCATGGGGCCTGCTTTTCTGTCCCTGTTCCGTGGTGATTGCCACCTGAGTAGATGCCCGGCCTCCTCTGGTTGCCCAGGGAGACAGGGGGTGTGGCTTCAGAATATCTGGGAGTGAGCCCTATTGTTGCCAAAAGACAGCTGCTGCTCTGCGCCTCGGGGCACTGCCGCTCCAGTGTGGTTCCCTCTCAGCCGACTGTCCTCTCCTCACTCCCATGCCCCAGAGTCTGCACTGACCAGCTGCAGTTTAGGCCCTATCCACACCCCTCAAGAAATCACCCAAGAATCTGGACTCCTGAGGGACAGGCCTCCAGACCTCAGAATGAGAGTGGAGGGGAGTGCTGGGAGCTCAGAGTTGCAGGTAGATAATATATATACATACAGTTTTACACAGTTTTATGCCTGGCAGGAGAACGCTGTGGCAACCTAGTAGGGGAGGTAGGTCCAGTTTTTAGAAGGTCTCTCCCATGGAGTGTAGTGGGAGGACCTTTGAACTCTGCTCGTTTGTTTGTGGGGCACTCCAAGCCGTTCTCATGGGTGAGGGGACTCCCATCCACTTGGTGATGGATTTTGTACCTTTTGTTTGTATCCTTGGGGTTGCAGCTCACCTCAGCGGGGTTGCTGTCCGTTCTTCAGCCTTCTCTCTTGGTGCAGCTCTAATCCACCAGGTTACTTGCTAAATTTCTGTCCTTTAACTCTCCTTCTGGATGGGAGCCTCTGTGGAAAGCTGGCTTTAGTCAGCCATCTTGTCTCTGCCTCCTGTAATCCCATTTCTTAAAGAGATTAATAGTATTTGGAAATATTTCTTTCCTATATTTCTTCTATTCATATATATATTTGTTTCATCTGATTAATTTTGTAGTATATGAGCATTTTTCCAGGACTCTCATATTTCCTGGAAAATATGCTTTTGAAATGGCTGAGTAGAGTCCAACATTGAGAAACCTAAATTAAGTTGGTCCCCTGTAACTGAACATTTAAGGTTTTTTCATATGTGTGTTGTTTTCTTTTGCTGTTTTGCTGTTATACAAACCCTGTATCAAGCATGTTTCTAAATCTTGGTGTCCTTTTTTGCTATTTCTTTAAGAAAAATTATAGGGATGGTCTAAGGGTGAAAAAATTTGAAGATATTTAGGGATTTTGCTACTTAGGGCAAAGTTCCTCCTTAAGGACAAAGGATGCTTTTGTCAGGTCCTTTAGCTTTCTTGCCTTTCTGTAGTTGACTGGGGAGGAAAACATGTGCCCATACTTTTCAGAGCCCGAAGTTTCTGGAAGACATTTACAAAATCTTTCTTGGCAGAAATTTGAAACTTTTTTTTCTCCTCCCTAGACAGGCCTCCCCTGTGATTTACAACCAGCTTGAGCCGGCTCAGTTGCTGCAAATGCTGTCATCACAGGCCATCGAGCAAATGAAACAAAACTGCATGGGTCACTAGGCCTCTGAGCAAACACCAGGGAACAGTGGCTGCTCTCTTCTGTTTCCAAAGGAACATGCTGTTTTAATAACACCCAAGGATGTTTTTGCAAAGTCTTTCTCTGCTCTCCAGAAGTTTCCAGTCAGGCTCAGGCCCGGCCACCTTCTTATTCTTTGGGTCTGTGTTTCCTGAAATGCAGTGGCTGTCCAGCCAAGTCCCTGGCCACTTCGTCTGCCAGGATCCCAGCCCCTGAGTGAGAGCCATGGGGCATGTTAATCGATCTGCATCCAAGGAATGTCATCGTCATGCCTTGGCCCAGACTATTGACTCCCTGTCCATGGGCTGGACGAGCTTCAGCTGGCTGTGTGCAAACCATCCCGTACTTCTTTCTGCAAAATACATGGAGTGTCCTCCTCAAGACCAGACTTACTGCTTAGTGAGGGCTGAGGACAAAAGAGGTAGAATGGTTTTAAACCCAGTGGAGTGCAAATCACTTTAGAACAGTCACATCTGGTCTCCAGGAGGAAGGGTCTGCTCCAGATGTGCCCAGCCAGAAGAGGAAGGGGTAGGGCATAGAGAGGATGCCTTGAACTAAAGCCCCACCTCCTCAGAGGCAGCCCCAGAGAATGTGGCTGGTAGACTTCCACAACTAAATGGAAGTAAGCAATGCATTCATGGGTGCCACATAGCTGTATTGGGAGCGAGAAGCCACAGGGGAAACTCCTTCATCTCAAGCTTTGGCCCCAGCCCAGCAGAGAGATAGTCTTTTATCTTAGGAGAGTCACTCTGGCACACTAAGGAGACTTACAGAGGTCAAAGCCATGAGGCTATAAAATGTTAGGAAAATGCTGCAATTGTCAAGGAGAGAGATACTGAGGCCTACACCACAGAGGGAGCAGGTGCAGACAGAAAGAGGAAAAATGCAAGAGATGTCAAGGGGGCAAAACTGATAGGCTGTCCTTGATCTATAGGACATTCTGGTGGGGACATAGTAGATTGCAATATCTTTAACTATAATGACAATATTAGTACTTGACTTTGTGGATCAAGTTAAATGACACATGCCAAGTATTTACAACAGTGTCTAGCTTAGTCAGGCATATGAAAGATTAGGTCCTAAAATAAGTATGCCTTATACAAATATTACCATTATATATACTTGCAGGTCAGGACCAAAAATATGAACTCAGAATCAATGAGTAGATATCAACCAGTTCAAGCCATCAAAATGGACTCGACTGCCCAGAGTGAACATGCACAGTGAAAAGACTGGATAACAGAAATGCAAATGTGGGGACAGCAGTGGTAAGACACAGTGGGTGTGGGGGGGGGGTGCTGGGATTTGTAGAAGAGTGAGAAACAACAACTTAAGTTGAACCAGGTGAAAACATGTCACAAAGCCAAGAAAGAAAAGTATTTTACAAAGAAAAGGTGTCCGGTGCTGCAGATGGGTTAAGTAAGGCAAAGATGGATCAGAATCCATTGAATTTAACCACAATGAGGTCACAGGGCAAGATGTTTTAAGTGGTGAAGGTGAGATTTCAGTGAATGGAAGAACAAAGGCATTCATGGAAGATGTTGACAACCACATCCCATAGCACAGAGGAAAAGGGGCACAGCCTACGTGCTCAACGACGGGGGATTAAGTATATTATGTACGATATTTTATACTTTTCTTCATAGCATTATACAAAAATAATTGTAAAATAATTGTTATTAGATAGCAGAGTTATGAAACAGGGATGAATTAACTGTGAACAAAGGAAACCAAAGAGCGCAGGTTTTAAAGTAAAGCAGAATGCCCTTTGTTAAAAGGCTAGTTCAATATGAAGAAGAAACAAGCAAGTGAGAAATGATCAAGATTTTAGCTTGAGAGATTTGTTGAGTCTAGAGAGTTTAAGAACAACAAAGACAATTCAAGGGCTGGCAAATATCATGGAAAACAAGTTAAGAGTAGGATATGGTCCAAAATCATAAACAGTGTAGAATGTGTTTTCATGACTTTGCATCAAGGGTAATGGAAAAATCAGGGAAATGTAAATTCTCACGAGGACTCTCTATTGTAACTTTGCAGTTCCCCAATAGCAAGCCTGCTCCGTGAGGACTGCCTCATTCCCGTGTTCTCTTTGGGATTCCCAGTACTCAGCATACTTCTTGACCTAAATATAAGAAGAGCAAAAGAAAACATGGCAATTATTACAAAGATTAAGTGGAAAAAAACAAAATGCATATGCTGTAGTATCTAAGTTCAATTGCAACCATTTTAAAAATGTGCAAAGGAATAAAGAGGACATAAAAATGTTAAGAGTTTATTAGAGTCTGGCGTTGTGAATGTGGAACTTTTTTTTTTTCTTTCTTTCCCTAGTTTTTCACATTGGGTTTATACTGCTTTTGTAATAGTAAAGCATATGCATATTGGGGGCAAGACACAATTATTAGAGGGACTTTACCTAACAAATGCAATATGTGTAATCTGGTTTCTTGTACCCTCAATGAATCCCCAACAATTAAAAAAAATATGTATATATCAAAAAGAAGGAAAGAAAGATATGGCAAGGGATGGGGGAGGAATAGGAAAAGAGAAAAAAAGAAAGGAAAGGATGGAGGGGGAGAAGGAAAAGAGAGAAAGAGAAGGAGGGACAAAGGGAGGAAAAAAAGAAAGAAGGAAAGGAAGAAAAAGAGGACAGATTTAAGAAGTGTGGACTTGGACTTAGCTACACCATTTAGTAGCTCTGTGATGACCTTGACAGAGTTTCTTAACCACTCTGTAGCTCAGTTTCCTCATCTATAAAATGAATATACTTGGTTATATCCAGAGGTTTTCTGAGAAAGTAGCCAATAATTTTGTGTTTGTTTATCCTTTCCTCTGTTGGTTTCTGGACCTTGATCTATATACAGTGATGCCATGAGGTGTAAGTGGCATTGAACTCTCCCTCAAGCTCTGAACACAGATTGGAGCTCCCCCTTTTTATGGAAATGTCCAGTTCAAGTTTTTTCCCTAATGTTCCAAAAGGCCTTTCTTACCTCCTCCAGCTCTGACCCAAAGGACCTGATTTATATACATATATATATATATATATATATATATATATATATATATACACAAACCAATGCCCTTTGGAATAGTAAAAGTAGGAAGAACATAGGTCCCCCAAAGCAGTTATCAACTAGCAAATATTGGAGGCTTATAGTCTTCATGCTGCTGAGCCAAGTGTCCATCTTTGACCTCTGGAAGCTGAGAAACAGGGAACAGGGTCTCCTTCCAATATCTCACAACAGCACCACTTTTACCACTAGAAAGTCTGAAAACTCTGGATGGAGTTGTCTCAATTTTTCCTGGCCATGGCATGGAGAAAAACAAAAAGGGGTCATCTATGACAGTCCAAAATAGCCCAGAAGGACTTCTCCCCCGGCTCTGCTGATTAGTGTCAGAAGTTGCCTTTCTCCTCTTAAGAAATAACAGAGGAGGATGCACGAGCTACAGGCTCCTCAGGCCCTTGAAAAAGGAGCAAATCCTTAAATGAATGTTTTCCTAACAATTTAACATCCATTTGGTCACTAAGCCTTCAAGACTACCTTACGAAGTGGATACTGAAACCCAGAGAGGTGAAGTGTGTTGTCCAAAGCCACACCACCCATAAGTGACAGAGGTGGCATCAAGAACTAAGTTTTCTGATTCAAAGCCCCATACCATGCTCTCCTGCAGGTAGCCAGGACTAAACTCCACCCTTAACTTTTCAGTGCATAAAATCTCTCTACTTTTCAAAAAAAAATCTGGCTAGGCTTCTGCCTCTCATTCAGTGCAGTAATCAGAGAACTGAAGCCAAGTAGGTGAAGCAGAGGTCAGCACCAGCCCACATGAGCTGGAACAGGGCCCAGTGCCTTGCACCCACCTTCCAGGTGAATCAAAACCATGGCTCCTCTTTCATATCCACCTCCCAAATATCATGTACAATGGCCCTTGTGGCCCCAGCTAAAGGGGAAGGTTATTGTCTTAGTTCATTTTCTGTTGCTATAATAGAGTACCTGAGGCTGGGTGATTTATAAAGGAAAGAGGTATTTTGGCTCAGGTTATAGAGGTTGGAAAGTCCAAAATCAAGCAGCTGCACCTGGTCAGCTTCTGATACAGGCCTCATGTTGCTTCATAACATGGTAGAAGGCATTACAGAGTGAGAAGGGCTCACAACAGATGATCAGGTAGGCCATTATGATCCCCTCCCAAAGGTCCCACCTCTCAACATTGCTGCTCTGGGGACCAATTTTCCAACTCATAAACTTTTGAGGGACGCATTCAAGCCACAGGACAAGGGCCTTACAGAAAGCATAAATCCTGCTTAGCTAAATAGATACAATACAAATCCATCCTCTTTCTTTCTCTGTCTCACTTCTCCTCTCCTTTCTCTTTTCCTTTTTCCCTGAAGATAACTTAAAGGCATTTTTAGTCATAATAATTTGTGTGAATCCAGGTATTTAATAAGAACCCTTGGTGTTTGACATTGTGCCAGTATTAATATTGTGGAAGGGAGGGGTTTTACCGGTCGTTAAGGATGTTTTGAGATACACGAAAGTTAAGAAACATAAAATCCACTCATATGGAAACCCAGGAAGCCCTCCCAGCAACAGTGATAGGCAAGCAAGCGGAAAATTGCATGGGTGAATCAGAAAGAACACTGTTGACTATGTTTATTGAAAGTGAAATAATGGACCATAATGCAACCTGTCTCAAAATTTGTGTAGTGGCCCACATATGGACTGAATGTGTGTATCACCCCCAAAATTCTTATCTCAGTGTGATGGTATCAGGAGGTGGGGTTATTAGGTCATTATATCATGAGGTTAGAGCCCTCGTGATGGGATTAGTGCTCTTATAAAAGTGACCCCAGAGAGCTCTCCACTCTCTCTGCCATGTGAGGACACAGAGAGAAGACAGCCATCTATGAACCAGGAAACAGGTCCTCATCAGACACCAGATCTTCTGCCTTTATCTTGGACTCCCAGCCTCCAAAATGATGAGAAATAATTTGTCTCTAGTATTTTTGTCATCATGGCACAAATAAACTAGCATGGGGGTGGGGGAAAGGGATAAGGGTTAAAAGAAAAAAGAAAAAAAAATCCTATGTGATAAAGTTAGTGGAGGAAAAGACTCCAGTGGAAGTCAAGTCTACTCCTATCACCCAGGGCAAAGGGCCCACACTGGCCGTCCTCTTCAAGATCAGCAGCATGACCCCACACTACTGTTCAGTATATCCAGGGACTGCCCTGATAAAGGCCCACGCAGAAAATAATCTTCCTCGCATCTTCCAGAACTGAGACACTGTTCCCAGCCTGGAGCTTGATGATATAATCTGCCACTGTCATATTTCTTTTTCTTTTTTTGAGACAGAGTCTCAAACCGTCACCCTAGGTACAGTGCTATGTCATCATAGCTGACAGCAACTGCCAACTCGGACTCAAGCAACCCTCTTGCATCCATTTTTCTATTTTTAGGAGGGACAGGGTCTGGCTTTTGCTCAGGCTGGTCCTGAACTTGTGAGCTCAAGCAATCCACCCTCCTCGGCCTCCCAAAGTGCTAGGACACTGTTGTATTTCTTTATGTTTATACCTTTTGCCAAAGAAGTAAAGGCTGGTACCCACTACTCCCAGCAATACTTCTGGGGGTGTGGGGGTGGGAACGTAAAATTGCAGACACAGTGAGCATTGGATCTTAAAAAGATACTAGCATCGGAAGTTACAAGCAAAGATGTTGAGGCCCTGGAGAGTAAAGTGACTTGTCTAAGATCACTCAGCCAGGAAGCAAGACATTCACATTTCCAACTCAAGTTTCCTGAGTCCCAGCCAGGAATCTCAAAAAGTCATGTGGTTTAGACCCCAAGGGGTCTAAACAGCAGCAGGGTCTTATGCAGCTAGAGCTTATGGGAGAAGCTTCCTAAAGGGCTGTTGTTGGCAAACGCTTACGTCCAAGAAAGGTGGTTGAGTCCCCTTCGGTGAGGTCAAAGATCTTGTTAGCTAGAAAAGAGCCACACCATGACCTAATGAATTGACCTAACTCAGTGAAATGTTTTCCCTAGATCTGCCCTAACCAGGCTTGCAAAGCCAAGCAGCCCTCTGTGAGATCGAGGACAGACATTTCTTTGAAGTGAGGGTGACACCTCAAGGGAATAAGTCTGTCTGCTCAGATGGGATCAACTGGCCTTGGGGCCCTCTTGTAAAATCTGCCAGCCTTTTAGCTGCAGCAGTTAACATGTGCTCTGCTGTCTCTTAGGGGGCTCTGAGATGAAACACAGCCGGCCGCCACACTTCCCAGCTCAGCCAAAAACAGTCTGCAGGGGCCCATCTGGAGCAAATCAGTCTCACTGGAGTGAAAAATAGCAGATGTCAGAGTGCTCCAGCGGCCCTGGGAAACCCCAGCCCTGCTGCTCGACTCTACCCTCACAAATCACCCTCGCTGAGATGGCTCACTCGCACAAGGCAGGCTCTTGGCCCGGGCTTCCCTGCTGCCCCAGAGGCCCATCTGTGGTTGAAAAACAGGTTCAAATGCTGGAAAGTAGCCCTGGAATCTCCTCGGGGTGGGGGGCGTTATTTAGGAGGTTTCCAAGACAGGGACTCATAGACTCCTAGGACATTAGAGCTCAAATGGACCCTTGGGGTTATTGGTACCCTTGGGGGACCCTTGGGGTTATTGGTACCCTTGGGGGACCCTTGGGGTTATTGGACCCTTGGGGTTATTGGTAACCCTTGGGGTTATTGGTATTTGCCAGATCTAGGGCAGCTCCTCCACCTTACAGATGAGAAGACGGAGGTCCTGACTCATCAAATCAGCTCTGAGGAGTTGGCAATAAACATTGCCAAAGCCAGGCTTGGAAAAACCTAAGCCCTCTGTGAGATTTTTTCTCTCCCCTACCTTCTATAACAAGCCAGAGATGAGTAGAGAGATGGACAGATGAATGAACAAATGGATGGATAGATGGATGGAAAGAAGAATCAATGTGTGAAAGGAAAAGACTAAGAGACAGAGAGAGGCAGACAGAGGTGGACCGAAGGAAAGAACGAAGGGAAGAAGGGAGGTTTCAAGGGAGGAAGAAATGTGGGGAAGGACACCAGGACACCCTGGACAAATCAGGACAGTTCCTTTCTGGTCGTTGGCCCGTGCAGAGTATTGGAGACTCCCCAGTGACCTGTACTGTGGCTCCTCCTGCCTTGTCACCCAGGCCAAAGGTGCTGCAGAGGTCTGCTTTTACCTCCTCCCACTGACCACACCTGTGAGGCAGCAGCATTGGGCCCAGGACACCTCACTACATTGATGTACAAAGAACTTTTTCCCTGCAAGTTCATCACATCTTTGGAATTTGCCAGAGCTTGCCTTCCAAATAGACCTCCTCTCACCTGCTCATTCCCTAGGCAAATGATGCTACCTTGACCACGTTGGACCTTTTGAGGTTCTCCAGCTCCCACCTCGCCTGATATAGCCTCCCATCACTGACACCATCCCAGAGCCCAGCTGATCAGAAGATACTCCCAGCATCCTCACAGACAAATCAATGGGCTTACCATCAGGTAACCTTAGGATCCCACCCTGCCTCTGCTCCTCACCAGCAGGGCAGTTTTAGTGGAATCATATGATCCCTTATCTATAAATGGGGATGTACACACGTCATACCCAGTGTGGCTGGAAGGACAAAGTGAGATTAAGTAGGTAAAGCAGGTAATAAAAGCTGGGCACACAAAAAGGGCTCCATAAATGGAAGGTACTTTTATAAGAGCATCCCGTTCAAAGTCTTAGCAGAGCAGATTCACAGAAGCTATGACTATTATGGTCTGTATTGCCAAAGAGCGTGGACTCGTAAGGAAAACCACCACCCTAACTTCCTTGGCCCCACTGGTCTTTGTGTGGGACCTTTCTGATGGATTGGTTATAGACTAATTCACTATTTTCTCAATGCGCACCATTTAGGGAAAGGAATAACTTTGATTTCTTTGCAGCAAAAAGGCCAACTTTGCAGAGCCTGCAGGCTATGGTTTTCTCCAAGAGAACACTGTTTTGGTTTCATGTTCAAATTCATGCTGATCATGCTGTACTCAACTGCACACGACTTCCTATGATGTCTAGCATCAGTCTGAAAACAGAAATGTGAAGCCAGGGCAGCTGTTCCCATGACGTGGATGGCAGAGCTCAGGGTACTGGCATCTGAGGGATGTGGGGGTGAAGACCCTGTCCCTCCATCCAGGTGTCAAAATTGTACCTGGGGGGAGGAGCGGTTTGAATCTACCAAGATTCAGGTACCCCATCTTTAACCTAGAACTTAAAGGAAAGGGAAAAAATAGACTCAATTTAGGAAAACTAAGAGAACATCAGTGCTGTGATCCCTTTCAATAACGCCTATTGGGCACCAACAGAGTGCCACCGGCCCCTGTGGCACATTAAAGGTGTGATACAGACACACCCATAGATCATTTCCCTCTCTGACAACTTCTGAGAAAGGAGACTAAGAAAGGGAGGGGCACTTAGCACAGCCTGGGACTCATGTTCTCAAACTAGCCACCTGCTCCAGGGTGGAACTGCCACGGAGAGCAGGTTCAGTTAAACACCCACCACTTCCCTTTACAGAGGGGCCATGTCTTCCAGCCATCATCTCTGTCCAGATTCCAGCCAGCCACATCCTCTTCACAGCATCTTCTCCTTGGGCTCCCTGGGCCACCAGCACCAGCACTTTCTAAGGCAATCGCTTCTGCAGACACCAGGAGGCTTCTCCAGAAGCTTCATTGTTTAGAGTCACTGTGTGTAAGAGTTTCTGTGTTACCTCCCTCCTCGAGGGCACATCTACTTCTGCCTCTGTGTTTTCCCATCTGTGTCCCGCATCATGCTGCTGAGTGGAGGATTATTCCTCATCAGGAAAGCCCTGCTCTCCGGTTCTGCTCTTGTACTTGTCTTTGGGACCCTGCAGTACCGTGCTAAGATCCATATCTCAGGTTTCAGATAACCTGGAATGCCTTCTCAGATTCCTCCTCTCAAAGCCACACTCTTTTCCTTGGCCACCTGCCTTTAATGGTAAAGTTTAGAAAGTCACCAGCCAACCTCAATAAGGATGATGTCCTCCCTGATGGCACGTGCTCATGGACCATTCCGGGTTCACTAGCCCCATGGTTGGTCCTGGGTTCACCCTGGCTATCTCATCTCTCTAAGTCCCTCACTTCCAACATCTTCAGCAGGTTGGCCCTCAATAATTTTATCTCTATAGCCTTTCCTTGCTCACCTCTTGAAGAAACAACCTTTACCAGTCCCTTTGTTGCCCCAGTCACCTTTCACCTTCTCTTTCAACAAGAACCATCCTGGGAGGGGGATGTAGGGAGAACCTTAGATGCAAACACTTCATTAACATCAGATAATCTCCAACCCCTTCCCAGCTCTCTGACCTAAAATTCCTTAAATGCTACCTGCCTGAGGATACATCTGTCAGTTTCAGGCATGGAGAATTCAAAGGGGCACTAGGAGTGGGTGGTGCCATCAAGAGGAGTGGAGGGAGGCAGGAAATTGACTTATTCAACAGCCATAATCTGGGTGCTTTCCCTGTGCCAGGGTCCTGGGGATTCTGGGGTAAACAAGACAGACAGACTCTCTGCCAATAAAAACATTTTACTTAGTGGAGGAAAATAAACACCTAAATAAATCTAAAAGCAACTTCAGATCACAAAAGGGTCATGAGGAAGAAGGAACTGGATAGCAGAATGGAAATAGATGGAGTGAGGAGAAATCATCACCATGCAAATGCCTGAGTGGAGACAAGGAGACAGCTGGCAAAGATGTGGGGCAGGGATATCCTGGGAGACCGCATGTGCAAAGGCCCTGGGGCAGGGACTTGGAGGCAAAATTAGTGTGTAGTGAGGACAGAAATAAGGCCAGAGAATGGTAGCTAGTGACCAGGGACACTCATTCTAGGCAAGAAGACTAGGGGGAATAGGTAGAAAATTCAGGTACTCAAGTTACCTCCTAAAGAGGGATTGGAATTGTGTCAATAGTATCTACACTTTGAGGTTGCTTCAGTTTCAGAGATTGATGCCTCAGAAGGGGTGTAGTCCCTGGATCAGATCAGCATGTACTTGGCACGGACTCAGGTGGCCCCTGATGGTTCAGGGGCAATTAGTCCCACAGCCATGTGTCTGCTGAGCTGCCAAGGGGCCAGCCAGGCCAGGTAGGGGTATTGACTCTCCACTCCTAGGAGCCATGTGAGTCTTGGGACGAGATAAAACAAAAACAACACAGCCTGCTAGGGCCACAGGCATCTCATCAGAGGCTCTAGGAGCTGAGTTTGTGCCACGTGTCCCAGAGCAAGATGGAAGGAGAGATGTGCTACACAGAGGCCCCACCAAACACCTACATCTGCAGCCAGGAGGCATAATTAGTGCAGCTTCACCTAGGGGAACGTGCCCCATTTCCCATCCTCAGAAGAATTCCTCCCTTATTTTACTTTCTAAATATGTCCACTTCTGATTGCACATCTAATATACATCCATTGCAAGAAATTTGGAAAAT
Source organism: Nycticebus coucang (assembly GCF_027406575.1). Lineage (NCBI taxonomy): Eukaryota > Metazoa > Chordata > Mammalia > Primates > Lorisidae > Nycticebus > Nycticebus coucang. The sequence continues at coordinate 75,262,317 of NC_069791.1, read as the reverse complement.
TTACAATGCATGACAACTAAAATAGCAATTAGGCACAGCCCAATACAAAAAGCAGCCACTAATCTTTGGCACAGTGGTCCTCAGAGCCTAGTGCCTGAGCCAGCTGCATCGCTTCACCTGGGAGCTTGACAGAAATGCAAACTCTTGGGCTCCAGCTTCGCTTCTCTTCACTGACCCAGAGGCTCCAGGGTAACACTCAGCCCTCCAGGTTATACTGAGGCATGCATGAGTTTAAGAACCACTGCATTAAAACACTTCCCAGCTTTTTGTCTCTGCTTTTTAAACATAATCAAGTTCATTTTATGAATACAATTATTCCTTCTGATGATCACCCAACATTCTATTGAAGAATTCTCTCAAGTCATTCAAAACTATTCAGAAACCCGTAATGAGCTTGTGTCCTGTGGCTCTACCATCACTGACTTCACCAGAATTATTTTCTAAACACCTTCTAGGGGATCCTCCAAAGTTAGGACCAGAAGAGAAGTGGGAAGTCACAGCTGCCCATCCCACGGAGAGCCCCCTGGATTTCTTACCTGCCCTGAAGGAGTGCACAGAAGCTGCGTCAGCATTTACAAGCTAGCCTCAGAAGTCACATGAGGCAAGGCCTCTGTTCTTCATTTGAGGCCATCATGGGGGCCTTCCTAGTTCAAGGGTGGGGAGGTTGTAGACTCTACCTCCTGCAGGAGGGTTGATTGGCAAGAGTGTAAATATACACATAGGTGCAGAAACATTCTTGTGCCCATTTTTGGAAAACGCAATCTGCCACCGTGAGCTCTCAGGTGGGAGAGTTACTGGCAGATAGAAGGAGGCTTGCTTACCCCAGGGGCAGAGAGTTGGCAGAGAATGGAGACAGATGAGGAAACAGGCATGTTTGGGGAGCTGAGGGAGGCCTGCTGGGAAAAGGGGCAGCCTCCAGAGCTGGGCCCTTCTGTGACAGCCAGGCTTTTAGAAGAGAAGCAAAATTCTAGAGGAAGTATTGAGGTTGGGGTCAAAGGGAATGAATGAGGCTGCGCAAAAAGCCTGCAAAGTGCTGAGGTTCCCCAGTGCTTAGACATCCTAAATGTGTGGTCGTTTCTCCCTGCCCAGCCCTGCAGCTGGAGAATCTGTGAAGAACAGGCCACACCAGGTTAAACTCTGTGTTAGGGAAAACCAGGGAGGCCAAAAAGCCGAGTAAGTGTGGAGGCTAGGGGTGCTGGTTTGAAGAGAGTTAAAGCTAGGGGTATGGAAAGGTCCGGGACAATAACTCCAGAGCCCCGGGGAGCTGACACGCTTGGCGAGGAGGGAGAAGTCAGCATGACGAGGCTGCAGGAGAAAGCTCAGCAAGTGCTAAAGGGACAGGAAGACACAAGGGGGGACAGGAGGAGACAATGGGGGACAGGAGGACAAAAAGAGAGACAGGAGGAGACAAGGAGGGACAGGAGGAGACAAGGGGGGACAGGAGGAGACAAGGGGGGACAGGAAGAGACAATGGGGGGACAGGAGGAGACAAGGAGGGACAGGAGGAGACAAGGGGGGACAGGAGGAGACAAGGAGGGACAGGAGGAGACAAGGAGGGACAGGAGGACACGAGGGGGACAGGAGGACACAAGGGGGACAGGAGGAGACAAGGAGGGACAGGAGGACACAAGGGGGACAGGAGGACACAAGGGGGACAGGAGGAGACAAGGAGAGACAGGAGTAGACAAAGGGGGGACAGGAGGAGACAATGGGGGGACAGGAGGAGACAAGGAGAGACAGGAGGAGACAAGGGGGGACAGGAGGACACAAGGGGGACAGGAGGACACAAGGGGAACAGGAGGAGACAAAGAGGGACAGGAGGAGACAATAGGGACAGGAGGAGACAAGGGGGGACAGGAGGAGACAAGGGGGGACAGGAGGACACAAGGGGGACAGGAGGACACAAAGGGGGACAGGAGGACACAAGGAGAGGCAGGAGGAGACAAGGAGGGACAGGAGGAGACAAGGGGGGACAGAAGGAGACAAGGGGGACAGTAGGAGACAAGGGGGGACAGGAGGAGACAAGGAGAGACAGGAGGAGACAAGGGGGGACAGGAGGAGACAATGGGGGGACAGGAGGAGACAAGGGGGACAGGAGGACACAAGGGGGACAGGAGGAGACAAGGGGGACAGGAGGAGACAAGGAGGGACAGGAGGAGACAAGGGGGGACAGGAGGAGACAATGGGGGGACAGGAGGACACAAGGGGGACAGGAGGAGACAAGGAGGGACAGGAGGAGACAATGGGGGACAGGAGGAGACAATGGGGGGACAGGAGGACACAAAGGGGACAGGAGGACACAGGGGGACAGGAGGAGACAAGGGGGGACAGGAGGAGACAAGGAGAGACAGGAGGAGACAAGGGGGGACAGGAGGACACAAGGGGGACAGGAGGACACAAGGGGGACAGGAGGAGACAAAGAGGGACAGGAGGAGACAATAGGGACAGGAGGAGACAAGGGGGGACAGGAGGAGACAAGGGGGGACAGGAGGACACAAGGGGGGACAGGAGGACACAAAGGGGGACAGGAGGACACAAGGAGGGACAGGAGGAGACAAGGGGGACAGGAGGACACAAAGAGAGGCAGGAGGAGACAAGGGGGGACAGGAGGAGACAAGGAGGGACAGGAGGAGACAAGGAGAGACAGGAGGAGACAAGGAGAGACAGGAGGAGACAAGGGGGGACAGGAGGAGACAAGGAGGGACAGGAGGAGACAAGGGGGACAGGAGGACACAAAGAGAGGCAGGAGGAGACAAGGGGGGACAGGAGGAGACAAGGAGGGACAGGAGGAGACAAGGAGAGACAGGAGGAGACAAGGAGAGACAGGAGGAGACAAGGGGGGACAGGAGGAGACAAGGAGGGACAGGAGGAGACAAGGAGAGACAGGAGGAGACAAGGGGGGACAGGAGGAGACAAGGAGGGACAGGAGGAGACAAGGAGGGACAGGAGGAGACAAGGAGGGACAAGAGGAGACAAGGGGGGACAGGAGGAGACAAGGAGAGACAGGAGGAGACAAGGGGGGACAGAAGGAGACAAGGGGGGACAGAAGGAGACAAGGGGGGACAGGAGGAGACAAGGGGGGACAGGAGGAGACAAGGAGGGACAGGAGGAGACAAGGAGGGACAGGAGGAGACAAGGAGAGACAGGAGGAGACAAGGGGGGACAGGAGGAGACAAGGAGGGACAGGAGGAGACAAGGAGGGACAGGAGGAGACAAGGAGGGACAAGAGGAGACAAGGGGGGACAGGAGGAGACAAGGAGAGACAGGAGGAGACAAGGGGGGACAGAAGGAGACAAGGGGGGACAGAAGGAGACAAGGGGGGACAGGAGGAGACAAGGAGGGACAGGACGAGATAAGGGGGGACAGGAGGAGAAAAGAAGGGCCCTTTCAGAGCAGCAAGGCATCTGTCTTTTCCTTCTCCTCCCTCGGTCGTGCTCCCTGCTTCCCCAAACCCCAGGTCTGTTCACACCTTCCCTCTAGCAACTCATAGTGACTAACAAGGCTTCAAGTTCCCCACTATTTGGGGTGAAGACAGTGGGTGGGAGGAGACAGGGACATGACTTGGGGAAAAGAGTCATTCAGCCCAGGGAGCTCAGCCACAGCATGTTTCCCCTGCCGCACGACCAGGTCCACCACAGGCAGGCTCCAGGGCCTGCATCTCACCCCAGAGGCACTGAGATGAGGCAAGAGGAGACGCAAGGCACCGTTGCCACCACGCACAGAGCATCAGGATCTCCTGGAGGCTTGTGAAATACAGACGCTGGGCCTCGCTCCCACGGTTTCTGATCCCGTCAGTGGGGGTTCAGCCTGAGAATCTGCATTTCTATCAGACTCCGGTGCTGGTCACTCACTCAGAGAATGAGAACTAACAAGCGGCTGCCCCTGGGGGAATTCTCTCTCCAAACTGTTCATGGAACATGAATTCTCGTCTTGTTCATTGTTCTGTTCCTGATCCCAGGCGCATAGTAGGTCTTCCAGTAAAGATTTGTTCAACTGACAGCCCTGTATAAAGAAAATTAAAGGCCAAAAAACTCAAGACAACACCCCTTTCCTTTGGATGGCAGAAGGCAACCTGGAGGCAGGGAGCCAGTCCTTCCACTCGTTTTTATTCCTCAGCTCCGGTCACCCGGCTCAGCTCAAAGAATGTGTGTCCTTGCCCCTGGCCCCTTCCTCCTCCATTCCCCTGAGCCCAGCGCCGCCTGGTTGACATGCAGCCAGCACAGCTGCGAGGCTCCCTTCTGGATCACTGGGAAGCAGGTCCGATTTGAAAATGTCAGGATCTCATTAGCAATTCCAATGGCCACAGCGGTAATTATGCCTTTTCATGTTCCTGCGTGTTACACCACATCAAAACTGACACACACGCCTGGTTTTATAATATCACAGCCTGGAAATAAATGTCCAGAATGATATGAAAATGTACTAGGAAGAGATTAATAACTGTTCTTCCAGGAAGAAAGATAGCCCTTTCCAACCAGTATATTATATATATTTTTTCCTCTTAAAAAAAGCCTCTGTGATAGCATCTCTCCTTAAGGGGAACTGAATTATGTTATCACTCACAGGCAGCAATCAGTTCTGTCAGCAGGGCTGAGCCTCCCTCTAAAGGCAGTGGGGGAGTGGGAGGTCCTGGACGAAGAGAGCTCCATGGGGCAGGCCCTGCAAGGGACCCTCCTGAACCTCATCCCTGCCCCGGCCCAGAGTTTTGCTTCCCCAGGGAGAACCTGGATCTGCTCTTTCATGACCACCTCCTTGCAAAGCAGAAAGATTGGACAGGAGCAAACCAAAGTGGCATCTACAATAGAAACTATGTGAGTGGCCACCCAGGGGACTGTCACAAAAGGGTCAACATACGGAGGTGGCCAACATAAGGAACTAGGCCTACTGTATTGATATGTACGTGTGGTGCATGTTGGGTTTATGCAAATAAGGTCAAGTGAAGGAGGTGGTCAATTTAAGGAAGTGGTCAACTGTGGAGGTTCTACTGTATTTACTTTAAAAAACCCTGTCTGGCCACACAGCTGAGCTTCCTTTGTAGTAGTTAAACCAAGGACCATCTCGCTTTAGAGTCAAGCCAGGAACAAGAGCTGGAGATGCTGGCCCAAGGATGGTGCCAACCATTCCCTGAATGCCTCCTGCCCGCAGGGCCTGCAGGAAAGGGTCCTGCCTTTGAAGGCTTCTCAGGCCAGCTGAACAGGACCAAAAACAGAGGACCTGACAAGGGCGGACTGGATGCTTCAGAGGCATTATTAGCTCATTTCATTATCTCAACAGCCCTAGAAGGCAGGCATAATTATTAAATCCCCCCACTTTATTGGTAAGGAAACTGAGACACAATGTTGTCAATGGAGCCCACTAGGAAAGAAGCCATGCAATGGCTTCATGATCACACATCCACTGACACACAACGAAGCCATGCACATAAAAAGTTGGAACATTGGGTCCTTCTGGTTTCGAAGGCTTCTGTCTTCCAGTACACTATATTGGTCACAAGGCAGAAAATGGTAAATGCCACACGGAGGCCCTGACAGCCAGCAGCTGTTTGAGCCAGACTACAGGGAGCACTCCCAGCTAGACCAGGATTAAAATGAAATGGGTGTGGTTACAAAAGGGTCATGCCACCAGTTCAAGGCTGCAGTGAGCTAAGGTGCAGTGGGCTCCAGAAGAAGCCCGGGAACAGAGCAAGACCCTGTCTCTAACAAAAAGAAAAAAAAAAGACTACACCTCATAGCAAGGGATCCCGTGGAGAAGGAATAGTTCTGTATCCTGACTATGTGATGGATGTGGAAACTTAAACTATGATAACATTGATTAAAAATAAATACACATACATGCATGCAGTAAGTCCCTGTAAAACTGGGAATTGCCAAATAAGACTAATGTCAATTTCCTGGTTATGAGATTGTTCTGCAGGACAACATTACCACTGCAGGAAATTGGGTGAGGGGGTATCCCAGATATCTCTGTTTCATTCCTTATACTTGCATGGGAACCTACAATTATTTCAAAATAAAATGACTAACTTTTTAAGAATGCAATGGGCAGAGCATTTCAGGCAAGGGGTATCCCATGACCACGAGGCCACAAGCTAGGACTTGGTCTGCATGGGAAACTGTTTGTTTTCTGATGGAAGCAGAAACTTCACATAGTGATAGGCAGGGACCATCCTTCTTCTTATAAACCCCCCAAATCCTGGTACAAAAACTGACAGGCTAGCTTGATTGTTGCTCACCTCTTCGCAAACATTGATGCCAAGCCAGCCACTGGTTTGGTAGATGGTGTGACATAGTGGAAAAGTAAAGGGTGAGTCACACAAACCTGGATGCAATTCATGCCTCTGTCACTTAATCACCAATGACAGTTGTTTAACCTCTTTGAGATTTTATTGGCTCATCTGTAAAATGGAAATAATAGTGCCTACCACTGAACTAGGGAAGTTCAAGGAAAAATGTCTGTAAAATAAGACATCTGGCGCACTACGGGCATACAGTGCATGGCCGCCGTGAGTAGGGCCTGCTGGTGATTCACTCAGATGGCGCTTCCCAGGGCTGAGAAGAGAGTGGGGGAGTTCTCAGAAGAGTCCCCCTGGGGCATGTGTGCAGGGGAAGAAGGGAGTCGCCCTGGTTTCAAGAGTGAAACCCACTAGGAATTTGCAAGCCTGAATGTCAAGAGCCCAGTTTGAGCCGAGGTTTCTCACCACCTGAGTAGGCAGGGGAGATCTGGTACCCGGGGTTGAGACCATCAAATGGCAGAAGGGAAATGAAGGTGGGCTCAGCTCTCATGTGAAGTAACATGGCTGGTATTTCATCTGTCTCTGTGCATTCACCAGACACCCCAAAGCTCCCTCACTCTTCCCAGCCCTGGTCTGTACACACACAACCACGTGCACACACGTGAACACACAATACACACAAATACACACATGGCTACATACGAACGCACATATATACGTGTATATGTACATGTATGTGCATCTGGGCACATATATCCACATACACATGTGTAAAATACATGATCACACATATACTGACACACACACATACACACATACAAACTCACAGCTGCACACATATGCAAACACAATCACACACATACATATGTACACATACACACATGCATGCTCACTCTCACACACACACACACACACACCGTGTCCTGTTCCCAGGGTTCTCTCTCACACACCACTTCACCCCTACCTTGTCCCATGGGCTGGACACTGAACACCAGCTCTCCAGCTGTGACCTCAGCCCCTTTCATTTATACACTGATTCCTCACCCTCCCCTCTACATGACCTCAGTCTGCCCTCAATAAACACCATCTCCAAGTCATCCTGCTTCTAAAATGTGTTCCCTTCATGCCACTGCTGGCCTCATTAGCAAAGACATATAAAGAGAAGACCCAGAGGAAGGGAGACACTGACAGCTCAGAATCCCAGCTGCAAACCGCTGGAGTAGGAGAGAGGCTCAAGAGGAACTACTTAAGTGATTGTAACGCAGGGCTGGGGGAGCTGCAGTGAGTGGGTAGACATCAGTGTGGCCTGGCTTCATGCTCCCTGGCCTCAGAGCACAGCACAGCCAGAAGCAAGCCCTTCCAGACTCTCCCAGGGAGAGACACCCTCCCCAACACCAGGCCTGGGACAAGGCAATGAGCATCAGGCTCTTACCCGCATTTTCCCTGCAGACCTAAAATGTACAATGGAGAGGTGGGAAACGGTGCTGAACAGAGGACCATTTCCAAAGCAAACCAGCAATCTTCAAAAGATGGGTATTGGCAAGATTAATGAGGCTGATTACTGCCAGCTGCTTAAAGGAACTTGCAGGCTTTCGATGTCAGAACAGTTATGATGACAGAGTAATTAGAGCTAATTAGGAAAAAATGAAGCTGAGACCAGTGCAGTCAGATCATTCTGGCTGAGCCTCAAGGTCCCTCAGACCCTCTCCAGGGGTTCTGGAAACACTCTCAGGTGTAACCAGTGGCCACAGGTCTCTTTATTTGACCTCTAGAAATACAGGATCCACAGAACAAGAACAGAGAGATGGAGGAGTGAGGCCCAGTCGGGCTCTACCAACCCAACACACTTGATAGGGGGCAGTGTGGGGTAGGAAGGTGAGTTTAATCCAAATCAAGACTCTGTCTTGTCTCTGTGAGAACAGAGGCTGTTGGGAGAATTTCTCTTTTCAGCCAGGCGCGCGGGAGTACCAAGAGGTTAGCTATGAGAGACAGAGCGCCTTTGGTTAGGTTTTGTCTATCAACGATGGACAGAGAAGCTGCATCTTCCTTCCACGATGCATCCAGTCATAAGTGGCTATAGCACACCGCTATCACTTGTGGCCACGCAGCAAGTAGCTTTTCCAGTGGGTGGATGGACTGTCTCAAGTCATCATCACTCTTCATTCAAGCTTCCATTTCTGACCAGAGGCACAGATTTGCAAGGAGGCCAGCCAGGGCTGGGCAGAGTTGGTGGTCTGGAAGAGAAAGGAAGTAACTGCTCTAAAATTCTGAAAACAGATAGATCGACCTCTCCGGAAATCTCATGGCTCTTGGTGCATCTGCCACCTTCTGCCCTGATCTTCCTGGAGTTGTTCAAGAAAGCTGACTGCTATCCGTCCCTCCAAAACTCCTGTTGAAACTTAATCCCCAGTGTGATAGGATTGAGAAGTGGAGCCTTTAAGAGGAGATTGGGTCAGGCGGCGCCTGTGGCTCAAAGGAGTAGGGCACCAGCCCTATATGCCGGAGGTGGCGGGTTCAAACCCAGCCCGGGCCAAAAACTGCAAAAAAAAAAAAAAGAGGAGATTGGGTCATGGAAGTTCTACCCTCATGAATGAATTAATCCATTCATGGATTAATGGGTTGATGGGCTATCAGGGGAGTGGGACTGGTGGCTTTACAAGAAGAAGAGGAAAGACTTGAGCTAGCACGCTTGGCCCCCTGGCCATTGATGCCCTATGCCACCTCAGGACTCTGAAGAGAGTCCCCACCAGCAAGAAGGCCCTCACCAGATGTAGCCCTCGATCTTGGAGTTCTCGACCTACATAACTGTGAGAAAAATGCCTTTTCTTTATAACTTACCCATTTTCAGGTATTCTGTCATAAGTAACAAATACAGACAAGTCATCATTCCCATGGCTGAGACAGAGGCTAACACTGGGAATATCAACATGAAAAGATTACAGAAGCCTGGAGAGCTCCCAGCCCCCAGGCCTACCATCAGCTTTCTGACCCCTGCACCTTTTTACCATGCGCCTTTACCCCGCTAGGGGTAACCCAGCTCAAAATGCAAATTCTCCCAGAGGTAGTCCATGGCCCCAAAGTTCTAACTCTGAAGTAGCTGAGTTCTGCCTCCTCTCTTTCAGCCAACAGCAGGAGGCCCAGCCCCGGTCCTACCCTTGTCTCCATTTCCCACCACGGCAGGGCCTGGTGGGCCAGCAACAAGATGGGGTTCTGCAGAACTGAAAGGGGAGCATATTTTCATCAGAATTGAAACAAAAACACTCTGAAGCTCATTTTCAAAAGACCCACCCCACCAGATGGAAGTCATACGGGCCTCTCACCCACTCAGTAACAGTCCACCTCTGTCTGTGCTCAGAGATCTTTAAGGCAAAAGCAGAGTGAAAAAATAAACACAAGCTCATAATGGAGAAGTCGAATTCTTCTCCAGCAGGCTGAGAAAACCAGAGCACATGTGCTAATCCCGCTGCTTGCCCTTGACAGCTGCTCACGCAGGCCAATTCACGCATCTGTAAAATGACAGAGCCGCACTGCATGATTTTTACGTCTCATCCCCCTGGAAGAGTCTGAGTGTCTGCACCCATCCCTGATTCTTAAGTACTTTTGATTAAGTGGAATCACAGGGGGGAATAAACCACTACAAGCACCAATGGATATATTTCTTGGCTAAAATAAAACCACTTATTCCAGAAAATGAACTGCATCGCTGATATGGGCATTAAATCAAGAAGCATCCTGAAAGCATATGTTCAGGGCACAAGAGACATGTGAATCCAATTAAAATATTTAACCTAGTTCTCTTTCTTCAGAGAATCACAAAGTCTAACTACGTACACATGTCTGGCATTTTCTGAGACTTGTGATGAGGCTTTCACATGCATTGTTTGGGGTTTAAATTTTATCAGATCCATATTAAATGTGGGTCTTATAACAAGAAAAAAAGTCTGGGATGCTGTTCTTTCCTATGGCCTCTATGCCTTGAATTCTTTAGCTGTTTTAAACATACAGTATTTATTTTGTAATTTCCTTCAGCCTGTTGCTCTGTTATCTCAATTGCCCTGGTCCTGCTCATTAGAGGTAGAGATCTTTACTGGGTATGAAATTTGCTGATTTATCTCAAGGAACCAGGAATGCTATTGGTTGACAAACTCCTAGGCTTTCCTGGAGGAATTGTGATGAGGACTAAGAATGAGGTGGAAACTCCCTTCATGTTGAAGACCAAGAGTATCCTTCTAACTCTGAGGAGTGTCGTGAGTGGGAAGGAGATGAATGTACAAGAGAGATAAAGGGTCTTGCATCTTACACCAGTAAACCATCTCATTGGTGGCAGGAGTAGAGCTGTTACGGGACGATCAGACCTGCTCTCATGCAGAGATCCAAAATACGATCGCTGAAACAAATGAGAAGCATAGTCATCTCTCACTTAACAATCTTGGGACATCTCAGGGCTGGAAGCGCAGGTCTGCCATCCTCAGCAGGTAGCTTCTCTCTTTCTGCATCTGAGTCTGTGTGAAGGGGGAAAGAACAAAGCAAGTGCCTGCTCGTTTCTCTTAAGATTATGTGGTGAAGTCTACTTATTATGCATGAAAATCTGTCATCCCTTTTTTGAGGGAGACAACATGTGCCAGCCTCCTTGCAGCTGGTTATGGCCATCAGACAAAATTCTCTCCAACAGAATGTAAGAAGTGGAGGGTTAGGGGAGAGGATCTTGTAGGCACATATCAATTCTGTCCCATTTTATTGTCTGGAGCTCATTCCCTTGGCCCCCACCTACCTGCAAAGGAGGCTGGGAAATGTCTACTCTTGGACGCTGCCTGCATCATTAACACGTCCCCATGCAAAAGGAAGAGGACTGATGCTCATGGTGTAAACACTATGGATCAGTAGCTGTGCTAGGCCATTTGTAGATATTAACTAAGTTAATTCTGCTGGGTAAGAATAATAATTCCCACTTGGCAAATGAGGCCCAGAGAGCTTAAGAAATTTTCCTGAAGTCACACAGCGAAACAAGGTCATAAGACAGATTCAGGTCCCTCTCCACACCCTTCCCTCCACCCCAGAATGTCTGCAGGTCCTTCCTCTGCAGCACCTTTGTCTGCCCCGATGGAATGGGCTGCTTTGACCCTTTGTACGACAGACACGGTAGCTGTCTGATGAGCACTGGGACTAATGCTGATGACAACAAGGGACTCCCTGAAAGATGCTCTGCTCTCCAGATGAAGGCAGGAAAGTGATCTGGGAAAGGGGCCAGGGTTTCTTGAAAGGGACACTGGTCTAGAACATTTCAGGAGACCAGGCCCTCCTCATGGGAAGAGACAGAGGTAAAGCACGTCTACAATGGCAAGACAATGGAGGTTGTGAGCCGAATCTCACCAAGATTTCCCAAACCATCCATTTCTCATCTCAACCCAAGTCCACACACACGCACCCCACCCTCTCGTGCTAGGCCTGGAGCCACCATGGTACCATTCCAAGGAAATTGTGCTGAGTTTCTAGCAGCTTGAATGGACCGTGTATCTGATTTGGGGAGGCAGTGTGCTTTATTTTGGCATCTCTCTTAATTTGTGAGCCTCCCTAAGGGACTATAATAGTTGTCCCTTAAGCCTAGAATGGAAAAGCCTGAATTGGGATCATTTGTTCAGTCATTTTCTTAGCAGGCAAGAGAGCACAAATGTCAGAGGCAGAGGTCCAAACTCAGCTCCCCAACCTGCTAGATGTGTGACCTCGGGCAAACCAGTTAACCTAATTGGGCCTTAGCTTCCTCATCTGTACAATGGGAATAACAGCACTTACTAGTAGTGGGAGACACTTGGAACATCCTGCATCTCGTGCTTAGGGGGCTTCAGGCATGTGACATCTCTGTCTTCTCCTTGGAAGGCAGGAAACTTAAAGTAGTACCAGTGCCCCCCAGTCATGGTACTACAAAGCCTTGGATGTTTTACTCCAGAACATCCTTTATCCTAGGTACGTTGAGGAAAAGAAATGAAAACATAAAATCCTTTGTATAATTCTTTTATCTCACTCCTTAGTTTGAAAAATTATGCATGCTTGCTACTATGTTATATTCTTACTAGAGAATAGATTAAGGCTTCCTTCTAGAGTCCCAAATGGGCAAGAAAAATCCATGATTGAATGCCACCACTGCCAGTCACCTCACATCTCACCTCTCCCCTGGGAAGGACAGGCTGGGCCCACAGAACTTGCCCGGAGACAAAACTCTCTTTGTCTCTGTCCCCCTCCACTATTCATTTGGGGGAGGGAGGAATTCATCCGCTAAAAGACTGATAAACCAGAGAGAATATCATCTCATTTCATAATATTATCTTGAGTAGAAAACAAAATGGGCTTAGTTTAAAATCCCTTCAGTCTCCTGCCCGCATATTAGTTCAGAATCTTTTGTTCACTGCATTATAAAAGGAGCCAAGACACTAATTAAGGCTTAACAAAATGATCAAGGCATCTCTAATCTCTGGCCAGAATGACCCAAAAACTACTGAGCATTTTGGGGGAAGGCAGGTGGAGCACAGAGTATCAGTGAGAAATGAGTATGGGCCTCAAGCGAGGTCGCCAAGCAATAAGGAGGGAGGAGAGAGGAGTCCCTTAAAAAAATGAATGAGCAGGAATATTAGTGAAAGAAGAACTAAGATTGGAAAGAAAGAAGGTAAATAAAAGGGTGGAGAAACTGGAGATTTTTTTTCTTAGATGTCTTGGAAGAAGACAAGGAATTCTTTTTCCAGCTGGGGTAAGGTAAGAGCCAAGGAAACACATCAGCAGGTCCTTCTCTGTTCCACTGGGGTTAGACTGAGGCAGCAAACCTGCCCTGGAAGTTGGCAGCTCCAGGTTTGATGCAATGGCTTAACTGTGTCATCAAAGACATAGTAGGTTCTTGTGTCTTCCTGCCCTACCATCCCCCAGGACGCTGTTGGCTTTTTGTTCTTGGGCTTGTTACCTCATGATCACTAAAGAGCTGCTGAAGCACCACACAACTTTCAAAGCAGAAAGATGAGAAAGTGCAGAAAAGAATCCTTGTTCCTATAGCATCCTCTTTTATCAAAGAAAAGCTTCTTTCCCAGGACTCTTTTGTCTCATGTGTTAGTGGGCAGAATATGTTTCACCTCCATCCCTAGACTAATTACTGGCAAAAAGTAAGTAGATTATTGTGACTGGTCTAGGAAACTTAAGGTTCATCCTCTGGGTTGGGAGCACCTTGCTGCTTGCCTGAAAAGGGAGCAAAACTAGGGTCTGTCAGCACAAGAGGGGGTAAGAATAGCTGCTGAGTGGGCCACACTCTAGCATGGACTGTTCTGCCTAGAACTAATGCTTCAAATCTTTGGACACTGAAGGGATTTGAAGAGCCATTCTCGAAAAACCAGGAAGTCTGCTTAGAGGAGAGGATTAGACTACAGATGGGACTTCCCCAGGGTTTTACAACCTAGAGCCTGGAAGAGAACTACCACCCAGCTTAAATGACCAGGACCGCATTTGGTTGATTGGCTTTTTTGTTGTTTTTATTTTTATTGTTAATAATAGTGAAGTATACATACCATTATGTTTACCATCTGGACCATTTTTAAGTGCACAGTTTAGTAGGGTTAAGTACACTCACTTTGTTGTGCAACCAACCTCTAAATCTCTTTTCCTTTTATGGAACTGAAACTCTGTACCCACAAAGCAGCAATTCCCAATTCCTTCTCCCAAACCCTGGCAATCACCATTCTACTTTCTATTGCTACGAATTACACTACTTTCAGTACCTTATATAAGTGGACTCATATAGTATTTTTCTTCTTATGACTGGCTTCTTTCACTTAGTATAATATCCTCAAGGTTCATCCATGGGGTAGCATGTGTCAGAATGTCCTTTTTTAAGGATGAATAATATTCCACTGCACATATTTTATATACCATTGTTTATCCATTCACCCATCAATGAAAACATGGGCTGCTTCCATGTTTTAGCTATTGTGAATCATTATTCATAATACCACAATACCTGCTTTGAGCGTAGATATAGGAAAATTCTTGAGACTCTGCCTTCAATTCTTCTGTGTACACATACAGAAATAGAATTGCTGGATCCTATGGTAATTCTATTTTCAAGTTTTTGAGGAACTGCCATATTGTTTTCCACATGGATGGACCATTTTATATTCCCCCAACGGTGTGTGAGGGTTCCATTTCCACCGCATCCTTGCCAACACTTGTTATTATTTTCTGGAGGTTTTGATAGTAGCTGTCCTGATAGGCACAAGGAGATGTCTCATCACAGTTTTGATTCACATTTCCCTAATGGTTAGTGATGTTGAACACCTTCTCTTGTGCTTCTTGGCCATCTGTATATCTTCTTTGGACAAGTGTCTTTTCAAGTTCTTTGCCTACTGTTTTAAATCGGGTTATTTATGATTGTTGTTGCTGAGTTGTAGAAGTTCCCACATTGGTTTTTTAATAACATGGGATGCAAACTTGGCAGTGTTATCTTCCCTTCCGGTTTTCCTGACTATAACAGTTGGGTTGAGTCTGTCTTCGGCAGCAGGGATTAGACTAAGCTACTGCCCCAGGATGGCACCATGTCTGCATCATGGGCGTATCACCTTCCCCCAGATGTGCTGCCTGTGTCAAAGCAGGACCTGGAGCATGGGGGTCAGGAGGCAGTGCCTGCTGGTCCTTAAGGCCTCTGCCCCTGGGTGGGTAATGGGAATTTCACCGTGTGCACAATCACTCTGCCAGGTCCTCTCTCCTCTCCAGGGAAGTCTCCAGCTAGAAACCCAGTGCTGGGCACCCTACACTGAGACAGAATATACTAATGGACAATGGCCAGACCACTTATAAAAACACAACTCTGCCCCACTATCTGCAGCAGCCAGTGCAAGAAGCCAAACAATTACTCTTGTAGTCATTGTCACAAAATGGCCAGGACTGGAGCAAGGACTACCAGCTTCTTAATTTTTGTGTCTGCTTCCAACTTGAGACCAGCTGAGGAAAGCCACTTATCCACTAACTCACCACATAGGATGCCCCACCTCCAACCTCCCAGGCCTCCAGCCAGGGCATGCTGCAGCCTTTCCTCTTTCCACCTGTGGAGCTTGCCTTTGGTTCTCTGCCAAGTACAGGGTAATCTTACTTTATTTCCACAACACACATGACCTTGGGGACAGGTTGCTTAGCTTCTCTGGGCTGCAGCTCCCTCACCTGTAAAATAGGAAGAGACATAAAAGTGTATAGATTCTAACATTGTAATGGAAGTTTTAGCCATCGCAATTAGGGAAGAAAAGGCAATCAAGGGTATCCATATAGTGTCAGAAGAGATCAAACTTTCACTCTTCGCAGATGATATGATTGTATATCTGGAAAACACAAGGGATTCTACTACAAAACTCTTAGAAGTGATCAAGGAATACAGCACCATCTCAGGTTACAAAATCAACATTCATAAATTGGTAGCCTTTATATATACCAACAATAGTCAAGCTGAAAAAACAGTCAAGGACTCTATTCCATTAACAGTAGTGTCAAAGAAGATGAAATATTTGGGAGTTTATCTAACAAAGGATATGAAAGATCTCTATAAAGAGAACTATGAAACTCTAAGAAAAGAAATACATGAAAATGTTAACAAATGGAAAAACATACCATGCTCATGGCTGGGAAGAATCAACATTGTTAAAATGTCCATACTACCCAAAGCAATATACAATGTTAATGCAATCCTTGCTAAAGCTCCACTGTCATACTTTAAAGATCTTGAAAAAATAGTACTTCATTTTATATGGAATCAGAAAAAACCTTGAATAGCCAAGACATTACTCAGAAATAAAAACAAAACAGCAGGAATCACGCTACCAGACCTCAGACTATACTATAAATCGATAGTGATCAAAACAGCATGGTACTGGCACAAAAACAGAGAGGTAGAACAGAATAGAGAACCAAGAGATGAATCCAGCTACTTACCATTATTTGATCTTTGACAAGCCAATTAAAAACATTCAGTGGGGAAAAGATACCCTATTTAACAAATGGTGCTGGGTGAACTGGCAGGCAATCTGTAAAAGACTGAAACTGGACCCACACTTTTCACCATTAATGTAGGATAATATTTAGAAATAAACATATCTTACATCAAGCAGACAAAGTAAATTCAGTGTGAGTTTAAAATGACTTGCTTTTCTCCCAGAGGCTTAAGGGACTTTTGACCCCGCTGGGTTACATGCAGAGTTAGGCTTTTTTGGAGTTGTAAAATTCCTTAGGCCTTTTCTCTGAAGCTATACACCCTGTGAAGCCTGAGATCAAAGGGCATGCTGCCCTTCCTCAGAGATACGGGCCAGAGGGTTGACGTATGTTAACAACATATTGTCAGAGGTCTATAGGTACTCTGACCTGAAGGAAAGACTCAGTCATTACTTCATACTGAGTAAACTGAGTGAATGCTTGAAGATATTCTTCTATTTACTCTGTTCCCCTGTGGCTACTTTCTTCTTTGTCATCTTCCTTTAGATACCTGCTCAGAAATTAGTCACTGTTTAGAAGAAGAGGTTTACTACAAAGTTGATTGTATTGATCTGATAACAAAATATTTCCTTTCAAGTTAAATTTCCTTTCAAGTTAAATTTCAGATAGGTAAAAAAGATAATGATGAAACTAATAGATAATAGATTAAGTGTGTATGTGACTGAAAGGGTATAAAACCAAAATTTGGAATAAACATTTTCGCTACATGCCATTTCATCTCATCTAACTGCGTGTAGTCTGTTTCTTGACTTAATAATTACAGGAGCGAGTTTACACCCACGGCAAAGCTGCTGTTCGTTCATGTCTCCGGTCACGCAACAATTAACTAAGATAGAGTCTCACTGGATTAAAGATTTAAACTTAAGACATGAAACTATAAAAATACTAGAAGAAAATGCGGGGAAAACTCTTAAAGAAATAGGCCTGGGTGAGTATTTTATGAGGAGGACTCCCCAGACAATTGAAGCAGCATCAAAAATACACTATTGGGACCTGATCAAACTAAAAAGCTTCTGCACAGCTAAGAACACAGTAAGTAAAGCAAGCAGACAGCCCTCAAAATGGGAGAAGATATTGGCAGGTTATGTCTCTGACAAAGGTTTAATAACCAGATTCCACAGAGAACCCAAATGTCTTAGCAAGAAAAGAACAAGTGATCCCTTCGCAGGCTGGGCAAGGGACTTGAAGAGAAACTTCTCTGAAGAAGACAGGCACACGGCCTACAGACATATGAAAAATTGTTCATCCTTAATCATCAGAGAAAATGCAAATCAAAACTACTTTGAGGTATCATCTAATTCCAGTAAGATTAGCCCATATCACAAAATCCCAAGACCAGAGATGTTGGCGTGGATGTGGAGAAAAAGGAACACTTCTACACTGCTGGTGGGAATGCAAACTAATACGTTCCTTTTGGAAAGATGTTTGGAGAACTCATAGAGATCTAAAAATAGACCTGCCATTCGATCCTACAATTCCTCTACTAGGTATATACCCAGAAGACCAAAAATCACATTATAACAAAGATATTTGTACCAGAATGTTTATTGCAGCCCATTTCATAATTGCTAAGTCATGGAAAAAGCCCAAGCACCCATCGACCCACAAATGGATTAATAAATTGTGGTATATGTACACCATGGAATATTATGCAGCCTTAAAGAAAGATGGAGACTTTACCTCTTTCATGTTTACATGGATGGATATTGTCATATTCTTCTTAGCAAAGTATCTAAAGAATTGAAGAAAAAGTACCCAATGTACTCAGCCCTACTATGAAACTAATTTATGGCTTCCATATGAAAGCTATAACCCAGTTATAACACAAGAATGGGGGAAGGGGGGGAGGGAGTGGAGGAAGGGAGGGTGATTGGTGGGATTACACCTGTGGTGCATCTTACAAGGGTACATGTGAAACTTAGTAAATGTAGCATGTAAATGTCTTAACACAATAACTAAGAAAATGCCGGGAAGGCTATATTAACCAGTGTGATGAAAATGTGTCAAACGGTCTATAAAACCAGTGTATGGAGCCCCATGATCGCATTAATGTACACAGCTATGATTGAATAAAAAAAAATTAAAAAGAAAGAATTGAAGAAAAAGTATCCAATGTACTCAGTCCTACTATGAAACTAATTTATAGCTTTCATATGAAAGCTATAACCCAATTATAACCTAAGAATATGGGGAAAGGGGAAAGGGAGGGAAGGGGAGGAGATAGGATGGGCAGAGGGAGGGTAATTGGTGGGACCACACCTATGGTGCATCTTACAAGGGTACATGTGAAACGTACTAAATGTAGAATATAAATGTCTTAACATAATAACTAAGAAAATGCCAGGAAGGCTATGTTAACCAGTGTGATGAAAATATGTCAAATAGTATATAAAGCCAGTGTATGGTGCCCCATGATTGCATTAATGTACACAGCTATGATTTAATTAAAAAAAGAAGACACCCAGGAAGATGGCAGCCAAGTAACAGCTTCCCTGCAACTGGGCACCACGAGTCTGGGAAGATAAGACTCCAGGCATCTCTGGCTCGTGGGATCTGCCTGTAATCATCCCTTTGAGGATACAGGGAGTCAGCAAGAGACGTCTGGACTCCAAGATGAGGACAAAAACAGTGGAAAACTGGAAGTGGTTGCGAGTATTTGATTGGTCTAACCCCGCCGGCAGCTGTAAGTACAGCAGCAGTGAGACTGCAAACCAGAAAGGCCTTACCTGTGAACTGTTTTGGTGTTTTTGGACTTGGCCCTCAGTTGAACTGCCATGGGGAGAGCTTGAGCAGGAGTGCGGAGAACTTTAGTCATTGTCTAGGTCCCCAGACTGAGCCTCTGAGCTGGACAGAGCTAATAGTGTTCAGCTGTAGGCTGCAGGGAGCCATTCTGAGAGAACTGCCCTGGCAAGCTCCACTCTCAGGGTCACAGAGCAAGGATCGGGTGGGAGCTATTAACCTAGTGACTGAGCAGCCTAAAGGCGGGGACTGAGCTGCCTTACAGCCTTAACCCTCAGAGGCAGAGTGAGACCAGTTTTGGCACACTGGGTAAGTGGATAGCCACTTCAGCAGTGATCCCAGCAACAAGCAATTTCCTGAGAAAACTTCTGCTTAGCCAAGTTTAGAAGTTTAAAGTGCCTTTTAAAAGGGCTGAAGAGAGATTTAGGGTCTCCACCCTGTGGGATTTGAGAAATCAGTGGAAGCCTCCAATCATATCAGCATTGTGATTAACATCTCATACCCCAGAAGACCACCTGTTGCCCAGACAATATTCAACAAGATATATATGCTGCTTTGTTTTTGGTTGTTTTTTGTTTATTTTGTTGTTGTTTTATTTTTTTAATTTCAACCTTTTCTGTACATATTTTTTCTTTTCTTTTTTTTCTTTCTTTTCTTTCTCCATTTTTCTACTTTAAATACAATTTCCCATTGCTGCCTTTTTCAATAATTAGAACTTCATTTTTGCTAGTTTTTCTACCACTATTATTTGGTTTTTCACCCAATTTTAAGCCGTAAAGTTTTCTGTTTGCTTGTTTTGGTTTCATTTATAGCATTTTTGTCTTTCCTCTCTACTTGGTGGAAGTAGGGTACTGTGTCCAATCAGGTTAGCAAAGAGCTGCTGACCTCAAGGAAACCACCCAACCGGGCACCCCCAGAGGTTGGGGCTTTTTTAAGTTTGTGTAAAAGTACCCTACTGTACACCTATATTGCTCTCTCTCCCTCTTTCTGTGCCTCTCTTCTTTTTGTCAATATTTCATTTTACCCACCCCCTCTCCTTTCTCTATTTTCTTTGCTTTCTTTCTTTTATCCCTTCTTGCTCTTCAACCTTCTCATCCTTCTGGTCCTGTACCACAAGGAATCATCGAAACCTTAGTCCATAGGCATGGGAACTTAAAGAGCAAGAGGAAGTGAAAGGAAAGTTAGGGCAAGGAAACAGATAAAAGAAATCACTCATGAGGAAGAATCAGCAGAAAACTCCTGGCAACATGAAGAACCAGTCCAGAGAAACCCCTCCAAGGGACCATAAGGTAGCTACTGCAGAAGATTCCACATATAAAGAAATGAAGGAAACAGCTAATAAAGTGGAAAATAACAAAAGGAAATCAAAAAACAGAATCAAATAACAGATGAATGGTATGAAGAATATAGAAAGCATATAGTGGAGCTGAAAGAACTGAACCAGTCAATTAGGGAATTTAAAGATGCAATGGAAAGTATCAGCAAAAGGTTGGACCATGCAGAAGAAAGAATTTCAGAAGTAAAGGACAAAGATCTTAAGATAACTCAGATAGTTAAAGAGGCAGAAAAGAAGAGAGGGAAAGAAGAACGCTCACTATCAGAACTATGGGACTTTATGAAGCAGTCCAACATATGAATTATAGGAATCCTAGAAGGGGAAGAAGAATGCCCCAGAGGAATGGAAGCCATACTAGAGAATATTATAAATGAAAATTTGCCAAATATCACCAAAGATTCTGACACTCTGCTTTCAGAGGGCTATCGGACCCCAGGTCGCCTCAACTCTAACCAAGCTTCTCCAAGACACATTGTGATGAACCTGTCCAAAGTCAAGACAAAAGAAAAGATTCTGCAAGCTGCCAGGAGTAAGCGCCAGTTGACCTACAGGGGAAATCCATTAGAGTGAGTACAGACTTCTCTAATGAAATTTTCCAAGCAAGAAGACAATGGTCATCTACCTTTAATCTACTTAAACAGAACAGTTTCCAGTCCAGAATTCTATACCCTGCTAAGCTAAGCTTTAAAATTGATGGGGAAATCAAATCATTTACAGATATACAAACATTGAGGAGATTTGTCACAACAAGACCAGCTCTACAGAAAATACTTCAACCTGTTCTACACACTGACCATCACAATGTATCAGCAGCAAAGTAAGAACTCACAAATTAAAGGACGGAATCTAACTTCCACACTAATGCAAAAGGTAAAACTAAGCAATGGACTCTCACAAAATAAGATGAATAAAATACTACTACACTTATCAATTATCTTAATAAATGTTAATGTCTTGAATTCCCCACTGAAGAGACATACATTGGCTGACTGGATTAAAAAACACAACCCAGGGAGGAGGAGCAAGATGGCAGCCGAGTAACAGCTTCCTTGCATCTGGGCACCGTGAGTCTGGGGAGATAGGACTCCAGGCATCTCTGGCTGGTGGGATCTGCCTATCATCACATCTCAGAGGATACAGGGAGTCAGCGAGAGACTTCTGGACCCCAAGAGGAGGACTAAAACAGTGGAAAACCGGCAAGTGGTCGCGTGTGTTCAATCCGTCTAAACCCGCCCGCAACTGTAAGTTCAGTAGCAGTGAACTTACAGTAGCTGCAAACATGAAAGGCCTTACCTGTGAACTGTTTTGGTATCTTTGGACTTGGCACTCAGCTGAACTGCCTTGGGGAGAGCCTGAGCTGGAGTGCGGAGAACTTTGGCCATTGTCTAGGGCCCCAGTCTGAGCCGCTGAGCCAGACGGAGCTAATAGTGTTTGGCTCTGGGTCACAGGCAGCCATTCTGAACAATCTGCCCCGGCAAGCTCCGCCCTCAGGGTCGCAGAGCTAGAATTGGGTGGGAGCTGGTAACCCAGCGACCAAGTAGCCTAAGGGCGGGGTCTGAGCCGCCTTGCAGCCCTAACACTCGGGGGCAGAGGGAGACCAGTTTTGGCACACAGGGTAAGTGGATAGCCACTTCAGCAGTGATTCCAGCGACAAGCACTTCCCTGAGAAAGCTTCTGCTCAGCAAGTGAACAAGTTCAAAGTGCCTTTTAAGTGGGCTGAAGAGAGATTTAGGGTGTCTACCTGCTGGGGTTTGAGAAACTAGCAGCCTCCAGTCGTATCAGAACTGTAATTAACATCTCATACCCGAGAAGACCACGTATTGCCCAGACAATATTCAATAACATATACATACTGCTTTGTTTTTGGTTGTGTTTTTTTTTTTTTTTTTTTTTGGTTTGGTTCTTTTTTTTGTTCATTTTGATGTTGTTGATTGCTGTTTTGTTTTTTAAGTTCAACCTTTCCATACAGGAAAGGAAATGATTTTTTTCTTTCTCAATTTTTCTAGTTTAATTATAATTTCCCATTGCTGCCTATTTCAATTATTAGAACTTCATTTTTGTTAGTGTTTCTACCACTATTATTTGGTTTTTCCAGCCAATTTTATCCCGTAAAGTTTTCTGTTTCCTTGTTTTGGTTTGATTTATAGCATTTTTGTCTTTCCTCTCTAATTGGTGGAGGTGGGGTACTGTGTCTGATCACGTTAGCAAAGAGCTGCTGACGTCAAGGGAACCACCCAACTGGCCACTCCCAGGAGGTGGTTTTTTTTTTTTTGGTTGTATCAAAGTACCCTACTGTACACCTATATTGCTCCGTCTCCCTCTTTCTGCGCCTCTCTTCTTTTTGTCAATATTCCTTTTACCCACCCCCTCTCCTTTCTCTATTTTTCTTTTTTTTTTTTTTTCTTATCACTCGGTCCTCCTTTCTTTCATCCCTTTTTTGCTCTTCAACCTTCTCACCCTTTTGGTCCTTTAACCCTTAGTCCACAGGCACCAGAACTTAAAGAGCAAGAGGAAGTGAAAGGAAAATTAGGGCAAGGAAACAGATAAAAGAAATCACTCATGAGGAAGAATCAGCAGAAAACTCCAGGCAACATGAAGAACCAGTTCAGAACAACCCCGCCCAGGGACCATGAGGTAGCTACTGCAGAGGATTCCACCTATACAGAAATGTTAGGAATGACAGAAAGGGAATTTAGAATACACATGTTGAAAACAATGAAAGAAATGATGGAAACAATGAAAGAAACTGCTAATAAAGTGGAAATTAACCAATAGGAAATTCAAAAACAGAATCAAATAAGAGATGAACGATATGAAGAATATAAAAAAGATATAGCAGAGCTAAAGGAAATGAAACAGTCAATCAGGGAACTTAAAGACGCAATGGAAAGTATCAGCAACAGGTTAAACCATGCAGAAGAAAGAATTTCAGAGGTAGAAGACAAAGTTCTTGAGATAACTCAGATAGCAAAAGAGGCAGAAAAGAAGAGAGAGAAAGTAGAACATTCACTGTCAAAAATATGGGACTTTATGAAGCGTTCCAACATACGAGTTATAGGAATTCCAGAAGGGGAAGAAGAATGCCCCAGAGGAATGGAAGCTATACTAGAGAATATTATAAAAGAAAATTTCCCAAATATCACCAAAGACTCTGACACTCTGCTTTCAGAGAGCTATCGGAACCCAGGTCACCTCAACTCTAACCGAGCTTCTCCAAGACACATTGTGATGAACCTGTCCAAAGTGAAGACTAAAGAAAAGATTCTGCAAGCTGCCAGGAGTAAGCGCCAGTTGACCTACAGGGGTAAATCCATCAGAGTGACCGCCGACCTCTCTAATGAAACTTTCCAAGCAAGAAGACAATGGTCATCTACCTTTAATCTACTTAAACAGAACAATTTTCAGCCCAGAATTCTGTAACCTGCTAAGCTAAGCTTCAAAATTGACGGAGAAATCAAATCATTTACGAATATACAAACATTGAGGAAATGCGCCACAACAAGACCAGCTCTACAGGAAATACTTCAACCTGTTCTGCACACTGACCACCACAATGGATCAGCAGCAAAGTAAGAACTCAGAAATCAAAGGACAGAACCTAACCTCCACACTGTTGCAAAAGATAAAACTAAGCAATGGACTCTCACAAAACAAGATGAGTAGAATACTACCACACTTATCAATTACCTCAATAAATGTTAATGCCTTGAATTCCCCACTGAAGAGACGTAGATTGGTTGACTGGATTAAAAAACACAAGGCATCCATTTGCTGTCTGCAAGAAACACACCTGGCTTCAAAAGACAAATTAAAGCTCCGAGTCAAGGGTTGGAAGACAATTTTTCAGGCAAATGGAATTCAGAAGAAAAGAGGAGTTGCAATCTTATTTTCAGATTCATGTGGATTTAAAGCAACTAAAGTCAAAAAAGACAAAGATGGTCACTTTATATTGGTCAAGGGAAAAATACAACAAGAACACATTTCAATTCTAAATATCTATGCACCCAATTGAAATGCTCCCAGATTCTTGAAACAGACCTTACTCAGTCTGAGCAATTTGGTATCTGATAATACCATAATAACAGGGGACCTTTACACTCCTCTTACAGAGCTGGACAGATCCTCTAAACAGAAATTAAACAAGGATATAAGAGATTTAAATGAGACCCTAGAACAACTGTGCTTGATAGACGCATATAGAACACTCCACCCCAAAGATAAAGAATATACATTCTTCTCATCACCCCATGGAACATACCCCAAAATTGATCATATCCTGGGACACAAACAAATATCAACAGAATCAAAAGAATTGAAATTTTACCTTGTATCTTCTCAGACCATAAGGCACTACAGGTGGAACTCAACTCTAACAAAAATGCTCGACCCCACCCAAAGCCATGGAAATTAAACAATCTTCTGTTGAATAACAGATGGGTGCAGGAAGAAATAAAACAGGAAATCATTAACTTCCTTCAGCATAATAACAATGAAGACACAACCTATTAAAACCTGTGGGATACTGCAAAAGCAGTTTTGAGAGGAAAATTCATCACTTTAGATGCCTACATTCGAAAAACAGAAAGAGAGCGCATCAACAATCTCACAAGTGATCTTATGGAATTGGAAAAAGAAGAACAATCTAAGCCTAAACTCAGTAGAAGAAAAGAAATATCCAAAAATCAAATCAGAGATCAATGAAATTGAAAACAAAAGAATCATTCAGAAAATTAATGAAACAAGGAGTTGGTTTTTTGAAAAAATAAAGAAAATAGATAAACCATTGGCCAGACTAACGAGGAATAGAAAAGTAAAATCTCTAGTAACCTCAATCAGAAACGATAAAGGGGAAATAACAACTGATCCCACAGAGATACAGATCATCTCTCAATACTACAAGAAACTCTATGCCCAGAAATTTGACAATGTGAAAGAAATGGATCAATATTTGGAATCACACCCTCTCCCTAGACTCAGCCAGGAAGAAATAGAGCTCCTGAACAGACCAATTTCAAGCACTGAGATCAAAGAAACAATAAAAAGCTTCCAACCAAAAAATGCCCTGGTCCAGATGGCTTCACTCCAGAATTCTATCAAACCATCAAGGAAGAGCTTATTCCTGTACTGCAGAAATTATTCCAAAAAATTGAGGAAGAAGGAATCTTCCCCAACACATTCTATGAAGCAAACATCACCCTGATACCAAAACCAGGAAAAGACCCAAACAAAAAGGAGAAGTTCAAACCAATCTCACTCAGGAATATAGACGCAAAAATTCTCAACAAAATCCTAGCCAATAGATTACAGCTTATCATCAAAAAAGTCATTCATCATGATCAAGTAGGCTTCATCCCAGGGATGCAAGGCTGGTTTAACATATGCAAGTCCATAAACGTTATCCACCATATTAACAGAGACAAAAATAAAGATCACATGATCCTCTGAATAGATGCAGAAAAAGCATTTCATAAAATCCAGCATCTTTTTCTAATTAGAACACTGAAGAGTATAGGCATAGGTGGCACATTTCTAAAACTGATTGAAGCTATCTATGACAAACCCACAGCCAATATTTTACCGAATGGAGAAAAACTCAAAGCTTTTCCTCTTAGAACTGGAACCAGACAAGGTTGTCCTCTGTCACCTTTACTATTCAACGTAGTGCTGGAAGTTCTAGCCGATACAATTAGGCAAGACAAGGAAATAAAGGGAATCCAAATGGGAGCAGAGGAGGTCAAACTCTCCCTCTTTGCTGCCGACATGATCTTATACTTCGAGAACCCCAAAGACTCAACCACAAGACTCCTAGAAGTCATCAAAAAATACAGTAATGTTTCAGGATATAAAATCAATGTCCACAAGTCAGTAGCCTTTGTATACACCAATAACAGTCAACATGAGAAGCTAATTAAGGACACAACTCCCTTCACCATAGTTTCAAAGACAATGAAAGACCTAGGAATATACCTAACAAAGGAGGTGAAGGACCTCTATAAAGAAAATTATGAAATCCTCAGAAAGGAAATAGCAGAGGATATTAACAAATGGAAGAACATACCATGCTCATAGATGGGAAGAATCAACATTTTTAAAACGTCTACATTTCCCAAAGAAATCTACATATTCAATGCCATTCCTATTAAAATACCAATATTGTACTTTCGAGATTTGGAAAAAATGATTCTGCGTTTTGTATGGAACCAGAAAAAAAACCCATATAGCTAGGGCAGTTCTTAGTAATAAAAATAAAGATGGGGCATCACCATACCAGATTTTAGGCTGTACTACAAAGTTATAGGGGTCAAGACAGCATGGTACTGGCACAAAAATAGAGACCTAGACACTTGGAATTGAATAGAAAACCAGGAAATGAAACTAACATCTTACAACCACCTAATCTTTGATAAACCAAACAAGAACATATCTGGGGGAAAGACTCCCTATTCAATAAACGGTTTGGGGAGAACTGCATATTCACATGTAAAAGACTGAAACTGGACCCACACCTTTCCCCACTCACAAAAATTGATTCAAGATGGATAAAGGACTTAAATTTAAGGCATGAAACAATAAAAATCCTCAAAGAAAGCATAGGAAAAACACTGGAAGATATTGGCCTGGGAAAGACTTCATGAAGAAGACTGCCATCGCAATTGCAACAACGAAAATAAACAAATGGGACTTCATTAAACTGAAAAGCTTCTGTACAGCTAAGGAGACAACAACCAAAGCAAAGAGACAACCTACACAATGGGAAAGGATATTTGCATATTTTGAATCAGACAAAAGCTTGATAACTAGGATCTATAGAGAACTCAAATTAATCCACATGAAAAAAGCCAACAGTCCCATATATCAATGGGCAAGAGACATGAATAGAACCTTCTCTAAAGACAGATGAATGGCTAACAAACATATGAAAAAATGTTCATCATCCCTATCTATTAGAGAAATGCAAATCAAAACCTCCCTGAGATACCATCTGACCCCAGCAAGAATGGCCCACATCACAAAATCTCAAACTGCAGGTGCTGGCATGGATGTGGAGAGAAGGGAACACTTTTACACTGCTGGTGGGCCTGCAAACCTTTTTGGAAGAAGTATGGAGAAACCTCAAAGCACTCAAGCTAGACCTCCCATTTGATCCTGCAATCCCATTACTGGGCATCTACCCAGAAGGAAAAAAATCCTTTTATCATAAGGACACTTGTACTAGACTCTTTACTGCAGCTCAATTTACAATCGCCAAAATGTGGAAACACCCTAAACGCCCACCAACACAGGAATGGATTAACAAGCTGTGGTATATGTATACCATGGAATACTATTCAGCCATTAAAAAAAATGAAGACTTTACATCCTTCTTATTAACCTGGATGGAAGTGGAAGACATTATTCTCAGTAAAGCATCACAAGAATGGAGAAGCATGAATCCTATGTACTCAATTTTGATATGAGGACAATTAATGACAATTAAGGTCATGGGGGGGAGGAAAAGCAGAGAGAGGGAAGGGGGTGGAGCCTTGGTGTGTGCCACACCTTCTGGGGGCAAGACATGATTGCAAGAGGGACTTTACCTAACAAATGCAACCAGTGTAACCTGGCTTATTGTACCCTCAATGAATCCCCAACAATAAAAAAAAAAAAAAAGAAAAAAAGAAAATAAATAAAATAAAATAAAAATAAAAAAATAAGAAAAAGTGTGTAGATTCTAGAGTTGTTATGGGGAACAAATGAATTTTTTTTTTAATTTGTTTGTTTTTTTTATTGTTGTGGATTCATTGAGGGTACAATAAGCAAGTTACACTGATTGCAATTGTTAGGTAAAGTCCCTCTTGCAATCATGTCTTGCCCCCATAAAGTGTGACACACACTAAGGCCCCACCCCCCTCCCTCCATCCCTCTTTCTGCTTTCCCCAGATAACCTTAATTGTCATTAATTGTCCTCATATCAAGATTGAGTACATAGAATTCATGCTTCTCCATTCTTGTGATGCTTTACTAAGAATAATGTCTTCCACTTCCATCCAGGTTAATACGAAGGATGTAAAGTCTCCATTTTTTTTAATGGCTGAATACTATTCCATGGTATACATATACCACAGCTTGTTAATCCATTCCTGGGTTGGTGGGCGTTTAGGATGTTTCCACATTTTGGCGATTGTAAATTGAGCTGCAAGAAACAGTCTAGTACAAGTGTCCTTATGATAAAAGGATTTTTTTCCTTCTGGGTAGATGCCCAGGAATGGGATTGCAGGATCAAATGGGAGGTCTAGCTTGAGTGCTTTGAGGTTTCTCCATACTTCCTTCCAGAAAGGTTGTACTAGTTTGCAGTCCCACCAGCAGTGTAAAAGTGTTCCCTTCTCTCCACATCCACGCCAGCATCTGCAGTTTTGAGATTTTGTGATGTGGGCCATTCTCACTGTGGTTAGATGATATCTCAGGGTTGTTTTGATTTGCATTTCTCTAATATATAGAGATGATGAACATTTTCTCATGTGTTTGTTAGCCATTCGTCTGTCATCTTTAGAGAAAGTTCTATTCATGTCTCTTGCCCATTGATATATGGGATTGTTGCCTTTTTTCATGTGGATTAATTTGAGTTCTCCATAGATCCTAGTTATCAAGCTTTTGTCTGATTGAAAATATGCAAATATCCTTTCCCATTGTGTAGGTTGTCTTTTTGCTTTGGTTATTGTCTCCTTAGCTGTACAGAAGCTTTTCAGTTTAATGAAGTCCCATTTGTTTATTTTTGTTGTTGTTGCAATTGCCATGGCAGTCTTCTTCATGAAGTCTTCCCCCAGGCCAATATCTTCCAGTGTTTTTCCTATGCTTTCTTGGAGGATTTTTATTGTTTCGTGCCTTAAATTTAAGTCCTTTATCCATCTTGAATCAATTTTTGTGAGTGGGGAAAGGTGTGCGTCCAGTTTCAGTCTTTTACATGTAGACATCCAGTTCTCCCAACACCATTTATTGAATAGGGAGTCTTTTCCCCAAGGTAAGTTCTTGTTTGGTTTATCGAAGATTCGGTGGTTGTAAGATGTTAGTTTCATTTCTTGGTTTTCAATTCGATTCCAAGTGTCTATGGCTCTGTTTTTGTGCCAGTACCATGCTGTCTTGAGCACTATGGCTTTGTAGTACAGACTAAAATCTGGTATGCTGATGCCCCCAGCTTTATTTTTATTACTAAGAACTGCCTTAGCTATACGTGATTTTTTCTGGTTCCATACAAAACGCAGAATCATTTTTTCCAAATCTTGAAAGTACGATGTAGGTACTTTGATAGGAATGGCATTGAATAGGTAGATTGCTTTGGGAAGTATAGACATTTTAACAATGTTGATTCTTCCAATCCATGAGCATGGTATGTTCTTCCATTTGTTAATATCCTCTGCTATTTCCTTTCTGAGGATTTCATAGTTTTCTTTCTAGAGGTCCTTCACCTCCTTCGTTAGGTATATTCCTAGGTATTTCATTTTCTTTGAAACTATGGTGAAGGGAGTTGTGTCCTTAATTAGCTTCTCATGTTGACTGTTATTGGTGTATACAAAGGCTACTGACTTGTGGACATTGATTTTATATCCTGAAACATTACTGTATTTTTTGATGACTTCTAGGAGTCTTGTGGTTGAGTCTTTGGGGTTCTCGAAGTATAAGATCATGTCGGCAGCAAAGAGGGAGAGTTTGACCTCCTCTGCTCCCATTTGGATTCCCTTTATTTCCTTGTCTTGCCTAATTGTATCGGCTAGAACTTCCAGCACTACGTTGAATAGTAAAGGTGACAGAGGACAACCTTGTCTGGTTCCAGTTCTAAGAGGAAAAGCTTTGAGTTTTACTCCATTCGGTAAAATATTGGCTGTGGGTTTGTCATAGATAGCTTCAATCAGTTTTAGAAATGTGCCACCTATGCCTATACTCTTCAGTGTTCTAATTAGAAAAGGATGCTGGATTTTATCAAATGCTTTTTCTGCATCTATTGAGAGGATCATGTGATCTTTATTTTTGCCTCTGTTAATATGGTGGATAACGTTTATGGACTTGCGTATGTTAAACCAGCCTTGCATCACTGGGATGAAGCCTACTTGATCATGATGAATGACTTTTTTGATGATAAGCTGTAATCTATTGGCTAGGATTTTGTTGAGAATTTTTGTGTCTATATTCATGAGTGAGATTGGTCTGAAATTCTCCTTTTTGTTTGGGTCGTTTCCTGGTTTTGGTATCAGGGTGGTGTTTGCTTCATAGAATGTGTTGGGGAAGATTCCTTCTTCCTCAGTTTTTTGGAACAATTTCTGCAGTACAGGAATAAGCTCTTCCTTGAAGGTTTGATAGAATTCTGGAGTGAAGCCATCTGGACCAGGGCATTTTTTGGTTGGAAGCTTTTTTTTGTTTCTTTGATCTCAGTGCTTGAAATTGGTCTGTTCAGGAGCTCTATTTCTTCCTGGCTGAGTCTAGGGAGAGGGTGTGGATCAATCCATTTCTTTCACATTGTCAAATTTCTGGGCATAGCATTTCTGGTAGTATTCAGAGATGATCTCTTGTATCTCTGTGGGATCAGTTGTTATTTCCCCTTTATCGTTTCTGATTGAGGTTACTAGAGATTTTACTTTTCTATTCCTTGTTAGTCTGGCCAATGGTTTATCTATTTTCTTTATTTTTTAAAAAAACCAACTCCTTGTTTCATTAATTTTCTGAATGATTCTTTTGTTTTCAATTTCATTGATCTCTGATTTGATTTTGGATATTTCTTTTCTTCTACTGAGTTTAGGCTTAGATTGTTCTTCTTTTTCCAATTCCATAAGATCTCTTGTGAGATTGTTGATGTGCTCTCTTTCTGTTTTTCGAATGTAGGCATCTAAAGCGATGAATTTTCCTCTCAAAACTGCTTTTGCAGTATCCCATAGGTTTTGGTAGCTTGTGTCTTCATTGTTGTTATGCTCAAGGAAGTTAATGATTTCCTGTTTTATTTCTTCCTGCACCCATCTGTTATTCAACAGAAGATTGTTTAATTTCCATGGCTTTGGGTGGGGTTGAGCATTTTTGTTAGAGTTGAGTTCCACCTTTAGTGCCTTATGGTCTGAAAAGATACAAGGTAAAATTTCAATTCTTTTGATTCTGTTGATATTTGTTTTGTGTCCCAGGATATGATCAATTTTGGAGAATGTTCCATGGGGTGATGAGAAGAATGTATATTCTTTATCTTTGGGGTGGAGTGTTCTATATGCGTCTATCAAGCACAGTTGTTCTAGGGTCTCATTTAAATCTCTTATATCTTTGTTTAATTTCTGTTTAGAGGATCTGTCCAGCTCTGTAAGAGGAGTGTTAAAGTCCCCTGTTATGATGGTATTATCAGATATCATATTGCTCAGACTGAGTATGGTCTGCTTCAAGAATCTGAGAGCATTTAAATTGGGCGCACAGGGGGCGGCGCCTGTGGCTCAGTCGGTAAGGTGCCAGCCCAATATACTGAGGGTGGTGGGTTCAAACCCGGCCCCGGCCAAACTGCAACCAAAAAATAGCCGGATGTTGTGGCGGGCGCCTGTAGTCCCAGCTACTCGGGAGGCTGAGGCAAGAGAATCGCTTAAGCCCAGGAGTTGGAGGTTGCTGTGAGCTGTGTGACGCCACGGCACTCTACCGAGGGCCATAAAGTGAGACTCTGTCTCTAAAAATAAATAAATAAATAAATAAATTGGGTGCATAAATATTTAGAATTGAAATGTCTTCTTGTTGTAGTTTTCCCTTGACCAATATAAAGTGACCATCTTTGTCTTTTTTGACTTTAGTTTCTTTAAATCCACATGTATCTGAAAATAAGATCGCAACTCCTCTTTTCTTCTGAATTCCATTTGCCTGAAAAATTGTCTTCCAACCCTTGACTCGGAGCTTTAATTTGTCTTTTGAAGCCAGGTGTGTTTCTTGCAGACAGCAAATGGATGGCTTGTGTTTTTTAATCCAGTCAGCCAATCTATGTCTCTTCAGTGGGGAATTCAAGCCATTAACATTTATTGAGATAATTGATAAGTGTGGTAATATTCTATTCATCTTACTTGGTGAGAGTCCATTGCTTAGTTTTATCTTTTGCTTCAGTGTGGAGGTTTGGTTCTGTCCTTTGATTTCTGAGTTCTTACTTTGCTGCTGATCCATTGTGGTGGTCAGTGTGCAGAACAGGTTGAAGTATTTCCTGTAGAGCTGGTCCTGTTGTGGCGAATTTCCTCAATGTTTGTATATCCGTAAATGATTTGATTTCTCCATCAATTTTGAAGCTTAGCTTAGCAGGTTACAGAATTCTGGGCTGAAAATTGTTCTGTTTAAGTAGATTAAAGGTAGATGACCATTGTCTTCTTGCTTGGAAAGTTTCATTAGAGAAGTCTGCGGTCACTCTGATGGATTTGCCCCTGTAGGTCAACTGGCGCTTACTCCTGGCAGCTTGCAGAATCTTTTCTTTTGTCTTGACTTTGGACAGGTTCATCACAATGTGTCTTGGAGAAGCTCGGTTAGAGTTGAGGCGACCTGGGGTCCGATATCCCTCTGAAAGCAGTGTCTCAGAATCTTTGGTGATGTTTGGGAAATTTTCTTTTATAATATTCTCTAGTATAGCTTCCATTCCTCTGGGGCATTCTGCTTCGCCTTCTGGAATTCCTATAACTCGTATGTTGGAATGCTTCATAAAGTCCCATATTTTTGACAGTGAATGTTCTGCTTTCTCTCTCTTCTTTTCTGCCTCTTTTACTATTTGAGTTATCTCAAGAACTTTGTCTTCTACCTCTGAAATTCTTTCTTCTGCATGGTCTAACCTGTTGCTGATACTTTCCATTGCATCTTTAAGTTCCCTAATTGACTGTTTCAGTTCCTTCAGCTCTGCTATATCCTTTTTATATTCTTCATATCGTTCATCTCTGATTTGATTCTGTTTTTGGATTTCCTTTGGTTATTTTCCACTTTATTAGCAGTTTCCTTCATTGTTTCCATCATTTCTTTCATTGTTTTCAACATGTTTATTTTAAATTCCCTTTCTGTCGTTCCTAACATTTCTTTACAGGTGGAATCATCTGCAGTAGCTACCTCATGGTCCCTTAGTGGCGTTGTTCTAGACTGGTTCTTCATGTTGCCTGGAGTTTTCTGCTGATTCTTCCTCATGAGTGATTTCTTTTATCTGTTTCCTTGCCCTAATTTTCCTTTCACTTCCTCTTACTCTTTAAGTTCTGGTGCCTGTGGACTAAGGGTTACAGGACCGGAAGGGTGAGAAGGTTGAAGAGCAAAAAAGGGATGAAAGAAAGGAGGACTGAGTGATAAGAAAAAAAAGAAAGATAGAGAAAGGAGAGGGGGTGGGTATAAGGAATATTGACAAAAAGAAGAGAGGCACAGAAAGAGGGAGACAGAGCAATATAGGTGTACAGTAGGGTACTTTGACACAACCTTAAAAAACCCCACCTTCTGGGGGTGCCCAGTTGGGTGTTTCCCTTGAGGTCAGCAGCTCTTTGCTAACCTGATCAGACACAGTACCCCACCTCCACCAAGTAGAGAGGAAAGACAAAAATGCTATAAATCAAACCAAAACAAGCAAACAGAAAACTTTACGGGGATAAAATTGGGTGAGAAACCAAATAATAGCAGTAGAAACACTAGCAAAAATGAAGTTCTAGTTATTAAAAAAGGCAGCAATGGGAAATTATAATTGAACTAGAAAAATTGAGAAAGAAAAAGGGATCTGTATGGAAAAGATTGAAATTAAAAAACAAAAGAACATCCACAACATCAAAATAAACAAAAAAAAAACAACCAAACAAAAAAAAAGAAAAAAATTAACAACCAAAGACATAGCAGTTTGTATATGTTATTGAATATTGTCTGGGCAACACGTGGTCTTCTGGGGTATGAGATGTTAATCACAGTTCTGATACGACTGGAGGCTGCTGATTTCTGAAACCCCAGCAGGTAGACACCCTAAATCTCTCTTCAGCCCACTTAAAAGGCACTTTGAACTTGTAAACTTGCTGAGCAGAAGCTTTCCCAGCTTTCTCGCTGGAATCACTGCTGAAGTGGCTATCCACTTACCCAGTGTGCCAAAACCGGTCTCACTCTGCCCCTGAGGGTTAGGGCTGCAAGGCGGCTCAGACCCCACCCTTAGGCTACTTGGTTGCTAAGTTACCAGCTCCCACCCCTTTCTAGCTCTGCGACCCTGAGGGCGGAGCTTGCCGGGACAGATCACTGACAATGGTTCCGTGTGACCCACCGCCAAACACTATTAGCTCCGTCTGGCTCAGCGGCTCAGACTGGGGCCCTAGACAATGGCCAAAGTTCTCCGCACTCCCGCTCAGGCCCTCCCCAAGGCAGTTCAACTCAGTGCCAAGTCCAAGGACACCAAAACAGTTCACAGGTAAGGCCTTTCTCGTTTGCAGTCTCGCTGCTACTGAACTTACAGTTGTGGGCGGGTTTAGACGGATTGAACACACGCAACCACTTGCCGGTTTTCCACTGTTTTAGTCCTCCTCTTGGGGTCCAGAAGTCTCTCGCTGACTCCCTGTATCCTCATAGGAGTGATGACAGGCAGATCCCACCAGCCAGAGATGCCTGGAGTCCTATCTCCCCAGACTCACGGTGCCCAGATGCAAGGAAGCTGTTACTTGGCCGCCATCTTGCTCCGCCTCCCTGGAACAAATGAATTTGTATATGTATAGCAGAGCACAGCGTGGAGAAAGCTCACTTCAGTTATTTTTTTATTACCAGAATCACCTCTTATATACATCCGTGTATAGTCCTCTGGGAGAAGTAGATTGGGAATTATCAGACCCAATTTACAAAGGAAGAAACTGAGGCACAGAAAGGTTAGGGCTTTTCCCAACCGAGTGGTGAGTTAGTAACCTAGGGTAAAAATCAGACCCTCAGCTACTAAATGGGGGCAATTTGACTACTTTACCCTGAGTCTTCAATCCAAACAAAGGAAGTCTTCAATTGGGAATGAGCACCTCTCCAGCGGGGTGGCATCAGTTTGCTTGGACTGACACAACAAAGTACCACAGAATTCAAGTGCTTTAAACAATAGAAATTTACTTTCACACAGTTCTGAAGGCTAAAAGCCCAAGATCAAGATGTGGGCAGGTGTGGTTTCTCCTGAGGCCTCTCTCCTTGGCTTGCAGATGGCCGTCTTCTCTCTGGGTCCTCACATGGTCTTTCCTCCAGGCACACATACATAACTGTGTTTGAATTTTGTCTTCCTGTAAGAACACCTGTTGTATGGAACTAGGACTCACCCTAAAAGACCTCATTTTAACTTAACTATTCTCTTTAAAGAACTTACCTCCAAATAGAGTCACATTCTGAGGTACTAAGGGTTAGCTCTTTGTCTTAGTCCATTTTCTATTGCATATTACAGAATACCTGAAAATGGGTAATTTATAAAGCAAAGAGGCTGAGAAGTCTAAGCTCAAGGGGCCACATCTGGTAAGGGCTTTCTTGCTGGTGGGGCTCTCTGCAGAGTCCCAAGGTGACAAAGGGCATCACATGGTAGGGGGACTGTGCTAGCTCAGATGTCTTGTCCTCGTCTTATAAAGCCACCAGTGCTACTTCGGTGCTACTTCTTTGACCCATTCATCAATGAATGCAT
The DNA here is from genome assembly GCF_027406575.1 of Nycticebus coucang. Classification (NCBI taxonomy): domain Eukaryota; kingdom Metazoa; phylum Chordata; class Mammalia; order Primates; family Lorisidae; genus Nycticebus; species Nycticebus coucang. The sequence goes on along the minus strand of NC_069791.1, from coordinate 75,226,401 downwards.
TTATCCATTCATGAAGGCAGAACCCTCATGACCCCATTGCCTCTTAAAGGACACACCTCTCAATAGTGTCACATTAGGAATTAAGTTTCAATGTGAGTTTGGGGGAGGGGTAAACATTCAAACCATAGCAGACTTCAGCATATGACGGTGTGAGACACAACCCAACCCACAACAGGGGTTCAGAAGCCAAACTCTGGGGCCTAGCTGCTTGGTGCCAGCTGTGAGGCCCCACACAAGTTACTTAACTATTTTGTGCCCCAATTGCCACATGTACAAAATGGGCTTAATAATAGTGACCCCTCATGGGGCTGTTGTAGGATTAAATTAGTTAAATAGCAAAATCTTTAGCCCCTGGAATAGAGAAAATGCTATATAAATGTTAGCTGCTATTACTATTATTATTATAACTATATCATGTCTGGGTTTTACTTTTATGGAGTCACATTTCCAAGCTGAAAATTTTTAAAGTAATGGAAATTAAAGCAACAACAATGCTACCATGAATTGATCTCAATAAGCATCAGGCAGAGGCCAAGTGCTTTCCATAATTCACCACCCTGACTCTCGGGAAATGCTGCAGTCTCAAAATAGTCTCAGTTTTTAAAAGGCCAAGAGGATTTGGAGGACAAGTCCTAATTTGACATGTAAAGAAAATCCTAGATAAAATCAAAATCCAGACCGGACATGGTGGCTCACGCCTGTAATCCTACCACTCTGGGAAGCTGAAGCAGGAGGATCACTTGAGCTCAGGAGTTAGAGACCAGCCTGAGCAAGAGCAAGACCCCATCTCTACTAAAAATAGAAAAATTAGCCAAGCAAGGGTTGTGACAGGCTCCTCTAGTCCCAGCTACTTCGGAGGCTGAGGCAGGAGGATTGCTTGAACCCAGGAGTAAGTTCAAGATTGCTGTGAGCTAGGCTGACGCCATGGCTCTCTAGCCCCAGATGACAGAGTGAGATTCTGTCTCAAAAAAAGAAAAAAGTCAAAATCAAAAGTTACTACTTGATTATTGTTAGGACAGGTGCTAATTATGGTCTGTCTTAGTCTATTCAGGCTGCTATGACAAAATGCTACAGACAGAATAGTTTATAAGCAATGGAAATTGATTTCTCATGGCTCTGGGAGCTAGGAAGTTCAAGAGGAAGGTACTGGCAGATTGTGAAGGCCAGCATCCTTATACATAGCATCTTCTCACTCTGATCTCATGAGGGGGTCTCATGAGAGATGAGGGGTGATGAGGGGTGAGGGGTCTCTCTCAGACCTTTTTTATAAGGGTCATACTTCCATTCATGAGGGCTCCTTTCTGATCACCTCCCAGACTCCACCTTCTAATATTATCAATGTAGGGATGAGGATTTCAACAAACAAATTAAGGGAGACATGAACATTCAAACCAAAAGCACAGTCTTCAAATAGATGCTAATTATGTCGAAGCAGACTGCCTGCTATAAAGGTCAGAACGTGGCTTCAAGACAGACATCAAAAGGCCTGCAGTCCCAGGCCCACTTCTGGCCAGCTCTCGGCTGCCTACAGCAGGACCAGGGAGGGAGACACGCCTTTGAAGACACTGTCACCTTTTGCCCTGGAGGTGGATCCAGCCTCTCAAATTTTGGCCATTCAAGTTTCATGCACAGTGGCTCACTACATTTAAGGCTAGCCCTTCATGCCACAGTGTGTTCCTAAAGGAAAAATCGTTTTCCCCCAGAGAGGTGGTGTTCTGTGAGCCCTTAACCCAATCTTTTTCCTTCTCAAACCACATTTCCGTGCAATGTGCTCCCTTTGGAGCTGAGCACACAGTAGGCACAAAAGAAAGACCTGAGGCTCAGTAAAGGAGAAGAGTCCAGGCTGGGAGAAAAACAAAACACAAACAGAAGGCATTTGCCAGCCTCCCCCCAGCCCCCAACCCAGATAAGCCTAACAAGTCTCATAGCCTCAGAAGAGAAATCTTTAACCCAATTATGTCAAACCCCACAGGATACATTTGATCCGGGAAAAATATCATCTCTGGCAATCATAAAGAATATTAAGGTATTAGCAGCCGTCATTTTAGAATTGCATTGGAAGGGGAGCTGGAAATAATTGCACATCAGTTGCTCAAAAATCAGCAGTAAAAGAAATTTACATTAGTGTATAAATTACCCTTCCAGCAATATAAATTAGGATTTTATGCCTCCTAATGACAACAGTACAGGCTCTGGCTGTGCTAAGCAGAGATTTCCTGGAGAAGGGAGAGGTTGTTCTCTGAATCCAGCAGGCACCTGGGCCCAAGTGCTGCTCTGGGGAGCAGAAGTGATTTGAATTTGACTGTCCCCCCACCCCCACCCTCCTCCCACCAAGCCTGGAAGCCAGCCCTGCTGGAAGATTCTCCAACTCTGTAGAGCTCCAGGGAGGCAGGCAAACCTCTTCAAAGCCCTGCCCAGGCTCTGCAGAGAACAAAAGTAATTTGCCTCCCTCCTCCCAAACGCACACAGCCCTCCCCCAGCCCTCCCTTGAAAACAGAAGCTCTGGATTTACTTGCAAAGCTGTTACATTATCAGCACTTTTGTTATGAATGTTTGGGGGCTGGAGCTGCAGTTTTTCAGCTTTGAGGAAGGGCAGCCTATAGGCAGTTTAGAATCACTGTCTTTGCTGGAGGGTGAGGGAATGAGTGAGGAAGGCTCCTCCTGGGGCAGGTGACAAAGCCAGAAGCAACTGGGCAGGTACATGAAAGTCGGCCATGGCATCAAGGATAGAGGGGCCCTGAGCCCAAACAATGGGACTGGATTCTCTCTCTCTCTTTCCTCTCTCTCTCTCATATCTCTCCTCTCTCTCAATCTCATCTCTCCCTCCCTCCCTCTCTCTCTCCACCTTTCAGTTCTGTATGCCTGTGTATTGCCTTATGACTTTCCCCCTTCATCCAAGGAAAATGACAGCCAACAGCTTGTCTTCACTGCATCCCAGATTAACAACTCCTGAAAGAAAAAACAAAAAGAAAAGCAAATCAAACACCCACTAACAAACTAACATATGGGACTGTTTTCTCTTCTCAGTCTGTGGGAGGCATTCTGCTTGTCTGATTGGCTCTTCTTGTTACCTGCCCACCCTCAGACCAGTCCCTGTTAAGAGGGGATGGACTATTATGATTGGCTAGGCTTGAGTCACTTGTTTGCCCCTGTAGTCTGGTACAGTGGTGGTGATGATGGATTTGGAGTTCCACCAAAACCATGAAGAAGAATATTTCTCTCAAAGAAAACAAGGTGCTATGTCCCCTAACCAGCAGCTTGTTCAAGGGACCCCAAGAAATCAATGTGGAAGCCACAACCAGGACCTCCACCCACTCCAGGAGGTCCTGAGCGTGTTCTCCAGGCAGTGCATCCAGGGAGGGGTTCAGAGTTTGGGGGCAGGGGCTAATCCTCGGAAGAGGAAGCCCTGACGTATTCATCTCCCAGGCATTTAGAAAGAACAGCCCAGGTACTACTCTGTAGCAGAGAGAAAATGGAGCACAGTGCACCATGAAATACAGCCCTGACCTTGGGAGGGTCTGGACATCTGTGGTTTTCAACAGCTCTCCAAGTGATTTCAATGCATAGCCAGCATGGAAGGCTCTGGGTGAAAGTGCCTGATCTCTAGAACTGCCCTGCTCAAACTGCTGACAGAGAAAACAAAGTAAAATGTCAGGGCCACATCACACAAATGAGGGGCCACTGATATGTCTCAAGATTGGGATTATGTGATGCGGTTTCTTGTGGGAAAGAAGGGTGTCTCTCCACCATTACTAATGGGTGAAAGCCTGGACTCACAGCCTCTTTGAGGAGGAGGTTTCTTAGAAGTCAACCCCATATAAGAGGTCCGAGGTCAGGGCTGAGGTGGGAGTAAAGCCCTCCTGTCTAGACTCCATCCCCGGCATGTTTCCAGCAACCATCCCAAAAGAGAGATGGCAGCAAAGGTGACTGCTCTCTAAACTCGCTTCCTTCCCTTCACTGTATGTACATTCCTGATTCAACCTGGGACTTCCCTTCCCCTTCACAGTAGGGCCCAGGGAGCCTGAGCACAGCTCTGTCACTGTGACTATTTGTTTCTGCTATGTTGGGGCTTTACATCCCTCATGGGAGTGGAAGCGCCTCAAGGAGTGCCTGTGGGATTGTGGGGCAAGTGTGATCACAAGGAAGAAAGAAGAAGATAATTTTATGCCTGCATTGCTGTTTACAGCATGTGTGAAAGCATCCTGATTACTGAAGATTCTAGAGCCTCAGTCTTCTCATCTGCAAAATGGAGGCAATGGGACCTCCCTCCTAGAGCAGAGGTAAGCAGTAAGAGAGATGAAGAAGGAGATTGCTTATATAAAAACCTAGCACACCACCAGCTTTCATCAAAGGCCCCAAGAAAATGAGAAGCCTCTTACTTCCTACCTCCACTAGAGGCCAAGGTCAATTCTTGCCCTCTCTGTGTCCCCCACAGGCCAACCAATGGGCTCAAATTGACTGGTTGATTAATTAACGTATATACCAAGCCTCCATGGGACATTTTCTGATGATAAAAATCTCTGGAGAATGAAATCTCGTGTCACTTGTCAACAAAGTCCAACACTTTTCAGTGAAATAAGCATCTGATTCTGGAAAAACTTAATTAAAACCGCTGTTGGCACTCAAGTGATTTACACCACCATTCCCAGCCTCCATCCAGTGGTTCCCTAGAGATACACCAATTATCTCCTGGGGATGTTATGAAATCCTGAAAATACTCCTCTAAACAACATGAATCTTTAATACATTCTAACTTTTAAAAAATCAGATCATGAAGCACTTTTTTCCAGGGGTGGGTGGGGATTGTTTGGGGTAGGGGACTCCAAAGTTTGGCATGAAGCAAAATCATAAAAAAAAAAAAAGGAAAAATGGAAGGCTCTTGCAAACAAACCTTAGCAGGCATGGATTTTTAACTCCAGGATTTCAGCAAATGCTGGTTGTGGCCCCACTGTGTAGTGGTCTCTGGGTAAAATCCCAGACCTCCTCTTTTTCCCTTTTACTTGAGAGGAAGTGGATTTTGTAAAGAGATGCAGAGAAAAAGAGCTCTTGGTTTCTCTGCACCCATCAACAAAGCCTGAATTTTCAGACTTTCACATGAACGAGCCCAGAAATGACAAATGCCCCTGGAGGAAAAGCATCTTCAGATCATCAGCTTGCCTCTGCTGTCTCCACTCCCCAGAATCTCAGCCCCTCAGGTCCTTGTTGCTTCCACTTGTCTTTAAACAGATAATCTTTGTATTTTTTTTTTCTTGTTATTAGCAAGACTCTTGACCTGTCACACACTATTCCACCTTTCCAGATGTGCAGATTCAGGGTATTTATACCCATAAAATACAGTCCTGAGTTTAGATGGAATAAATTAATTCATGCTTTCATTCAAGAAATATTTTTTAGATAATAGTTGATCTCTCTAGGCCTGTTGTTTAGTGAAAAAACAGATGTATCTCCATCAGAAAGTGAAAACCGAGCCCTTAGTTGTTCCAAAAGCTGAGCCTCTACCCTCCTCACTACTGTAGAAACTGTTGCCCGAAAATGTTTGGCAACTGTTCAGGTGGCATTTTGCTCTTTATAACCCTAGCTATTTTCCGTTCTGCCATAAAGGCTCTTTGTGACCTGTTTTCATCTGGATCAATAATGCATTGTGTAGGAATGGTAAATACCTAACATATATGTCATTGTATCTATTTCTGTACCCATGACAGGCATTACTAACCAATCATGGGAATTTTTCCCTCTGAACTAAGGTCTGGCCTCAGAATCACACTCAGCAAAGTGCTCCAAACAGCCACCACCAATTGATCACAGAAAGAAAGCAAATTGTAATATGTTTGCCGGCCCTGGGTTAAAGAATTGTCCTTACTCCATCCCATTTCATCCCTAAGTTACCACCCAGACTCTATTCCTGACCCTCAGTTCTGGTTTCTGGTATTTGACCCTGTTTCCTCTGACTTTCCACATTCCTTATGCTATGACTGAAGATGACACCCAGATTCCAAGCCTCCATCTCACTGTTGACCCTTTGTTTCCCAGTCTTAGTCCAGGCTTCCCAGACCCAAGAGATAGTCCTTTTCCTGTATTTCCACCCAAGCTCATTGCAGCTTCTCATCCTTCATCCAGAGCCCCTTCACTCTCTTTCCAACAATCTCAGTACCATCCAATTCACTGCACCACCTTGAAGACTATGTTACCAACCAGAGCTTCAGACTGGTCATATTCGAACCATAAATCAAGAGGCCTGACAAGAGGCCTAGAGTTACCTCTAGCTATGTGACCTCAGATAAGAACTCTCCCTTTCTAGGCCCCTATATCTTCATTTGGAAACTGAAGGGTTTAAGTTAAAACCAGAATGATAAACATCTGGCAAGTATGCTCCTGCTTCCTAATCCCCAGTTCATGGCAGGTATCACCCACTAATCCACAGCTCCAGAACACTGCTCCAAATAATAGTACTAATAGTACAACCACCCCTGTACTATCAATATCTCCAGTATTTGTCCCACAGTAGCTGTTTGAAACTTTCTCCACACCTCTTTAAAATCTTAGGTCTAGGCTGGGTGCAGTGGCTCATACCTGTAATCCCAGCATGTTGGGAGGCCAAGGTGGAAGGATGGTTTGAAGCCAGGAGTTTGAGAACAGCCTGGGCAACATGGCAAGTCCCTATCTGTACAAAAAAATAAAAAAAATTAGCCTGGTGTGGTGGCACATACTGCAGTTCCAGCTTCTTGGAAGGCTGAGGTAGGAGGATTTCTTGAGCCCAGAACTTTGCAGCTAATGTGAGTTATGGTCATACCACTGCCGGGGTATAGAGCAGTAGCATGATCTGTCTCTGGAAATAAAACAAAACCCTCAGTACTCTATCCATTCCCATTTTTTTAATTTTTGACAGCTAAATAATTTCCCAACAATGATGTCTACATATTTATAGACTAGAGCCTGTGAATATATTACCTCAAAAGACAAAAGGGATTCTGCAGGTATGATTAAGTTAAGGATCTTACTATAGAAGGATTATCCTGGATCATGCAGGTGAGTTCAGTGTAATCACAGGGTCTTTATAAGAGAAAGGTGGGAAGATCAAAGTCCAAGAGAGAAGGGCAGAAGCGAAGGGCAAAAAGGAGAGAATATCCCTCAGGGCTGGCTTTGAAGATGGAGGAAGGAGCAGCAATCCAAGAACATAAGTGGCCTCTAGAAAATGGAAAATGCCAAGAAAGGGACTTTCCCCTAAGCCTCTAGAACAATTTCCAACACCTTAACTTTGACTCTGACCTCCAGAACTGTAAGAGAATAAGCTTACATTTCTTTCTTTTTTTTTTTCCAAGACAGAGTCTCACTTTGTCACCCTTGGTAGAGTGCTGTGGCATCATCGTGCCTGCCACAATGCCCAGCTATTTTTAGAGGCTATTTCTTGCTCTAGCTCAGGCTAGTCTCGAACCTGTGAGGTCAGGCAATCCACCCACATTGGCCTCCCAAGTGCTAGGATTACGAGTGTGAGCTACTGCACCCAGCCCAAGCTTATATTTCTTTAAGCCACTAAGTTTGTGATCATTTGTTACAGCAGCAAAAGGAAACGAATACACATATAGCTTTCTACTGCCACCTCCCACACACACACACACACACACCTCTGCTTCTCTGTACTGTGATGCTGCTTCTTCCCTAGCCTCCTCCAGCAGGGGCTCAGTATATCCATTTGGAGGTCACATGTTCTCATGCCTGACTCCTCAAGTATCCAGGTACCAGCTTTGCCATGACCACCAGCAGATTATAAGCTCCAGGAGGAGAGAGCTGTGTTTTGCGCCCTCAGGTGGCCATGATTTGAGTCACTGTACAAGGTCCAGGGTGCTGCCCTGCACAGCTTCACAGCCTCACTACTCTTGTCTTGTTGCTCTCCCTTGATTCTTAGTCCTCTTCATGAGCCTGTAAGACACTAGTAATCCCATCAGCAGGAGTGAAAACTGGGGAAATTATTCACGACCTTGAGTATATAACCTCAAGAATGTATAAGGAAGTGTTACAACCCCAGACACTAAAGCTACATTGAGTTCCAATCCCACCTTCACTACTTATTACTTACAAACCTTGGGCAAATTACTTATACTCTCTGTGCCTCCACTTCCCTTTCTTTAAAAAACAGGACTAATAGTTGTATCTACCCTATGGATTGGTTGTGAGAATACACAGGAAGAATACACTGAGATACGAGCATCCTATGTGTGATTAAGACCCAGGGGCTACTGAGGCACTTGACCAATAAGAGTACAGCTGTCCTCCAGCCCTAAATCCTGGAACTGTGTGCACATCCTGATCTGTTCAATGCCCAACCATTTCTAACAAGGATGAACACAGGGTTAGCTGAGCTCCACAAACTCATCAAATCCACGCTGGGTCTCAGCTGCAAGGATGATGAGCAACCTGAGCCTTCTCTCTCTGTCCCCACCTGCCTCAGGCCCCAGATGCCACTCTCATCTGTGAGACCACATTCTCTCCATTGCTCAAAATGTCATCTTGGAGCCAGGCTGCCAGCTGCAGAGAGCTAATAGAATCCCCCCTGGTGTGTAGTGGCGTGCCTTTGCCAAGTGCCAACACTGCCCGCAGCTCTCTGCACTGACCTCAAGGGGCTCCAACTTCACTGCTCCTGACCTGCCTGGAATCACTGGAGGCCAGGACAAGCTTCTCTCATAGCTGCCCACCCTGTGACCCAGGGCATGATGGACAGAAAAGAAAACCCAGGGACACTTAGAGCAATAACCCCTCACTGCAGGACCCTGGGGTCTCAATTATGAAATTCGGCAACAAAGATATGCTCTACAGCTGATAGAGTCTTACCTTCTCTCCTTGACTTTGATCTCTGAGAGAGCAGGCACACCCTTCATGTCACGCCAGACACAAGGCCTGATTTACACAAGGAGTTCAATAAATGCCGCATGGATGAATGGACAGATGGATAGAAAAATGGGTAGATGGATGAATAGGAGGGTGGGTGGGAGGATGGATGAGTGAATGGATGGATGACAGGATGAAGGGAGGATAGATGGATGGATGGATGCATGCATGGATGGATGCACAGATGGAAGAATAGATGGATAAATGGGAGGATGGATTGATGGATGGGAAGATAGGTAAATGGATGGGTTAATGGAAGGATGGATGGATGGATGGATGGATGGATGGATGGATGGATAGATGGATGGATGGATGGGAGAATGGATGGTTGATGGGAAAATAGATGAATGGGAGGATGGATAGATGGATGAATTAATGGATAATTTACTAAATGAGGGAATGAATGGAATATGTGTTTCAAGATATTTGCCTTTGAGTACAAGTTGGTTTCCTGCCCTCTTTCAGCCTGACCTCCTAAGAAATAAAACATTTCATCTCCAGATTTAATTTTTTTTTAAATTGTAAGCTTAAAGGAACTGGTGTGTGAGATATTTGGGCTTGGGAGATGAAGGGGGGGGCTCAAACTCCTAAATTACATCATGATACTTGTGCTGTCCCTGAGGGTGACATAAGCCCTGAGTCTGACACTGCCTGTCCTGAGTAGCTGTTAACTCTCTCAGAGTCCTTGTGATTGCCACCCAGATTCTCAGAGAAACCAGCCTGAGACCTCAGAAGCAGCAGCCTCAAAGCCATGACTTCCTTAGAACCCTAGGCCAGCCCCAGACTCGGGCTTCCTCATCCACCAAAACAACTGGAAGGGCCAAGAACACTCCATGCCCAGCCTGGAGAGACGGTCTGTCTTGTACTCTCAGTCCTGTTCCACTAGAGTCCAGCTCAGCCAGCTCTGTGGGATTCAGGATGTGAACCCAGGAAAACCCATGTAAGGTGCCCTTTAAAGAACCCCAGTCAGCCTTGAAAGGGGGAATGGAAAGCAGGATCTAGACAGACAAGAATGTAAGCTCTGGACTCAAAACGACCTGGCCTAGTTCCACTTCTTGCTGCATAACCTTGGAAAAGTCACTGTGTCTCAGTTTTCCTGTTCACAAAATGGGTTTAATTCCCACCTCATGAGGACATTTTGGGGACTAAATGGCAGAGTGTCTGGAAAGCTCCACATAGAAGCACCTGCACATGGTGGGTCTCCTCAAATGGTGGCTGCAGGGATGATGGTGGTGATATGAAGGCGGCGACAAGGAAGACGCCTGAACCAAATCACCATGATAAAAGGAAAAATGTGATATGCGACTATGGCATAATAAAATACATATTTGACCTTTTTTCCTAGGTCCTGGAACAAGGCTTCAACAACCCTCGGAATTTCCTGAGTGATAGGAGTGTCTCTTGTTGTTCATAATAAGTCCTGTTCAGTTCAGGAAAGGCCCCTAACTTGCTTCAGAATGGGGATTGGTCTCCAGATTAAAGGGATAGAACTTCTAGCCTCACTCCTGACCTCTGGGGATCGAGTTCAATCATATGGTCCATGATTGATCAATCACGCCTCTGCAGTGGTACCCCAGATAAAAACTCTGAAACCAGGAAGCTCAAGGAGCTTCTGTGTGGGTGAACCTATGTGCTAGGAGCATATCCACATGGCACTGCAGGAGAGGACACAGCAGTTCTGCACCTTGCCCACACCTTGCCCCATATATCTCTTCCATGCAGCTGTTACTGATTCGTATCCTTTATAGTAAAACTATAATGTGCCAATAAATATAGCACATTCCTGAGTCTTGTGAGCCATTTTAGCAAACTAGCAAACCCTCAAATTTGTAGCTGGCTGGCCAGAGTATGGGTAGCTTGGAGATGTCCAAAACTCATGGTTGGTATCTAACATGGGATAGTCATGTGGAGTCTGCACTAACTCCAGGTAGTTAGTGTCAGGACTGAAATGAACGGAAGACCACCCTGTTGGTATCAGAGAGTTGGTGTGGAAGCACAGTGCCATGAGCAGAGAGGAGACAGAGAGCCTGTCAGACAAGGAGACAGCAATTCCAGGTCTGGGTGCAGGGGGAGAGAACACAGAGCTCCTAGTGAAGGTCATCATCTCCTCCTCCTCCCCTTTCCCTGCTTCTCCTTTCCAGCCTCCCCCTTCTCACCTTCACTAAGTCATAGAAAACAGAAAGATGAGATAGAAAGAGACACTCAGTCCCCTTTTGCCCATCCCAAGTGGAGGACATGTCCCCTGGCCCCCTGCCTCATTTTTCTGTACTGTCTGTGACACTCCTCCATCCAACCTGCAGACTAGGATAGGAGACAAGCCAGGGAAGACAAATGGCCAAGGAGTGGTGCATACACTCCAGCAACGTGACAGCACTAGGGAAGAAGATCTATTCCAAGGAAGATCTATTCCGCAATAAATTCCCCCTAGAGGAAAACTCCCCTTAAGTGTTAATCGCAGAATCTATAAGAAAAAAGTTTCCTATGAACAAAACATATTCCTGAGAGGCCACTTTGCCTCGAGCTGTGTAGTTACAACCCTCCAAGGAAGGTTGTCTTCCCATCAATTGCCTATTTCCAGAGAGCAGAGGGGCCTGAGTTTGACAGAATAGGGCAAACATCTTTCAGCCAGGCAGGCAATAGGGAAAGGAGTGGGGTTGGGGCCCCAGTAGCCAAAACTGTACAATATACAAAGTGGGTCTGGGAGAACTGGGTTTAAAAGCTCAATCTGTTCTCTGCCAGTTATGTGACCTCAAGCGGTTTGGCCCTCCCTCTGCCTTCATCTCCTCAATTTCCAACTGGGGGTAACATTATCCACTCAGGGTTCCTTAAGGATAAAATGATGTATATTGAGATTCCTGGCCCAGAGGCAATAGTCAATCAAGCATGTTGATGCCCATACGGCACCTAGCTTGGTGTTGTTCCAACCAAGTCCATAGGAAACACTCTGAAAATGCAGATGTCTGGGCCCTAACATCACAGATCCTGAGAAGAGGCACAGATATCTGCGTTACTGAAGGGCTCTGCAGAAAAGCATCAAACCCACTGACAGTGTCAAGAGTGCTGAAAGATGACTAGAAATAGCAAGCTGGGGGCAAGAAGGGAGTTCTTCCCACATTGTTACAGTTGACCCTTGAACAACTCAAGAGTTAAGAGTACCAACCCCCAGATAATTGAAAATCTGCATAAAACTTCTGACTTCCCCATAACTTATCTTCTACTAACTACAACAGCCTACAGTTGACCAGAAGACTTACCAACAACATAAACAGTAGATTAACATATTTTGTATGTTATGTGTATTATATACTGTATTCTTAAAGTAAGCTAGAAAAAAGAACGTGTGATTAAGAAAACCACAAGAAAATATATTTGCTATTCATTAAGTGGCAGTGGATCATCATAAATGTCTTCCTGCCTTCACTTGAGTAGGCTGGTGGGAAGGAGGAAGTGGAAGAGGTCAAGTTGGCCTTGCTGTCTAGGGTAGCAGAGGTAGAAGAAACCCCACATAGAAGGGGACCCTGACAGTTCAAGCCTGTGTTGTTCAAAAGGTCAATGGTATGTATTCTAGAACAATTGCACCTTCCTTTCACACCTTTCATAACCAAGCAAGCTAAGATCTCTGCCTCCATTTTCAAAATGCTTCCTGCCATATTCACTGCTTGTGCAAACTTCTAGGCCAGTGGTTCCCAACTTGGGCACACATCAGCACCACCTGGGGATGGGGAAGGTGAGCTTGTTAAAACACAGATCACTGGGCCCCACCCCCAGAGTGTCTGATGCAATGGGGTTTGCATTTCTACAGAGTCTTCAGGGTAGTCCAGAAACCACACTGCCCCACCTCAAGGAGGAAGGTGCTTCATGTTAGTTGAGCCCTGCTCAGAAGGCCATTCTGCCAGGATATCCCTCCCTCACATCCATCCCCATGGCCTCTGTTTCTCCAATTCAAAACGTTTGGGTTAAAATTCAAATATTTGGGAGAGATGGTGTGCCCCAAAATATGTTTTCTGCTTTTCTCTGTCTGGCTCCCCTGCTGGGGTTGCTGCCATCCTGGACAATATCCCTTATCATCCAGCTTTGTGCAAATAGGAGGCATGGATGGGAAACCAAATGACAGGAGCAGGGAGAGGCTGGGGTGTGTCTCTCCTCCTCTTCTCTGTTCTGCCATGCTGGGAGAGAGCCGGCATCACAACATCTCTCACCAAACACCAAGAATCCCATTCCCATTCCTGGTCCCTCAATTCTGAGGGTGGTAAAAGCTTCCAGACATCACTTATCCCTAAGTGTCTTTCCATCCTTTGTGTGTTCCCTTGACTCTGTCCACTGCTCTGGAAGTGGTCTCTTCATTGAAGTAACTTATTGTAGACTATCTGCTGAGCCCCTCATGGATACAAACTAAGTTATCAGGCAATTATTCACATGGAATTAGTTCCCTTGTTCTCAAACTAATTCTCACAAACAACTACACATGTGAAATACCAGGGAGTCTTAAAAACAATATAAGCCAAGGGTCAGACTTGATGTGAAGCACAGCCTGGATATCAGGATTCTTTGAAAAGCTCCCTAAATTCTTCTGGTTCTGAGTAAGATGGAGTAGACACACCTCTGCCTATTCCTCTCATTAAATACAGCTATTAAAAAAAAAAAGAAAAAAACTACAGACCAATATTCCTCAAGACTGTAGAGACAAAAATCCTTATTAAATGTTAACAAATAGAACTAAGTAATAATAAAAATAATTACATACCATAACCAAGTCAAGTTTATTTCAGAGATTCAAAGCTGGTTCAATATTTAAAAATCAATGAATGTAACCTACCATATTTTAAGAACAGGCTAAAGGAGAAAAATCATATTCTGATATCAATAGATGCAGAAAAGGCACTTGACAAAATCCAACAACCATAGACTCTTAGCAAACTGGGAATAGAGTCCTCAATTTGATACAGAATATCTGTAAAAAACATATAGCTAACATCATACTTAATGATAAAAGACTTTTTCTTTTACCAAAGGAACTTTTTTCCCCTAAAATCAAGAACAACAACAAAAAAAGCAATAGACCATAGAGTTAAACGTAACTGAAAAATTCTAAAAATTCTAGTTGCTCTCACTGTTCTTTTTAACATAGTGCTAGAACTTGTAGCCAGTTTAATAAGGCAATAGAAGGAAACAAAAAGGATACAGAACTAAAAAGAAAGAAAACTATCTCTATTTGCAAGTGACATGTGTGTCTATTAAAAAAAAAAAAATCACAAGTGAAAAATGCCTACCAGAAACAAAAACAAAAACAAAAACCCTCCCAGAATTAATAAGTGACTGGCAAGGGCATAGGATACACAATCAACATACAAAAATAAATTGCCACTAAAAAAGATGGAGACTTTACATCTTCTGTATTAACCTGGATAGAGTTGGAACACATTCTTCTTATAAAGCATCATAGGAATGGTGAAGCAAGAATCAAATGCACTCAATTCTAATATGAAGGCAATAGATGATCTAATACAAGGTGGTGGGCAGGGGAATGACAGTGAGGGGAGAGGAAGGGAGGGAGGGGGACAGGGGTCACATTGTATGGCACACCTCTTGGGGGTGGGACACAATTATAAGAGGGACTTATAGCCGGGCGTTGTGGCGGGCGCCTGTAGTCCCAGCTGCTCGGGAGGCTGAGGCAGGAGAATCGCCTAAGCCCAGGAGTTGGAGGTTGCTGTGAGCCGTGTGAGGCCACGGCACTCTACCGAGGGCGGTACAGTGAGACTCTGTCTCTACAAAAAAAAAAAAAGAGGGACTTTACTTAACAAATGCAATCAGTGTAACCTAATTCTTGGTACCGTCAAAGAATCCCAAACCAAAAAAAAAAAAAAAAACAATCAATTGTATTTCCATGTACTGACAATGAACACATGGAGACTGAAATTAAGCATACAATATCATTTACAAATGCCCCTAAAAATGTTATACTTAGATATAAATCTAACAAGAGGTAACAGGAGGTGTATGCTGAAAAGTACAAAATGCTGATGAAAGAAATCAGAAAGATATAAATAAATGAAAGACATGTTGTGTTCATGATTTAAAAGACTCATCACAGAAAAGATGTCAGTTCTTCCCACATTGATAGAGATGTTTAAAGCAATTCCTATAAAAACTCAGCAGGACTTTTTATAGAGATAGATAAGCTTATTTTAAAGTATGTACTACTCATAGAAAGACAAAAGAGTTATAATAGCTCACGCAGTTTTGAAAAAGAAAAATAAAGTGAAAGCAATCAGTGTACCTGATTTGCAGACTTAATCTACAGCTATGACCAAGAGTGAGATTTTGGTGGAGAGACAGACACAGATCAATGGAACAGAATAGAGAATCCAGAAATAGACCTACATGAGTACAGCCCACTGATTTTTGACAAAGGTGTAAAAGCTATTCAATGGAGAAAGGATAATCTTTTCAACAAATGGTGCCAGAGAAACTGGATGCCCATTGCAGGAAAAAAAAAAAAAAACTCACAATAGACCATAGAGTTCAACGCAACTGAAAAATTCTAAAACTTTTAGGAGAAAGTCTTCAGGGCAAGGGTCAAGAGAGGTTAATTAATGAGTACAAATACACAGTCTGATAGAAGAAATGAGACCTAGTGTTTGATAGATCAGTATGTTGACTATAGTTTCCAACTATTCCAATATATCCAACTATTGTATGTTCATAATAACTAGAAGGAAATAATTTGGATGTTTCTAACATAAAGAAAAGATAAATATTTAAGCAGATGGATATCTCGATTACACTGATCTGATTTTTATAAATTATTGAATATATTAAATATCACACGTACCCCCAAAATAAAAGTAACAAAAATAAAATGTATGGAAAAAAAAAGAGTCTCACTATGCAGCCCTTGGTAGAGTGCTGTGGTGTCACAGCTCACAGCAACCTCAAACGTTTGCGCTCAACCAATTCTCTTGCCTCAGTCTCCCAAGTAGCTGGCACTACAGGCGCCCGCCACAATGCCCAGCTATCTTTAGAGATGAGGTCTTGCTCTTGCTCAAGCTGGTCTTGAACCTATGAGCTCAGGCAATCCACCCACCTCAGCCTCCCAGAGTGCTAGGATTATGGGCATGAGCCACAGCGCCCAGCCTTTAATCTTTAGGACCTAGGGCTTGGTGAAGAGTTCTTAAACATGATGCAAAAGCACCATCCATAAAAGAAAAACACTGGATGAACTGGACTTCCATCAAAATTAAAAGCATTGGCTTTGCAAAAGACCTGTTAAAAAAATGAAAACATAAGCTACAAACTGGGAAATAAAGAGAATTGAGGGGGCTTGGTGAGTCAGAAGGTGGAGGGCCGACCAGAGCCCAGTGCACAAGGAAAGGCACCCAGGAGGTAGCAGGAGGCCTAAAGACAAAGCCCCATTGTTACACCTTTGACAAGGGTGAGTCCTGGGCCCTTAGAGGGTTTTTGGTCAAGAAGTGGCTTCTGCCCGCCTTGCCTTGTCTTCTCTTTACAAATGTCGGATAGCTTTGATTTACGTTAAAAGTGTGGCTTGGGAGGATGTAAGCATGTAGAAACTACAGCCAGGACCTACGGAAGATGCTACCAGTCATCTAAGGGGCACATGTGGCCCTGTAACACTTTAAATGATGATTACAGCTCAGCTCCCCTGCTAAAGTGGAGTCTGGGTCAACCCACGTGCCTCTGTGAGCCTCAATTCTGCTAAGTAAGGAAGAAAGGAATACATTTCTCACAAAGTTGTTATGAAGATTCAGTGACCTCAGGTACAAATATGGCATTATCATCCCCGGAAGCAGAATAATAATCTCAACATTTAGGCTGCGCTCATTATGTGCCAGGCAATTCTCTATGCACTCTGCCCATATTACCTCACTAAATTTTCACAGGCAAAACATGAGGAAGAAACTATTTGTAATACCATTTTACAGATGAGAAGATGGAGGCACAGACACAGCAATTTGCCAAGTCCACACAGGCAGGAAATGGCAAAACCAGGACTTGAATCCAGGTCATCTGGCTCCAGAAACCAGTCAGCTTAAAAAGCCATGGACCCAATGCTTTTCCTTGCTTAGTCAAACCCAGACCATGGGCACACCTCCATAGTGTACATAGAGTTACTTTTCCCTTCCCAATCACCTGCAGGGGAGTAGGCTGCAGAGTGGTGGCCTGTGATTTACCTCCTGTGTTAGGTGACTGTGTAAACCTGGAGGTCAGAGTCACCATGCACAGTTGTGCAGGTCATTCACTGCACAAAGTTGCCTATCCAAGAGGGCAAGTGAAGGCTGAAATCCAACCAGCACTGCTCAGCAACCCTTCCCCTTCTGGGCCCACGGTTGTCTCTGTCTGGAAGGGGATAATTTTTCTAATTCTCTTTTCTTTTTTATTTAAACTTTTTCTAATTCTCAAAGATGACAGAAATGATCCTAGTTAAAACAGTTTATCTTCCTTTGCAGGTCTCAGTGTTCCACATCTGCAACATAACAGTGCTTTATTTAGATAACCTCTAGGCCCCATCTAGCCATGAAATTCTATAACTTGACAAAATCACTTTGTGAGCTGGCCAGGGTGCTATTCCAAGCCCTCTTGATCACAGACTGCTTTTAAAAGACGAGAGCCAGCTTTCTTGGACTAAATCCTCAATGATTGCTTGCTCCCTGTTGTTCCTGAGAGCTCTGACCGAAGGTGGGAATGATGATCACACAACTTTCTCCTGGCCATTTCTTCCCAGCTTTCATTATTTAGCTCATTGCCTCAGACACACACACAAAGGCTCCCGCTGGCAGGGAAAACAGAAGCATCTGCTGGCATCTGTGGCAGCTGGCTGTGGGTGTCCGATGGCAGAAATGTCTGCACTGAATCAGCTCCCGCTTGGATCTGCACACAGCCTTACAAGCAATAAACCTTCCATACAGGACAGCTGTGTGCATTAGGAGAGTGTTGGCTGGGCTTCAGAGAGCATTGTGCAGAGGCGCAGGGCGAAATGACATGGAGCAGAAACACCCCGGGAAGCACTATTGGCCTCCCTGCTCTGCTCACTGACAAAAAGCACCAGTTTCTAGTAGCACAGGCTGGTTTGGGCCGTTCCTTCTTCCTTCTTCCTTCTGTGCTGCTACAAACATTTACCCAGCACATCCCCCAACCAGCCACCGTGTCACACTTAGCCGGCAATCAGGTCTCAATCTAAAATAGCCCACACAGTAAGTGTGACAGGGATATGTAATCAAATGTTTGCCATACAGTGGGAGGGTTGCTGTAATTTTACCAACCGCCAAGCAGTGTAAGTGTTGAACACACAGTTCCTCGAAGGCTGGAAGATGAATGGGAAAGAAGACGAGTTATAGAGTCCTCCATAAAACGCTTCAGACACCCACTCCACTACTGCCACGTCTCATTGCTAAAACGAGCTAACAGCATCTCTCAGGTCCCGGGCCACCCTGGCTCATTGCCGTCCCGCACTTTCTGCCACTGGTTGAGAACTATCAGACCCAACTCTCCCCACCTCCCCTCCTGCCTGTCATGATCCTGAAAGACACAATCCCAAACATTGTAGGCCCAAGTACTGAAGCCCCAGTGCTCGCTTCGGCAGCACATACACCAAATACTGAAGCCCTGAATGATCAAAATCTCTGACATTTAAAGTCCTAAAAGTCGTAATCCCCAAAGAATAAAATCCCAAATGTTGAAATCCTGTAAGCTGAACTCCCAGGAAGGCTTTAGTGCGTTTGAGACTGCATGCGGGATAGAGTGTTATGTTAGGTGGATCTTGTCATCTTTATCTGGAAACTAAGTATGGGTTAAGGACATGCATGTGGGTGCCAAGTTCGCAAGGGATAAATTTTAGGTGTCAGCTTGACTGGATTGAGGAATAGCTAGAAACCTAGTAAAGCATCATTTGGGGTGTGTCCGTGAGGGTATTTCTCAAATACATCCCCCTTTAAAATGTAAATCAATGTATTTTAAAGAATTTTTTATTTCTGCCACAACTATATTTTCAGGATTTTTATTTAGGGGAATTGTGATTTGGGAGATTTTAGACCTGAGGGATTTTGACCCTTGGGGATTTTAACATTCAGAATTTTGAGTGAGTTAGGGATTGTGTCTTTCAGGATATGGCCCAAACCCCCCACCCCCTAACCATTGTTTACCAAGATTGTCTACAGAACCCAGACAGAGTTCACCAACCATTCAAATGACAGCCTGAGGTTCCAACTGTGCTGAGTGAGAGCGTCTTTCCAAAGTGTGGCCAGCCAGACCCGTCCTTCCTTATGTCTTTGTCATCCTTGACCACTGTCCGCATGCAAACCTCTCCCATTGCCCATTCCTACACAAGGTCCCTCTCCTGATGACGCCCACTCCCAATCCCTGAAGTCCCCATGACAAGGACAACTTGTTACCCTAGACTCTCAATGTCTTCACACAATATTCTATTTACCTCTTGCCTAAACTCTCACCCTGGGTTCAGGAAAAAGTTTCAACAGCGTAGAGGACAGTGGTAACAAATGGTCCCAACAGACCAAATAAGAATTCCCAGAAAAGTGTTCTTGGAATTTCACAGTGCCAAGGCCATTAGAGGTCTCAGTAGAGACATCTTGGTGGATCATAGTAAGAAGAAGCCAGATTTTAGTGGGCTGGGCTGTGGGTGGAGATGAGAAAGAGAAGGGAAGTGTAGACAATGCTTTCCAGAAGGTTCAGTGAGAAGAAGGGGGAGACAGGGTGACAGCTGGACAGGACTGAAGGGCCAGTAGAGGATACCAGTGGAGAACCACCTTAGAGAGGCCTCCATACCTTGAAGGCTGTGCTCTCTAACCTGATAATTGAGTCCATTGGCACATAGACTGACATACGCACATAATCACTTGAATGCATATAATCACCCTATATATGTAGCCTAGTATCCTTACTTTACCTATAGAAAACTCAAGACCAGAGAGGCCAAGTGCCATGCATAACATCACCCAGCCAGCAAGTGGCAAAACCAGGAATGAATTCCCCCGTCTTCTTGGCCTCTGAATATGGCTATACTCCAAGTGCCCTGCAAATCAAATTCTTCCATGTAGAATAATATCTTGTGTGTCTAGAGAGATCCTAAACATGGACAGGTCCACCGAAAGCCTATTAGCACAAGGCCTGGGAGAGGGATGACTCAGCACAATGAACTTGAGTCCGTGAAAAGAAGATGTAACACAGCAGGTGGCACAGTGGCAGTATCACACAGAGCCACCTGAGCTGGTCCCACAAACTCACAGCTGAGTCCCCTGAGGGCAAGGAAGTTCTCAATAGACCTAAATGAGCTGTTTCTATTAAATTCTGCTACAACCTGGGAGCACCAGCTAGACCTTTGGAGGGGCCCTGTAGCAGAGAGTTGGGCAGAGAGTTGGGCATATTCTCCTGCACAGCATCTCACGGCTCTGGGCCATGAAGGCAGAGATAGAGCAAGGGTGGGGCCTGGGGCAGGAGAAGCAGAGCTTGAAATTGATGAAGAAGCTTCAGGGCCTGAGGGACGGGGGGGCCTTGGTGCTCACCAAGCCTCAGCGGAAATGTGCCCTGCATGCTACAGCAGTGCCCAGCAAGGGATGGTGGAGTAGTGGCCAGGCTTGGCAGGACCAGCATGTTCATGAGCCCATGTTAGGGGCTCTGCAGACACATGGGGAAGGCTCTGCAAACACATGGGGAGGAGAGCTCTGCAGAAAACTCAAGCTCCTCTGCCTACAGACTGCATGCCAGCAAGAGCCCCAAGAGCTATCAAAACTCAGGTAAAACATTGATAGAAAAAAACTTCCCTTGTGTGTGGACATATCCATTTTCATTTTGCTCATATCATTGCTCATGTAATCCCCAGAACAAGCCCCCTCTTTACAGCTTATCCACAATGGTCAAGGCCAAGTCAAGCCCAGCCCAGAAACCCCTGTCCCTACAGCCCCAGCCTTCCTCTGACATGTTGCACTCACATCATCACACATAAGACCTAAGGAACAGGTCAGGCCTTTATAACAAGAATACCATAGACTGGGTGGCTATAAACAATAGAGATTGATTTGTCACAGTTCTGGATGCTGGAAGTCTGAGATCAGGGTGTCGGCATGGTTGGGTTCTGGTGAGGACTCTCTTCCTGGTTGCAGATAGCTGACTTTCATATCTTATCATGGTGGAAAGAGAACCAGCAAGCTCTCTGACTGCCTCTCATAAGGGCACTAATCACACTCCCGAGTGCTCCACCCCCATGACCTACTCACCTGCCAAAGGCTCTACCTCCTAAGAAGCATCACATTGGGTTAGGGATTTGATACATATGTATGAATTTTGAGGGGACATAAACTTTCAGTCCATAAGAGGAGTCTCTTCTTGGTCTCTTGCCTTGGTGATATGGTCCCCTCCTTTGCCAGCTGGCAGGCCCCAGGAAGGTCAGATTATCTATCCCCTCTCCCCTCATCCCAGGGCCTAGCATCCAAGGACACTCCATGAGCCTGTTCTGATTCAGCCTGACCATACCACCTGCTCCACCAGACCAAGCAATGAAGAAAGCCAATTAAGAAAAAGCTATGAGTCTCTATGAGGGCCTTTCAGGCTACACAAAGAAGACTGGGTGTCCCATAGCCACCACCAAGTGTAATGTCAAACCCTGGTCCACTACTTGCTAGGATAAGACAAAGAGCTTTCATTAGATTGTCAAGGTCTCTTGTGATCTTTCTTTCAACATGTTTGCTATGGGCTGAATTATGCCCCCTACAATGCATAGGCTGAAGCCCTAACCCCTAGTACCCAGAATGTGACTATGTTTGGAGATAGGGTGTTTAAAGAGATGATTATATTAAAATGATATTTCTTAGCAAATAAGTTAAAAGGAGCTCTTTACAAGAAGAGGAAATGTGGACATAGACCATTATGGAGGGAAGGCCACATGAGGACAAAGCAAAACCAAGTTTGCTAATCCCTTCATTTCAGACCTTAAACCTCCAGAATCACATGAAAATTAATTTCTGTTGCTCAACCACACAGACTGTGGTACTTTATTGCTGTAGTCTGAATGTCTGTGTTCTACCCCCTCCCCAAAAAATTCATATGTTGAAATCCTCACCTTTAAGGTGATGGTAGTAGAAGGTGGGGTCGTTGGGAGGTGATTAGGTCATGGGGTGGATCCCTCATGAGTGAGATTAGCAAAAGATTACCAAAGAGGACCCAGAGAGACTCCTCATCCCTTCCAACATGTGAGGACACAGCAAGAAGTCACTGGCTATAAACCGGATGCTGAATATGCTGGTACCTGGATCTTGATCTTCCCAACCTCCAGAATTGTGAGAAATAAATTTCTGTTGTTTATAAGCCACCCAGTCTATGGTGGTTTTGTTACAGCAGCTTGGATGGACTAAGACATTTGTTATGGCAGGACCAGCAAATGAATACACTGGCTATATTGTCTCTGAATGCTTTTCCATTCCAGATCGTAAATGAAAATCACTGTATGCAAAGGGCCTCTATCCCCTTTGTTGCACTGGCCCCAGAATGGAACTGTTGATTTCTCTGTTGGATTTTCATTCATTCTATTCTGCCTGGATACCTGGTCTGGGAAAAAGAGTGTTGGGCTTGGGGCATGAATGTGCAGGTTCCTCTAAAGCCTCTTCGCTCCTGTTCCACCTGCCCCTTTGAATCATGTACCAGCCAGTCCTTCCTGTCTGTTCCACCTGTCTCAGGTCCCACCTAGGCCAGGTAAACTAAAGCCACAAGGCTTCCTTCCTCTCCCCTGCATCCTCTCATTTTTCTCCCTTATTCTTTGAGTTCTCCCAGGGCGCCTAAGTACAAACGAGTAGGAAGGATCAAGGGCAATTCACCAGGAAATCTACAAGGGATTCTCTAAATGTTGATGGAGCTGTGGCTCATCCAGAGTGTTGAACTTTGATTTATCATCATTTGAATATCTTAGCAAGTGAAGGGCACCCTCGTAAAGCATTATCGCAGCATTGAAATGGAGAGAAATCATTTCCCTTGTGCCGGGGCAATGAAACTCTATTCTCATCATCTTCAGTCTGGGAGGAAATCTTCTCAGAGGTTAAGAGCATTAATACAAATTGAGTAAGGTTCTTTCACATCCTACTGAGCAAACCACTTCACGGCCATTAACAAGTCGATATTTAAACTCACCCTCCACAGAGAGAGTGGCTGTTTGCAGCAGATGGTTGGAGGGAAGTCTAGGGTAGCGTATAACCAGGCAGATGCTTCAGGGAGCCCTGGAAGCTGAAGGCTATAGAGGGCCTGCATTGCCATCAAATTCTACCTCTGCCAAAACTGCTTCTTCCCCCTTCCTTCCACATGTGTAATCCCTACTACATATCTTGCACCGCAATTCCATCTTATCATCTGTTCCTGCAGCATGAGAGAGGTCGAAGATGCCACAACACAGCTGGAAGCCACAGATGGTTATGCCCAGATCTGCAAAGGAGCAGGCACCATCTTGAACAACACTAAGAAATGCACAGAACATACACACCAATAGAGAAGAGAGTCTGAACCTCAGGTGCTGTTCACAATCCCCCATCAGATGTTGGGAGTGAGAAAGGGACAGGACAAATCAGAATTGCCAGAAGAGGAGCTGGTTGGGAGGGGAAGGAGTTAAATTCTGGCTATATAGATTCTAGGGTGCTCTGAAGTTGAGGAGAGAGATAAGACCACACATCCAGGAGATAAGAGAATAAAGGGTCCATAATGGAGACAGGGTAGTTAAGACACAAGAAAGAAAAAAATACTCCTTGGGGCGGCACCTGTGGCTCAAAGGAGAAAGGCACCGACCCCATATGCTGGAAGTGGTGGGTTCAAACCTAGCCCCGGCCAGAAACTGCAAAAAAAAAAAATACTCCTTGGCATCGGCCACTCAGTTGTCCATGTCCTTGGATGTCCTATCACTAATCTGACTCTTTGTCTTTAAGAGAAAACCATGGATCGGGCGGCGCCTGTGGCTCAGTGAGCAGGGCAC
The DNA here is from genome assembly GCF_027406575.1 of Nycticebus coucang. Classification (NCBI taxonomy): domain Eukaryota; kingdom Metazoa; phylum Chordata; class Mammalia; order Primates; family Lorisidae; genus Nycticebus; species Nycticebus coucang. The sequence goes on along the minus strand of NC_069791.1, from coordinate 75,202,541 downwards.
CGGCACCATATACCCAGGGTGGCGGGTTCAGGCCCAGGCCCAGCCCCGGCCAAACTGCAACCAAAAAATAGCCGGGCATTGTGGTGGGCGCCTGTAGTCCCAGCTGCTCGGGAGGCTGAGGCAGGAGAATCACGTAAGCCCAAGAGTTAGAGGTTGCTGTGAGCCGTGTGACGCCACGGCACTCTACCGAGGGCGGTAAAGTGAGACTCTGTCTCTACCAAAAAAAAAAAAAGAGAGAAAAAACCATGGATGATGTGGCTTCCCTGTAAATGATTGTAAGGATTTGAGTTGTGGGCAGGAAGAACTGGTCACCTTGATACAGTGCCTGTCACCTGATGGGTTCTAAACCAGTCATAACTATCTTACGAATGGGGAACTCCTGCAAAAATGCAGCAGCAGATACAGTGGCTTCCTTTTAAAAGAATTCTCCAAGGACAGAACTGTGACTCACCTAATCAGCATAGGCTTTTTGGGGCTGGCAATCTGTCCAATGCACTTCAGATGTTTGAGGGACTATGATTTGATCCCTGAGACATGCAGAGAGATGTAATAAGCAGTGGCAGTGTAAAGGGACTACTCCGGTGTGGCTGTCACACAAACACCACCCACCATCTGCAGCCCACAGAGAAAGCTGCCATCTCAGAAGGCAAGGCCGAGGTCAATAGTGGGGAAGGGCAGCAAGTGCCAGATGTCTCATTTTTGTATTTCATTTTATCCTCCAGATATCCTTGCTGAGTAGTTGATATCTTCCTCATTTTCACAAATGAGCAAATCGAAGCTCAGAAACATTAGAAACCGTACTCAAGGGCGGCGCCTGTGGCTCAGTCAGTAAGGTGCCGGCCCCATATACCGAGGGTGGCGGGTTCAAACCTGGCCCCAGCTTAACTGCAACCAAAAAATAGCCGGGCGTTGTGGCAGGTGCCTGTAGTCCCAGCTACTCGGGAGGCTGAGGCAAGAGAATCGCTTAAGCCCAGGAGTTGGAGGTTGCTGTGAGCTGTGTGAGGCCACGGCACTCTACCGAGGGCCATAAAGTGAGACTCTGTCTCTACAAAAAAAAAAAAAGAAACCGTCCTCAAGGTCACATAGCAGTAAATGGTGGGACTGGATTTGAACTCACCTGTCTGAACTTGGAGCTCTGACAGTCCACCTCACTACAAGGTTTTCCAAGCTCTCTGCTCCTGGTCTTGCAATGACTCCACTACTCGGCATCTATTTCCCTTCCTTGTTTTCTTTCCTTCCCAGAAACACTTCATCACGTCCCTTCTGCCTTTGTCAGTTCAAGTATTCTTCAAAAGGTACCATTGACTAGGTGGCTTATAAACAGCAGAAGTTTATTTCTCACACTTCTGAAGGCTGGGAAGTTCAAGACCAAGGCATCAGCAGATGTGTCTGGTGAGGGCCCACTTGCTGGTTCATAGATGGCGCCACCTAGCTGGGTCTTCACATGGCAGAAGAGGCAGAGCAGCTCTGGAGGGAGGGGGAGCTCTTTTACAAGGGCCCTCACCTGGCTCTACCCTCATGACCTTATCACCTCCCAAAGGTCTTGCCTCCTAATAGCATCATGTTAGAGATAAGGTTTCAACAGAGGAATCTGAAGGGACACAAACATTCAGTCCATAATACCTTCTCTGTGAAGGTATTATGAAGGCTAAGCCCAAGCCCCTTAGCCAGGATCTCGGGGCTGCCACTTTCTAGCCCCAACGGACCTCTCCCACCTTATTCCATCTTTTACTCCACTTAAACATCAGCTCTAGCCAGGCTATGGCCCTCACTGTCTGCAGCACACCTCCCTGTCTTAACCCACCTTGCTCAGCCTCTCCAGATCCCAGCCTCTCGATCCTCACCACCACCTGGATCACAAAACCTCATCTATTCCAAGCATCTCTCCATGGCTAGTTGAAGACCCCAAATCTGCTCCACTATTATATTCATTTGCTATTGCCACTGTAACAAATTACCACAAATCTGAGGACACCTGGCCCCACTGTGATGCATCAGGACCCTCTGGCCTAACAAGGCTAACAAGTTCCAGGTGTGTGCTCTACAGGTCACATCATTCATGACTATGCCCAAGACAGCGGGCACAGCTAGCCCACGCAGTCCTCTTGTGCAAATGAGACACAGGTGCCCCTCAGGATCACCAGGTTTTCCAGCTCCCAGACCCCTACCCTTAGCATAGCACCTGTGCTGGGGAATGAGGGACCTGTCTCCAGGGGCATTGTCAGCCCCTCTCTCTGTGCCCATGTCCTTCAGAGGTTCCCATTAGAGACCCCAAAACACCATCTCCAGGGAAAAAAGGCAAAGATTCAGGGATGAGGTTAATCAAACCCCAGACAGTCAAAGCAGTAAAACAAAGAAGAAAAAACTAGACTTTGAGCCAGAAGCATATTCCTCAGCACTGGAAAAAGAACTGTTTCTTTCAAGCCCCGATGGACAAAGAAACAGCAAGAGAGCCAGGCCAAAGCTGCAGTGAGCACCTCATAAATCCCCCACGTAGGCGCTGGACCTTGTAAAGGTTAAGAATCATTACTGCCAGAGAACTAGAAAAGCTCTTTCACTCCAGGAAACTGACTTCTTCCTGGAACATCATGATAACAAGAATGCCATCCAGGTGGGCTCCCAACACACCTCGCAGCTTTTCCATTAAGTTTAGCAGCTCAAAACTCTCCTCCACCTCCCTGTCCCCCAGATGACACTTCATGATTACTAGAAGGAAGCAGACAGCCACTGCATTGAAAGAAGCATCTGGACACTTAAATGTCTCTTGTAGATGAATGAGTCATTCCCAAGGTTCTGGCATGGTCAGTGGAGTGGCCAGTGTAGGGCAGGTTATGCTGCAGTAACACACAAGCTCCCAAATCTCATTGGCATAAAACAGCAAATGCTTATTCTCTTTCTTGCTCCAGGTCCAGTGTGAATTTCAGCAGGGGGATCTGCCCTGAGGGATACTCATTCCAAGGCTCAGGCTGATGGGAAGCTACCCTTTCAAGCATCACTGGTCACCATGATAGAGGAAAAAGAAGAGGCACTGGCCCTTAAAGCATCTGTACTTCAACCAGTCTCTCATACTTCACTGACCAAAGCTAATCACATGCCAAACGTCATTTGAAACCAGAGCAGAAGTGTGGTCCTATTTGCCTCCTGGAGGAGAGTGACAGCCAGAACACGTATGAATAGCCCCAATGCTACTTCAGGGAGAAATTACAATGAGAGAAGAGAACAGAGGAAAGGGGTGGGGAGGGAGGGAAACAAAGAAGAAAGAAAAGGGAGAAAAGCCAGCAGAGGGAACAAGAGAGGGGTGCGCAGTTCCCCGAGGCTACGGTGTGCCCTGCAGAAAGCCTCTGGATGGCTGAAAACATGTTTGTTTACTTCAAATAGTGCAAGAGCCCAAAAAGTCTCTGCCACCTTCCCTGCTCCTGATGAGGGAGTCTCCACCCCCTCGGAGTGCTGCCCAGATGGTTCTGTCTGTTCACCTTGCCTGTCTCCTCTCTCACTCCCTGGAGGCCCTTTAGACCACTGAATGTTTTCCTGGGAAATCTCATTTTGCACCCTGGCAGCATGTTCGATTCCTCCTGTCAGATCCTGGGGGCAGCCCTATAAATAAAGCCCAAATTCTTTATTGCTAGAGCCAGCAGAAGGCTTGCACACGGATGTCCTCACTCACACTACAGGCAGATTTTAATAAAACTTGTGCAAAGACCTTTGCGTGAAGAGGAATGAGCAGGGGGTGGACAAACAAGCCAGGGCCCCTCCCCCTGTGGGAAGGTCTCAGGCTAGTGCAGAAGTCTGAAACAAAAGGGATTGCCAGTGACCTCACCCACTTTCAGACAGAAGGGACAGGCTAAAGTTTCCTAAGAGACTTCTCTGATATGTCTCGCCTAATTTACTGGGGGGCCAGCCCCTGCAGATGTGTTCTCATTGAGCAAGATCCCCATAGAGCTAGATGACAGACACACCCACATTACACTTCATCCCCTCTCTCTCTGGCCCAGGGACATTTTCTCACATACTTCCAGGGAGGCAGCCAAAGCAAGGGTGAATTTTTCAAATATTCAAAGTCCAGGTCTAGGGAAAAAAAGAGTCCAGGGCCCCAGACTTGACTCTACTGCTGAAGCAAAAACCGGGCTACACAGACCAAGCAGAGAACAGAGCAGGAGAAATGGGTGTTGTGCAGGTGGAAGTGGGTGACTGGGTCAGGAAGATCTGTGCAGCTGGAGGCAAGATATCCTCAAGCTCAAAAATCTGGGAAGACATTACTAGTTTTCACCCTCAGTACCCAGAGTGGCACCTCTCCAGTTCACCAGTTTGCCCAATTCTTCTACCTTTGAGGTGCATGAATAACTACACTTCTCAGTTCCCCCACAGTTGATTAGGTCCATTTTGTAGGAACTGGTTCTAGCCAGTGAGTTTGGGAAGAAGTCATATGTCTTGCTCTCAGGCCAAAACATAGACCCTCCAGCTGTCTCCTGGATCCCACCCTCTTCACTAGCCACAAAGGAAGCCTCATTCTGAGATGGAGCCACAAGATCAAAGGCATTTCAATCCCTGAATCACCACATGGAGGAAAGTTGATTTGCAGAGTTCACAAATGAACTCAGAGTGAAAAAGAAATAAATCTTTGTGGCTTAAGCCACTGAGACACTGGGGTTGTTACTATGGCATATGTAACCTAACCTAACCTATGGGGACTGATATTGCCCTTCCACATGTGATCTAACCTCTGCTGTGAGATGGGTGCCACAAGTCAAGCCAACTCCCCTCTGATAAAGACGAACTAGACCCAGCTCTAAATCACATCTTTAGAATCAAAGACTGAACATAAAGAAAAGTCTTAAAAACTATGCCGAGACTATCTGTCTGATGAATCTGAGAGTGTGTCTTAACTGACACTCTCTCTGCATGTTGGGTAGATCTACTGTGACTAGATCTGAGACTAGATTTTGGTTGTTCAAAAGGTGAACACAGCAAAGGACAAGGCAAAATTGTAGAATCTTGTTCATTTTTCTTCACTCTTTTTCTGCTGAGTGGAACCTCTCCACCACTCCCATCCATAAAAAAAGTTTTAAACTTTAGACCATGACCTCTGTGTAGGTCAAAAACTCAGTTTAGTGGTCCTATCCAACAGTTTTGGGGAAGGAACGGATCAAACAGTGCTTCGCGTCTAGGAAAGATAAGTACTCATGGAATATTTGTTTCATTTAATATATGTTTTTATATATTTGAGCATATAAAAATAAATACAAAATGTGTTTCCTGTACTTAGGATCATGGTCAACATGGCTCCAGGAAACAACCCATACATCCAGCAGCAGTTGAGTAGAAAAGCAAAAGTGGTATGTTCAGTGAAGGGCTGTGGAGCAACAAAAGGAATGACCTACTGATACATGTAATAACACGAGTGAATCTCAGGAAGAGCACACTGAGCAAAAGGAGCCAGATGCAAAGAGCACATACTGTAGGATCCCATTTATATGGAACTCTGGAACAGGAAAATGAATCCCAGGTGACAGAAAGTGAAGCAGTGATTGCCTGGGCTCACAGTGGAGTATGACTGTGTTAGGAACTGAACCGTGTTCCCCCCAATTCATATGTTGAAGTGCTAACCCCCAGTACCTCCGAATGTGACCTTATTTGGAGATAGAGTCTTTATGAAAGTAAGTTCAAATGAAGTTCAAGTTCAAATGAAGTCATTAGGATGGACCAAATGTCCATCCAAATATGACCAGTGTCCTGATAGAAAAGGAAAGTTGGGACACAAAGGCACACCAAGAAGGAGGAGGAAGTGGAGAGAGAGAGAGAGAGAATGGCCACTACAAGCCAAGAAGAGAGACCTGAAAGAGATTCATTCCTCACATCAGAGGGAGCCAGCCCTGCCAACACCTTGACTCAGACGTCCAGCCTCCCAGGCTGGGAGAAGATATTTCTGTTGTATAGACCACTCAGTTTGTGGTACTTTATTACGGAAGCCCTAGGAAACTGAGATAGACAGAGAAGAGGCATGGGGGAACTTTGGGGCTGATAGAAATCTTTATCTTGATTGGGGGAGTGGTTACACAGTTAGGCATATCTGTCAAATGTCATCAAACTGTATATTTATATTAAGTGCATGTTATTATATGTACATTATGACCTCGATAAAACTGGTTTTAAAGGGTATTTTTAATAAAGAACTTCAGGGTCCCTAAATCAGGTCATACAGAGAAGTGGGAAGAATCTCACACCCCCAAGCACTGACTTCTGAACCTCGAATATTCAGTCTCACTTAATCTTCCCAACAGCCCTTTGATGGGGGTGTTGTCTTTCTCATTTTTTTTTAGACAGAGTGTCACTCTGTTGCCCAAGCTAGAGGGCCATGATGTGAGCCTAGCTCACAGCAACCTGAGACTCCTGGGCTCAGGTAGTCCTCCTGCTTCAGCCTCCCTCCCAAGTAGCTGAAACTACAGGTATGCACGGCCACAGCTGGCTGATTTTTCTAATTTTTTTTTTTTTTTTTTTTTTGTAGAGATAAGGTCTTGTTCTTTCTCAGGCTGGTCTCAAACTCCTGGCTTTGAGCAATCCTCCCACCTCAGCCTCCCAAAGTGCTGGGAGCCACCAGGCCCAACCATCTTTCTCACTTTAAATGTAAAGAAAACTGAAGCTCAGAAAGACCACTGAACCCAGATCACGCACACTGTAAGGGGCAGAGCTGGCATTTGAGCACAGTCTGTCTGACTCTCTGCTGGCCTCCAACCAATCTGGAAGACACAGATTTGTTGACACTTGGCCCATAGTTGGTTTGCTGCAATTTTATTTCTTACCTAATATCATGAACAGGCTTAGGATCCTATAAATAAGGCTAACTCCTGGGCTTTCAGCTCTGCAGATAAACAGACTTTTGATAGCCTCTCCTTCACCATGGCAAAGAAGTTTATGGTACTGAAAATAAAAGTCCCTGGAAGAAAGCCACCATCAGCCTCCCAGCTATAGTTGTGATTCGGAGAAAAATGTCTACATCCTCCAGTGAACTCCCCTTGTGTATGAGAATAAGACATGGCCCAGCAGGGAAATAAACTATAGAGAATCAATGTGTGGAGCAAAAAGAAATAACCAAAAGAAGATGAATGATAAGCAGGAAGAAAAGGAAAGAAATTGCAAGAAAAGATCCATAGTGAATTGATTCTTCCATCACCTTCTTAGGTAAGGATTATTGCTACGGTTTGAATGTTCATTCCCTCTAACACTCATGTTGAAATTTAGTTGCTGCTGTAACAGCATTAGGAGGTGGGACCTTTTAGAAGTGTTTAGGCCATCCACCCTCATAAATGTATTAAGACTATTATTGCCAAGAGCAAGATTGTCACTGGGGGAGCAGGTTCACCCCTCTTGCTAACGCCCACTCTCTCTACCTTCTGCCATGGTATGACACAGCAAGAAGGCCCTCACCAGATGTGGCCACTTGATCTTAGACTTTTTAGCCCCCAGAACCATGAAACAATAAATTTCTGTTCGTTACCCAGCCTGTGGTATTCTGTGAGAGCAGCACAAAATGGACTGAGATAATTATTATGTGATGTTTATTCGAGTTCAAGGATTTAGCAAAAGCACATATTTCTGTGAGATTGATAATTTCCCTCATTCTGACCAGTATTTTCTTGTAAGTTGCAGCCCTGTCTGTTTTTGTAGGAGAAGATATTTGTTTTACTCAATTAAATTTCAGATGCCAGCCCCTTGGGTCAGGTCCAGAATATCTGAACACAATCCATGGCACTGGCTGCCAAGATCTGGTGGGACTGCTGGCTCTGGGGTCACATAAAGGGAAAAGACCCCAGGACCTTAGCCCAGCTGGAAAGGGTATTTATTTAGGGTTCTCTGAATTGGAAGGAAATGATAAGATACACTTGTCTTAGTTTGAATCCTCTAGTAGCAGAGCCTGGGACAAAGACTGGAATGTAAAGTAAATTATTTGGGAGGTAATCTGCTATGGTCATAATGTTGGTGTCCCCCCATATTCATATCCTAGAGCATAATCCCCAGTGTGATAGTATTAAGAGGAGATTAGGAGGTGGTTAGGATGTCAGAGCTCCACCCTCATGAATGGAATTAGTGCCCTTAATAAAAAAGGTTGGAGCTAGGAGCTCTTTATGAGGAACAGGCCTTCACTTGACTCCCAATCTGCCAGGTGCTTCATCTTGGACTTCCCAGACTCTAGAACTGGAAGAAATAAATTTCTTTTGTTTATTCATCACCCAGTTTTAGGTATTTTTGTTACAGCACCAGAAGCTGACCAAGTCACGATCCTAGGAAACTCCGGTAGGATGAGGAAGCAAGATAGGGAAGGCAACCAAGGAAGGGTCAGTCCTCACACAGGTTACCAGAATGGGCAACTGAGCTCCAGCCCACTCAGAGCTCTGGCAGATGGGGTAAAACATGCAGTTCAGAGCTTTCCCAGCTGAGGGGTGAGGAGGCTGGGGAACTTTTCCCTCCAATTCCCACCGTCATTGGTGAGGGCTGCTAAGGGCTGGGAGGTAATTCTCCAACACTTTCTGCCCAGAGTAAGCTCTCACGCAAAGAGAAAACATCAGCCATCAGAAGTCCTTCTGGTACATGGAAAAGGTGCAGGGTAAGGGAGGGATGTGCTGCTGCCATAACAAAGTGCCATGGATTGGGAACTTAAACAACAGAAATTTGTTTTCTCACAGTTCTGGAAGCTAGTCATCTGAAATCAAGGTGTCTGCAGGGTCAGTTTCTTCCAAGGCTTCTCTCTGGCTTGTCAATGGTCTTCTTGTCCCCATGTCCTCATATGGTTTTTCCTCTGTGCTCAAATTTCCTCTTCTGAGGACACCAGTCACATTGGATTAGAGCCCTTCTAATGACCTCACTTGAACTTGGTTACCTCTTTAAAGACCCTATCTCCAAGTGCAGTCATGTTATTTGAAGGCTGCAAGTTAAGCCTTCAATACATGATTTGGAGGATCACACTTCATCCCACAATGGATACTACCAACTTCTGCTATGATACTCAGACAGAGGTGCCCAGGTCATAATTTAGAAAACTGGGCTGAGAAGCAGGTTTAAAAGCCATAACAATGAACATGCCACAGTCATAATCCAAGAAGGTCAGAGACAAGCTGGGAAACATGTTAGGTGAGAACAAGAGCTGCAAAGGATCCAATAGCATCAGCAAGCTGCTTCGTGGAGGGCCACCTGTGTGCTGATGGGGCGGTCAGCATCTATCTGACTCCTTGGCCTCCCAGACTGGAACTCCAGTGGATCTCCCCAGGCCCCATCTCTCCCCTGAAGACTTATCTAGTAGTGATGGCAGAGGTCACCTTTGCTAACGGTGCCAGTGCAATGGCAAGGGTCCACCAGACCCAGGTCTTAGCACTCAGGCAACCTTGGTTCAAATTTCTCTCTCCCACTTGCTTATCGCAAGACATAAGGTAGGTCCCTTCACCCAAATCAGTCTTTTCCTCCTGGTGTGTAAAATGAGAAGAAAGAAACCTGCAATGATCATAGAGCCATACTCAGCACCACCAAATGTCAATTCCATCTCATACCAGTGGTTCTCAACCTTCCTAATGCCGCGACCCTTTAATACAGCTCCTCATGTTTAATACAGCACCCATTTTATGGGTGACCCCCCACCCATAAAATTATTGTCGTTGCTACTTCATAACTGTAATTTTGCTACTGTTATGAATCGTAAATGTAAATATCTGATATGCAGGATGTATTTAGGTGACCCCTGTGGAAGGGTTGTTCCACCCCTAACGGGGTTGTTACCCACAGGTTGAGAACCACTGTCATATATCGTTGGTGAGAGTAAAAATTGCAAAACTTTGCAAAGCTACTGGACAATATCTACTACAGCTAAAAATCCTCCTTCCTGAGGGCCCAGCGATTCCACTCCTAGGTGAAAACCCAACAGAAATGATTGTATATGTCTACACACAAAAATATATATATATAATACCAACTTTATTTTCCATAACCAGAAATGGTTAATACTCAATGCCCATCAAGAGGAGAATGGATCCATAGAGTGTTCTATGTCTATATGACAAAATACTGCCGATCATGTGGATGGCACGGCCACATAACAACGAGAGCATCACAGAACGGGTCATCGTATGGGTGCAGAGGTCCTTTGTGAGTGTGACGTTATCAAGTACAGGGTCCGGGCATTATTTATTTCTATATCGCAGGACCCTGTACAGAATAGGTACCCAGTAAATAGTTTTTTAAAACAACAAATGTTCATGGGTGCGTGGGTGGGTGGGTGTGGGGTGTATTGTGCCTACATCCAGAGCCCAGTGCAATAATCAAGCCAGATTACTGCCAGTGGCCACCAGGCCCAGGTTCTGGTAAAAGGCCACAGCTGGCTGTGTACACAGGGAGCCAACACAAACAGTTTGAATGAACTCACCCCACTCATCCCACCTGCAGCAGCCATAAACCCTCATTAACCCCACAGACCCAGCGTGGCTGAAGGGACCCGGAGGAAGAAGGCCCTGTGCTCTCACTTCTCCATTAGCTTCCAAGCACTAATTCAGCCAACAATCACTAGAGGTTTAACTGACTTGTAACAGATTTGTTCACGGATCAAAGCCATCCGACAGAGCATCTGGAAGCTGACCCCGGCACAGCGTGCACAGCTGCGGGTCTCTGCACTCAGCTGCATCGGGGCAGGTGAATGAGCAGCACAAAGCAGTGCCCCGGGGAAAGCTCCATGTGGCTGCCTCGCCCAAGACTCCCGCAGCACAGTGTCAACTTCTCTTAAGGGCTTTGTCACACCATGTCCCAGAGTACAATGTGACAGGAGCAAGATTTATTAACAGGTGAGATTTCTTCCATCTCCCCTGTCTCACCGCCTCTCCCTCCTCCTTCTTAAAAAAATAAATCTCTTTGAGGCTGAGGCGAGAGAATCGCCTAAGCCCAGGAGTTGGAGGTTGCTGTGAGCTGTGTGATGCCGCGGCACTCCACTGAGGGTGATAAAGTGAAACTCCATCTCTACAAAAAAAAAAAAAGGTCTCTTTGTGGCGGGTTCTAGCATGCTCGGTAAAGCCAAATGAGATCTGAAGGGCTTGGGGCTGCAGAGAAGGAAGCTGAATTAATCAATATTGTAAATAGCTGAGATAAAGAAGGGAGGCTGGGGTGGGGTCACAAATACCAGGAGTGCTATGGTCCAAGTGTTTGTGTCTCCCCAAAATTCTTGCTTTGGAACCTAATCTCCAATGTGATGGCCTTCGAAGATGATTAGCCCGTGATGGCAGTGCCCTGGTGAATGGGAGCCCTTATAAAAGGAACCCCAGCCAGCCGACTTGCCCCTTCCATCCTCACAGCTAGGAGGAGCCATCTGTGAACCAGAAGGCAGGTCCTCACCATACGCAGGCCCTGCTGACACCTTGATCTTGGGCTTCCCAGCCTCCATAGCTGTTAGAAACAAATCCCTGTATTTATAAGCCTCCCAGTTTATTGTCATGTGGTATAGCTGCTCTGACAGACTAAGACCAGACTAGGGAGGCATGAGCTTGGGGTTGGCAGGTATTAGGTTGTCGATCTGCCATGGAAAATGGAAAGAGGGGTTGGAAAGGAGTTCCAAAAAGTGTGATTAAGGGTTATAAATTGGAATTTCACTGGTGTTTTCCAGGACACATAACCAGAAATTACCACCCAAGGGATTGGATTCTGTATAAACCCTTTAGTCTCATGACCACTGCTTTTATTTCGTTAGATGTTATCGGTGTCACTGACTGCTTCTCACACTAGACAGTGTGTTTCCATTCAAACGCAAACCATGTAGCACCTGCTCTGGCCCTGAGAGGGTCAGGGCCTCCCCAGCAGCTGGTACATGTCTACACCCTGACCCCTGACCCCAGCCAGAGCCCACAGCCGCCTTAGGATTGTCAATGTTGAAAGAGGGTTCTTATTCAAAAGGATTATTGCAAGGGGGTGAAAGGGGCTGTTGCAATGGGAGAGGGAGCTTCTGCAAAAGGGAGCGTGCTCTGACTGTGATGTCTGCACGTGTCTCAAGATTAGGCAAAAAGAGATTTTCTTTTATAGAAAAGAATAAGCAAGGCTAGAAAGGAGGCATGGGGGACATGAGACGAGAGGTGGGCACGATCAGACAGCAAGTCAGAGGATGTTGTAACCTGAAGCCAGCCTGTTCCGGGGAGAGTCTGTCCACCAGGCTGAGGGTTGGCCAAAGTTCAGGGGCCTGGGAGAAGGGGACAAGTTCAGCAAAAATCTGGTTAACAAGCATTCTGTTTTAGCTGATCAGCAGAGACAGGCATTTCAGCTAATCATTTATGAAGCAAAAAATGGGAATTTGGAGAGTCCTGGTCTGGTGTTGTCATTGGTAACAAGGGGCATGTGTGAGTACAAAGCTCCTCATGTATACAGAGAAGGATGGGGGGATTTCTCGATGAGGGGTAAACTTCAACATTGTCAGAATGCACCTGAGCTCAGAGTCAGTGCTAGACTCGTAAAGAGGCCAGTCATGGAACAAGCTGGGCCAGGTCAGTGGGGGACCTCAGACAGAGTCCCTCTGCCAACACGGTCCAGGGAGCACACACCACATCACAGCTTGGTGGCCTAGCAGGGGTGGCTACTCTCAGGACACATCCCCAGTCCAGTGAAGGATGTTCCACACCCACTCATGAGGACAGATGGACCCCGATGGTGCTGGCAGCTCTTGGCCCAGCCTTCAGCTTCCAGGCCCCCATCCTGAGCCACTCTGCACCATTACCCTAGTGCACCCTAGTGGATTGCTAGCTGGGAAATCCGCTTTCTGCTTCATTTTTTACTTCCTGGGTTTCCTTCCTCCATTTATGACTTCTCACAAAACCCTTAACAGTTCCCCCTAACCCATGGATGAGCTGCTGGATCACACTACAGCCTCAAACTCCTAGGCTCAGGCGATTTTCCTACCTCAGCTTCCTGAGTCACTGGAACTATAGGAGCATGCCACCACCCTCACCTATTTTTTTATTTTATTTTATTTTTTTGTAGAGACAGGGTCTTGTTATGTTGTCTAGGCCAGTCTTGAACTTTTGGCCTCAAGGGATTCTCCCACTTGGTCTCCCAAAGCACTGAGATCATAGGCATGAGCCACCAAACCCAGCCCAAAATTTTTATATTTTCAATGACCATAAAATATTGTTATTTCTCTAACAAAACAGCCAGTATTTTACCCCTGAAGAAGAGCATGGTATACCAGAAAGCCAGAGCCCCAAAGACCTGTTTGATGGTTATTCTTCAAGGTGGTCATGTGCTGACTCAGAGGAGGAAGGTCATTGCCATCTCAGGGAAAGATGAATCCTGTGGATCTTGGGATGTGAACCTTCACCCTGGGTGCCCAGAGTTTTGGCCCACATGCCCTGAAGCCTGCAAACTTATATAGCATCCTCATGCAATTTAGGAAAAGTAGTCCTTCTTGGCAAACCCAGCACTATATATGCATAGTCTGGAGAAAGAAGGCACCTTTGTACAGAAAAAGATTGTCTTTCCACAGGGCTTAAGTTGCCTATGTCATGCCACAAGGGTTGACCAGAAAAGTACATAATAGAATTTACCCCCATTGACCTTGTTCACCTGTTGCCTTTGTTCAGTGCACAAACCACACAACTGTCTGTTGCAGGCCCTCCTCCAACCAGCAGCTCTAGAGTCAGACCTGCTTCCTCAGGGCCTATCCACCCAACACGTAACCCTCCCATTTGACCTTTCTCAGGTCTCTGCAGCTCCTCAGCTAGACTCTCTTCTATTTTTGGCATTTCCTCCTACTAAATCTACTGTTCACATTCTCTGCCACCACCCAGGATATTCATACCCCCAGTCCCACCACCACCACCACCACCATCCAAAATTCTTCCATAGCTTATAGCATATGAAAGAAACAACCCATGGATGTACATTGAAGCCTATTGTACCAAAGTTCAAGTGCATTCACTTTCCTGTCCAGACCTTCTTTGCCTTTGACTTTTCCTCCTTGGGGAATACCTGGGAAGAAAGAGGTGATTTCTGTCTCCCAGGAAGGCCTCCACCCACATGATCACCCAACATCACCAGAAAAGCTTCATTCCTAAGGCCCCACATTATTCTGCTGTTGTATAAAGTGTTTGGAGCAACAAAACGTAAGACCCGTTTCCCATCTCTAAATGGAGGAGAACATTTTGACTGGAGTGAATGAACTGATATAAAATGTCCTCACTGGCTGGCTCCACCAGGATCAGACTTCTCTTTCAAGTTTTCATCTCAGTGGAAACACCATTTTCTTGGAGGAAAAGAAACCCTTTCCCACCTTTTTTTTTTTTTTTAAGAAAGGAAATAGAGAAAGAAAATAAATAATTGCTAACATCCAAATTGTTAATGACTTTGTAGCTCCCACAAAAAAGCATCTTAGAGAATTTTGCTCTTCCTTCCTCGCTTTTTAAAATAAAGCTAAAATTAGTCTGGTATGAAATGCTGCAGCCCTGTCACTTCGCCTGCAAGGGAAGACATCACCATGATCCCGGGCTGCCGTCCCCCTTCTCGTTGGAAGAGGGATCAATGTCACCACCAAGGCTCACATGTCATCGTGTTGGCAGGTACCACTGAGCGCTCAGCAGAAAGGCGGCCATCCCACTGACAGCATCAGCTGTTGTTTCACATGTCCCCAGTCGGAATGTCACGTATGACAGAAGGAGACAGCAGGGAAGAACCCCAAACAAGTGAGGAGTGTCACACAGAGAATTATCTCAAGCCCGTCCCTCTGTCTCCCGCCTCCTGTTTACAACAGTGGTGACCAGACTCCCTCTGCTCACTCTTTCATGCACAAAAGTGAAAACCTAACTCTGCCTTCCAACCACCTCATTCATTCATTCATTCATTCACTACTTACTAAGCCTTCTAGGGTCCCCTTCTGATTTATATGTTAAAGCCTGAACCCCCAGCATCTCAGAACAGGCCTAAATTTGGAGATGGAACCTTTCCAGAAGGTATTAAGTTAAAATGAGACCCTTTGGCTGGACCTTAATTCAACTGACTGGTGTCCTCTTAAGAACAGAAAATTTGGACACACATGGAAACACTAGGAATGTGAAGGCACAGAAGAAGGACCATGTAAGGACACAGTGAGAAAGCAACCATGTCCAAGCAGAGAGGCTTCAGGAGAAATCAGACCTGCCAACACATTGATTTCACAGTTCCAGTCTCCAGAACTGTGAGAAAATTCATTTCTGTTGTTTAAGCCACATGGTCTGTGAATTTTGTTACATCAGCCTGAGCAAACTGAGACGCCTATTGTGTACTAGATGAGGCACCAGAGCTAGGAAGGGGCCCATGAGTCACATGCCGCCCCAGCAGGCCAAGTCAACACACCCTCTCAAGAAAACACATGTTCAACTTCTTGTGAACAAGATCTGTTAGGGGCACACCTCTGGGACACAGAAGTAGTCCTCTAGGACAAACTTCTGGTTCTGTTTTCTTCTGAGTGTCAGCTTTGTCTTCTGGTGGGCTTCCCTCATAGTTGCAAGATGGCTGCAATGGATCCAGCCCTTACATCAAAATGTAACACCATGAAAAGCAAGAGGGTGTCTTTGGTCCAACATTTCCCAATGGAATCCTGAGATTTGTTCTGATTTGTCCAGTGTAGGTCCTATCCCAACATACCTAGAGTCAATCACCACGGTCAGAAAGATGGATTGCATGGACTGCCTTAGCCCAGGTCATGGTTTCACACCTGGATCTCAGAGTGAAGTCAGTTTACTCAGAACCACATAGATCCCCAAACAGAACTGGGGCAGGGAGGATGTCAGAGAGGAGATCTCAGAACTGAAGAAACATTGTCCATCCTGAGAGTGGTGGTTCAGGTTGAGCACAGGGGAGGGGGAGAAGAAAAAGAAAAAGGAGAAGGAGGAAGAGTTGTGTGGTTGCAGCACCCTTTGATAAAAGCTTGTTGAAAACCCAACTTACCACACAGGTAAAAATAGAGCTACCCTTGTTGAAAGGAAGCGTGTATGAGATGAGAGGAGCCCTTACCCGAGCAGCGGTCCCCAAAGAGCTTTTTTAGAAGCCCCTGGCCCCTTAAGTTCCATGTGATCTGAAATCCCCAGGTGGTAGGCAGGGGCGTGGACTTCATACCGGGGTCAAAATCGCAGCTTCGCTCCCTGTTCACAGAAGCCCCAGAGTGGGTTCTCCCTGCAGAGGTCACCCCAGGCTAGCTGTCCCTACTCTTGATTCCCAAAAGCAGCCTCTCCTTACTCATGTTTCCCAGATAAGGAAGTTCAGAGAGGTTAAGTCAGTTTCTCAAGATCCCTCAGTAAGTAGCAGAGACAGAATTTGAGCCCAGTCTGTCCCACTCCAAGCAGGATCATGTCACTCCACAAGGCAAGGCTCAAACTGTCAGATGCCTGTCCAGTTGTCCCTACTTGGTTCCTTCCTTCTGACCCAGGAGTTTTCAACTTGGTCTATTGGACTCTGTTCTTAATGGGAGGAAAAGCTCCAATGAAGAAGTGGGGAAGTATTCATTTGATCAAACTTAGCCTGATGGCCACATTTGTGGGAATGTATTTTATAAAGAAAGAAATAGCCCAGTGCTTTGTCTATTGCTGCTTCCCCAGCACTTCAAACAGTGCCAGGCAATCAGTCGGCACCCAAATATCCATGGAATGATTGGATCGTGTGTGTGAACTGCCTAGCACAGTGCTCGGAGCCAATCAGGTGCCTGGCGAAGTTAGAGACAATGATGCTGGTGGGGGGGTGAGGGGGGATGATGATCAAAATTCAATAAACACTAAAAGACCTGGGGGCATCCCTGCAGGTGGGTAAGAAGGGGATCTTTAAATCCCTTGTCTAGAACTAGTCCAACTGAGGCCTCAAAGGAATCATTCCAAAGGTGTCCAAGTTAATACTGAAGAACAGCATTCAGCAAGAACCAAATCCTAAGAGGTGAAATCAGCAGAGAGCACACACTGGGTTTGGCTGAAGCCTCTCGGGGTGACAGGTCCTCAGACATGGAACTGTTTGAAGAAACCCCCAGCCAGCTGCTTTTCTCTCCTTATGCTGGTCCTCCGTTGGCCACATTTCTGGCCCAATATATTGCCCTGAGTAGGCCCCGGCTTGGCTTGTGCAGTGGAAGGAAAGGGGCTGACCAGCCGCCAGGTCACTTGGGGTCAGTCGGTCACAGGGGATAGTGAAAACTCTTACAGCCAAGAGCCCAGGGGGCGGACTCTGACCTGCTTCTGCTATGTGTCCTTACAGGGCACTGAAATCCTCTCAACCACAAGCCACACACACCCAGCAGTGTTTCCTTCTAGTTTTGGCTGCTAGGATAATCAGAGCCAAGTTTAGTAACCCTATCAGAATTTCTTACTTGTATCCCTCTATATTATTATATTTATCCAATCGAATCTTTCTCTTCCACTTTTATTTTCCCTTTACACTGATTGATTTTTCCCTTCATTTTTTTTTATTTTGATGTGTTGTTTTAGTTTTTACACTGCCACAGATATTTTTGGAATGAAAGATGAGGAACAAATAAACCAGTAAATAAATAACAGATAATAATAATGCACGGCTCTCACTGAGCCTTGCCTATGGGAGGGCACTGAACTAAGCCCGTCCTATGTGATGACTCATTTAATCTTCACAAGACCTGTACACCAGTCATGACACAAAACCTATGATTGAAGCAGTTTTATAGATCAAGAAACTACAGCAGAGTGAGGCTGCAGAATTTAAACAAGAGCCAAGTCCGTGATGGGCCTGGCTTCCACACAGGCAGGTGGTCATTATAGCCAGTCTTCCCCACACCAGGCTGCACTGCCAGGCCCAGAAACCCTCGGGAACTCAGGAATACAAACAATTCTGAGATTCCTGCCTCTTATCTCTGCCGTTCATTGACCTAACTTCTGAGAAACAATGGCCCAAGTTTTCAGAACAGGTAGTTGGGAAGAGAAGTTGTAACTGGTAAGTTTGTGGCAGCAAACGTCCCATTAGCCACCAATGGAAGTACATTTGTAAGACTCAGATGCTGCAAAATAAATCACCCTGAGTGAGAATATTAGCATTTACTATCACAAGCATATTGCAAATCAAGTTTGCAGAAAGCTAATTTAGCTGTGTCCTGATTTCCAGACAGTCTTGTTTGCATTATCCAAGCCCCACGCTGTGGCCCTGATGCTGGCAGGCGAAGCTCCCCCGTCTCAGTTGATGAGAAGTGACTCCAGCTGCCTCTGAGAGCCCTTGTTTCAGTAACCTCTGCCCTTAAGGCTCATGCCCTCCACACACTGTGGTAGCTGGGGGCTCAAAGGCGACACAGCAGGCACTAGATGGGATCAGAAGCTGCAGAGAAAGAACCAGGACCAGGACTTCCGTGCTTCCTCACTGGCAGGGCCAGGAGCCAGGTGATGGCGTTGCACACACACAAAGCCTCCTAAGCCCCTAAGAAAATGCAAAGTGCTTTCCAAGTATCTCATTTCAAGGACTGAGTTTCACCTTTCTGGAAGAAAAAAAAAAAATAGAAAGCAGGCTTCTGTCCAAAGTGAAGTGACCTTGAGACTGGACACAAGGAAGAGATCTGTCTAGAGACAGTCCCAGAGAACTTAGGTTGAGTTTGCAGGTGCCCTGGGCTCTCTGGGTCCCTCTCAGGAGGCCCACGATCACCACCTCAAAACACACGTCAGGACGCTGAGGTGGGAGGATCACTTGAAACCAGGAGCTCAAAGCTATAGTAAGCTGTAATCAGGCCACTGCACTCCAACCTGGGTGACAGAGTAAGACCCTTTCTCTACAAAAGAAAAAAAAAGTGCATGTACAAACACAGCATACCCACACATGTTCAGCACATATACACAAATGCACACACAGCATGCACATGTTCACACCCACGTGCACACACGCCACTCATGCACACTTTTCTCTTTCACTCCCTCTCAGGAGCTGAACCATCTGTCCACAAAGCCTCTGGAAAGTTAAGAGGAACTAACTAGCCTGCCCCAATTCATGGCGAAGAGCTCAGACTGTGTGGAAATCAGATTGAGCCTTGGAAGACACCAAAGGAAAATACACACAGGTCATGTCTACATGGGACCAGAACCAGTGTCACTAGTACATGGATTTTTTTAGCTGGAAATAGATCAGAAAATAAACAACACTGGCAACAAGAGAGCTCCAGATAGACTCAAATCCCCTCCAGCTGGTGTGCAGATGTGGGCAACGGCCAAGCCAGTAGAGTGTAGGGTTCCTTACCCCAAGCATGGGCGATGCTGGATCAGAGAGGCGCGGAGAGGAGGTCAGAGTTGGGAGAATCCTGGGCTGTTTTCCTGGTCAAGTGGCTCCTTTCAAAGATGAAGCAACTGAGTCTCAGGGGCCTGTTGTTGCCATCTGACCACTCGGCAGGCTGCTGTCTCCCTGAGGGCAGGCCAGTCTGGAGTCTCCCCAGCACCCAGGAGCCCCACACCTCTGAGGTCTTGTAGGAGCTTCTTTCATCCTGCAGGACCACAGGTCCCCTCCTTACTCTTCCCCTCTTCCCAGTATGGTCAAGTTGCGGAGCCTGACAACCCCATAGGAGCAAAGAAGGGGGATCCTCTCCAAGAGGGCTACCTGGGCCTAGACTGCATTCCAGTTGGCCTCCGTATCCTGTCTGTGAAATGGGAAGGCTGGACCATGCTCCTTTCCTGCTCTGTTGCACCATGACCCCAGGTCACCCACCCAGCCCTGCAGAACTAGGATGCTCATGAACTTTGCCCTCTGTTGCCCTTCATAGCCCCTGGCCTTTTCAGAACTTTCTTTCCCCTCCTGCCCCAGTCCCAGCAAAAAGGCCCAGGGTTTTCAGACTCTCCCAGTTTCTCAGCACAGGGAGAAAAGGTCATTAGGACACATAATTCACAGTGAGCATAAGAAATCAGAGTCTAATGCAGGAAACATCAAACTCAACAGGACAGAACAGACCGACCCAACCTTAACACAGGACATCTGATGCCCTGGGCACCTCCCCAGCCTCCAGGTGAATCCTCGCCTGTCCTGCCTGGGACCATGTCCAGGACACTTACGTCCCCAGCACACACCATGCAGTCCTGAATGTTCCTTCAGTGACCATAACACACCTCACGTAGGAGATACCTGTTAAGCTCTGACTCCTGGCCAAGACTTGGCTAAGTTTCAGTGCAATTCTAGCCCCAGCTGTGACCCTGCATGAGCTTAGATCAGCTTCAAGGACACTGACTATCATGCCTCAGTTCACAGCCCCCACATACCTCCTACCTCCTGCCTCCTGCCCGGGGTTCCCCTGTGACCATGTGCCATAAGACATTCAAAAGCCAGACCCTCTCTAGGCCCATGCACTTGCTGCCTGGGGAGCAGGGGTAGTTAATGCCCCTTAGGGCAAGAGCTGGCCCAGTAGGAGGCTAGACACAGTGGGTATGTTCCACTCCCTTCCTCTCACATGGGGAAAAACAACAGTTCATAGCCTCCAGGACAACTGACCCCTCCTGGATCCTCCCACCAGCCCAAGGACGGAGCCACCATGCCCATTATCCAGTGTAACCAGCAAAGCAGCCTCCCCTGTCCTCTCACTGCCCTGTCCCTCACTCTGCTTCCTGCAGCCCAGCACGCAGGACTTGGCCTTGGGCTCTGCGTCCCAGGAGCCCAGACTGCGATTCTCGGCTGAGTCCTTCAATGCTTCTGCATTTGTGGGACACTGGCCACATACCTGCTCTGTGCTAGGCACTGTGCTGGGCACTGCAAGGGCCCTCTAGGGGCTGGCCTCTAGGGACTTTCCTCTTTGACTCCCTCTCAAAGACCCAGGACAGAGAAGGGACACACAGAAAAATACTTCCAAGAGAAGTGGGTTGCCCTGAATAAATATTTTACTGCTGGAATTTCCACTGAAAAAGCAAATATGTTCATTTTTTTCACTATAGTAACTTCTTTACTATCTATATGTATCCCTTAACATCATGTTGTATACCTAAATACACACAATAAAATTTATTTTATAAATTTTTAAAAAACATCAGTTGAGGGTGGCACCTGTGGCTCAAAGGAGTAGGGCACCGGCCCCATATGCCGGAGGTGGTAGGTTCAAATCCAGCCCCCGCCAAAAACTGCAAAAAAAAACACATCAGTTGAGGATGTTCAACTGCGAAGAGAGCAGGGAGACCTGCCCAGGTCCCTGAGTCATCCTCCCCAACCCACCAAGTAATCCTCTGCCCTCCCCAGGCCCCCGAGCTGCCCTCCGTGCCTGGCCGTCCTTCCCCCCCCCCTCCTCACAGGGACTGCAGTTTAGGGGCCCAAAAAGCCCCATACATGCACTATAGCTCAAGGCACATCCTACCGAGGACAATGCTTTCATCTAGAAGAGGTGTCTCAGGGTAATGAACACCCACTCAGGGGTGGAGGGTGGGCTCTGTGCCCCAATTTTCCCATCTGTAGAATGGGCTAGAAGAAATCATCCCACTTACCTGCCGCAAGGAAAAAAATGAGGTAACACTCGATAGTGCTTATCCTAGGCCCTAGCATGTAACAAGTGCTTGATAAATATTAGCATTTTTTACAGACCCACATGCACACATGCACACGCGTGCACACACACACACACAGGTATAAGTCAGAGCACACCTTCCTTGTGAGAGTAAAATCCAGCCTCTGTCTCCCAGGCCTGGCCTCCTCCCCGACCTTATCACCACCTCCTCCGCCCATCCTGCCCCTTCTGGCTTCACCTGCACCAAATTTCTGCCACCTCAGGGCCTTTGCACTTGCTGGCCCATCTGCTCTTCCCCCAAACTGCCCTTCGGCCAGCTTCTCATCATAAAGCCAGCCTGGAGACCCTGTCCTCTCTTCTGCCCAATCTTAAGTGTTCCTGCCTCCCCTCCCTGTTCTCTTTAGAACATTCTCCTCGTTTGATTCTCTCAGTAGCACCGTCACCTTCCGTAACACACTGGTTCCTTTAGTGGCCCACTGGTGTAAGGCTTATCTCCCCACTTGGCTGCAAACTCCTTAGGGGCTGACCCTGTGTCTCTGTCATGCACCGTTGGGTCCCCCACATCCAGAATGGTGCCTGGCCCATATTAAGTCCTCAGTAAAATGTCAGCTGAACACCCCACACATATGCACACACACTGCTAGTGGGCTATTGTGACCAATATAGTGGGCAGACAGCTGGGTCCTTCTAGAACAGAAAAGAACAGTGTCACCTCCTGCCCTGCCCTTCCAAGCTGGTCTACTGTGGCAGGAAAGGCAAGAAATAACAACAGACAAGGGAAAGGAGTGGTCCTCCATCACCCCTCCCCACTGCCTGCAGGAGCCCAGGAATCAGGACCCTGGGAGCTGAGCCCTCCATGGTGAGGACACTCAGAGAGGTGAGTGCTGGGAGGGGCTGAGATCCAGCAAAGGCTCTGGAACAGAGGACTGAAAAACTGCCAGCTCTCCCTTAGACCCCCTGCAGAGCTGTCATTTATTATTTGATGGCGGATGTGCCAGAAAGGTCTTTGGCTTCCAAAGCTGCCATTCCCACCTGAGGTCGGGATGCTCCTTCTCTCCTGCCCTCTGCAGCCCTGGGTACTGGGGCGATAATTGTTCTGCTGACTACCATGAATCAAGCCTTGACATTGTGCCAGGACCACAGTCGCATTTAATCCTTCCCCAGATCCTGGCGGTGGGTCCTGAAGCCAGGGGCACAGAGCCAGCTGCCCAGGCCACTTGCTGACACAAGGCCAGGCTGCAGCACACCAGTGCCCCTTCCCTGCTCAAGGTCTCCAGGCTGAGCCGCGTCAGGCACGTGGCTGCCCGGCTAAGCAAAGGGCAGAGGCACCCCTTTCCCACGCCAGCCACCATCAGAGCACCAGACATCATGTGTCCTGGGGCGTTCCCCAGCTGCAGACCGGCAGTCTGGAGACCCAGCACACCGGGCCTGCAAGCATTTTCCACGAGTCAAGAGAGACACCTGGTGGCCGTCAGGAGGACTCCTGCTACTTACTCAGACTGCAGGATGGTGATGAGGCCAGTCGTGGTCCCAAAGAGATTTTCAAGAGTCCTACCAGGCTAGGACCTCAGCCCTGGGACCTCGCCCATGTGCAGTCCTGGTGTCCTCAAGCTGAGAGGTGACTCTGCACCAGAAGCCCTGCCCTGGGCCCAGAAGGCCCTGCACACCCCTTTACATATCTCCCACTACCTTCACCTCAACCTGCAGCTCGAGGGCCACTTCCCCAGAAATGCACCTCCCTGGATGAGTCACACTGCTGCAACCAAGGTGTAGGATCCAAGGTCTGATAAGGTACTTGGTTCTTAATCTTCAACTGGACTAGAACATGTTTCACGCCTCCTAGCATAATCTGAAACTGTAAGTTAAATTTTTTTCAGTGAATGAAGGTTTTTAATGCATGAATGTGAATGGCAGGTTCTTACTAGCATATTTTTAGGTACAGGAAATTTTTTTTCAATTGTGGCTGACTATACAGAACAAAAAATTTCTCATTTTAGTCATTTCTAAGTGTACTGTTCAGGTGTGTTAAATATATTCCTGTTGTTGTGCTATCATCATCACCATCCATCTCCAGAACTTTCTCAAACTGAACCTTTCCAAAGAGAAAGTCTGGACCCATTAAACACTAACTCCCCATTCCTACCCTTCCCCCACCCCTCACGCCCACCATTTTCCTTTCTGTTTCTTTCTGAATCTAACTACTGAAACTGTGAAATAATTATTTTATCATCATCTATGAAATAAATTTCCGCCTGTGTCTGTTTATCTCTCCCCTCCTCTATGCGTGGGAATGGGGACGTGATTGGGTTTCTGGGACCCTTCTTAATATATGCATCACTCCCAGCACGCAGCAGTGCCTGGCTTAGTGTAGACTTAGATCCAATTAAAAGCATTTTGTAAGCATTTTTTGCACTTCTGTAGAGTCCAGGCACATGCTTTGTGCTGAAGACAGTTGTCTTGTCCTGGAGCTGACACTGGAACCAGCAAGACACATGTGAACTAGTCATGACAAAATAATGTTAATGATGGTGTTGCTGCCTTTGAAACGATTCCAGGAGCTCCATGCGCATGTCTAGTAATGGGGAACAAGGGAGGCTGTCCTGAGGATGGTACATTTCACCAGGGACCTCCAGAAAGAAGAGTCAGATGAAGGGCTGGGGTGAAAAGGAGAAACAAAAAGTATCAGATTAAGTCACCAACTCAGTGACTTGAAACAACACAAATCTATTCTCTAATAGCTCCAGAGGTCAGAAGTCCTGGAATCAAGATGTCAGCAGGGCTGTGTCCCTTCAGGAGGCTCTAGGGGAGGAGGAGCAATTTCCTTGTGTTTGCCATTTGCAGAGCTGCCTGCACTCCTTGGCTGGTGGCCCCTTCCTTCATCTTCAAAACCTACAGCATAACATCTCCACAGTCTCTCTCTCCCTCTCTCTCTTTGCCCCCCTCCACTTCCTCCGTCATCACATCTCTTCCTTCTGCCTCCGTCTTTCCTTTGTAAGGACACTTGTGACCACACCAGACCTACCTGGATAAACTAAAATATTATCTCCATCCCACAATCCTTAACATAATCACATCTGCAAAATGCCTCTGCCATTTAAGCTACCCTGTTGTCAATTAAAGAATAACAAATTTATAAATTTCGAAAGGAAACTGTATTTCTTATCAAGGGGCACATCCTGCAGACTCCAGCACAGACCATTAGCAGGCACTTTGAGAAAGAGGAAGGTGGAATAGGAATTTATGCTAAACAGGCTGACAAGAATACATATTCAACAGGTTATTGGAGGAGCTATAAATATTCATGAAAGGGAGTCACTCATGTGTGTGATAAGCAAACATGCATGTTACATATAACCCATGTTCACTTTAGGATGGAAACAATATTACAGGCCAGGCACAGTGGCTCATTCTTGTAATTCCAGTGCGTTGAGAGGCCAAGGCAGGAGGATAGCTGGAGACCAAGAGTTTAAAACCAGCCTGGGCAACATAGCAAGCCCCCATCTCTACTTTTGAAAATTAAAAAATTAGCCGACATGGTGAGGCACACCTGTAGTTCTAGCTACTCCAGGCACTGAGGCAAGAGTTCAAGGCTGCAGTGAACTAAGATCACACCATGCACTCTAGCTTGGGTGACAGAGCAAGACTCTGTCTCTAAAATAATTAAACAAATGTATTAGGATTAGGCCCCATACATTAAAAGGTAAAGCAGAGACACCAAGGCACCCAAATGCACGGCCTCTGTAAAACTGGCCAGAACCTGTACATGGTCTGTGGTGTCTTACCAGGAGAAAGTGACAAAATCAGTCTCTTGTCCAATCAAAGCTGTAGTTACGGCTTTTGGAACAGGGGTGGGGTCAGAGGCTGACAGTGGATGAACTGCAGCGATTTTGATGTGGCTTATATTGAGGCAGAGCTTGTTTAGCTGTTACCACATAGTTTATTCTTTAAGTGTAGGCTTGTGTGACTAAACGCTTAACCAGGGTGCTCCCTCAACAGAGGCTCCAGAAAACCTCTCAATAGCCCACTCCCCAGAGATTAGGTACAGACCCTCACAGGGGCAGATGATGTCCCCTGGGTTCTCCCTGGCCTAGAACCTCAGGCCTGGCACTGCCTGACCACTTGTGTTCTTGCATGTGTGTGTGCATGAGTGTGCATGGATGCATACGTGTACATGTGCATATATGTGTGTGCACGTGCAGACGTGTGCACGTGCAGACGTGCGCATGTACATGTGCAAGCCTCTCTGCTTTCCACCCACCCACCAAAACTCTAAACTCTGGGACAGAAACTAAGTCTTAATAGACATTAGTCATCCAGACGTTAACCACAAGAGACTCAGTCTGCATGAGTGGAGGGGAACAGAATCGCTCGTGATGGGACATCAGACCCAGGTAGAAGGACGCCCTGAAGTGTCCATGGAGGAGCTGTGGTGTGGTGTGAGAGGGCAAGGGAGGGATGGAGGGGGGTGGGCGCCAATCCCACCACACCTGGCCTTGCTTTGCAGCAGAGTAACTCTGCGTGTTCTGGGAACCTGGTAAGGCACAGAAGGAATGGCCCCACATACCTGGGATAAGGGGTATGAAACAGCCACGGCCATGCTCTGTGGAATAACCTCCCCTTCTCACCCTTCAGGGACTTCTTGGAGGATCCCATAGTTCCCCCAGCACTTTTGCAACCCTACCTGGCCCCAACCAAAGCTTCAATCACACGCTGATGTTAATACTTATCTTTTCTTCTTTTCCAGAGCAGGCTCCCTGCCATGGATCCTGAGATGGGGGATGGTCCCCTGGGCCCCTTCTCCCCTCTGTCTGGCACCTCTGCTTATGGCAGGGAAGCGAGGCAGGTGTAAAGAGAGATCATCTTGGCCACCCATAGACAGATGTTGGTTGGGGGGCACTTGGTCCTGCTCTGACTTGGTCTCGGCCAGCTGCTGGGATCCCTACGTGAGGTTCTCTGCAGAGGCGGCACAAGCATCGGTCACAATGAGGAAAGGTCACTGCTGCCCTGTCTTGGAGACTTAACTTGGCCCAGGCTTAGGTCCTCCTCCTCAGACTTGGAGCCACACCATCTGGATGTTCCTCCTGCAAGAAAAGAAGAACACAGAAGGCATCACTTTGGCCCAGAGTGACAATGTCCCTTCCTTTACTGTCCATTGACCAGGACTGATGGATGGCCCCACCGGAAGGAACATTAGAATCAGTTCCCAGAGTGTTAAGTAAGTATTGACAGCACTTGTCTGGAGTGATGCTCTCCTTGGGGTAATATAAGACTTCCACAACCTCCTCATTCCTTGGAGACCCCCGTAGAGAGGGGCAGCCATTGGACAATGTCCTCAACCCTGCTGGTGATGGCTGTGGTAGCTATTCACTCAAATGTCTGTCCTCTGAGCAGACCCTGGGTCACCTTTCTTCTCACCCAGCAGAGCCACAGAAGCCCTGAAGTCTCCTCCCAGCGCCACAGAGAGTGTCCCCACTCAGGCTGGCACCTGCAGAATTCTCCAGGACAGAAACAGACCACAGTCACGTCCAATGCTCTCAATAAGCCCATGGCTGTCACACGCCTGCACAGTGGCCGGGCCAGGGCCCCTGTGCTGACTCAACAGCTTAGCAAGCACAGGGCAGGGAGGAGAACCTCCACCGCCACTGCAATGAGAACACCACCACCCCACCCCCGAACCCCCAGGGAACCTCCAGAGATTCTTCCTTATTCTCCCACTTGCTTTGGGGACAGGAATGAAAATGCCAAGAAGGAAGGTAGAAAAGGCTCTTTACCTCCGAGTCTGCTGCGTCCCCTCCATCACTGGATGCCACAGACCCAGAGAGAGGCAGAAAACAAACACTGCTTGGCTGCAGGTGGAGGGGTGGCCCCAGAATTTCCAGCTCACTGTGCAATGTGAGCTACCTAATAGCTTTCGCCCCCCTCCCCCTGTCAAAGCAATAGGAAAAATCCCCTTCAATTCCCTGTTACACCAGTTCCTCCTTCCATATAAGATCTCGTCAGATGGAAAAGTTCTGGAATCAGATAGCCATGATGGTTGCACAATCTTATGAGTACACTAAAAACCACTGAAGCGTACCCCTTAAAAAGGATGAATTTTATGGTATCTGAATTCTATCTCAGTTATTTAAGTGGTTGTAGATGGGGAAGGGAGCAAAGATTCTAAATCTACAAAGTATAAATTCTCTGGGCTGGCCCATGTGAGGCCTTTCTGCACCCAGACAGCTGTTCCTCAGTGGCCTCTGGACCGCGGGGCTGCTCTGGATTATTAATGGGGGACCATTGCCACCTAGTGCTCACAGGGATGAACAGCAGGAACATGAGGTGGTTGGGGACAGAAAAACCACCTACGGAAAGGAAAGGAGCCCACTGACCACATCACCCAAAACTGTTCACACCCTACTATCTCTGTGAATTACACACCAGCAGAGGGAGGTGCTCCAAGAATGCCAATGCCCCATTCCTACCGAGTGTTAATGAAATTTGGTAAGATTTAAACCTAACCCCTTGTTATTCCACAGCCTGGGGCAAGTCTAGCCTCAGATGGTGACTAAACCAACTGTGTGCCTGCAAATCAATCCCTGGGCCTCTCTAACTCTCTAGAGTTGCCTCAACTGAAAAACGAAGTGTTTGGGTAAATTAAAAAGAGTTGCACATTCCCTGGCCAGGTGGGCCTGCCCAGAAAAGAGGACCACGGAAGGGGAAAGGATGGCACCCCAGTATTCCTGCCCCCATCAGGCACTCACCGTTCAGCTCCAACTGACCACTCCCTGCAAGATCCCAGCCCAGAGAGGCTAGCGCATAGCTCTTCGTTCATGAGAGGATCCAGAAATCAAGACAATATGTGAAATCTCTCAGATTTGCAACTGATCTGTCAGCATCTGTTTTTGCTTTTTAAAAAAACTTGCAACTGGTTCCATTTCTTTCAAAGACTCTGAGCAGATATAAAATCACTTAGGAATTACTCTTGCCAAAAATGCATAACCCATTTGGAAAACATCAGACAAACTCAAATTGAGGGACAGCCTACAAAACTGGATTGTGCTTCGAAAAAGTATCAAGATAAACAAAGAAAGACCCAGTATTCCAGAATGAAGAAAAATAAAGATACAGGATAACTAAATGTAGCTCCTTATCTTAGACTGGATTCTCCATCAGATGGGAGGAAAAGAATTGGCCTGAAAGGGACAATTGGCAAAATTTGAATATGTTCTATATATGAGATAATAGTATTATATAAGTTGGGTTTCCGGAGTTGAGTAAGTGCCCTTTGATCTTATAAGAGAAAGTCTTTTTTCTTAAAATAGACACACTCGAGTATGCAGGGGTGATAGGCATGATGTCACAAATAGTTAAGGGAAAAATGAGTACACACAGAAAGCAAAATACGGCAAAATGTCAACAGTTGGTCTTGATACTACCAATGCAACTCTTGGTCTTTATAGATGTTATGCTGTTATTGTACTTTTATACTATTGTTGCACACTATTGTTTATGCTATTGTTGTAACAATACTTTGAAATTGTTTCAAATTGTCTCCAGCCCCAGGGTTGGGCACCCTCCCAGGGGCTTGCACGCCTGACACTGAGCAGAATGGGCTCGGGGGCAAAGCCCCACTCCCCTCTCCTGTCCTCTGCTCCTTTAGGGCCCTCCTCTCTCTCAGTGGCATTGAGCTCTGCTTCTGTCCTGCTGCAGGGAGGCCGAGAGCATGTCATGGCCACCACAGACATGATCAGCTCCCATTCAGGGTAGATTCCTGGCCCAGCCATGCCTCTGGCTCGCAGGTGACCTTGGCTGAGTTATTCAACCTCTCTGGCCCTGATTTCCTTACTGTAAGATGGGGCGGCAGCTCTACTGAGGTATGGTCCAGGGATGACAGGCAAGAGTTGTGGGGGGCAGCTGTGCAAAGCGGCCCTAGGAGGAACTGGAAAAAGGGAAGCAAGCCGCTGGCCAGCAGGGAATTGGGGGGCAGAGAAAGTGAGGGAGGGGGAGGATGGGCCTCTCCTCCATCTGTGACTTGGGAATTCAGCAACATTCTGGCTTTAGCTACTTCTCATCCTCCCAGGCAGGAGATGGAGGGACAAAAAGCTTGTAAATCTCAAACAGGGGCTGGGTCAGTGCTCATGGACAGTGAAGATAATGGCACAGAGATGGATGCCCTGGCCACCTCTGTAGAATGGGGAGGCTGATTTCCAGGACAGCCCCTCCCAAGGCTGGTGCCCAGGAATTCCCAGGGGCTGGTGCTAGACATGGGCCGTTTAGCACCCTTAGCAACACCCTGGGGGCTTGCCCAGCCAGGCAGAGTCCTTGCTACTAATGAAAGGGGGTGGATCATAAAAACATATGGGGATGGGGGTGTGCAAAAGCAGCCACCTCTACCCCTTAGGGCTCCTGGGAGTCTGGAAAGACACCAACCACGCTTGATATCCCTTGAGTCATTTTTGTGTCTCCCATGAGGTCTGGCACATAGACAAAGATGTTTTATTGGGCTGGTGACTGAGTAATGAATGTACAGATTAATTTCATCTAAAAATGGGAGGGTCAGCCTAGCCCAAGTGCCCAGGTTAAAGTCCCAGCTGAGCCACTCTAGCTGGGGAGCCACACTAGTGAGCCTGACAATACCCATGTAGTGTCAGCACAGGCTGCTGTAATGCCCAGTATAGACGGGGTGGCTTAACAAAAAATGTTTATTTTTCATAGTTCTGGAGGCTGGAAAGTCCAAGACCAAGGTGCTGGCAAAGCCTGTGTCTGGCGAGGTCCTGCTTCCTGGTTTACAGACGCTGGCCTTCTAGCTGTGCCCTCACGTGGGAGAGAGTACGGTGCCATCATCTCCCTCCATCGCTCTCGTGTCTCTCCTTATAAGGGCACTAATCCTATTCACAGGGCTTCATCCTGGTGACATAATGACCTCCAGATGCCTCCACGCTGGGAATTTAGGCTTCAACATGTGAATTGTGCATGGGCACAAATTCGGTCTCCAGCAACCCACCTCTTAAATTTGCAGTGGAGAGTGAATGACTATGACATGCTGAGGGCTGCCCTGCCTGTCTCCTGTGCTGATGAGGACAATCGCTGACCTTGAACAAGTAGGTATTGAGGAGTTCCCTGAGTTCCCCATTTCTCTATTAGCCCCTGGGGCCCTCAGAGGTCAGCCTCCACACCTCACCACATCTCACCGAGCCTGGCTCATTCCAGCCACCCAGAAACAGTCTTCGAAGTTGGCGGGCACCCACCTGTTACTTTTGCATGCTGCAGTGGCAAACAGGAATGTCAACGTAGAGATTCTCATCTGCCCAGAAGGCATTTCTCCAACATTTTCCCTCTGAATGCCTTGCTTTCTGCCAGCTCAGGGGATGCTGTGTGATTCTGGCTTCCCTCTTCTCATCTACCAAAGAGGAGGCTGGGATGAGGGGAAGGGGTGCCACTGTCCATTCCAACTATCAGATGCTAACTCTTACTATACCAGTCCTCTGCCCCTTCCACCCTGACCTGCCCTGTCCCACCTCCCAACGTTGATGTCTGGGACCAAAGATCTGTGTTCAGATGCTCCCTTGTCCCATGTCTTCTTATCCCCATGATTGCGACAACTGTTTCTAGATCCCAAATCAGGGCAGTTTTTTTTTCTTTCAGAAGCATGTATTTGTTTCTGTAGAGGAAAACATCTTTAAAAGTTATAGGGAAATCCACTGTCCTGTATATTATCACCTATTGTTCTTTGTTGAAGGAATAAAATTATACAAAAAGACCAAAGCTTTGTGATTCTACTTACCCAAGGTACTTAGAGCACTCAAAATCATACAGACAGAAAGTAGAGCAGTGGTTGCCAGGGGCTGGGGGATGGGAGGGTGGGGAGTTGTCCCTGCAGCC
Organism: Nycticebus coucang; assembly: GCF_027406575.1. Classification (NCBI taxonomy): domain Eukaryota; kingdom Metazoa; phylum Chordata; class Mammalia; order Primates; family Lorisidae; genus Nycticebus; species Nycticebus coucang. Next base: position 75,171,238 of record NC_069791.1, on the reverse strand, counting down.
TCCTGATTTCAAGATTGTTTTCTCCAGCACCAAAGGAGGTTAAAAAAAAAAAGGCTTCATGTTTCTCTGCTGAAACATGTTTGTTTTAATAAAAAGTTTTGTTCATTCAAAAGGCCACAGTAAAGGATCTAGAAGGCACAACAGAATGGACACACTTAACCCCACTGACATGTACACTTATAACATGGTTAAGATAGTAAGTTTTATGATATGTGTATTTAATCACAATAAAAAAGGAGGGGAGGAAAATAGTCGTGTAAAATTCTGCGCTCTTGGCAAATTCTGGATTTGTCCACCAGCTTTAGTGTGTAGACAGGCACAGGTCCTACAAACCCTCAGCTCCACTCACCCCCCAAAACATCAGAATTTAAAACCAACTGAGAGGGCTTTGGCCCAGGTAGGCAATTGTAAATGCACTGGGGGTACATTTAAAAGTGGCTTCAACCCCCCATGAAAAGTAGTCTAGGGCATAGTTTACTGGGTCACCTGTGCACATTCTCTCTCTCTCTCTCTCTCTCTCTCACACACACACACACACACACACACACACACACACAATGCATATCATTTCTGTTTGGTTTGACTTTTGTCCCTTAACCCAGGAGCTATATGAAAAACAATGATATTTTTAATTTGTTTCTCCAGGGAGAAAGTGGGAATACAGCCTTACTCAAAATCTAGCACGGGGCCAGCCTGGGGCTGCCTGGGGGAAACGGGGTGGGCCAGGCCTGGGGGCTGGCTCCAGGGGGCTCTCACCTCCACATCTTACTCCTGTGCTGGGCCTCCAGCTTAGGGCCTGCAGGCCCCTGCTCTGACAGGTGGGGGTGGGTGCTGCCCAGACTGCAGCCAAGAGCCTGGAGCCACATAAAAAGCTGTATCAATTTCATGGTTCCCTTGGCAGAAATTGCTTGTCAGCACCACACCCTGGGTCTGTGCCATTCCTGCCATCGGAAATGTGCCTCTGGGGAGGAGACATCAGTGACTGGATGAGTGTCTCAGGGCAGGGAAGACCAAGACCCTGCCCCTCTCTCAATCACATTCTCTCTGGGGCCAGCCTGGGAGGAATTGTAGGAATCAGGTGGGTCCGTTTGCCCCACAGACCTGTATCCCAGGGCCCAGAGATTCCTCAGACAGACACATGTGTACACACTCACATGCCACTTCTAACCAGCAAGAGTCATCGCAGACGCCAGCTCAGTGAGCCTGTGTATCAACTGCCCTCCCAGCCCCTGCAGGCAGGGTGACACTAAGCCCTGACACTTCCCACCCTCCCAACCTGGTCAAGGACCTTGGCAGCCCCCATTCTTCCTAGAAGGAGGTCACAAGGTAGGGTGGTCCCCAAAGATCTCACAAGGCATTTTGTGGTCAAATTTAAATGTTCCCACTCCACCTGGGAAACAGTGTTCTCACCTGAAACCTAATCCTTTGATTTCTGGAGCTGAGTGGCCATCATGGAAAAGTACCTCCCAGTTCAGCCCAGACCTTAGTCAGAGCCCAGAAGCCATCTGTGCCCAGAAGAGAGAGCTGCCCAGCTCAGGAACCAAAACGGCCCAGTCCAGATTCCAGCCAAGTTCCACCCACTGCCCAACCCTGCCAGAGACCAGAGCAGGAGGCCAGCTCACACAAAGACAGGAAGGACCAGACCAACCTGTCCTACCAGTTAAGAGCTGTCCAGGGTTGGGACCCCTGAAGTTGAGAGCTCAGGTGAGCCTACCAACCAACACCCCCCCACGGCCGCCTGGTAAAGGAGCCTGGGGTGAGCCCTTCAGAGCCCAGCCTGGTGCTTAGCACAGCCCGAGGAAGACTTCAGCCAAGAGTCAGAGCCCAGAGCCCAGCACCAGGCCAGCCCCAGACAAAACCAGATCTCAGCACACGATCATAGCCACTTCCCAGCAAACAACATGTTGCCCTAGCCTGGGCCACTTCCTCCCAGTACCCACGGCAGCTTGAAGCCTCATCAGGGCCCCTCACCGTGTGGCCCAGACCCGAGGGAGGCCTCCACCGGAGCTTCCTAACAACATACCCCAGCAGCACCCAGACTGGCCAGCCAACACAGCTCAGGGGACTTCCTTAGGAGACATGCCAGAGGCCTGGACTTGTGCCGAGAGGAGGCTGAGCAAACCCTCCTCCAGGCTTCCAGCACTGCCCCTAATGTGCCATTCTCACACTGAAGCAGAAAGGGGGGGTGTCACATCCTCCCCAAGTTTGTGCCATTCCTACAGCTGCAAGGAGCACCAGAGACACCCCAGAGACCAAGGCTAGTACTCAGGCTTCAGAGCCAGCAGCTGTTCTCTTGATGTTCTCTGAGCAAGGAATGAGCATCTGGTGGGATGCTTCTCTCCTCTGCAGGGGAGAAGCTGGGGGATTCTTGCACCTCAGAAACATAGCAAGGATCCTGCTTCGGAGACCCTTGGATCATCCCTGTTCCAGCTAAAGCCTTGAGATCCCAAAGCCCAGAACAACCCAAGGTGGTCAAAAACCCAGCCAAGTGGCCTCAAGAACCCCCACCAGTGTCTGTTCTGATTGAGTCCCCCCCGACCCCCACCCCCGGAGACTGGGTGATGTCATGGTACTGGCTGTTAACAGTGCTGGCTCTGGAACCAGATTACTTACCCTTGAATCCTGGCTCTCCACTTCTATCCGCGGTCATGGGCCGGTTACCCAACCTGCCCGTGCCCCACTTCTCTCATCTGTTATATGGGAACAAATCACACTTCTTTCGGAGGGGGCCGTCTAAGGTATTTAACTACCGGTGTGACCCAGCTGCCAGCCATGTGAGTCAAACCTGCTCTGGGCCAGTATCCCTAGGAGGCCTGTGCTGAACCAGGAGTTGACCAGTCTGGAGGCAAACCCCAGGGAAGTCAAGAGCCAGGAAGGCAGGGCCACACAACCCCAGTGTCAACAAAGTTGTGCAATTGTACAACACAGAGGCCCTGGTTAGCTGTCACTACCATATGCCAAGGAGTTTTTGCAAATTAACTCTAATCCAAAGGCAGGTGTTGACTTCAATGCAGAAATACATATAATTAGCATGAGTTTAAAGTTGGGCGAGTCAAGGCTCACACAGACGGTAAAGACCACAGGACAAGGTGGAGTGAGGGTCTGAACACAGTTCTGCCTAACTCCATGTTGAGGCTTCTGCATTTACTGTAGGAGGCCAGAGTTGAACCAAGATGTGCTGCCAGGAAAAGAGGGGACTAGAGGGGACCCATCATCTCCCTCTATATACAACCACTATATTAGTTCTCTATTGCAGCTGCAACCAATTATCCCAAATTTAGGGACTTAGTGCAAGTGTATTATCTATAGTTCTATACAAGATATCACTATAGTCACCTTCCAAGTCCTCCCCTTGGGAAGCTCTGCACCAACACCAGCACCTAGTCCACCCTTCAAAGCACTTTTTCCTAGAATGAGTTGGTGAACTTAATTGTCCAACCTTGTACAACAATAGCTCTGGTGGCCATTCCAGAAAAAGAGTTCCCAAATTGCTTTGAAGAGTGGACCAGGCACTGGTGGCATGGCTGTGGTGACATTCAGCAGGGAGGTAGGCTGCGCTGTCTCTAGGATGGGTTTGTGAACTTAATGGCCAGAACTCATCTGTCAAGAGTTTGGTCTGGGTCTCACTGGACCAGAATGAAGGTGTTGGCAGTTTGTGCTGCTTTCTGGAGGCTCTAGGGGAGAATCCATTTCCTCGCTTATTTGGGTTGCTGGCAGAAGTCCCAGTCTCTGAGGCTAAGGTCATTCCCAGCTTCTGGAGGCTGCCACATCGCCTATCTCATGACTCCCTTCTTCCATATTCAAAATCAACAATGGCAGAGATGGAGTCCTTCTTCCTGAGAATCTCTCTGACTCAGCCAGGAACGTTCTTCACTTTTAAGGACTCACTGGGCCCATCCAGATAATCCAGAAGGAGACGGTGGAAACAGATGACACAAACAGGGCAGCCATGGTAAGGCTGTGCACATATCCTGAGAATTAGCTTTCAAGTGTTCTGGGGCCTGGATTTGCACAGAGCTCCCTGGAAAAACTATAGTCACAAAAAGGCCAGAGCAGCCAAGAGTCATCCTTAAGTAGGGGAAAGAACAACTCCCACAATTTTAGAAACCCAGCCAGGGAAAGAATAAAAAATAAATCACGTTTGGAGGGTACCTATTCTACACAAGGCATGCACTGGGCTCATTACCCAAGTGCTTGCCTGAATATCCACCCCCCTAGGGGACAGGCATTCTTATCTACAGTTTACAGAGGAAGAGATGTAACCTCAGGAAGATAAAGCCACTTGCCCAAGTGGACACAGCAGGGCTTGATTCCATAGTCCTTGGGGACTCTCTCTGTCATAGGAGTCATGTTACAGTGGGAAGGGGACACCGCTGCCGGAATAAGAGAAGCCCCAGAAGCAGCAGGAGCCACACAGAATTCCCCATGGAGGGACAAACATGCAAGTAGCTGGAAAAGCTTGTGTCCCTGTGCAGGTGGCCGGGGGCTAGAGGCCTGGTAGCATCACAGGGGGAGCATCATGGGCCTGGACCGTGTCCCCCAGTATTTCAGAATGTGACCGTATCTGGAGATAGTCTTTAAAGAGATCATAAAATTAAAATGAGGTGATTAGGGTGGACCCCCATCCTACATTCTGGTGTTCTTAGAAGAGCTTAGGGCACAGGCACACTCAGAGGGAAGGCGTACATGGGGACACAGGGAGGAGGCGGCTGGCCACCAGCAAGCCAAGGAGAGAGGCCTAAGGAAGAGCCATCCTGTTCAGATACTGATCAAGGACTACTTACCTCCAGAATTGTGAAAAAATACATTTCTGTTACTTAGGCCTGCTCCCAACCCCCAGCCTACAGAGCGTACCAGCCCATGGCCTGTTAGGAACAGGGCTGCACAGCAGAAGGTGGACAGTGGGCGAGCAAGTGAGGCTTCATCTGTATTTACACCCACTCCCCATCACTTACATCACAACCTAGCTCCACCTCCTGTCACATCAGCGGCGGCATTAGATTCTCATAGGAGCATGAACCCTGCTGTAAACGGTGCACGCGAGGGATCTAGGTTGTGCACCCTCTATGAGAATCTAAAGCTCCCTCTCCTGGGTCCATGGAAAAATTGTCTTCTATGAAACTAGTCTCTGGTACCAAAAACGTTGGGCATCACTTAATCCACCCAGTCTATGGTACTTTGTGACAGCAGCCCTGGCTACCCAATGCAGTACAGTGAGAATGTCTCAAAGGCAAAGGCCACAGAAACTGCTGTCCACATTCAGAGAGAGCCCTTAATAACCACATCCCTTCAGAGGGTTCATCTGTGCTACTCTCCCTAGATAAGAAAATGTGAAACTGGCATTTGCAGCCAGTGACTATGAGTCTGCTCATCCATCCACTAAACAAATTCACCTCCCACATTCTCAGAGCTGTCGCGATACCAAAGGTGAGGGAGACACAAGGAGATAACGGGTAGCGTGGGGCGTGCTTGGTGTTTTTAAACCTGCCCTCAGCTTCCATTTGCAATGCCTTTCATATTTCTACATACTTCTGGCTCCCAATGCAAAAGGAATAGAAAGCTAAAATGTACATTTCCAAGACCCTTTTGCTTCTAAGCTTCTGTATGCATTTTAGGTTCAGCCAATGACACATGAGATTTGGAAGCCAGAAGAGGGGCTGAAGGAGACTTCCACAATCTGACACTCAGGCTCCACCAGACAGGAGTTTTTGTGGTGCCTGGACTCCAAACATCATCATCTTGTCCCCAGCTCGCAGCTGTGACATCAGTAGTGGTCAACAGAGGTCTCCTGCAGCTCCCTGACTCTGGGGAGAGCAGCAATGGCCTGACATCTAATATCACAGCTGCAATGACAGCTCCCTTCCAGAATTGTGTTCTTCCAGCCCTTCCAACAATTCTATGAGTACTTAATTGCCTGTATTAAATAAATCTCTTTCTGCTCAAAATACCCAGAGTGTGGGCACACCAGCCAACCATAATGAGACTCTATCCAAAAGACAAACAGCTGGGTGCTTCCTTGGCCTAAATAAAATACTTGGGATGATGTTCAGACCAGAAATAAATGTGACTTTGGGCTTGATGCTATTTTCTGAACAAATAGAATCACCCAAAGCTGCTTGGGAAATACCAGGGCAGGAAAGGATGTGCACAGGCAATAATTTGCAATTCCCTCCTCTAGGAGGACATGAATATTTCAAAAGGTTAAGACTTCCTAAAGAAGGAAGGAGGTGAAACTCCCATTCTTTTCCAAAATACATTTATGGAGAGTACCAAGCCTATACCAAGACAAATACAAAAATTGTAAGATGTTAAGGATAAAACACCCTGTTACTCATTTTAGAGCTTTTCTTTCAGGTATTTCTTTTATAATATGTTGTAAATATTGTACATAATTTGTTTCCAAATTGCAAATCAGCTCTTCAATGTTATAAATCAAGTAATTGTTTTCTCGTTATTTGTGATATCTGTTTTATAGTATATTCTGTTAAGTAGTTGGCTCTGCTATGAGTTTTAACTATTGGGTCTAATTTGTTCAATATCTTTCAATGCTCTTTCTTAAAATATTATCTTGTATTCTAGACTTTTTATTCATTGTATTAGTCAGTTTTTGCAAGATTGTGCTGCAATAACAAACAATCCCCACATGTCAGCAGCTTACAACTGCCCAGGTCAGCTGTGCGTCACTCTGTGTGTCTTCTCCAAAGATATGTCAGGAACTCACAATGCCTGGTAAAGCTTCTGCTCAGTTGTGGTGATGTCCCTCCACTCACGTGCTATTGGCCAGAGCAAGTCACATGGCCAGGCCCACTGCTGATAGATATGAAACGGTTAGTCCTTCCCCTAGAGGCAGGCAGGTCACACGGCAATGGACACAACACATGGTTCTCTTACAGAAATGGGGAGTGCTAAGCTGGATCAAAAATACAATCTACTACATTCCTCCAAGTGAATTTAAATATCCTTTTGACAAATTCGATTAAAAATGCCCCCGGGGCTTTCAATTTAAATGACTTCAATTTAAACGTACAAACTAACTGGGAAATACTCTGCTTCTTAGTAATTAATCTCCCAACCAAGAACATGGCATATCCCTGCATTCATGCACAATTTGTGGTCTTTTCATAAATACCCTGCCTCGCCCACATTCCACGCATGTGTGTGTGTGGCCAACGTAAATACTACCAATTTTTTTTCATGTTGATTAAAGAGCTAAATACAAAAATATTATGTAATAGAAGTAAAAGAATAAAATTGAGTAATTATCACTTCTTTGTGGCATTAAAACTTTCCAAGCTTTGAAGCAATACAAGAAATCACAAATGAGAAGATCTTCAGTTAAAAACACATAAAAGTCCTGAAAGTAGTACAATTAAAATGAAAAGGAACTGCTAGGGTAAATAATTGCTTTAAATATTCCCTGCAAAGTGTTAATTTCCAAGTCTTAGAAAAGTCTAATACATGGCTTGGGGCAGTATATTCCTCAAAAGAGAAAATACAATTCACACAAAAGGGAATACTTATTTTAAAATGGTAAAACCTCACAGTAATCAAAGAAATGTAAATTAAAACTACAATAAAAAAATCATTTACACATTGTAAATGAGCTCAGAAACCTTTTCCTTGCAATGCTTGATGTTAATGAGATTGCAGTGAAAAAAAGGATCTGGTAAATGTTGCTGAAACAATGTAACTGGGGACAGCTCAAAACAACCCCTTTGCAAAATATTGTGAAAATGAATATCAACAGCCTCAAAAATACTCATATTCTTTTACACAATAATCCCATGTCTAGGAACTTGACCCACAGAATTGGTTCAAAAGAAGAAAGAAAGTGATTTTCAAATAGTCACTGCAGTTTTACCTATAAAATATAAAAAGCAATATAGAAATGTGGGAAGAGCAAAGAATGTAGTTAAAAAAAAAAAAAAGAAGAGCTATGGACGGGCGTGGTGGCTCACACCTGTAATCCTAGCTCTCTGGGAGGCCGAGGCAAGTAGATTGCCTGAGCTCAGGAGTTTGAGACCAGCCTGAGCAAGAGCAAGATCCTGTCTCTACTACAAATTGAAAAATTAGCTGGATGTTGTGGCACACATCTATAGTCCCAGCTACTTGGGAGGTTGAGGCAAGAGGATCGCTTGAGCCCAAGAGTCTGAAGTTGCAGTGACCTATGATACCAGAACATTCTATCCAGGGTGATGAGTGAGACTCTGTCTCAAAAAAAATAAAATAAAATGGACTCAAACCCTGGTTGTGCCTCTTTCCTTCCCTTGTCACCTCATGTCCTCTTCGTTTCTCCTTTATAATTCCTTGTAGTAAAGTAGTACCCTCAGCATGTAAGCCATAGAAAAGATTGAATGGAAAGTAAGCACACAACTGTTTTGTAACTGAATATAAAAGACAATTTATTATTTTGATCATCACAGGGAAGATGTGGGAACAGCTCATACAGCCAACAATGGGAAAAGTGTTAAGTAAATTACAATACATCCGCCCTATAGAGAATCATTCAGCTATTAGGGGCTGTAATCATGAAGATAATGGAGTAACCAGAAAAAATACTCCTTATTCCTTCAAGCAGAAAACAAAATGATGTTACAACAATGTAAAAACTATGCACATGAAGAATGGGGAAAAATGAAGATGTCTCCTGTCTTAGACGATAGAATTGCAGGCAATCTTTCTGTTACTTCTCTTATTATTGCTATGATTTGTTGATGCAATAAACAAAAGTGGGGGATGGAGAGAATTACTATGGAATTTTATCACATGCCTCCTCCTGTCTTCTGAGATAACAGCAGGTTTTACCCACTGCCTTCCCTGTGGATGTGATGGATTGTGGTGATAGTTCTTCTTCCATTACCCCAGCATCAGTGCTCTGAGTGAACATCTCGTAGGTCCTAGAGTATTCCATTTCAATGCTGAAAACTTTTACTAAGCTACTACCTTGTACGATGTTCTGCAGCCAAGAGAAGAAGAGGCTGATGGGAGATATGCCTTGGGGGGGGTCAAAGCCAGGCTCCTAGGAACAGAAAAGGGCTCACAGAGGAAAGAGAGGGGCCGGAGCCTTCACAGGCAGAATGGCCATAGTGAGATCACAGGACGGTGGGGGAGGCCTACAGTGGGGCTTGGCGCATAGTGGGTGCTCAGTTAACATTTGTAGAACTGAACCGAACTATACCCAATGAACTATACTCAACCCCATACCCAACTTCAGCTATTCCAGCCCAGCTTTGGGGACAAGCCCTGGCCCTCCCTTGACTTTCTCCCAGAGTCTCCTACACCCCAGCCTAACCCAAGCCAGGCCTCCGATCCTCATTTCTTGCTCCTGGGATACGCCAGACAAAGGCCCTGCCTGTTCTCTAAACAGACCCCCAAGGACATATTTGATCAATGAAAACTCCATACCTGGGAAGTACTAACAAAGAACATTCTCTGATTTGTGATTTTATTTATTTTTAAAAAGAAATTGTGGGTAGAAACAAGAAACAGTCACAGTTGGATTTATATTTAATGAACCACTTTCATTGAAAAGAACAAAACTACATGAGAAGAATGAAAAAGTCCAGGCAAAACCAGCAAGCCGCCTCTGCCTCTCCTGCTTCATCATGCATCTGCGGAAGCTGAAGGCACACCGGTCCCCTCCCATTTGTCTGAAGGACCCATTGCGATCTGTAATTCCTTATTCTTCTCAATATTTTCAAATGTCTGTTGGCAGGCCACCTGGCTATTCGCTTGGCCCATCAGTGGAGATTTTCCAGCCCACCATTGTGGGCAGAGAGGCCAGCTCCCTACTAGACTGCATGAAAATGTTTACCTGGAGATTGTCACCCTCCTTTAAATAACAAAATTCCTCTTGCACAGCAAGCCTTGAAATCACTTTTCTTTTCCTGACCTGGCTATTCATTTTTATGCTGGAATAAAATTTTATAGCTGAAGAATTTCAAACACACATCAAGCAACACTGCATTACAAGGCAAAGGAAGCTTGCAGAGAAGTATGAAGACAGGCCACCAATGTCCCCTTAAACCTGGTGGCAGCTTAGCTTCGCTCCACAATGGCTGGGGCTAATACGCTAGAGCTGTGTTCCCACCTTTACTACTCAAAAATGCAGCCCGCGTGCCCATGGACGTGCAGGTGTGGGCCTCTGAGAGTCGCCGATGAGCAAGCGTCTGTTTTCTGTGATTTGTGCATTTTACTTATAATGTTTACTGGCTTTATTCATTCAGATATGTATTTTCCAAAGGATCAGTACTTGTGGGGCATTTTGACGATGTGCAGAGCAAAGGGAGGGAATGTTTGAAATCAGCCAGACTGCTCTGAAGAATTGGTGTCTGGGGTAGTAACAAACCCAGTGTCCTATCTCCTATCTTAAGGCACAAGGAACACCTGGGGACAAGAGGGAACATGGAGTTAAAGCCCCATCCACTCCTTTCTATATTAGGGTAGAGCCATTGGCTGTAAGAGTGAAGAGAGATTCCACAGAACTGGACCTGCAGGACTTCTGCTGTGTTACCTCCTGGGATTTGAAATGATGTTGTAAAGCAGAGTAGAAATTCTTTTCCCGTAAGAACAAAGCTGGGGGCAGAGAGAGCCCCAGGAAAGGAAAGCAAAGGGAAGTTGGCTCCTCAGGCCTGGCTGTATTAATGACTTACAGTAAACGGTCAACAAACCATTCCAAACTCAGTGCATAAAATCTTTTTGGGGGGGGGGGTTGGGGGTCTCTCATGAATCTACAATTTGAGTAGAATTTGACTGGGGCAGCTCATCTCTTCACCACTCAGGTCTGCTGGGGCAGCTCCAAGGCTGGACTGGAACCCGCTGGGAGCTCACTTACTCACATGTACGTGGCAGATGGTGCTGGCTGTCAGCTGGGACCTCTCCACGTGACCACCTGGCTTCCTTACAACATGGCAGCTGGGTCATAAGGGTAAATGTCCCAAGAGAGAGCCAGGTGGGAGCTGTATAACATTTTCTAATAGACTTCACATCTTGGTGGAGAAGTGGCGAGGTCCTGGAAGAATGTGTGGGCCCAGAATTCTTTGTTGTTGTTGTTGAGACAGAGTCTCACTATGTCACCCCGGGCAGAGTGCCACGGCATCACAATGCACAGCAACCTCAAATTCTTGGGCTTAAGAGATTCTCTTGCCTCAGCCTCCCAAGTAGCTGGGACTACAGGTGCCTGCCACAACGCCCAGCTATTTTTTTGTTGCAGTTATCATTTTTGTGTAGCTGGCCCAGGGCCGGGTTTGAACCCATAAGCCTGGGTGTAGGTGGCCAGCACCCTACCCACTGAGCTACAGATGCTGCCCAGGCCCAGAATTCTTGTAGGGGCCATGTCTGGGGACACAACCTGCCACGGGGCCTTGACGTTTTCCTTTGGCCCTGCCCAGCTCCTGCGGAAGGCAGATAGGGACAGCTGGGAGCAGAGCTACTAGAGTAATGGGTTCACTGTGGCCTGGGATGTCTGTCACGCCAAGGATCCCCCCAGCCATCAGCTCATGGCAACAGGGCACGGATCTAGAGAAGAACTAAGGAAGCCCCCGTCCCCAAAGACCAGACAGGCTCCACCACCCATCTAGGATCCCTACAGTCCTAATAGCCATGCCGATGCCTTCGCTCCCCAGCTTCCCCCACGTGTGTCTCCCCAAGATCATCTCTCTGCAAGACCTTCTCCAACCATTCTCTCCCACCCTTGTCCAATGCCCCAATCCAGGCCCTCTGCTTAACACCATCTTTTTTCCCAGCCAACAATTGCAGGGTTTGGATTCAACCAACAATGTGGGGAGCCAAGGAGCAGGAAGGAAGATATCCCTCAGGAAGCACAGGCAGGGGACTGCAACTCTGTTGATAAAGCTCCGTTTTTGAGCTGAGTTGTGAGTACCACAGATTCTCATCTGTTATTTTATATACTCTACATGTGTTTAAACATTTTATAATAAATACATATTTTAAAGATACTGGCAGGCCATACATCCTGCACCTCAGACTTTTCAGAGACAAAGAAGGTAAGATGAGATGTCGGCCCATCCCTCCTTGGGTCCTGAGAGACACTCCCATAATTTTAGGATATAATCCAATTTTCTGGTGTATGAAACTGCTAGCATTAAGTTCTCCATTGCCCAAATGCAAGGGAAACTACACAGAAAGTCTTCAGTAGAAATGTCACCCCACGGAGGAGAGGACGCTCTTCACATATAACACAAAATGAACAATGCCCCCTGCAGTTGTGCAATGGCATGGTTCACACAAGACCCAGGAAGGTCCTGACCTACCATTCAACCTGCTCACCCCATTTGACAAATGCTGGAAGCCAGCATTATCGGGGAAGACACAGAATGGCATGCTAATTCCCCGAGAGACCTCCCACAAGTCGCTCACTACCCCTCTCTGGTACTCAGTCTCCTGACAGTCAAACGTACAGACGGCCGACAGCCCCTTCCAGCCCTGACGTTTGTGATCCTGACGTCTGTTTTGAGAGTGTGTGCTGGTAACCACACTACTTGCCCTTATCTCAGGAAAGATTCAATTTAGATTCCTTGTTAGAAAACATGTTGGCTTCCTTATGGAAGGTGATGATTTATGCTGAAAGTCGCCTCTGCAGCAGGAGGCTGAGATTCTCTCCCTGCCCCATTTTATTTAACTCCTGTAGACTCATCTGGCCCGATGCAACAGAATAAAATCCCTATTTGCATCTGGCAGTCTCTCATTGTGCCAGGCCACCTCCCATCAGGTGCTGTGCTCCCATCAGGCAATGCTCCCACCCCTTGGAGGGAAGAGTTTGGGAAAGTTTAACATTGGCTTCACCAGGTTCATGTTTCAACCACCACTTTATTTAGCATCAGGTTTAGGGGTAGGGGTAGGGCTTGTGGTAGACTTAGAATTAAGATTGGGGTTGTTTTTAGTATTGGGATTAGGTTTAGGTTTGGGTTAGGGGTAGGAATAGGGCTAGAGTTAGGCTAGCATTAAGTTATACTACAGCTAGGTTTAGGGTAGGGTTATGATGAGGGCTGGTCTTAGGATTAGGGTTAGGGTTAGGGTTAGGATGAGGGCTGAGACCAGGCCTAGGATTAGGGGTATGTATAGGCTTAATTTTAGGGTTAAGGTTAGGCTTAATGTCCTTATTTGGACAGACACCCATCATGTCCTTGTGCTGTTTCTTCCTTCTGTCTGTTTTCTGTGCTGTTTCTTCCTTCTGTCATTCTTCTTTCTTCCCATGTCTTATATTTGCTTAACCTTTAAATACTGGTGTACCTACAGTCACCATTCACTCCCATGGCCTCTTCTAGGGTACCTAGCCTATGTAGTACCTTTGTGCAAGTTAGGAAAAGCAACTCTATGCCAGGCACAGTGACTCACATCTGTAATCCTAGAGCTCTGAGAGGCTGGGGCAGGAGGATCACATGAGCTCAGGAATTTGAGACCAGCCTGAGCAAGAGTGAGACCTCATTTCTACTAAACATAGAAAATGTAGCCAGGTGTTGTGGTGGGTACCTATAGTCCCAGCTACTTGGGAGCCTGAAGCAGGAGGATCACTTGAGCCAAAGAGCGTGAGGTTGCAGTGAGCTATGATGACACCACTGCACTTTACCTGGGTGACAGAGCAAGACCCTGTCTCCTGTGGCTCAGTGAGTAGGGCACTGGCCCCATATACTGAGGGTGGCCAGTTCAAACCCAGCCTCAGCCAAATTGCAACAAAAAAATAGCCGGGCGTTGTGGTGAGCACCTGTAGTCTCAGCTACTAGGAGGCTGAGGCAAGAGAATCACCTAAGCTCAAGAGCTGGAGGTTGCTGTGAGCTGTGATGCCACGGCACTCTACCAAGGGTGACAAAGTGAGACTCTGTCTCAAAAAAAAAAAAAAGACCCTGTATCAAAAAGAAAAGAAAGAGAGAGAGAGAAAGCAGGAAAGGAAGGAAGGGAAGAAAGAGAGAAAGAAAGACTTTTGTTCAAGTTACATCACTACCTCTATTTTTCAGGATATCATGTTAGCATACTGCCTAGTAGTTTTTAGAGATAATTTACCTATGGCCAAAACCACAGATCTTACCTGTATGATCCAATCAGTTTTGACAAACCAAATTTCCATGTAACCAGCACCTCTATGGAGACACAGAACATTTCAGCCCCCCAGACAGTTGCCTGTATATATTTACCCTAGAGCAGTGATTTTCAAATGGTGTGTCATGGCACACTGGTGTGCTGTTAGAGGATCTTAGGTGTGCAGCAAAAACTTTTAAAGATCATGAAACACAGTAAGTATATTCTTTTGTTTACTCTTTTTGGTTTTGATCAACATAATTTAAGTGTGCTGTGGAAATTTAACGACAGGTTCAAGTGTGCTGTGAGTAAAAAAGGTTAAAAAAACCCTGCCCCAGAGGCTATCATTGATCTGCCGCCTATCTATAGATTGGCTTTACTTGTTCTAGAACTTAACAGAAATGAAATCATACATTATAGACTCTTTGGTCTAAGACTTCTTCTAAGCGGAAGAATGCTTTTCTGATTAATTCATGTTGCTGCGTTCTACTGGTTTTTTTAGTACAAGATTTATATTCTGATTTTTTTAGTACCAAGTAATTTTTCACTATCTGCCCAAAGCCTGCCACATAAGTACATAAATCTACCCTGTCTACGGTGTTTGCTGTGACCTCAGTTCCTATACGATGTGTTCTGCTGAACAATCCAAGTCTTGACTTTTACCCTTCAATTTGCTTTGATTAAATAAAAAGGAGACAGGTAAATTATTCCAACTCATTAGCCCATCAAATCTGCATCAAGAGGACTTGGAATAGAATCTGTGCAGCAGATTATGGTGGAGGCGAAGCCCTTCCCCAAAACGGGTGGGGAGCATTACCTTTCCGGGAGCACAGCACCTGATGGGAGGTGGTCTGGCATAATGAAGAGACTGCCAGATACAAAGTCGTGGAAAATGACTTTTAGCTCCTTGGCTTCAAACCTTTAGGCCAATCACTCCTCTGTAAAAATGTGGATAATGAAATCACCATCATAATTATAATTAGCATTTGGATATTTCCTGGGAAAGCAAAGGAGACCCTGGGAAACAGAAGACCCCTGGTTAAAGTTAGATGAATAGAATCAAAAGTGTTCCATAAACTGTGAAGTACCGTTGGAGCCTCTACCCATGGTCTGCATGGACAGAAACAGGCCTTGGGACTGTGGCCAAGCTGGCACCACTGAATGATTCACCCACAGACCTTCCCTGGTCTGCATCACCAGCACAGGGTGATGCAGTTTTTCCCAAACACAGTGATGAGTGTTTCCCAATCCCAGACCCACTGCAGGCCAGCCCATTCAAAATCTCTAGGCTGGGACCCACAGAGGACTGTTTTTAACTTTCCTGGATGATTCAGGTATCCCATTTGGGGACAGCACTGAGGAGCTGCTGCTTCTTTGGGAGGATGGAGTCAGTACAAGGAGAGTATTCCCTAGAAAGTATGCCCTTGGGTCTGCTTTTTTAGGAATGCATGCCATTACCTTCCAACAGTGAGGTGACCTTAAAGACCAAATGGTGGACACCACCCCCCAGCAAGGTACTGATAGAGAGAATGCCCACCACTACCACCTGCTGCCACCTCCCAGGACCCAAGGAAAGCCCAGGAGCCCAGAGGCCTGGGGGGCTAGACGTACACTCCTATCAACCCTTGCCTCCATTGCGCAGAGCTTAGAGTCTGGTAACCAGTTTTGGCCATTGGAGCGTGTCAAATTGTGAAATGTGTATTTGCTCTTCATCCTCTTTCCTGGTATACAACTCCTTCAATCCAAAGTAATGCCTTTTTGTATGCTTTGAGTTGATTGATGTCTGAAAGCCCCTAGGGATGGGGGCTGGTCATCGGAAAGACCAAGGCAGGATTCAGCCACCCCCTAATTCCGGGGAGGTAAGAGGGACCGATCATGAACTTAATCACCAGTGGCCAATTATTCCAATGATTGAATAATCACACCCATGTAACCAAGCCTCCATAAAACCCCAAAAGAGATGGTTTGGAGAGCTTCTCAAAAACTGAACACGTGGAGGTTTCTAGAGCGTGGTGCTCCCAAGGAGGGCATAGAAGCTCGGAAGCTCCAGGCTGCCTCTCCCATACCTCACCCTACAAATTTTTTCATCTGTATTCTCTGTAGTATCCTTTGTAATGAACAGGGAAATGTAAGTCAGTGTTGCCCTGAAATCTGTGGGCCACTCTAGCAAACTGATCAAACCCAAGGAGGAGGTCTTAGGAACCCCGTTAAATAGCCGTCGGTCAGGCACCCAGGTGAAACTACCTGGGGCTTGTGATTGGCATGGAAATGAGAATCAGTCTTGGGGACTGAGCCCTCAACACATTGGGATCTGATGCTATCTCCAGGTAGAGGACACCTAGCTGATGGGGTGAACACTTGGTTGCCAGTGGGGAGAAATCCCGACGCGTTTGGTCACAGAAGTCTTCCATGTTGATTGCTATGGGGTAAGAGCAGAGGAAAAAGAGTTTTTGTTTTGTTCACACAGATCTGTGACAAAACAACATGTGTCACTTGGGTCAAGGCAGTTAAAGCGAGCATGCCTCATCTATCCCCCTCTCCTTCTACAGAGACCTCCGGGATGCTTGTTCTCCATGACGTCTCCTCTAGCTATGATCCTTGAGTGACCATAGGGAGCAGAGAGAGGCTCTTTTTTTTTTTTTAATTAAATCATAGCTGCGTACATTAATGCGATCATGGGGCACCATACACTGGTTTTATAGACCGTTTGACACATTTTCATCACACTGGTAAACATAGCCTTCCTGACATTTTCTTAGTTATTGTGTTAAGACATTTACATTCTACATTTACTAAGTTTCACATGTACCCTTGTAAGATGCACCGCAGGTGTAATCCCACCAATCACCCTCCCTCTGCCAACCTCCTCCCTTCCTCCCCTCCCTTTCCCCCTTCCCCAGTATCCAATGTACTCAGCCCTACTATGAAACTAATCTATGGCTTTCACATGAAAGCTATAACCCAGTTATAACCCAAGAATAGGGGGAAGGGGGAGGCTCTTATTGGCTCTCACCGGCAACATAGCATGAGTGAAGAATAAGACTTGTTTCCTAAGCCAGTGAGCTTCAAGGCAATTTCATCAGAACAGGTAACAATAGTAAAACTAACGCAACTACGTGTCAGGTAGTTTCTACTTACTGTCTCAGAAACTGAAATGTTCTGAGTGTTAACAGAAGAAACTGAGGAATTTAGCAAACTTGATAACCAACAGCAAGAATTCGTAAGTGGAAGATCAAGTCTAACACCATGGAACAGCTCCGGAAAAAGTAGATCTGAATGGTCAACATCAGACATTCTTAAGATACCTCCCCCACCACCACCAGATGTTAGCTGTAGCCCAAAGCCAAGTACTGGCCACCCATACAGCCCCCTTGGTTCCACCTCATAAACATTTTATGGACCTGTTCAATTGCAAAGCGATGCAGGCAATTAACTTCCATCACGGTTTTATTGTGGAAAGATGTTGCAAGCTGGGTCCACACAAGTGGAGCCATGCGTCAGTTCAGGAAACGAGGCTGCCAACGCTCAGTGGGGCTGCCCGCCGGAGCAGGTGCAGAGCAGATCAGCAGCCTGTGGCTAATGGCCTGCTCCCAATCTCACCCCCAGCTAGCTGGCCCTGAGCCCCAAGGCTTCGTTCTCCCAGGGGAGGTCCTGGAAAATGCTGGACTGCCCCAGTCCCCCACATAGCATGGGGAGATGTTGAATTCACCCCGGAAGGATGCACGGTCATGAAAATCTGCTGTGTCAGACTTCCTGGTTCAATGCTGTGCCCACTACAGATCCACTTCCTGTGACTGCCAATGCAATTTCACATCAGACATCTGTAGGGTGACATCTATTCGGGAATGGCAGAGAGGGAGAGACAAACAGATGACTTGGGCCGCTGGGCAGATGAGTGTGTGAAGGGGAGCGTGGGACAGGCAGGCTGGATCACCCCCCCTCTCCAGCCCCTAGTAACGTGCATGGAGCCTCATTTCCCCAGCAACAGTCTCTGATTGGTCCCTATCTGTCCACCAGCTGAATCAGGTCCTGACCAGCCGTTCTCAGTCACGCTGCTAGCAAACATTCAGAATAGATTCTGGCTTAGCCCCACCCCTCCTCTTGAACCACCAGGGCCAGCTTCCAACCTTTGCAAGCTCCAAGCATCAGATATGGTGATGCCCTGGCCACCATCCCAGCTGTTGCTGTGCAATTCACAATAAACTGGTATTTTCCATCGTGACATCAAACTGATATTTTTGATGCCAGAATTAAAATAGCCTCTTTCTGGATTTTCTGATTGCAAAATTCTGCATAAGATTGCCAAAAGAGAACTCCCCTCTGTCTCTTGATGGCTGTGTCCCTTGTGTGGATCTGTGTGAGTATGGGTCACCCTGTTTTGCTGGGCCCCCAAGTCTGTTTCTTCAGGATTCATCCCTCCCAAAGCTTCTCTCCCAGTGGTAGGCTCTGCCTCCCCAGAGAAACCAGGCAAAGCTATGTGGTTTGGGGCTATGGCTGGAGAGCCAGAATCAGACCAGGGAGAGAGGGGACAGGGGAAGGCATGGAGGAAGGTGCCCATAGGAGCCAGACACAGGGAGGGAGGGCAGGCAGGCCTGAGGTCTGTCATATGGGGGTATTTCCCTAGATGTTGACCCATCCAGATCACATCCCACCAGAGGAGCAGGCTGAGATCAAAGGCTCAGAGCCACCACTGCCATCACCACCATCACCCCCACCATGACCATAACAAGCTCCTACCATGTGCCTTATGCCAGGTAGTTTGCATGCATTGTCTTATTTAATGCACGTAACAATCCCTATATACTTTTGTTCCCAATTTTACAAATGAGAACTGGATGCTCAGAGAGGTTAAGTGACTTTCCTAGGGTCACACAGCTAGTAAGTGGGGAGCCAAGATTCAAACCTAATCTGCTTTACTCTAAAGTCCTTTTTCTGCTAAGCCATATTACCTCCAGGAACAATGCATCAGGTATTAGAAGTGCCAGCACTAGGGCGGTGCCTGTGGCTCAGTCAGTAAGGCGCCGGCCCCATATACCGAGGGTGGTGGGTTCAAACCCGGCCCCGGCCAAAACTGCAACCAAAAAAAAAAAAAGTAGCCGGGCATTGTGGTGGGCGCCTGTAGTCCCAGCTACTCAGGAGGCTGAGGCAAGAGAATCGCTTAAGCCCAGGAGTTGGAGGTTGCTGTGAGCTGTGTGAGGCCATGGCACTCTACCGAGGGCCATAAAGTCAGACTCTGTCTCTACAAAAAAAAAAAAAAGAAGTGCCAGCACTAAGCAGGGGGCAGACCCAAGGAAGCCTCGTGGGCAGGCACTGAGGATGTGAAAGAGTGAAAAAAGCCCCTGGTGAAGACCCTGACCCTCTTCCCTGGCCAAGCCAAGTCGTATCTTGGAGGGATGGTGGGAGCCAAGTGAGAGATTCCTGTCCCCAGGCTTGCTCTGAAACTCAGTAGTAACTGGACCACCATCTCTTATGTGAAAAACTCTAAATTCCAACCAAACAAAATCCTCTTTCTCACTACATGCCCAGGAGCAACTGGCTTACCCTTTATCATCATTCACTTTCCCCAGCCACGAAATGGTGCCAATGGCCAACCCATTCCTGCAGCAGGAATCTGTAGCCATCAAATAACACACTATTTCCTAAAGTCAACAGGGACCTCTGAGCCCCTCGGGTGCTCTAAAAACACAGCTGCCCTAAATGTCTAGAGCAGCTGCAAAGACGCCGCAGGTTCTCAAGCTTTCAACACACTTGTCCGAATCCACACTTTGGAAAAATAATAGAGAGCAATTGTTTTTCCATGGAGAAAACAGCCAGACCGTAGGATTGATGATCGAATTAGCTGTGGTGGATAGATCCTTCTGCATTGTAAGCAAACTTTGCCTGCTCTTTTATTAGCAGTTGGCAATCATTCTGCTTAACTACTTGTGATACTGACATTTGGCACTGCCTTTATTGACTTTGCACTTGACCTATATCCCAAGCTGGAGAATTCAGACACTGCGCTTCTCTCCTTCAAGAATAGACCTGAGAAGGCAGCTCTGCCTTCACTGTCTCTGCCCTAGGCCAGAAGGAAGACCAGCTCCCTGGTCGTCAGCACCATTGATGCCATGGGTAGGTGGAGAGAATGTCTCATTCCTAATAAGGGAAGCCAAGAGATGAAGGTAATTTTCCCAGGTCCCAAAGCTACAATGATGAAGCCAAGAGGAGAACCAAAATCTGCATGTCTGGTTTATGTGTTTTGCACCCCATAGAGCAAGATTTGCTTAGCTTGGGCTGCAGGAAAGACAATCCCCTGGTGAGAGACATTGCAGAGAAGGATCTAGTCACAAGGAGCAATTGGGAACAAGCCATTTCCTAACTCCTCCAGAGACAGGGCCACACCATGGGACTTCATCTGGGCTGTGAGGTCCCTATTGTGTCTGGCCTGCTCAGACTCACATGTAAACACAACAGTGCCCAGTGAGCTCAAGTAGCTGAGGTTTCTGAAGAAGCAGTGCAGGGTGGGAGAAGAATTATGGTGGTCTGGAATCTTCCATTAACCACCTGGGAGGAAGCCCCTTTCTTGCTCCTGATCTAGGTCCTCCTCAGGTGTAAAATGACAGTATTGAGCTAGAGCAATGGTTCTCAAATCCTGGTGAACATCAGAGTTCCCGGGGGAACTTGTTAAAACACAGATCCTCCTTCTCCCCCCCCCCCCCCCAGAGATCATGGTTGTGGGCAGATGGGTCATGAGGATCTGCATTTCTGACAAATTCCCAGGTGATGTCAATGCAAATGATCTTGGTACCGGGCTTGAAAACTAGTGCAATCTCTAAGTGTCCCTCCTTGGGAGCTCCTCCTCTGTGTGGCACCACCCCCCTCCTTTGCCTTCTCTCTTTCTAAACACAGGAACAGCTGATTCTGATGAAGGCAGGTAGGCTACAGATGGACCTTAGGATGACCATTCAGTGACAGGCCTTCCTAGGGCACTCTGCCTGGCATCTGCGTGTGTCCCTGCCATTTCCTAGCTCCGTGATGGAGCCAAGTTATTTATCTCTGCAAACCTCAGTTTTCTCATCTGTGAAAAAGTTTTGATGTGAAAATTAAAAATTATCCCTGTACAAGTGCTGTCTGGTACATAGGAAGGCTCTGTAAGTGTTAGCAATTATTAGAATTTCAGGTACCTAATCACTAATCCACCCACTTGGGAAGCCTATCAAAAGAGGGTATCCTCACCTTCCCAGGATGTTATAGAGAGGTGACCTTCACTTAGGCCAATATTTCTCAAACTAGGGCATAGGAAGCCCAAGAGCCTGATATCCACTATGTAAAGAGGGCATCTCTTCCTGGATCACACACAGGGATAAGCCATTTCAAAGTACTTCTCAAACTTTCACATACAGGGACATCTAGGAGGCAAAAGATAGGCTGCCAGAGCCTCCTTGGAAACAACTTATCCCAAAGAGAAAGAAGCCAGCTTCTGACCCAGGAACTAAGCCTGTTAAGTTATGGGTCTGGGGCAGGGCCTGAGGTCCACACTTCTAGCAAGCTCCCAAGAATGCCCAAACTCATTGTCCATGGGCTGTACATTGAGTGGCAGCATTTAAATAGTGTTTCCTTCCAAAGTGAGCATGAAGGCCAGGCATGGTGGCTCACACCTGTAGTCTTAGCACTCTGGGAAGCCGAAGTGGGTGGCTTGCCTGAGCTCAAAGGTTCGAGACCAGCCTGAGCCAAGAGTGAGACCTCGTCTCTAAAAATAGCCAGGTGGCCAGACATTGTGGCAGGCATCTGTAGTCCCAGCTACTCAGGAGCCTGAAGCAGGAGAATCACTTGAGCTCAGGAGTTTGAGGTTGCTATGAGCTTGACTGATGCCACTGCACTATAACCTGGGTAACAGAGTGAGACTATTTCAAAAATAAATTAGCAAATAAATAAATAAAACCTGCACTCCTACCCAAGGCCAGTAATCAAAGAGACAGAAAAATGTTCTTTGTTCTTTGTTTTCTAGTATCTTAAACCACAAGAGATGGCTCAACAGAATATTATTCAGACAAAGGTCACAAGATTGTCTTCACCAGAGAGGAGATCAACCAAAAACACCAACTATAGTCAAACAGCCATACCCCGAAATGGAAAACCACACTTTAAAAAAGCCTGTATCTCTGCTTCAAGGGAGGGACAGTGAGTGGTTCTTTAAGACAAGAGTCTGGCATCCTCCTCATTTGCTGGCAAATTAATCAACTTCTCTTTCCTTTTCCTCAAGCCCCCTGTCCTTCTTCTTCCTTTGGGCTCAAGAACAAGTTCTGAACTTTCAGTAACAAAACAACCTCATGGGAGTCCTTCCAGCAAGGAAGCAGAATTTTGGTGTTCTAGAAGAACACCACACCCCAGGGTGTCTGGAGGGATCCCGAGGACGCAACACCAAGACTGAGAGGTAAAGAACAAAGAGGAGCTCTGCAGCCCCAGAAAGAGGAGACGGGAGCAGCAAAAGGAAGACGCACATCAAGAAAGAGGAGCTTTAAGAGTCTGACACTTTACAAGGCCAGCAAGTCCCTCAGTGGAGACGTGGCTTGGAGAGTAACTGGAGAAAGATGGTGTCAAATTCAAAGAAGGGAACCAGAGTCAGGTCATGACAGACTTTCACATTCCAGAGAAAGAATTTAGACTGCTCCTTGTAAACAAAGGGGGAGTCATTGAACATTTTAAGAAAAAGAGTGACATGGTCAGTTTTGTGTTTCCAGTGGACTATTCTGGAGGCTGAGTGGAGACTGAAGGAAGACAGGGTCACCACCAAGGTGAGAATCCAGCTGCCCGACTGGAAGCAGAAGCAGTGGAAATGTAGAAGTATATTATTGTTAGATCAAGTGTTTCTCCAAACGTGGCCCCCAGAGCAGTAGCAGCAGAACCCCTGAGAACCCTCTAAAAATACAAATTCTCAGGCCCTTCTAAAGACCTACAGAATCAGAAGCTTCAGGGGTTGATCCTGACGATCTGGAGTTTGCCACTCGCCCCAGGTGACACTGAGGCACTAGCTTCAGAGACTGACTCAGTGACTGATCTTCAGAGACTTGAAGATCAGTGAACTATGAGAGAGATGCAAGGGTCAAGGGATATTTTCAGGTGTCTGGATTAAAGAACTAGATGAAAGGTGGTACCATTCCCTGAGAGAGGAAACATAAATAAAAATGCAGCTTTAGATGACGGGGTTGGTAGGTCAATATGGGGTATGTCAGGTCTGTCAAGTCTGAAGAACCCATTCATTATCACATTGAGCTGTTCAGTGAGTAGGTGGTCCAAAGATTCAGAGACACGCTGGAGTCATCAACTTGGAAATGCATTATCTGGATGCTTCCAACTACAAGAACCAGGACATACACACACACACAGCGGATTTGTCATTAAGACACTTAAAGTGACCTCACCTAACAAGAAGTCTGGAGGTAGGTGATCTCAGGGTGAGGTCAGTAACTAGGCAATATCAACCACTCAATATCTTTCCCTCTTTCAACTCCATCATATAATAAAGAATTCAGTTTTGCCCAAACAGAAGCCTGGCCTTTGCCAATGGCTTCTGGCAGGTAAGGACTTACCTGGAATGGTAAACTTGATAGGCATATCCTTGTTTACCTGGGGCCCTTGAAAATGCTCACTCTTAGGGATAAACTCTGCACCTGCACAACCCTAAGAGTCAGTATCTTCTTAAATTTTGTCCTTGTCATCTCACCCTAGTTCTGGCTGATCCTGCCATGTTGTGTTATGCCTGTCATTGGATGTGGGATGAAGGATGTGGAGTGCTGAGATGCTCCTAGGCTCAGTGCAGTTCAGCAGGAATAACAAAAGGACAGGGAATAAGAGAGCTAATGATTTAACCTAAGAATAGGAGAAGTGAAAGTCAGTGGAGTCCAAGCCAAGGGCTCAGAGCTAGAAGATGGGATAGCATCAAAGCCAAAGCAATAGATCTCATAAAGCAAGATCTGTGCGTCTGGCCTGGTATGGAGGCTAGAGACTCAGAATGAATTAAACATATAAACCATTCCTCAAACACCCCAACTCATTCTCCCTCCTCTGCCCATTTCTACTCCCCAAGTCTTCCTCCTTCCCTGGATCCCGTAAGGCCTTCGTACCAATAGGTCTCTGGGGGCTTGAAAGGTGGCCCAGAATAAATATATAGTGTAAGCTCCACTGTAGTCTCCTTATACTCTAATTTGAAAATAAGTTCAGATGTGTATGCCAGCAGTACTTGTGTCCTGTTTTACACCAAGCACACTGCTCTACAGAAGAGTAACATTTTGGTTTTTTTCTTTAGTAAATCATAACTATGTACATCAATGCATTTATGGGGTATAATGTGTTGATTTGATATGCAATGTGGAATGCTTACAACTAACTGATTAACATAACCATCTCCTCGCTTACTTATTTGTTGTGGTAAGACATTTATACTCTATTTATTCTTATTAGTTTTGAAATGTATCATTGCATTATGCACATTAGGTGAGGTCCCCCAAAGGGAGGGAGGTGAGGACCCTCCCTCCTCCAGGCCTCTCCCTTTCTCTCGCCCTCCTCTTCCCTCCTTCTTTTAGGACTAAGAGTAATATTTTGAACCAGCCCTCAGAGGACTGGTCTGATATAGGAAGACGACGAGAAAAGAGGGTATTACAAGTACCAGAGAAGGAGTGGGGTGAACATGGAAGGGGTAAGGAGGTAAACCCTAGAAAGTGTTATTATCATCACCACTACTAGTACCACCACCACCAAGACCATCATCACAATCACCATCACCATCATCTTTATCATCATCACCAGCACTAATATCATCACTGTCACCACTATCATCATAATCACCACCACCCACACTGTCACCATCACCAACACTATCACCACCCCACCATCATTTTTATCATCACCAGCACCAACATCATCACTGTCACCCTATCATCATAATCACCTCCATCACCATCACCAACACAGTCACCACCATCATTATTGCCATAACCACCACTGTCATCACCATCACCACCACCACAATCACCAACACTGTCACCACTAACACCATGTCACCATCAACGTCCCATCACCATTAAAATCACCAACACCATCACCAGCACCACCATCATAATAACCACCTCCATCACCATCACCAACATTGTCACCACCACCACCATCACATCACCACTACCATCACCACCACCACCAAAACCACCATCAACAACAATACCACCACCATCACCACCATCTCTGAGGCCCCAGAAAAGGCCTGCTCTGGAGAAAGACTGATTTCTGGTAGTAACAGAAGAAATCATGTGCCTGGATAGGAAAGTAAAAGGGAAGTAATCGTGACTGTATTTCTTTTTTTTTTTTTTTTTATTGTTGGGGATTCATTGAGGGTACAACAAGCTATGATTGCAAGTGTTAGGTAAAGTCCCTCTTGCAATCATGTCTTGCCCCCATAAAGTGTGACACACACCAAGGCCCCACCCTCCTCCCTCCTTCCCTCTTTCTGCTTTTCCTCCCCCCCATAACCTTGTCATTAATTGTCCTCATATCAAAATTGAGTACATAAGATTCATGCTTCTCCATTCTTGTGATGCTTTACTAAGAATAATGTCTTCCACTTCCATCCAGGTTAATACGAAGGATGTGAAGTCTCCATTTTTTTTAATAGCTGAATAGTATTCCATGGTGTACATATACCACAGCTTGTTAATCCATTCCTGGGTTGGTGGGCATTTAGGCTGTTTCCACATTTTGGTGATTGTAAATTGAGCTGCAATAAACAGTCTAGTACAAGTGTCCTTACGATAAAAGGATTTTTTTCCTTCTGGGAAGATGCCAAGTAATGGGATTGCAGGATCAAATGGGAGGTCTAGCTTGAGTGCTTTGAGGTTTCTCCATACTTCCTTCCAGAAAGGTTGTACTAATTTGCAGTCCCACCAGCAGTGTAAAAGTGTTCCCTTCTCTCCACATCCACGCCAGCATCTGCAGTTTTGAGATTTTGTGATGTGGGCCATTCTCACTGGGGTTAGATGATATCTCAGGGTTGTTTTGATTTGCATTTCTCTAATATATAGAGATGATGAACATTTTTTCATGTGTTTGTTAGCCATTCGTCTGTCGTCTTTAGAGAAAGTTCTATTCATGTCTCTTGCCCATTGATATATGGGATTGTTGGCTTTTTTCATGTGGATTAATTTGAGTTCTCTATAGATCCTAGTTATCAAGCTTTTGTCTGATTGAAAATATGCAAATATCCTTTCCCATTGTGTAGGTTGTCTCTTTGCTTTGGTTATTGTCTCCTTAGCTGTACAGAAGCTTTTCAGTTTAATGAAGTCCCATTTGTTTCTTTTTGTTGTTGTTGCAATTGCCATGGCAGTCTTCTTCATGAAGTCTTTCCCCAGGCCAGTATCTTCCAGTGTTTTTCCTATGCTTTCTTGGAGGATTTTTATTGTTTCATGCCTTACATTTAAGTCCTTTATCCATCTTGAATCAATTTTTGTGAGTGGGGAAAGGTGTGGGTCCAGTTTCAGTCTTTTACATGTAGACATCCAGTTCTCCCAACACCATTTATTGAATAGGGAGTCTTTCCCCCAAGGTATGTTCGTCTTTGGTTTATGGAAGATTAGGTGGTTGTAAGATGTTAGTTTCATTTCTTGGTTTTCAATTCGATTCCAAGTTCTATGTCTCTGTTTTTGTGCCAGTACCATGCTGTCTTGACCACTATGGCTTTGTAGTACAGACTAAAATCTGGTATGCTGATGCCCCCAGCTTTATTTTTATTACTAAGAACTGCCTTAGTAATAAGCTATTATTAGCTATACGGGTTTTTTCTGATTCCATACAAAACGCAGAATCATTTTCTCCAAATCTTGAAAGTACGATGTTGGCATTTTGATAGGAATGGCATTGAATAGGTAGATTGCTTTGGGAAGTATAGACATTTTAACAATGTTGATTCTTCCCATCCATGAGCATGGTATGTTCTTCCATTTGTTAATATCCTCTGCTATTTCCTTTCTGAGGATTTCATAATTTTCTTTATAGAGGTCCTTCACCTCCTTCATTAGGTATATTCCTAGGTATTTCATTTTCTTTGAAACTATGGTGAAGGGAGTTGTGTCCTTAATTAGCTTCTCATCTTGACTGTTATTGGTGTATACAAAGGCTACTGACTTGTGGACATTGATTTTATATCCTGAAACATTACTGTATTTTTTGATGACTTCTAGGAGTCTTCTGGTTGAGTCTTTGGGGTTCTCTAAGTATAAGATTATGTCATCAGCAAAGAGGGAGAGTTTGACCTCCTCTGCTCCCATTTGGATTCCATTTATTTCCTTGTCTTGCCTAATTGTATTGGCTAGAACTTCCAGCACTATGTTGAATAGTAAAGGTGACAGAGGACAACCTTGTCTGGTTCCAGTTCTAAGACGAAAAGCTTTCAGTTTTACTCCATTCAATAAAACATTAGCTGTGGGTTTGTCATAGATAGCTTCAATCAGTTTTAGAAATGTGCCACCTATGCCTATCCTCTTCAGTGTTCTAATTAGAAAAGGATGCTGGATTTTATCAAATGCTTTTTCTGCATCGATTGAGAGGATCATGTCATCTTTATTTTTGCCTCTGTTAATATGGTGGATAACGTTTAGGGACTTGCGTATGTTAAACTAGCCTTGCATCCCTGGGATGAAGCCTACTTGATCATGATGAATGACTTTTTTGATGATAAGCTATAATCTATTGGCTAGGATTTTGTTGAGAATTTTTGCATCTATATTCATGAGTGAGATTGGTCTGAAATTCTCCTTTTTGTTTGGGTCTTTTCCTCGTTTTGGTATCAGGTTGATGTTTGCTTCATAGAATGTGTTGGGGAAGATTCCTTCTTCCTCAATTTTTTGGAATAATTTCTGCAGTACAGGAATAAGCTCTTCCTTCAAGGTTTGATAGAATTCTGGTGTGAAGCCATCTGGACCAGGGCATTTTTTGGTTGAAGAGTTTTTATTGTTTCTTTGATCTCAGTGCTTGAAATTGGTCTGTTCAGGAGCTCTATTTCTTGCTGGGTAAGTCTAGGGAGAGGGTATGATTCCAAATATTGATCCGTTTCCTTCACATTGTCAAATTTCTGGGCATAGAGTTTCTGGTAGTATTCAGAGATGATCTCTTGTATCTCTGTGGGATCAGTTGTTATTTCCCCTTTATCATTTCTGATTGAGGTTACTAGAGATTTTACTTTTCTATTCCTTGTTAGTCTGGCCAATGGTATATTTGTTTTATTTATTTTTTCAAAAAACCAACTCCTTGTTTCATTAATTTTCTGAATGATTCTTTTGTTTTCAATTTCATTGATCTCTGATTTGATTTTGGATATTTCTTTTCTTCTACTGAGTTTAGGCTTAGATTGTTCTTCTTTTTCCAATTCCATAAGATCACTTGTGAGATTGTTGATGCGCTCTCTTTCTGTTTTTCGAATGTAGGCATCTAAAGCGATGAATTTTCCTCTCAAAACTGCTTTTGCAGTATCCCATAGGTTTTGGTAGCTTGTGTCTTCATTGTTGTTATGCTCAAGGAAGTTAATGATTTCCTGTTTTATTTCTTCCTGCACCCATCTGTTATTCAACAGAAGATTGTTTAATTTCCATGGCTTTGGGTGGAGTCGAGCATTTTTGTTAGAGTTGAGTTCTACCTTTAGTGCCTTATGGTCTGAGAAGATACAAGGTAAAATTTCAATTCTTTTGATTCTGTTGATATTTGTTTTGTGTCCCAGGATATGATCAATTTTGGAGAATGTTCCATGGGGCGATGAGAAGAATGTATATTCTTTATCTTTGGGATGGAGTGTTCTATATGCGTCTATCAAGCACAGTTGTTCTAGGGTCTCATTTAAATCTCTTATATCTTTGTTTAATTTCTGTTTACAGGATCTGTCCAGCTCTGTAAGAGGGTGTTAAAGTCCCCTGTTATGATGGTATTATCAGATATCATATTGTTCAGACTGAGTAAGGTCTGTTTCAAGAATCTGGGAGCATTTAAATTGGGTGCATAAATATTTAGAATTGAAACATCTTGTTGTATTTTTCCCTTGACCAATATAAAGTGACCATCTTTGTCTTTTTTGACTTTAGTTGCTTTAAATCCACATGAATCTGAAAATAAGATTGCAACTCCTCTTTTCTTCTGAATTCCATTTGCCTGAAAAATTGTCTTCCAACCCTTGACTCGGAACTTTAATTTGTCTTTTGAAGCCAGGTGTGTTTCTTGCAGACAGCAAATGGATGGCTTGTGTTTTTTAATCCAGTCAGCCAATCTATGTCTCTTCAGTGGGGAATTCAAGCCATTAACATTTATTGAGATAATTGATAAGTGTGGTAGTATTCTATTCATCTTATTTTGTGAGAGTCCATTGCTTAGTTTTATCCTTTGCATCGGTGTGGAGGTTTGGTTCTGTCCTTTAATTTCTGAGTTCTTACTTTGCTGCTGATCCATTGTGGTGGTCAGTGTGCAGAACAGGTTGAAGTATTTCCTGTAGAGCTGGTCTTGTTGTGGTGAATTTCCTCAATGTTTGTATATCCGTAAATGATTTGATTTCTCCGTCAATTTTGAAGCTTAGCTTAGCAGGGTACAGAATTCTGGGCTGGAAATTGTTCTGTTTAAGTAGATTAAAGGTAGATGACCATTGTCTTCTTGCTTGGAAAGTTTCATTAGAGAAGTCTGCGGTCACTCTGATGGATTTGCCCCTGTAGGTCAACTGGTGCTTACTCCTGGCAGCTTGAAGAATCTTTTCTTTTGTCTTGACTTTGGACAGGTTCATCACAATGTGTCTTGGAGAAGCTCGGTTAAAGTTGAGGCGACCTGGGGTCTGATATCCCTCTGAAAGCAGTGTGTCAGAATCTTTGGTGATATTTGGGAAATTTTCTTTTATAATATTCTCTAGTATGGCTTCCATTCCTCTGGCATTCTTCTTCCTATGGCATTCCTATGGCATTCTTCTTCCCCTTCTGGGATTCCTATAACTCGTATGTTGGAATGCTTCATAAAGTCCCATAATTCTGATAGTGAACGTTCTGCTTTCTCTCTCTTCTTTTCTGCCTCTTTTACTATTTGAGTTATCTCAAGAACTTTGTCTTCTACCTCTGAAATTCTTTCTTCTGCATGGTCTAACCTGTTGCTGATACTTTCCATTGCATCTTTAAGTTCCCTAATAGACTGTTTCAGTTCCTTCAGCTCTGCTATATCCTTTTTATATTCTTCATATCATTCATCTCTTATTTGATTCTGTTTTGGGATTTCCTTTTGGTTATTTTCCACTTTATTAGCAGTTTCCTTCATTGTTTCCATCATTTCTTTCATTGTTTTCATCACGTGTATTCTAAATTCCCTTTCTGTCATTCCTAACATTTCTGTATAGGTGGAATCCTCTGCAGTAGCTACCTCATGGTCCCTTGGCGGGGTTGTTCTGGACTGATTCTTCATGTTGCCTGGAGTTTTCTGCTGATTCTTCCTCATGAGTGATTTCTTTTATCTGTTTCCTTGCCCTAATTTTCCTTTCACTTCCTCTTGCTCTTTAAGTTCTCGTGTCTGTGGACTAAGGGTTAGATGAGTCCTTTTGGTACAGGACCAGAAGGGTGAGAAGGTTGAAGAGCATGAAAGGGATGCCCTGCCCACGACAGCGGGAAACCGGGACATAGACCTGGCCCCAAGTGGAGGTGAGCACATCCACCGATCTGAAGAGATGGGAGGGGAAAGGCGAGGCCCCGTGACTGTATTTCTACTCTAAAATCTCTGGGCTTTTGTTAATGTCATCACTTTTCCAACTTTAGCTGACACTAAAAATACCACTTCTCTGGGCCCCTGTATGAGTTTCCCATAGCTGCTGTAACAAATTACCTACCATTAACATCTGGCTTGAAATAATACAAATGTATTATCTCATAATTCTGGAGGTCAGAAGTCTAAAATGAGTCTCACTGGTCTAAATAGAAGTGTCAGCAGAGCTATACTTGTTCTGAAGTCTCAAGGACAGAACTCACTTCCTTGCCTTTTCCATTTTTTACAAGGTCTCTGCACTTGATCGGTTATGGCCCCCTTCATGGTCAAAGCTAACAACTACATCCCTGCAATCTCTCCTTCCATTGTCATAGCTCATCCCTGTGTCCTGCCTCTCCTCCACCTTACCACATCTGCAAAGTGCTTTTCACAATGTAATTTATTTGTAGGTTCCAGTCATTGGAAGGTAAACATCTTTGGCGGGACCATTATCCTGCCTACTACAGCCCCTTTGCAGACAAGTTTTCTCCTTTTCTTTTTTTTTTTTTTTTTTTTTTTGTAGAGACAGAGTCTCACTTTATGGCCCTCGGTAGAATGCCATGGCATCACACAGCTCACAGCAACCTCCAACTCCTGGGCTTAAGCGATTCTCTTGCCTCAGCCTCCCGAGTAGCTGGGACTACAGGCGCCCGCCGCAACGCCCGGCTATTAAGTTTTCTCCTTTTCTTGCTGTTGATCCCAGAACCAGCAGCCTTGTCAACCCAGGGTGTCATCAAGCTTACTTGCCTTTATCTAAAAACACCAGATTTTGAGAGCATCTCTAACACTTGGGACCTACATGCCACAAAAGCACCTGTTCCCCCATGTTGGCCAGCTAGAAAATTATATTAGCTACCACTACTGCCATCTCCTAATAATCTAGTGCCCCAGATGGACCAGAGTTCAAAGGCTCACACTGTACTACACCCCTCAAGCTGGAGAAGCGAGGGCCCAGCCAGCCTCAAGACAGAACAAGTGACATCAGGGAGATGACAGAATAAGAGGTTCCACTTGTATTCCACCTCAGCAACAGGAACTTGGCAGCCATCCACAGATACAAGAGTCTTTGGGATTGAGGTAGGAGGGTGCAAAACCCTACTAGAGCCCAAGACTGAGGAGGGCCATTTTGAGAGTGTAGGCCACACCCAGACAACAGGCTCACTGACCATAGTTCTGGCTACAGACTCAGAAATGGCCTTGTCCTGATGGGAACATGACCATAGGCCCATTTTGCCTTGGTTGTGCCACCAACATCATTCATCGATGGCCCTAAGAAGAGTCATGGCCACTCATACCTCCAGTCATAGGTCCACTGATCTCAGTCCCACAGCAGATCCTGAAATGGCCCCACAACTCAGCTTCAGTCTCTTTCAGTCAGAACTGGTGCTGCCCACCCAGAAACCTGCTGGGAGACATGTCATCCACACCCTCTAAGGCAGTCTCACTAATCTAAGTCTGACCATGGATCCTAAGCCATCTCTGTGGTCTTGTTCCAACATCACTTGGCCATCATTCAGGGGCATTCCAGTCCACCCAGGAACCCAGCAGTTAGCACACTTATCAGGCCTCCAGAGGCAGACATACAGACCTCAGACTCATCTGCAGACTCTAAAGCAATCCTGTGACTCAGTTACCTCAGCCACAAAATGAGGCCAGTCCTGCTGGCCCAGAGACCTACCTAGTGACCCAATGGGAGCCAACCCATGGACCTTGAGGGAGCCAAACTCATCTGAACAACTGGTAATAAGCCTGACATCTTCAGACTCAACTGTGAACCCTGAAGTGGGCCCTGGTTCCAGCATTGGCCTTACTTGTCATGGTTCTGGAGGCAATCTAGTCCACCCAGAGACCAGGTAAGGTCCATGCTTTCCTGAGCCCCTGGTAACAGGCCAGCCAACCACAGAGCTCTCACTACAGACCCATTGGTGATCACATGACCCAGATACAGTTTCACCCATTTACAATCCCAGAGGCAATTCCATCACCCTGGATCCTAATAGAAGAAGGTCTTTACCTGTTTAAAATAGTCTATAAAGACTGGAAGAGATTTTTTCCTTCCAAAGCACAGACAACAATGCAAGAGTACATGGAATACAAAGTATCAAGCAAACATACCACCACCAAAGGATTCTAATAAAGCTCCAGTAATTAAGCATAAGGACGTGGCGATTTACAAATTGCCCAAAAGAGAATTCAAAATAATAATTTTTTTTTTTGTTTTTGAGAGAGAGACAGTCTCAATATGTCGCCCTGGGTAGAGTGCTGTGGTGTCACAGCTCATAGCAACCTCCAACTCTTGGGCTTAAGCAATTCTCTTGTCTCAGCCTCCCAAGTAGCTGGGACTACAGACACCCACCACAATGCCCAGCTAAATTTTGGTTGTAGTTGTCATTGTTGTTTGGCTGGCCTGGGCTGGGTTTGGACCTGCCAGCTCCCATGTACGTGGCTGGAGCCCTAGCAGCAGAGCTACAGGCGCCAAGCCTAAAATAATCTTAAAAACTTCAATGAGATACAAGAGCACAGAAAAACAACTAACTGATATCAGGAAAACAGTGCATGAACAGTGACAATCAGTGATAATGAAATAGAAAACATTAAAAAGAACTAAACAGAAACTGAAGAATGCAATGACAAAACTGAAAAACTCAACAAAGCACTTCAACATCAAAATCAATCATGCAGAAGAAAGAATAAACGAAAACAACTCATTTAAAAGTAGCAAAAGAAATTAAAACAAAAAGAAAAAATTAGCAAATTTAACAGCACATTTAAAAGGTCATACTCTATGGTCAAGTGGGACTTACCCCTGGGCTGTAAGGATGGACATATGCAAATTAATAAATATAATATACCACATTAACAGCATGAATAAAATAATATGATCATATCAATAGATTCAGAAAAAGCATTTGATAAGTTCAATATCCTTTCATGATAAAAAACTCTTTAGTAAGAGTCATAGTAGCACTGTACTTCAACACAATAAAGACTGTATATGGCGAGCCCATAGCTGACATCAGACTTAACACAAAAAAACAAAAGCTTTTCCTCTAAGATCAGGAACAAGGCAAAGATGCCCACTCTTCCACTGCAATTCCACATAATACTTAAAGTACTAGCCAGAGGAATCAGGCACAAAAAATAAATACAAGGCATTAAAATCAGAAAGGAAGAAGTTAGGCCTGTCATTTGTCTGGAGGCCTGTCATTTGTTTGCAAATGACATGGTCTTACATATAAACAACCCTAAAAACTTCATCAAAGAACTATTAGAACTAGTAAACAAATTCAGCAAAATTCCAGGATACAAAGTCAACATACAAAACAACAGTTGCTTGCCTATACACTAACAGACTATTCCAAAAAGAAGTTAAGAAGATAACTCCACTTACGACAGCATCAAAAAGAATAAAATACTTAGGAATGAATTAAACCAAGGAGTTTAAAGATCTGTACATCGAACACTATAATGATGAAAAATGATGATATTGATAAAAGAAATTGAAGATACAAATAAATAGAAGCATATCCCATGCTTGCGAAGTAGAAGAATCAATATTGTTAAAATGATCTAAAGTGATCTATCCAAAGTGATCTACAAATTTAATGCAATACCTATCAAAAGTCTAGTGGCAATTTTCACATAGAGAAAATAATCCTAATATTTGTATGAAACCTCAAAAGACCCTGAATAGCCTAATGAAAGCAATCTTAAGAGAGAAGAACAAAGTGGGAGGCATCACAAGACCTGATTTCAAACTATATTACAAATCTGTAGAAAACAAAAAAGGATGGCACTAGCATAAAAACAGACACACAGACCAATAGAACACAATAGAGAGCCCAGAAAGAAACTCACATATATATGACCAATTACTCTTTAAAGAGGGCACCAAGAATACACAATGGGAAAAAGATAGTCTCTTATAAATGGTATCAGGAAAACTGGATATCCACATGCAAAAGAATGAAACTGGACCCTTATCTTACACTATACACAAAAATTATCTCAAAATAGACTAAAGACTTAAATGTAAGGCCTGAAATCATAAAACTCCTAGAAGAAAACTTACAGGGGAAACTCTTTGGCATTGGTCTTGGCAATGATTTTTTGGATATGACACAAAGGTACAGGCAACTAAAGCAAAAAATAAAGAAGTGGGACTGCACCAAACTAGCACCTTCAGCACAGCAAATCAGCAATCAACAAAATGAAAATGCAACTTACAGAATGGGAGAAAATATTTATAAATTAAATATCTGATAAGAAGTTATATCCAAAATAGATAAGGAACTCATACCACTCAACAGCAAAAACAAAGGCGCAACTAAAAAAACACCAAGTAATCCAGTTAAAATGGAAAAAGACCTGAATACCCATTTTTTCTAAAGAAAACATACAAATGGCCAATAGGTACATGAAAAGGTGCTCAACACCACTAATCATCAGGGAAATGCAAATCAAAACCACAATGAGATATCATTTCACGCCTATAAAAATAGCTATTATCAAAAAGACAAGAGATAACAAATTATGGACAAGGGTGTAGAGAAAAGGGAACCCTTGTACACTGTTGGCAGGGATGTAAATTGGTGTAGCCATTATGGAAAAGTGTGGAGTTTCCTCAAAAAATTGAAAATAGAACTATCATATTATCCAGCAATCCCACTTCTGGGTATTTATACCAAAGAAATGAAACCAGTATCTCAAAGAGATACCTGCACTCCCATGTTTATTGCAACATTATTTACAATAGCCAAGATATAGAAAGTGTCCATCTAGCCGGGCGTTGTGGTGGGCGCCTGTAGTCCCAGCTACTCGGGAGGCTGAGGCAAGAGAATCGCTGAAGCCCAGGAGTTGGAGGTTGCTGTGAGCTGTGTGAGGCCACGGCACTCTACCGAGGGCCATAAAGTGAGACTCTGTCTCTACCAAAAAAAAAAAAAAAAAGTGTCCATCAGTGGATGAATGAATAAAGAAAATGTGCCATATATTATGCTAAGTGAAATAAGCCAGGTACAGAAATACTCTGCAATCTTCCTTCTACCTGGAATCTAAGAAAATCACTCATAGAAGCAGAGTACTGTGGTACTCTGCAGGGGCTGGAGGAAAGGGAAAATGAGTTGTTGGTCAAAGGGTACAAACCTTCAGTTACAAGGTGAACAAGTTTCAGGGATCTGATGTACAGCATGGTGACTATGGTCAATAATACTATAGAGTAGGCTCGGCGCCCTTAGCACAGTGGTTACAGCGCCAGCCACATACACCAAGGCTGGCAGGTTCGAACCCAGCCTGGGCCAGCTAAACAACAATGACAACTGCAACAAAAAATAGCCAGGCACTGTAGTGGGCACCTGTAGTCCCAGTTACCTGGGAGGCTGAGGCAAGAGAATTGCTTAAGCCCAAGAGTTTGTGGTTGCTATGAGCTGTGACGCCACAGCACTCTACTGAGTGCAACATAGTGTGACTCTGTCTCAAAAAATAATAGTAATAATAATACTATAGCATATACATGAAATTTCCTAAGAGAGTACATCTCTCACCACACAAAAAATCATAACTGTGTGAAGTGGTGACATGTTAATTAACTTGATTGTAGTCATCATTTCACAATGTATATTAAATCATGTTATACCTCTTAAAGGCATACAATTTTTATTTTCAATTACACCTCAATAAAGCTGTGGAGGGTGGGAGTAGTAAAAAGAGAGTTGGAAGTTCACAATTGGAACAAAGAGATGAATGATTAAAAACCTATCTGTAGACAAGAATGGCTTACACCTGTGATCCTAGCACTCTGGGAGGCCGAGAAGGGTGGATTGCTTGAGCTCAGGAGTTTGTGACCAGCCTGAGCAAGAATGAGACCCACGTCTCTAAATATAGCCGGCATTGTGACAGGCAGCTATTAATAGCGCCAACTACTCGGGAGGCTGAGGCAAGAGAATTGCTTGAGCCAAAGAGTTTGAGGTTTCTGTGAGCTGTGACACCATGGCACTCCACCAAGGGTAACAAAGTGAGATTCTGTCTAAAAAAAAAAAAAGAAAAAAATTGGCCCACTCGTGAGTTCTCCAGTCACCAAATATGTAGGGAGGAGGGTAAGAGTGTGTAGAAACCACATGTACTTCAAAAACCCCTTCTAAGAAAGCCTTAACATATTCAGGAATCCCCTGGATTATTTACAAGACAATTACTTTTGGTAAATGCTGCCTTCATTAAGGTGTAGAGCAGACCCTGGGGGCCAGGAAATTTGTATGTGAGTTTGGTAAGGGCTTTCTGACAGCATATGAAGCAGTTATGCCTCCTTGAGATTCTAGAATATCCAAATACTCAGATGCCTGCAGGCAGCATCGGCACAGAGGATTTGTTCTTTTCAGCCTCCTGTTGCACAATGGGACCTACTTGCCAAGTCAAATCTTACCCACAACATGCAAAGCAGCTAATGGTGGGGCTGCACCAGCAGGGAATGAGAGCCCCAAGGGAATCCAGAGCCTTGTCCACCCAGCTTGGCCTCACCTCGCCTCTTGAGGCAGCCCTGACACGCTTCTCTGAAGGTCTCAATTTGAAAAGCACTTAACTGATGATGTCACCCTCTGTTGGAACATCTGAGAAGGCCCCTGCTATGAGATGTAGCACATCTCAATTCTGAGATGGCCCCTGCTGTGGGTTGAATTGTATCCCCCAAAAAGACATGTTGAAGTCCTAACCCCCAATGCCTGTGAATGTCCTCTTATTTGGAAATAAGATCTTTATCGATGTGATCAAGTCAAGACAAGTTCACGCTGGACTAGGGTGGGCCCTAAATCAGTGGTTCCCTCCCTCCCAGGTTGTTGGGTACTAGGCCATCCAGCAGGATGTGACAGCTCTTGAATGAGCAAAGCTTCATCTGTAGTTCCGGCTCTCTCCATTGCTCCCATCAGCAGCTCCCTGAGCTCCACCTCCTGTCAGATCAGCAGCAGCATTAGATTCTCATAGGAGCACACACCCTAGTGTAAACTGCACATGTGAGGGATCTAGGTTGCGCACTCCTTATGAGAATCTAATGCTAACGATCTGAGGTGGAGCTAGGGCAGTGATGTTAGTGCTTGGGAGCGGAGGCAAATACAGATTACCACTAGCAGAGAGGTTTAACTGCCCAGAGACCATAAAAATCACCTGTTTGCAGGCTCATATCAAAACTATCCCCCCTCCCAATCCATGGAAAAACTGTCTTCCATGAAACTGGTCCCTGGTGCCAAAAAGGTTGGGGGCCACTTCCCTAAATCCAATATGACTGGTGTCCTTCTAAGAAGAGGAGAAGAAACACAGATACACACAGGGAGATGTCCATGTGATGACACAAGCAGAGATTAGAGTGGTGTATCTACAAACCAAGAAATACCAAGCCACTAGAAGCTAGAGGGAGAAAAAGAATTCTTCTCTAGAGCCTTCAGAGAGAACCTGGCCCTGCTGGCACCTGGATTTTCACTTCTAGTGTCAGAACCATGAAAGACTAAATTTTTGTTGTTTAAAGCCCCTAAGCCTGTGGGAATTTGTTATGGCAGCCTCAGGAAACTAATATAGCCCCCAAGATACACCCACCCCTGGTGTATGAGTCTTGTATATTGCACTCTGACTTTAAGAGACAGAGAGAAAGAAATTATGCTCAGTGGGCCCGATCTGATCAAGTGTGATGTTTAGTTCTATGTGTCAACTTGATTGAGCCACAGGGTGCCCACACTAACCCTGGGTGTGTTTGTGAAGGGTGTTTTTAGAATAGATTAGCATTTGAATCAGTCGACTGAGCACAGCAGATGGCCCTCCCCAAGGTGAGCAGTTCTCAACCAACCCATGGAAGGACCAAACAGAAAAAGAGGAGAAGGAAAGTTGGACTCTTTCTCTCTACCTCCCTGCTTGAGCTGGGACATCAGTTTTCCGCCTTTGGACTGGGAGTTATACCATTGGCACTACTGGTTCCCAGGCCTGTGAATTCAGACTGGAATTGATTTCACTGGCTTTCCTGGGTCTCCAGCTTGCAGATGGCAGATGGTGGGACTTCTTGGTCTCCATAATCACATGAGCCAATTCCTTATAATAATCTTTTTGTACATCTATGTATCTATTATCTTAGTCCGTTCATCCTATATAACAAAAATACCACAAACTGGGCAATTTATAAGCAATGGACATTTATTACTCAGGAAGTAATACATTTATTACTGGGTAATAATAATAAGCTTATTACTCAGGAAGTCCAACATCAAGACAGTGGCACATTTGGTGTCTGGTGAGGGCTTGCTCTCTGCTTCATAGATGGCGCCTTCTCACTGCGCCCTCACACTGTTAGAGGGACAAATGAGCTCCCTTAGGCCTCTTTTATAAGGGCACTGATCTCATTCATGATGGCTCTGTCTTCATGACTTATCATCTCTTAATATTAATTGCAATGGGAATTAGTTTTCACCATATGAATTTGGAGGGAGACATAAATATTTAGATCATAACATCTGTATGTATTCTGTTGATTCTGTGGAACCATAACTAACACAGAAGTAGTGAAGTGGGTCTGCAGAGAACAGGCAGTTAGAGTCAGCTGTCAAAGCTCTGAAGTTCATTGTTGCTTATATATTAGGTGTAGCTTACAGCTGAGGATCCTCGGTTTTATTAAGAAGGTTCTCTTTGCATCTGATGTGAAACTGAAGATAAGGCCTCAGCCCTGCCTGATGCACAACACCAGGGTCATCTCACTCTTCCTTCTTGCAGGAGTCTGTCCAGGGATTGCAGAAGTTGCTCCCCTCACCTTCCTGTCACCATGAAGTCCTGCTGGGGCCATTTCTGCCTCCAATGCCCACATGCAGCCACTGCAGAGCCATGTGTGGGTCACAGGTTGGAACCTCTGGAAGCAACATTTGCTTCCCTCTTCTGCCCTGGAGCCTTCTCAGTCCTGCTGCTTTAAGTCCTGTGCAAAGAGAGGCTCTAGGTCCAGAGAGTAGAGCCTACCAGCTTTGACAAAAGGAGAGCACCCGGGGATGGAAATGCATCAGCGTTCATTGGTATTTGCTCCATATGAAAATGAATAAAGAATCAACATGCCCTGAAGCTATGATTCTCTCTCTAATAGTGACAAGGTCCCACAGCAAGTTCTATGTATCCCTGATTGCCAATGACAATGTCTTGCTTCCGGTTTGACTGATGTGAAAGGCCTAATCTGAGCCTAAATCCTGGCCCGGGACTACCTCCTGGAGTAATGAAGGAGCCCCACCAGAAAGACTAAAGCAGTGAGCTTTGTGACACAGAGGGGGTGCCTTCTCCCCAAGCAACGCAGGGGGAGCTGCAGCATGGCAGGGTTATCTGACAGGTAGGCTCTGAGGGCAGCCTGCCTGGGTTTAGATCCTGGTTCTTGCCCTCAAAGCCATGTGACCTTGGGCAGGAGGGGAAGACTTGCCAAAGGGCAGGCAGAGAGTTGGAGCAACCTCACCAAAGATTGGGTGGAAAGAGAAAGGATCAGGATTTGGTTAGCTATCCAGGCCATGGCGGGTGCACTCATGTTCTTCCACTGCACACTTAGATTTTCTTTTTTTTTTTTTTGTAGAGACAGAGTCTCACTTTATGGCCCTTGGTAGAGTGCCATGGCATCACACAGCTCACAGCAACCTCCAACTCCTGGGCTTAAGTGATTCTCTTGCCTCAGCCTCCCGAGTAGCTGGGACTACAGACGCCCACCACAACGCCCAGCTATTTTTTGGTTGCAGTTCAGCCAGGGCCGGGTTTGAACCCGCCACCCTCAGTATATGGGGCCGGGTTTGAACCCACCACCCTCAGTATATGGGGCCGACACCTTACCAACTGAGCCACAGGTGCCACCCCACACTTAGATTTTCAAACACCTATTTCTGTCTCACAGTTCCTTGGGTTAGAAATCCAAGCAGGACTTAGCTGGCTTCTCTGCTCAGGGTCTCCTGGAAGATTACATTTCCTGGTGGATGTAGAACTGAGGTCCCAGCTGTCCTGCCAACCGTTAGCCAGGGACAGCTCTCAGCTCCTAGATGTGGTTCTCAGGTCCTCGCCAGGTGGCCTCCCTCTCTGGACTCCCCACGCTTGTATTCTCTCTTACCAAAAAGAGCCCTTTCCCCTTTAAGGAATCACCTGAGTAGTAGGCAGGGTTCTCCAGAGAAATACCAGTAGGACATAGACAGATAAAGAGATGACATATACAGTAGGTCCCCTCGTTCACAGTTTCACTTTCTGCACTTTCAGTTTCCCACAATCTGAGAATATTAAATGGAAAATCCCAGAAATAAACGATGTATTATTAGTTTTTAACTGCAAGCCTTTCTGAGTAGAGGGGTAAAACCTTGCCGCATCCCACTCTGTCCTGCCTGGGATGTGTCATCATCCCTTTGTCCAGCGTTGCAGACACTCCCCACTTTCTAGCCACTTAGTAGCTATCCCAGGGATCAGATCCACAGACCACAAGAAGCATGAGTGCCGTACAATAAGATATATATATATATATATATTTTTTTTTTTTTTTTTATTGTTGGGGATTCATTGAGGGTACAATAAGCCAGTTACACTGATTGCAATTGTTAGGTAAAGTCCCTCTTGCAATCATGTCTTGCCCCCATAAAGTGTGACACACACTAAGGCCCCACCCTCCTCCCTCCATCCCTCTTTCTGCTTCCCCCCCCATAAACTTAATTGTCATTAATTGTCCTCATATCAAGATTGAGTACATAGGATTCATGCTTCTCCATTTTTGTGATGCTTTACTAAGAATAATGTCTTCCACTTCCATCCAGGTTAATACGAAGGATGTAAAGTCTCCATTTTTTTTAATAACTGAATAGTATTCCATGGTATACAACAATAAGATATTTTAAGAGGAAGACACCACATTCCCATAACATTTATTACAGTATATCGTTATAATTATTCTAATTTATTACCAGTTATTGTAGTAAATCTCTTCCTGTGCCTACTTTATAAATTAAAATGTATCATAGGTATGTACATGCAGGAAAAAATGAATATAGGGTTTAGCACCATCCTTGGTTTCTGACATCCACTGGGGGTCTTGGAACATATCCCTCAAAGATAACGGGGATGACCGTGTTTAGACATGTAATGAGATTTAGTATAAGGAATTGGCTCACACAGCTACTGAGAAGCTCACTACCTGTGGTAGGCAAGTTGGAGGCCCAGAAAAGCTGATGGTGTGGATTCTAATGTGAATCCAAAGGTCTGAGAACCAGGAGTACGTGTGTAAGTCCCAGTCCAAGGACAGGAAAAGATGAATGCCAGAGCTCAAGCAGTCAGGCAGAGAAAGAGAGTTAGTTCAAACTTCCTCCACCTTTTGTTCTCTTGGGGCTCTCCCCCAGGTTGGGTGAGGCCACCAATTTAAATGCTAATCTCTTCCAGAAACACCCTCACAGAGGCGTCCAGATGTGCAATCAGATACCTGGGCATCCCTTGGCCCACACGAGTTGGCACATCAAATTAACCATCACAACACCCAAACACGGCAGAAAAAGCACATTAGGGCCACCAGAGGCTGAGGGGCGTCCCCAGCGTCTGCCAACTCAGCTTTGGAAGGGAGATACCTTCTACCTGTACTGACCCTTCTGCTTTGTGAGTTGTCCTTTCTTTTCTTTCTTTTTTTTTTTCTTTTTGAGACAGAGTCTTTGTCACCCTTCATAGAATGCCATGGCATCTTGGCTCACAGCAACCTCAAACTCTGGAGCACAAGTGATCCTCTTGCCTCAGCCTCCTGAGTAGCTGGGACTACAGGCACCTACCACAATGCCCAGCTACTTTAGAGATGGAGTCTTGCTCTTGCTCAGGCTGGTCTCAAACTCCTGAGCTCAGGCAATCCACCTGCCTTGGCCTCCCAGAGTGCTAGGATTACAGATGTGAGCCACCTCGCCCAGCCCTTGAGTAAGGTGCCTACAGGTGCCCACCCCTGAGGACAGAGTGGACACAGCCCCTGCAAGTGTAGAGATGGAACTGACCACCTCTGCCCATGACTAGGACCCTTCCATGAGAATGAAACCAGTCCCAAATCCAGGTGCTGGTTATGGGGAAGGAAAAGCAGACAGGTAGCTAGTTGACCAAACAAGGACTCAGTCTGCAAGAAGAAACCAGACACCTAGTTCAAATGGCAGGTACAGAGCAAATCTGGAGGTTGGAACCGCATGGCAAAGATGATAACCAGGAAAAGCCAAGCTCTTTTCAGGTCAGAAAAAAAAAGCTCCTCCTCAGCCCAGCAGTCTCCACAGCTAGTCTCAAGGATTTTTTGGTTGCTGTGCTGTGGAATGACCCTCTCTG
This sequence comes from Nycticebus coucang, assembly GCF_027406575.1. NCBI lineage: Eukaryota > Metazoa > Chordata > Mammalia > Primates > Lorisidae > Nycticebus > Nycticebus coucang. Next base: position 75,128,128 of record NC_069791.1, on the reverse strand, counting down.
CTTGCTAATGAAGTCTAAAAATGCCACCTATGCGACCTCTTTAAGAGCCAGGAAGAGTCTCTACCCAGGGTGATCCCAATTATAGACATTTCACGAATCACAGGAACAGCTTTCCCAACATGTGGGTGGATTGTGTTAGCCAACAGTCAGCAGAAAATAAGGCCCTTCTAGGAAAACCTGCCTGAACAAGACTCTCCTTGGATTGCAAGAGGCTGGTGACCTTGCTGTTCCACTTACACATTCCAATTTTATGGATCCTGAAAAGCAACGAGAGCCTCCCAGAGAGAGCCAGCTGCTTAAAATCCAAAAGGGTGCCAAAGTATTCAAAAGTCTGGGAACCATCGCAGCAGCTAGCCTTACCTGCAGCAAGTGGGCTTGACTGTCCGATTATCAGCAAAAGACACAGACTCCAAGGTCTCAGAAAAGAAGTCTCCAAATTTCACAACACCAACAAGACACTTACATCATATTCATCTCTGCACCTGAGAGCAACTCTGGATATAAGCACATGAGTGTAAATCAAACACATTCCCTGGCATTTTTTTCTAAGAGTCTTTGACAAACTTTATTTTAAATCATACCTGGAATGAGAACTCCAAAACAGGAAAGGCCCTTAGAGATCTTTGCATCCTAGTCCTTCCTAGAGCAGGCTAAAAAGCTGTCCTCCAGAGAACAGAGGAAATTAGGAATAGAGTGAGCTAGTTTCCTGGTGCCTTTTGAGAACTAAAACACAAACATTACAAGGATTTGGCCCCCTCCTCCCTTCACCCCCTCCACGTGCCTCAGGCCAGGACTCTACAGCAAAGCCTTCTGGAATTCCTAACCCATAGAAGTCATGACAGTCAGACACTATGGTTGGGGTGATCCATTTAGTGCCACTAGGTTTTAGAATGGTTTTCTTGAGCAGTCATAGATAACAGAACACACCTCAAGGTCATATGGTAGCCAAGTTATGATTTGAAACTAATTCAGTTTTTGGACATTGACTCTCAGATTCACAAACAACAGAGGAGCAATTCTGCTTTAGAATGCCAAAAAGTAGCACTTTGGGAGGCCAAGGCAGGAGGATTACTTGAGGCTGGGAGTTTGAGACTAGCCTGACCAATATAGCCAGACCCTGTCTCTACAAAAAAAAGTGTTTAATTGCCCAGGAATGGTGGTAGTCCCAGCTACTCAGGAGGGTGAGACAGGAGGCTCAGGATCGCTTGAGCCCAAGAGTTCATGGTTGCCGTGAGCTAAGATGATACCATGGCACTCTAGTCTGGGCAATAGAGCAAGAACCTGTCTCAAAGCTATAATTAATTAATTAATTAAAATGCTAAAAATAATTTTTGCTTTTTATTATCCTATTTAGGTGACACATAATAATTGGACATATTTATGGAGACGGTGTGATATTCTGATACGTGTATACAATGTATAATGGTCAAATCAGAGTAATTAGCGGATCCATCACCTCAAATGTTTATCACTTCTTTGTGTTGGGAATATTCACAATCCCCTCTTCTAGCTATTGGAATACAGACCACAAACTGCTAATTACAGCCACCCTATAGCGCTATAGAACACTACAGTTTCTTCCTCCTTTCTAGCTGTACATTTTTATCTGCTCCCCAACTTTTGTCTATCCTCTCCCCCAACCCCCTCACCCCCCGCCAGCCTCTAATAACCACTACTCGACTCTTCTCTGAGCTCAGCTTTCTCAGCTCCCACATCTGAGTGAGAGCGTGAGGGATTTGTCTTTCTGTGCCTGGCTTATTTCACTGAGCATAATGTCCTCCACCCTCATCCACATCACCGCAAATAACAGACTTTCATTCTTCCAGAAAGAATTTTTAAGTGATTATGGATCACAAGATCATGTGCCTTGGAGAGAGAAAAACCCTGTTAGAGAAACAGAGTAGAAAAGAAAGAAAAAAAGAGCAGGTAGACAAAGAATATGCAGTGTGTTTTGGGTGGTGAGTTATATGAGACAGAAATGCTAGGAATGGCTGTGTGGCTTTGGAATAAAAAGTAGGTTAATAAAGCTGATAAATGCAAGGCAGGTCTGCATGCATGACTCCGTGAAGGATGGCTGTTTTAATGAGGAGAGAGGCTGGGAAGAGAAACCCTGCTTTGGGGCTTAGGGACTGGGTCAGCATCCATGCTGCCAGCGTCTTGAAAACTCCATGGAAGGATCGGGGTCTTGACCCGTGTGTTAATAATCCATGGCTGTGCTGGGACTGCAGGCCGCCAGGTCAGTGCCAGGTGCGTGGCAGTCCTAATTAAGGAGGATGAGGCAGGCCTGCTGGCTATGCCCCAACAGAAGGCAAATTTATCACTCCCTGAGCATGAAGGAGAGTCCCATGAGATCCCCACTGAACCAGCTCCTTGAAGGGGAAAGGAAGGATGGGGCTAATAGGGAGGGCCCTCACTTTTTTCTCTTTTTCTTTGGGACTCAGACTCAGCCTTCCCATAGGAGCTGGCCAACCGGAATGCTGTTCTCTCCATGCCCAAGGGAGCTTCATCAACTCTGAACCCTGGGATGTTTGGATTCCAGTTCCATATTCAAGACTGGGCAGAGGGACTCTGATAGATTTTGCATCTGTATTAGTAACCTACAGATGCTATAACACATAGCCCCAAACTTAGGCTTACAACAAGACAAATTTGAATTGAAAACAAGTTTTCAAATAAATGCTTGTACCCAAATATTTGTGGCAGAACTATTCACAATAGCCAAAAGGTGAAAACAACTCAAATGTTCACCAGCTAAAGATTGAATAAATACAATGTGGTTTCTCCATACAATGGAATATTATTTGTCCATAAAAAGCAATGAAGAGGCTGGGCACGGTGGCCCACACTTGTAATCTCAGTACTTTCAGAGGCCAAGGCAGGAGGATTTTTTGAGACCAGGAGTTTAAGAATAACTGGGCAACACAGCAAAACCCCATTTCTACCAAAAAAAAGAAAAATTAGCCAGGTGTGGTGGCATGCACCTGTAGTCCCAGCACTCAGGATGCCAAGGCAGGAGGATTGCTTGAGACCAGGAGTACAAGGCTGCAGTGAGCATGATGAGACCACTGCACTTCAGCCTGGGTGACAAATTGAGACCTGTCTTGAAAGAGAGAGAGGGAAGGAGGGGCAGAGGGAGGGGAAAGAAGGAAGAACTGATACATAATAAAAAGTGGATGAACCTCAAAAACACAGTGTTAAGTGAAAGAAATCTACCCAAAAAAGGACACATGTTATATGATTCCATTTATACAAAATACCCCAAACAGGAACATCTGTAGAGACAGAAAGCAGATTAATGGCTGCCAGGAGCTGGAGGAACAGCAGAACTAGGGATTTCCTTTTAGGGAGATGAAAATGTTTTAGAAATAGAGGTGATGGTTGTACAATATTGCAAATGTATTCAAGGCTGCTGAATCATGCACTTTATGTTATGTAAAATTCACCTCCACAAGAGAACTAAATATTAATATATACATACACACAAAGAGAGAGAGAGAGAGAGATTTATTCTCTCATAGTTCTGGATGTCAGAAGTCCAAAGTCAGTTTCACTGAGCCAAAGTCAAGGTGTTAGCAGGGCTGGCTCCTCCTGGAGGCTCCAGGGGAGAATTAGTGTTCTCACCTTTGTGGGTCTCGAGAAGCTGCCTGCACTCCTTGGATGGTAGCCCTTCCCTCTGTCTTCATGTCCAGCAGTCTCCCCAGCTCTCTCTGCTTCCAACCTCATGTTGCCTTCCCCTGACTTCAGCCCTCTCACCTCCCTCTTAGAAGGATCTTTGTGATTATGTTGGACCACTCAGATAATCCAGGACAATCTCCCCATCCCAAGACCCTTAACCTAATCACATCAGCAAAGTCCCTTTTGCCATGTAAGTGACAATTACAAATCCCAGGGATTTGCATTAGGAAGCAAACATCTTTGAGGGGCCATTATTCTGTCTCCCATAGCATCGGAGTCTCATTTCCTTGCTGTTTACCAAGTCCCCGGGAGCAGGGACCCTCTCCGTCTTTAGGAATCAGTTGTACAAGCCTTGTCCCAGCCAATAGCCCAGACCCTCCTCCTCAGGACCAAGGTAGAAACTACCAGGTCTCTTCCTCTGGGAGTGTCACTGCATGTGGAGCTGGGAAGAGAAGCATCACCATAAACCCTAGGAACATGCCACACACCTCCGCCCAAAGGAATACCAACATTAGCCAACTAAATACCAACATTGTCCAACTAAAGAGACACACTGAAATGCATGGGCAAAGCCAACAGTATTCGAGACAAGCGATGGACTTCGAACATCACACCAGACCAGCCTCAGATAATAGAGCAAGCCATGCACAAAGAATGTCTCATCACAGGGGCCAGTGGCATTTACACCCATGAGTCTGGTCTATTTCAGAGAACCAAGGTATGGTGTTGGGTCTCCTTCAGACCTCAAAGCTGTACACTTGACCTTGGGGATTCTCCATTGTTCCTTTCTTAGAGTAGGAATGGAGTTAAGATAGAGGCCTCTTTGAGACAGTGTATTTGTTTGCTCAGGCTGCCATAACAAAATACCACAGACCAGGTGGCTTAAACACCAGAAATTTATTTTCGCACAGTTCTGGACGCTGGATGCCCAAGATCAAGATGTCAGCAGGTGCGGTTTCTCCTGAGGCCTCTCTCCATGGCTTGCAGACAGCCGCCTTCTTGCTGTGTGGTCTTTCCTCTGTGGGTACACATCCCTGCTGTCTCTCCCTATATGTCATAATCTCCTGTCCTCTTAAGGACACCAGTCATATCGGATTAGGGCCCACTTTAATGGCCTCATTATAACTTAATTACCTCTGTAGAGGCTGTATCTCCAAATATAGTCTAAATATTCTTGGATTCTAGGGATTAGGGCTTCTACAATTGGGGGTGGGGGCCAGGGATCACAATTCAGATAATAAGAGATGTTTACAATGGTCTGGATGCTGGCCCCTTCCTCCTGCATCCTGGTTGTCTTTCCCACCTGTGTTTGGTTCACGTCCTCCCTACCCCACCCGTCCCCTTCCTACTGAGAATCAAAGCCAAGGTAGCTCTGGGAAGGGCCAATGTGTGGTGTAACTGGGTCTGATGAGTGTCTCCAGAGCTAGGTTAGGGTCTAGAGACTTGTTCAGGTTTGGGATGTGGTCTGGATTCCAAGGGACCCCAAAGGTCCAAGGAGGCCCATCCACGGGAAAGGCCAGAGTGGAGGAACCACAGTGAGAATTTGTAGAAGTATCATCAGTGGGTTGGGATACAGCCAGTTGGTGAGCAAGGTCAGTGCCTTTGGTTTTGACCTCTCCTCCACAACTGGACACCAATGGAGGGGACCTGCTTTCCTCTTAGAGCAGAATGAATCTTGGAGTCAGCTCTGAGCCTCAGTTTCCTCACATGGAAACTAAGACCAAGACAGGCCCACATAGTTCCTTATCCAAAACGTTGGGGCCAAATGTGTTTCAAAAGTCAAAACCATTATGATTTTTAGGAATGTGGCTCTCCACAGGTTCAGTATGTGATGTTATAGGGTACTCTTAGCAGGGTCTGGGGCACACCCCTTCCTCCAACACATTGATATTCCCACAGCAAGATATAGAACATCCACACTATGTCAGATAAATAAGGACTACAAATAGCCTTTCATCAGCTCCAATCAGGATTTATAGCCAAATGAGTCAGGAAAAAAAAAAAAAAAAAGCCTTATATTTCCCAAGCCTTTGGGGGTTCTAGAACTGAAACACAATTTTAGACCTATGATGTGCATTTTGGAGGACAGCTGAGGGACTCAGTAAGAAACGACAGTGGGGAGAAGGAGTTTGAACTAACATGTGTTGAGAGAAGACAAGGACGTCCTCCCTGCTGCTTCCAAACCCTTCCCTCTCTGTGGGGGGTTCTGAGACATTGCCTCCCCATGGCCACCAGCTGCCACAGAGGCTGCATATCCTGGTGGTCTGGTCCACAGTCGTCCATCCCCCATTGGAGGTGCGGTTTCTCCTGAGGCCTAATTGCCCTACAGATGGCCTCCTTCTTGCTGGGTCCCTGCTGTCTCTCTCTGTATGTTCCAATCTCCTCAAAAGAGGAAGGTCACAGCCACCTGGCCACAGCCAGCCAGAAAGACAACTTCCTGCTTCCATCTCCCGAAATTCCTTCCCTTTCCCATGTGGGCAGCTGAGCCCCTCTCCTGTCACAGCCCAACCAGCTGGTCAAAATCTGGGTGTAGACCTGGCTGCTGATGAACTGCCCGAGCCCTGGGAGCCAATCAGACCTCGGTACAAGCTCCAGTCCCCGAAGCCAAGTTGGGGACAGATTGGGATAACAGCTGTTGGATCCAAGCACAAGGACACTAGAAGAATCAGCAAACATTACTTTATCCTGGCTATGTGGTATCTTGCCACTAAAACTAAAAATATCAACAATTAATAATTAATTGGACTTCCATGAACATTGGAGAGGTTGGGAATTTGGGAGTTTCTATTTAGAATCTGCTTTAGATACTCAGAAAAGCTGTATGGTCTGGGGAAAGTCTTTTAACTTCTCCAGCCTCTGTTTGCTCACCTCTAAAAGGGGTACAACAATGCTCCTTCCCCTCAAGACATATGTGAAGATTAAATAAAATACTGAACACCCTGGACACACTTTGCACCCACCACCCTTTGCAAACATGAAACCCTAAGCAGAGGTCTAGGTAGAGTGACGTGACTTTACAGTTCACAGTAATCTCAAGTTCTTGGGATTAAGTGATTCTCTTGCCTACCTTCCTATAGCACCCCCATCCCCCCCACTCCCCTTCCACCCTCTCTATTCCAGCCTCACCAGCCCATGTTGGGGTCTCAGAAATCACCAAACTCTTTCCTACCTCAAAGCCTTTAAACAACCTCTCTCTGGCTTCTACATGTTGTTCAAGTCTCTACTTAAAAGTTTCCCTATCAGGGCAGCTCTTGTGAACCTCAGCCGGGAAGGATGCGCTGAGGTTGGCATACCCATCAAGGACAGTAACTACCATGGCTTCTAGTGCTTTGGCCAAACCCCAGATGTGTGGCCTCTTAGCCAGGCGCCTGCGGATTCACATTGTTAGAGCATTTGTTGTATCCCTGGGGGTTGCAGCTTTCTATAAGTATGCTGTGGCTGAACCAAGACAGAAGGCATATGCACATTTCTACAGAAATTATGATTCTATGAAAGATTTTGAGGAGATGAGGAAGGCTGGTGTCTTTCAGAGGGTAAAGTGATTTTGGAATTTAAAGAATTTCTTTGGGCTGATTTACATAGATGTTTGTCACTGATCTGTGTTCCTGAGCTATGAATATGAGTGATAAATAAACTATTAATAAATTTAAAAAAAAAAAGTTTCCCTATCAGGGCAGCACCTGTGGCTCAAAGGAGTAGGGCACCGGCCCCATATGCCGGAGGTTGCAGGTTCAAACCCAGCCCCGGCTAAAAACTGCCAAAAAAAAAAAAAAAAAAAGTTTCCCCAACAGTGAGATCTTTCCTGTCCCCATCCCAATTAGCCCCCACCCCATGGTGACTCCCTGGCCATGATTTCATGAGCCTGATCTAGTCTAAGGCTTACCCAACATGTAACAAATCAGGTAGGATATATGTGCACAACTTTGGGCTGACATCACCAAGACCACAGCCAGAGGTGGAGGTGAAAGGTTGGAATATATACCCCAGGTCAGAAAACTATTTGGGGAAAGAGCAGAATAGTAAATATTTTAGGCTCTGCAAGTGTTACAGACTGAATGTGTGTGTTCCCTCCCCCCACACACACTCCAAATACATATCTTGAAATCTAATCCCCAATTTGATGGTATTTGGAGGTACGACTTTGGGGAGGTTATTTTTCATGAGGGTGGAGCCCTGGGGAATAGGATTAGTCCCATCATAAGAAGAGGCCGGAGAGTGAGTGAGCTCTCTTTCTGCTATGTGGAGATACAAACATGAAGTCAACAGTCTGCAATCTAAAAGAGGGCCCAGAACACAACGCTGCTAGTATCCTGATTCCCAACTTCTGGCCTCCAGAACTGTGAGAAATAAATTTCTGTAATTTATCACCCACGCAGTCTGTGGTATTCTGTTATAGCAGCCCGAATAGATGAGGACAGCAGGCCATATGGTCTCTGTCATGTCTATTCAACTTTGCTGTTGAAGCTTAAAGCAACCACAGACAATACATGTGTGTAAATGAATGAGCATGGCTGTGTTCCAGCACATTATCTAGGAAAATAAGCAGCAGACGGGGCTTGGCCCCACCAGGCCACAGTTTGACCACCCCTGCCAGATGTTTAATTGAGGAATGAAGGTCATTCTCCGAGTACAAGATCCTTAAGATCCAACTATGTGGGAAAAAAATGGGAGAAGAGGGAGATCATGGGAGAAGTGACATCTGGAGTCAGAAAACTGCTGCAGAGACCTAAATGTGCTTTAGACACACATTTATCTATATAAATATAAATATGCCACAGGCCTGCTCACAGTCATGTCCACTTGGTTTACTAGACAATTTCCTTTATGGGAACCTAGATCTTATTTTAGAAGTTAATAGGAAGATTTGATTAGATTTATAGAAACTCCTCTACAGCCAACTTTGTTAAACACCATCATAGAATCAGACTTCCAAGCATTTTCAAAATCAATCAGAATTACTCCTTATCATGACCACTAAGTGATCAGTCCACTTGAGCTTGGACATTCGGTGAGATGGAACTTGCATCCTCATGAAGGCGTCATCACGCAGTTGGATGCTTCCGCAGCAGCAAAGTTCTCCCTCCCTTCCACTGAACTGTCTCATTGGATCTCTTATAGGTTGCTAACCAACCTGACGCTCAGATGCCTGTGTGTTTTGGGGTTTTTTTGGCCGGGGCTGGGTTTGAACCCACCACCTCCGGTACATGGTGCCGGCGCCCTACTCCTTTGAGCCACAGGTGCTGCCCACAGATGCCTGTGTTTTTAAGCACAAGAAATGAGTGTATTCAGGCTTGGTGCAGTGGTTCATGACTGTAATCCTCACTCTCTGGGAGGCTGAGGCAATAGGATCCCTCAAGGTCAGGAATTTGAGACCAGCCCCCAAGAGCAAGACCCTATCTCTACTAAATATAGAAAAAATACATGGTGGCATGCACTTGTATTCTCAGCTACTTGGGAGGCTGAGGCAGGAGAATTGCTTGAGCCCACAGATTTGAGGTTGTAGTAAGCTATGATGACACCACTGTACTCCAACTCAGGCAACAGAGCAAGACTCTATCTCAAAAAAAAAAAACAAAAAAAGAGTACCTTCAAGGCCTAAAAGCCATTACCCAAAAGGTTATTTTTACCTCTGTTACAAACCTCTCAAAAACATCAAGCAAGCCTGAGCTACCTGGCTTAAACTAACCTTTGGTGGCTAGTTGCTTGATTAACTATTTCACCAACATTGGGTAAATTCACACAGATAGAAAAGCAAATGCTAAGAAGTCTCTAGCCCTTCCATAAATATCTAGTGATCAATATTTTCAAATCCCTGTCTAGCAATTACCTGAATTCCCAGTGAAGCATCAATCTTTTTTTTTTTTCCTTTGAGACAGAGTGTCACTACATCACCCTTGGTAGAGTGACGTGGCCTCACAGCTCACAGCAACCTCAAGCTCTTGAGATTAAGTGATTCTCTTGCCTCAGCCTCCAAAGTAGCTGGGACTACAGGTGCCTGCCACAACACCCAGCTATTCTTTTGTTGCAGTTGTCATTGTTGTTCAGCTGGCCCAGGCTAGGTTCCAACCTGCCAGCCTCAGTGCATGTGGCCAGCGCTATAACCACTGTGCTACGGGCACCAAGCCTGAAGCATCAATCTTAATGTTTCTGGAGGCATTTGTATAGAGACAGAAGAAGAATGTGTCAGGGTGTAATGTACAGGGCATCCGTATCCTACATAAGACGTTTGTATTAGTCTGTATCACTTACCTAGTACTGCATAACAAAATACCCCCATGTTTAGTGGTTTAACCAACAATAAACATTGATTTCTACTGCATAACAAAATACTCCATGTTTAGTGGTTTAACCAACAATAAACATGGATTATCTATCACAGTTTTAATAAAACAGGAATTTGAAAGTGGCTTTGCAAAGGAGTTTCTGGCGTGAGGTTTCAGTCAAGATGTCAGTTGAGTCTGCTGTCATGTGAAGGCTTGTCTAGGACCAGAGGACCACCCCAGCCCCTGCCCCCCAAGGTGGTTGGCAAGTTGGTACTAGCTTTTAGTAAAAGGTTTTAACTACTTCCCACATGAGACTGTCCATAAGACTGAATGTTTTCATGACATAGCATCTGGCTTCCACCAAAGCAAAAATTCAAGAGGCAAACATGAAAATATTAATGTTTCTTATGACTTAGACTCTGAAATCACACAATTTTACAGAATTGTACTGGTTGCAGAGGCCAATGAGGATTCAGTGCGGGGTGGGGAACACAACAAAAGGACACCATGACATACAGTTTAGTTCAAAAATATTTTAAAATTCCTTTTTGAGACTTTTTATTGTGTTTTTTTAGGGGTTTCCAGCTCTCTTTCTGCTATCACTTTCTGGTTTAAATCTATTATGGGATGAAAGCATACTTTGTATGATTTCTACTTATAAAAATTTGTCAATGTGTTTTATTGCTTAGAACATGTTCTATCTTGGTGACTACATCATGTCATCTTGAGAAAAATGTGTGTTCACCTTCTGTTGGATGGAGTATTCTACAGATGTCAATCAAATCCAGTTGGTTGATGGTGTTGTTGATCACATATTTTCTGATTTTTTTGTTTGCTGGATCTGTCAACAACTAACAGAAGGATATTGAAATCTCTAACTATAATACTGGATATTCTTGAAGTTCTTGTTAGGTATATCCATACTCAGAAAGAAAATACAGCTATATAAATTTGTGGAATGCAGCAAAAGCAGTACTCAGAGGGAAATGTATAGCATTGAATGCATATCTTAAAAAAGAAGAAAAATCTAAAATCAATAATCTAAGCTTGCACTTTGGAAACTAGAAAAAGAACAAATTAAATCCAAAGTAATCAAAAGAAAAGAAATAATAATTATGGAAGAAATCAATAAATTGAAAAAAGGAAATCGATAAGAAAAAAAATCAATGATACTAAAAGTCAATTATTTGAAAAGATCCAACCTCTAAGGCTGATAAACCTCTAGCCAGGTTAAGTACATAAAAAGGAGAGAAGGCACAAATTACTAATATCAATAACAAAAGGAGGGCAAGCCCCCTAATCCCAGGGGCATTACAAGAATAACACAAGAATATCATGAACAACACTACGCCCCCAAATTTGATAACCTAGATGAAATGGATCAGTTCCTTGAATGACACAACTTCTCAGAACTCACACAGGGAGAAACAGATAATAAAAATATCTTTCTATTTAAAGCACCAGATCCAGATGGATTCATAAACATTTAAGGAAGAAATTATGCCAATTCCCTAAAATCTCTTTCACAAAATAGAAGCAAAGGCAATAGTACCAAACTCTTTTCATGAGACCATAATCACCCTAAAAGCAAAAACCAAAAGCATTATAAGAAAGGAAAACTATAAACCAATATCTCTCATAAACATAGATACAAATATTCTCTACAAAATACTAGCAAATCAAATCTAACAATGTATACAAATAATTATAAAGGGCCAGGTATGATAGCTCATACCTATAATCCCAGCACTTTGGGAGGCCAAGGCAGGAGGATCACTTGAGGCCAGGAGTTCCAGACCAACCTGGGCAACACAGTAAGAACTCATCTCTACAAAAATAGACAAGAGATTTGAACAGATTATTTTAGAGCTGGGTGTGGTGGTACACACCTATATAATTAATCCCAGCTACCCAGGAGGCTGAGGAAGGAGGATCACTCGAGCCCAAGAACTTAAAGTTGCAATGAGCTATGGTACTGGACTATAGCCTGGGCAACAGAGTGAGACCCCTGTATCTCAAAAAATAAAATATTAAAAAAAAATTATACACCATGACCAAGTGGGATTTATTCCTAGACTGCAAGACTGGTTCAACCTTTGTTGGTTTTTTTGTTTGTTTGTTTTGAGACAGAGTCTTACTATGTTATCCTCGGTAGAGTGCCATGGCGTCACAGCTCATAGCAACCCCCAAATCCTGAGCTTTAAGTGATTCTCTTGCCTCAGCCTCCGGGGTAGCTGGGACTACAGGCGTCTGCCACAACGCCCAGCTATTTTTTTGTTGCAGTTGTCATTGTTGTTTAGCAGGCCCAGGTCGGGCTCAAACCCGCCACCTTCGGTGCATGTGGCCAGCGCCCTACTCACTGAGCTACGAGTGCCAAGCCTGATTCAACCTTTGAAAAACAATTAACATGATCCATTACATCAACAGGTGAAAAAAGAAAAATCATATGATTATATCAATAGTTGCAGAAGAAGCATTTGACAAAACTGAATAATGAATCACCCAATTTCTGATAAAAATTCTCAGCAAACTAGGAATAAGGAGAACTTCTCCAAGCTGATCAAGACCCTCTACTAAAAACCTATAGCAGTCATCATACTTAATGGTAATAAAGTAGATCCTTTCCCACCAACCTCAGGAACAAGACAACAATGTGTATTCTCACCCTCCTCTTCAATTTTGTACTGGAATTCCCAGCTAATGCAATGAGACGTGAAAAGGAAATAAAGGGAAGGCAGAGTGAGAAGAAACTCTCCTGTTTGCAGATGATATAATTGTGTATAAAGTCCCAAACGATCAACAAAAAACTTCTGAAACTAAGACACTATAGCAAGGTTGCAGAATACAAGGTTAATATACAAAAGTTGATGATTTTCTTTTATACCAGCGACAAACAATGGAATTTAAGTTATTTTAATTGAAATTAGAAATATTTATATTAGCACCAAAAATAGATACTTAGGTATAAATCTAACAAAATAAGTATAAGATCTATATGAAAACTACAAAACTCTGACAAAAGAAATCAAAAAATATCTAAATACATGGGGAGCTATTTCAGTCACACAGATGGGAACAATCAATATTGCCAAGATGTCAGTTCTTCCCAAATTGATCTATAGATTCAATAAAATCTCAATGAAAATCCCAGCCACTTATAGAATGGCCCACATCACAAAATCTCAAAACTGCAGATGCTGGCGTGGATGTGGAGAGAAGGGAACACTTTTACACTGCTGGTGGGACTGCAAACTAGTACAACCTTTCTGGAAGGAAGTATGGAGAAACCTCAAAGCACTCAAGCTAGACCTCCCATTCGATCCTGCAATCCCATTACTGGGCATCTACCCAGAAGGAAAGAAATCCTTTTATCATAAGGACACTTGTACTAGATTGTTTATTGCAGCTCAATTTACAATCGCCAAAATGTGGAAACAGCCTAAATGCCCACCAACCCAGGAATGGATTAACAAGCTGTGGTATATGTATACCATGGAATACTATTCAGCCATTTAAAAAAATGGAGACTTTACATCCTTCGTATTAACCTGGATGGAAGTGGAAGACATTATTCTTAGTAAAGCATCACAAGAATGGAGAAGTATGAATCCTATGTACTCAATCTTGATATGAGGACAATTAATGACAATTAAGGTTATGGGGGGGATCAGAAAGAGGGATGGAGGGAGGGGGGGTGGGGCCTTGGTGTGTGTCACACTTTATGGGGGCAAAACATGATTGCAAGAGGGACTTTACCTAACAATTGTAATCAGTGTAACTGGCTTATTGTACCCTCAATGAATCCCCAACAATAAAAAAAAAAAAAGAAAACCTGATAAATTTGAATAAATGTTTTCTCGTGAAAAAAAAAAAAAAATTATTCGAGGCCAGGCATGGTGGCTCATAACAGTAATCCTAGCACTCTGAAACCCGAGGCAGAAGGATCACTTGAATTCAGAGTTTGAGATCAGCCTGAGTAAGGGCAAGACCCCATCTCTACTAAAAATAGAAAAGCTAGCTGGGTATTGTGGCAGGCGCCTGGAGTCCAGCTTCTCAGGAGGCTAAGGCAGGAGGATCACTTGAGCCTAAGAGTTTGAGGTTGCTATCAGCTATGATCATGCCACAGCACCCTATTCAGGGTGACAGAGTCAGACTCAGTCTCAAACAAAAAAAAGGGGGTAACAATCCAAAACACTGATAACACCTATGATAGGGAAGATGTGGAGCAAAAGGAATTCTCATTCACTGTTGATGGTACAGTGGTACATCATGGTACAGATGGTACAGCCACTTGGAACATAGTTTGTTAGTTTCTTACAAAACTAAATAAACATACTCTTACAATACATATAATCCAGCAATTGTACTTCGTGGTGTTTATCCAAATGAATTGAAAACTTAGGTCCACACCAAAACCTGCACACACAGATGTTTACAGCAGCTTTATTTATAATTGTCAAAACTTGGAAGCAACCCAAATGTCTTTCATTCAATAGGTGGCACAATCAAACAATGGAATATTATTCAGTACTAAAAAAAAAATGAGCACTGGGTAAATGAGGTGAAAGCTATGCTGATTAGTATGATGCAGGCACTCCAAATAATCAACACACTGAAATTGGCATAAATGTATTTATGATCTATGTACAAAAGACTTCATAAAAAAAAATAAAAAGAAATGAGCTATCAAGCCATGAAAAGATATGGAGGAAACTTAAATGCATATGGATAGGTGAAGGAAGACAATGTGAAAAGGTGTGTCCCCAGAAAGGCAAACACCCTGTTCTGAGAGAGGAGGCAGGGCAGGCCTTTGACTCCCTTATGGAGCCCGTGTCAGTTGGGTCACATGACTATTCGGTATTACTAGGGGACATAGTGCAGGGGATGGAGCTGGACTGTGCTCCCCATGAATCTCAGTATTCCCCAAAACTTCTACTTCAAAGGATGCTTTTTTGCTTCAAGTTACAGACTATCCAACTCAGCAGGGTTATTATTCCCCATGATGAGAGAAGGCCAAAAGTGGGACAGTTTCAAGGGTTAGCTTGATGACTCATTGATGTCATCAGGGTCCCAAGCACTTCCTACCTTCTCCCTCTGCCCCACTCAGCAGGTTGGGCAGCATGACCAGGGGCTGTCCTCATGGTCAGCAGATGGCTGCCACTGCTCCAAACATCACACACAGGCACAAAAGTATCCACTGAAAGGGAGAAAAGGGCTTGCCTCCTGCACATCTCTTATTTTCCTTTTGTCCCTCTGCATCATGAGTTCTTTCTTAATCACAACCTTCTTCCTCCTCCTTAGGAATAGATGCCATCCTGTCTTCCATGGTAATCTTTTCTGTGCTTTTCTTTTTTCTTTAGTTGTATAAGGTAAAATTGATACACAAAAACTATATACATTTAACGTATAAATCTTGATATATTTGGACATAAGCATACACTCCTGATATCCTCACCACAATCAAGGTATTAAATATCACCTCCACAAATATCCTTATGTTCTTTTGTGAGGTGTTTTGTTCTATTTTGATTTTAGTAAAAACACTTGAGATTTATCCTCTTAACATATTTAAGTTTTAGCAGATTTTAGAGTGTACAATACCTTGTTAGATATAGGTGCCATGTGGTAAAGCAGATCTCTGGAACTTATTCACCTTGCATAAAAGATGATCAATCCATCTTATACCCACTGAAGAACAATTCCCTATTTCCTCCCCATCCCCAAGCTCCTGGCTGCCATCATTCTAGTCTCTGCTTCTGAGTTTGACTATTTTATATACTTCAGATAGGTGGGATTTTTTTTCTGTAGTTTTTATTCTTCCATAAATGGTTTGTTTCACTTAGCATAATATCCCCTAGGCTCATCCATGCTGTCACAGACGGTAGGCTCTCTTTCTTTTTCAAGGCTGAATACTATTCCATAGTTTCTATATACCATCTTTTTTTGTCCATTCGTCTGTCAGTGACATTTTTTCCTTGTTTTTCTTTACAATTTCACTATGGCATCTAGGTACGCATGCTTGAGTAATGTTGACTTGTTTTTGCCTGTTTTTAAACTTTGTACGCAGGGAAGCACATTCTGTATACTACCCTCTCACTTTGTCTCATCATTGTGTTTCTGAGATTAACACAAGTCACATACAGCAGTGTTTTTTGTTATTATTATTATCATTATTACATTGTAAGACCATACCACAATGCATTTGCCCATTCTCCTCCTGATGGACAGCCAGGTCCTTCTGAGACCAAAGTGAACAGTGTTGTTATGAACATTGCCGTATGCACACGTTTCTTCGTAACATTCAGGCAGGAGTACAGCTTCTGGATCTTAAGGCTAGTGCTGGTCTCCTTAGTATTTGTACATCTTCCCTTCCTACAAGCACTTATGAAAGAGTCTTCCGCTCAAAATCTTAGTGAACACTTAGTATTTACAACGTTGACCTTTTTGAAAAATGAAGCAGACTGTAGTGCTCTCCTGCCTCAAGCCCATTTTAGCTGGAATAAAATCCACACACTTTGCCTTGAACCCCAGGGCCCCAGCTCCCTCTCTGCTTCCATCTGCCACCACTGGACAAGAGTTTTCCACCTACTTTGCTCCAGCCATACCAACTTGTTTCTTTCTGTTCCCATCATTACCAAGCTCAAATCAGTATCTGGGTGGCAATGGGAACAGATAAGGCTGGGGCAGGGGGTCAGGCTGGGCTCAGGGGTTGCCCTGTGAACTCATGGGAATGTCTACCAGGCAGGACATCCCACAGATACCTCACTCTGCCCCTAAATGTCTCCTCAGGATGGGTTTGAGAATTTGCCTTATAAAATGGCCCCTAAAACTAAGCGAACCACATCACCAGTATCAAAACCTAAAGCTGAAGGAAAATCTGTTGTGCTAAGCAGAAGAAAAGAGCAACAGGGAAAAAAAAATGAACATATTGATAAAACCAGAGTGAAAAGGAAAGAAAGAACATACACACCAGTGAGGAAACTTTGAAAGTAGAACCAAAATAGAGCAAGTGCCACCATTCTTTCAGAACATGTCAAACTTAATTGCCAAAATCCCACATTTCTGGGAAACAACATTTGTCAACCCTCAGTGAGCTCTGAGTTTCCTGGGGAGGAGGATCAAGAAGCTTGGCAATTTTTGGCCAGGACTGAAGCGACAAATAGTAAATTGGGTCACTACACAGATCTTTATCTCGATGAAAATCCTGACTTGGAAGTAGAGCCGCCTCCACAGGGTTTCATCTAAGAATGGTGAGAGTCAAGTGAAACGCTGGAGGTCTGGGAAGAACTGGGCCAAGCAGCTAGTCAGGGGCTGAACAACAACAACAAGGACAGACAGCAGGAAGAAACAGAAAGCTCCTTCTCCCAGTGCCCTGACCCTCCTGAGACAGGCACAGACAAGTTAGACTAGGACCCCAAAGACAGCATCTGGCCAAACTCTGCAGACCTGACATGGAAGGGGTCACAGACGGCGGTTTCCAAAATGGCCACATACCATAGGCCCTTCTTCCATGTGACCTTCCCACTCCCCTGCTACAAGGTGGGGTGCTAAGCCCCAGCCCTTAAATACTGCCAGGCTTGTGACTGTTTTGGCCAGTAGAATATAGCAGAAGAGACTTCCACTCTCCAAGATATAGTCAGAAAAAAGCCATGCAGATTCTACCTGACTTTCTTGGAACACTCACCCTGTGGGAAACCAGCTATGATGGAAGAAATCAACTACCCAGACACTACCCCACTGTAGAGGCCCTGTGTAGCAGCTGACAGCTCGTCAGCATCAGAGGCCAGCCATGTGTGTGCAAGAACCATCCAGCTGAGCCCTTTCCCAATTCCTGACTGAAAAAATAGTAAACAAAATGAAATGGTTATTTTAAGCTGCTAGGTTTGGGGGCAAGTTTTTATGTAGCAATAATAACCAGGACCAGAAAGGGGTAGAGTAGAGTGATGGGATGGGGAGAAAGGTGGGGTCAGTGGAACACGGTGGCTTTGAGACAGATGTATTTTCCAAAAACAGACATGAGACATTGAAGAAGGAAGAGATGAAGATGAAGATGAAGAAGGCAAAGGTAACAAATAAATGGTGCTGGGAAAACAGGATAGTCATATGCAGAAGAATGAAATTTAGACCCATACCTTTCATCGTACACAAAAATCAAATCAAAATGGATTAAAAACTTAAATGTAAGACACACAACTACAAAACTACTAGAAGAACACATTAGAGAAACTCTCCAGGGCATTGGCCTAGACAAAGATTTCTTGAGTAATACCTCCAAAGCACAGGCAACAAAAGCAAAAATGGACAAACAGGATCACATCAAGCTAAAAAACTTGTGCACAGCCAAGGAGACAATCGGCAAAGTGAAAAGATAACCCCCAGAATAGGGGGAAATGGTTGCAAACTACCCATCAGACAGGGATTAATGACCAGGTGATACAAAAAGCTCAAACAACTGAACAGGAAAAAATCAAATAATCCAGTATAAAAAGGGCAAAAGACCTGAATAGACATTTCTCAAAAGAAGGTGGGGGAAGGGAGAATGGGGGAGGGGAGAGAGGGAAGGAGGGAGCGTGTGGGGCCACGGTGTGTGACATACCTCTTGGGGGTGGGACACTATTAATAGAGGGACTTCACCCAGCAAACACAAGCAGTATAACCTGGCTCACTGTACCCTCAATGATTCCCCAATAATAACAAAAAAAAAAAAGAAGACATATAAATAGGTAATAGGTATATGAAAACAATGCTCAGTATCACTCATCATCAGAGAAATGCCAATCAAAACTTTACCCTACTTGGCCAGGTGTGGTGGCTATAATCCTAGCACTCTGAGAAGTTGAGGCAGGTGGATTGCTTGAGCTCAGGAGTTCAAGACCAGCCTGAGCAAGAGGGAGACCCTGATCCTAAAAATAGCCAAGCATTATGGCTGAGTCCCCGCTACTCAGGAGACTGAAGCAAGGGAATCGCTTGAGGCCAAGAGTTTGAAGTTGCTGCATGCTATGATGCCATGGCACCCTACCAAGGGCAACATAGTGAGACTCTGTCTTAAAAAAAATACTTTATCCCAGTTAAAATGGCTTTTATCCAAAAGACAGGCAATAATGAACGCAGGCAAGGATGTAAAGAAAGGAGAACCTGGGCCAGGCGCGGTGGCTCACGCCTGTAATCCCAGCACTCTGGAAGGCCGAGGCAGGTGGATTGCTTGAGCTCACAAGTTCGAGACCAGCTTGAACAAGAGCGAGACCCCATCTCAAAAAAAAAAAAAAAAAATAGCCAGGCGTTGTGGCAGGCACCTGTAGTCCCAGCTACTTAGAGGTTGAGGCAAGAGAATTACTTGAACCCAAGTGTTTGAGGTTGCTGTGAGCTAAGATGTCGCCACGGCACTCTACCCAGGGTGACAAAGTGAGACTCTGTCTCAAAAAAAAAAAAAAAAAAAAGGAGAACCCTCACACACTGTTAGTGGAAATGTAAATTAGTACAGCCACTATGAAGATTGCCCAAAAAACTAAAAGAAGAACTACTGTATGATCCAGCAATCCCACTGCTGAGTACATATCCAAAAGAAAGGAAATCAGTACATCAAAGAGATCTCTGCACTCCCATGTTTATTGCAGCAGTATTCACAACAGCCCACATATGAAATCAACCTAAACCTCCATCAGCAGACAAATGGATAAAGACAATGTGGTACGTACACACGATAGAATGCTATTCTGCCGTAAGAAAATGAAATCTTGTCATTTGCAACAACGTGGATGGAACTGGAGGACATTGTGTGAAGTAAGTGTCAAGCATAGAAGGACAGATTTCACATGTTCTCATGCACACATGGCAGCTAAAGTTTTTTGAAATTAAACTCATGGAAATAAAGAGTAGAATGATGGCTACTAGAGGCTGAGCAGGGCAGAGGGAGCAGGAGATAAAGTGGGGATGCTTAACAGAGGCAAAAATACAGTTAGGTAAAAGGAATAAGACCTAGCAGCACAATTGGATGACTACAGTTAACAATAATTGACTGTATGTTTTTAAATAACTAAAAGAACGGAGTTGGAGTTTTCCAAAAAAAATATATGAGAAGTGCTCGAGGTGATGGAAATCCCAGTTATCCTGAGCTAACACATTGTAAGCTGATATCAAAACATCACATGTACCCCATAATTATGGTACCACTATTATTACCCATAACAATTAAAAATACTTTTCTTAAAAAAGAAGAAAATGAAGAGGAGGGGAAAGACAGAGAGGAAGACAAATATAACATTGACAGAGGTCAGCCTTCCTTTTCCTATTATCCTTTGTAATTTCATCTGAGCCCTGGCAGCCAGGGGTGAGGGTGGGGGGGTGTCTGTTCTTTTCTCTTATGTTTGGTCATCTGGTCCTCCTGAGTTCTTCTTTCAATCCTCAATATCCTGATGCACGATTTATTAGGAAGGGAGGAAATATTTCCTGTCCCAAGTCTCTTTGTATCCCTGTCTTTCTCAACAAAAACTTAACAGAATGCACACATCACTGTGTTCTGTTGGGGAGAAAAAGACAATTTTCCACTCCCCTGGCCTGGCAGGCACCGGAAGGCTGCCAGGCATCTGTGTGGAAGCAGCCAGAACACCAGCCTCCCTCCTTATCCACATCTGTCCCAATGTGGATATGGACAGCAAGCATTTGCCACCGCACATCCATGTAAAAAAGTAAAAAGAAAGCAAAAGAAGTGCGATCAGAGAGATCAGAAAAGGGTGGGTTTGCGATGTCTGGGAGGGTTCAGAGGGCACCTTGACAACATAGCTTCTCCTTGGGTGGTGTTTAACAAGTGACCTTGCAGTTTAAACTGTGTGCAGCCTCAGAAATGAAATCCTCTCCTCGTGCTAATGGGAGCCCTGCCACCCGATGGAAACCCAGCAGCATGTGAAGTCGCTTACTTGGAACCGATATCCTGTATTGTCATTTTTGTTCTTTTTCATTTTTAAATTTTCTTTTTAAGACATGTCTATGATTCACTTTAAAATATTCCAGCCAAGAAAAAATAGAGGAGGGGAGAACCGAGCAAGTAAATTGAAAATGCTGATGGCTGTCTCTGCTGGGCGATGGTCCAGGGGGGTTCATTGCACTCTTCCTTCTACTTTTGTGAATGTTTAAAAATGTTTCTGTTGCAAAAACGTCTTTGTTTTCCCTTTTGTTTCAGTGGAAAGGGAAAAAGATGTTAGGTTTTAAATGTTAAAATG
Organism: Nycticebus coucang; assembly: GCF_027406575.1. Lineage (NCBI taxonomy): Eukaryota > Metazoa > Chordata > Mammalia > Primates > Lorisidae > Nycticebus > Nycticebus coucang. The sequence goes on along the minus strand of NC_069791.1, from coordinate 75,106,974 downwards.
TTGCTTCATTACAATAAGACGAAATGTGTACACAAAGATTCTCAGGGCTCTCTTTCAAAATATATTATACTTCAGATTGTCCTGGTTTAATTGATGTAATAAATTAATTGTCATACCTAGTGTCTCCAAACCTAGCACACTTCTGCCCTTTGCATTTTGCCAGAGACCTCTGGTCCATATGAATCTGATCTAATACAACTAATACAACTGCTCAGTGGGGGTGATTGACCAGCAATAATGTTGCTCAACATTTAGTCCCTGGTTTGGGGGTGTTTCTTTTGACAGAGTCTCACTATGTCGCCCTTGGTAGAGTGCCGTCGCATTACAGCTCACAGCAACCTCCAACTCTTGGGCTTAAGTGATTCTCTTGCCTCAGCCTCCAGAGCAGCTGGGACTACAGGCACCCGCCACAACGCCCAGCTGTTTGTTGGTTGTAGTTGTCATTGTTGTTTGGCAGGCCTGGGCTGGGTTCAAACCCACCAGCTCTGGTGTATGTGGCTGGCGCCCTAACCACTGAGCTAGGGCAACGCCCTAGTCCCTGGTTTTTATATTTAACTTTTTAAATTGTTTTTATTTTGAAGACAAGGTCCTATTTTATCACCCAGACTGGACTACATTGGTGTCATCATAGCTCATAGTAACCTCACGCTCCCAGCTCCAGCAATCCTGCCTCAGCCTCCTGAGCAGCTGGGACTGCAGGCATGTGCCACCACATCAGGCTAATTTTATTCATTTTTTTTTTTATTTTTATGTGCGTATTTGTTTAATTTTAGACTTTGGTGTCTCACTGTTGCCCATGCTGGTCTTGAACTCCTGTTCTCAAGCGATCCTCCTGCCTCAGCCTCCCAAGTATCTGGGATTATAGGCCAGTATAAGCCACTATATCCAACTATACTTAATGTTTGTCAAAAATTGATTGTTTACAATATTAGTGCCAGACTATTACCAAAAAGGCAAATAATAACAAGAGTTGGCAAGGATAAGCAAAAAGGGAACCTTGGCACACTGACGGTAGGAATATAAATTAGTACAGCCATTTCGAAAGACAATACTGAGGGTCCCCGAATATAGTAATGCTACTTTGGAGTATATATCCAAAAGATTTTAAACCAGTGTGCTGAAGAGATATCTGCACTCTTATGATCATTGCGGCATTATTCAAATAGCTAAGACATGGAAGCAACGTAAGTGTCAATCAATAGATGAATAAAGAAAGAAAATATAGTATTTGTGAGACCTGTCCAGAAAGCACCCAGCCATGTATGTCTCTATTCTTCACATTGTATAGCTGGATACTTTTCAGACAGCCCTTGTATACACAATGGAATACTATACAGCCTCTAAAATTAAGGAAATTCCATCAATTATGACCAACATAGATGAACCTGGAGGACATTGTGCTAAGTGAAATAAGCCAAGCACAGAAAGACAAATACTGCATGTCTCGCGCATATGTAGGATCTGAAACAATCAAACTCACACAGAATAGAATTGTAGTTCCCAGGGCAGGAGGGGTGAGGGAGGACAGGGAAAAGGGAGATGTTGCTCACAAGATGCCAAGTCTCGGTTAGACTTGAAGAATAAGATTTATCCTAGCACTCTGGGAGGCTGGCGTGGGAGGATCTCTTGAGCTCAGGAGTTTGAGACCAGGCTGAGCAAAGTGAGACCCCGTCTTTACCAAAAATAGAAAAATTAACCAGGCATTGGTGTGGGCACCTGTAGTCCCAGCTACTTGGGAGGCTGAGGCAGGACAATCACTTGAAACCAGATGTTTGAGGTTGCTTTGAGCTAGGCTGATGCCACAGCATTCTAGCCAGAGCAAGAGTGAGACTCTGTCTCAAAACAAACAAACAAAAATTGCTTAAAAAGTAGTTTCAAACATTCTCTCCACACAGAAAGACAAGTAGGTAAGGTGATGGATATGTTAATGAGCTTCAATCTTTCTACAATGTATACATATATCAAAACATCACGTTGTACTCCATAAATGTGATTATTTGTCGATTCAAAATTTGTTTTAAGTTCTAGAGATCTGCTGTATAAGAATGGGCATATAGTTAACAATACAGTACTGTACACCTAAACATTTGTTGAGAGGATAGATTTCATCTTATGTTATTTATGACAATAAGAATCAATCAATAGTGCCCAGCCTGGTGGCTCACACCTGTAATCCTAGTACTCTGGGAGGCCAAGGCAAGAGGATTGTTTGAGCCCAGGAGTTTGGGGATGCAGTGAGCTATGATGATGTCTCTGTGCTGTAGCCCAGGTGATAGAGTGTCACACTGTCTTAAATAAATAAGCCATTATTTAAGATCTTCCATCTCCACCAGATGGATCTTAGGTGCACAAATGCATGAAGACAATTGGGATGTTTGCTGATAGGTCTTCCTCTATAAACCATGTCCCAGGAGATAAAGTAGCATTCAAGAGCAAAGAGCCAGTATTAGTGGGAAGAATTTGTGTAAAGAGTACTTTTTACTTTAAGTGCCAGCTATCAAGCAAAAAGCAAAGCCAAATGGAATTCGTTCCTGTGACCTGGTTGAGATGATGGCCCTGTCTGGTCTGCTAAATGCCATGGTGCATACATAAAACGCTTTAAGAGAGATACTACGTAGGGCATAAGCTTTGAAAGCTGTAAAATTTAGTACCTGAACTTCAATGCCATCAATTATTTTTAGAGATGTGTAGTAACACCAGCGGCTTAAGACTGCTGTGGGCTGAATTCTGTCTCCCTAAAATTCACGTCTTAAAGTCATAACTCCCAGAACTTGAGAAACATGACTGTATTTGGAGATAGATCCTCTAAAGCAGTAATTAAGTTAAAATGAGGTCAGTAAAGTGGATCCTAACCAGTATGACTATGGTCCTTACAGGAAGAGGAAAAGATCATTTTTTAAACCCTGTAAATTCACTTTTTTTTTTTTTTTTTGAGACAGAGTCTCACTATGTCGCCCTCAGGAGAGTGCTGTGGCATCACAGCTCACAGCAACCTCAAACTCTTGGGCTTAAGCGATTCTCTTGCCTCAGCCTTCCCAGTAGCTGGGGGTTAGGGTTAGGCTTAGGGTGCCCACCACTACACCCGACTATTTTTTTGTTGTAGTTGCCATCGTCGTTTAGCTGGCCCAGGTTGGGTTCAAATCCACCAGCCTTGGTGTATGTGGCCGACGCCGTAACCACTGTGCTACAGGCACCGAACTGTGTAAATTCACTCTTAACCTAGCCTTTGTAGTGGTCATTCCCTCTCCTTGAGAGGCTCTTCCCACATACCAGTCCAGCTCCTCTTTGCCAATCAGTTCTCAGTACTGAGGTCCCCTCCCACAGAAGCCTCTCCCAACCATCTGGATTAATTCACACCACTGCAGACAGCGTGATGGTGCTGAGGGGAGAGGGCAGCTCTCCACATCCCTCATCACTATCTGAAATCACCTTATTTATTTATTTAACTTTTTCTGTCTCCTTGAGAGCAAGAATCTTGCCAATCTTCCCCATGATGATTAGTCCCACCACTTAAACAGGCAGCAGTAGCATGGATAACTCTATTTGTACCAGTGGCAACCAGGCTCAAATGACCACAATTTACAGCAATGTTAACAAGGCGTGGCCATTTAGACTGGCTGCAACTGGCTTACACCATGGAGTTTCTCCGATTGGGCTGGCTGTGACAGGTTTAAACTGGCTTCAATCAGTTTTAGCCAGCTGCAGGTTCAACCAGCCTCAGTAAGTCTGGGTCTATTTCAATAGTATCAGTCAGCTAGCATAGGTTTCCAAATGTCTGTCACCTGGGACTGGTCTCAGGCATCTTTGACCAGTTTGGACTGATTTGAACTCATCTGGATCAGTTTCGACTGGTTTGGGCCAGTCTTGAGCCAGTTTTGACAAGTTCAGACTTGTTTTGTCTGGTACACTCCAGATTCAGTGTGTTGTAACTGGTTTCAGCCTGTTTCAAACAATTTCAACTCTCAGGCTGTGTTGTCCTATTCTATAACCACGTGCAACTATTACCCATCTCTTCCAACAACTCTACAGGGTGGGCATCAGATAAGGAAACTGGGTTTTCATTGGCAGAGGATCCTAGCAATGGGCAAAAGAAAGAGTTCTGGCTTCAAGGGCCAGCAGGGGTTGTCAAGAGCACAAGGGCCCAGCCAAACTGGCTGGAACAATAGCCCCAGTAGGGATCTAGGGCACAAGATGGGAAACTGAGGCAGGAGCTGCACTACGGGGCTGGGGTACTTGACAAGGGGAGGGTGACCCACATAAGCAGGCCCAGAGGTATCCAGGGATCCCCACACCCATGAGGTACCAGGTCTAAGGCCATGAGACCAGCCACTCAAGGAACTAAGGTGGCTGACCCACTCTCTGCCCTGGCCAGGATTGCCCATAGTACTCTCAGTGGGCTGCCAGGACCCCAAGAACATTAGAAATAACAGAATGGCCCCCATGACAGGGCTCACTGGAGACCCTAGGGCCATGCCTAAGCCCCCATCCAACCACCCAACTGCCATGCTTCCTGGGGGGCGGGGTTTGTGAAGTGTCTGGAGGGGCCTCGGTATCCCTGAAATGGAGGGCTTCCTGCTAATGGGGGAGCCACCCTGCCCTGGATAGGAAGCACCCAACCTCAGGGGCAGGCTGTGTGTTGGCACTCAGAGCATCCAAGGGGATGGGGGCCAAAAAATGAAATGGTTACCCTGGGTAACCATTCATCAGCCTCCTGAGGTGCCAACAGTCTATCAGCAGAGCTCCAGCTAGGCAAAGCCCTTGCTCTAGGAACCTCCACTTCCACTAGTCGCTGGCCATAGTGCCCCTGGTGCACCTGGCGTGGACTGGCCCTAACTGCCCTCCACAGGCCCCAGGAAGCCATGCAGAGAGGTACAGGCCTTTTCTGAGCCAGATGAGGCCATTGTCAAGAGACTGCAAATCTGCTTGAGGTGTGACAGGTCTGTTCTTAGAACAAGAACATCACATTGCAGGAGCCAGTGACCAAAGCTGCAAGGAAGGAGGGTGTGTGCAAAGCAAAGACAGGTTACCTTCTGTCCTAGAGTTCTGGCTCTGCTTCCCATGTGCCCCGGGCACATGTGCACAGCTCTGAGGGTGACCCAAACCCTCCTCAGCTTTCTGAGGCTCCTTGCTCTCCACCTGTCCAGCTCTGTTGGGGCCCTTTGCTGTGCTGTCAGGCAGATGGCATTGTCCTTGCTTTGCAAATGATGAAACAGGAACTCCAACTGCAGGATTAGGCTGAGCCCAAGTCGGCCCAAGCAGGGCAGGAGCAGGTGCTGGGGAATTAAGCCCCCCCCCCACCGGACTGTCCTCAGCCAATGACTGATGAGGATTTGTATATAAACAGCTCAGCGACCTCATCCCACAGGTGAGACAACTGTAGGTCCTGCATTCTGCATTCCCAGAGGTCCTGGCTGGTTTAAGCTCAATTGCCCACACTGGTAACTCACTTGATAATACCCCTTTATTGGCAGGCTTCCTTTCCCTGTCTGGCTTCTCGGTTTTCCTCTTTGGGTTTTTTGAGATGAATTTCCCTTGAATCCTTGAAGGGAACCCAAACTGAGCAGAAGGAAAAAGGAGAAAATTCAGAACTGACTGGGCTACCAGTGGCCTGGGATGGAGGGTGGGGGGGGGGTCCGGGGAACCCAGCTTGAGCAGGCTGGAGGTGACACCAGGCTGGCTGTCAGGGCTGTGGCTGGCAACAGTATCTCCAGAGAGCAAAGCTGCTCAAAGTCAGGCTGGCATGGGATTCTGTCCTGCACATCCTATCCAGATTAGAGCAAGACCATGGAATCAGGTCCAGCCCTGAGAGGGATCTGGCCTGGCCTGAGCAGCTGACCAGAAGCCTTACCAATAACATAAATTACTGATGAACCCGTATTTTGTATGCTATAAGTACAGTATATATATGGCCATATATACTATATTCTTAACATAAAGTAAACCACAAGAAAGAAAATACTAAGAAAATGATGGGGGGCAGTGCCTGTGGCTCAGTCGGTAAGGCGCCCGCCCCATATACCAAGGGTGGTGGGTTCAAACCCGGCCCCGGCTGAACTGCAACCAAAAAATAGCCGGGCATTGTGGCGGGCGCCTGTAGTCCCAGCTACTCAGGAGGCTGAGGCAAGAGAATTGCTTAAGCCCAGGAGTTGGAGGTTGCTGTGAGCTGTGTGAGGCCACGGCACTCTACCGAGGGCCATAAAGTCAGACTCTGTCTCTAGAAAAAAAAAAAAAAAAGAAAGAAAGAAAATGATGGGGCAGCACCGGTAGCTCAGTGGGTAGGATGCCAGCCACATACACCAAGGCTGGCAGTTTTGAATCTGGGCCAGTCCAGCTAAAACAACAATAACAACTGCAACAACAACAAAAAAAAATAGCTGGGCATTGTGGTGGGCGCCTGTAGTCCCAGCAGCTTGGGAGGCTGAGGCAAGAGAATCATCACTTAAGCCCAAGAGTTTGAGGTAATATGAGCTGTGACCCATGGCACTCTACCCAGGGTGGCAGTTTGAGACACTGTCTCAAAAAAAAAAGAAAGAAAGAAAATTATGGGCCAGGAATGATGGTAATCCTGCACTACTGAAGCTGAGGAGGAAGGATCGCTTGAGTCTAGGGATTTGAGACTGGCCTGAGCAACATAGCAAGATACCAGTTCTAAAAAAATATAAGAATGAGCTGGATGTGGTGGTGCACAGTGGTAGTCCCAGCTACCCAGGAGGCTGAGGCAGGAGGTTCTACCCAACAAATTGAGAATACTCATCATTTTCAGATACACATTAAAAATTTATAAAAATTATTCATGTATAGGTCATGAAGGAAGTTTTGACAAAGTTCAAAAAAATGTATATCAAATAGACCACATTCTCTGACAACAATCAGTTATAATGGGTCTCAGCAATGAAAAGTTTTTTTTAACTTTAGAAATCCAAAAATTTATCCTAAATAGCTCCTGGGTAAAAGAGGAAATTGTACTTAAAATTACAGAAGTTTTGTATATAAATGACAATTAGAGTAGCACTAGTATGATGCAGCAAAAATGGTTTTTAGAGGTATAGCCTGCAAATATTTTCTCCCATTCTGAGGGCTGTTTGCTTGCTATACTTATTATGTTCTTGGCTGTGCAGAAGCTTTTTAGTTTGATCAGGTCCCAGTAGTGTATTTTTGACACTGCTTAAATTGCCTGGGGAATCTTCTTCATAAAATATTCACCCCGGCCAATTCCTTCAAGAGTTTTCCCTGCACTTTCCTCTAGTATTTTTATAGTTTCATGTCTTAAGTTTTTAAATCTTTTATCCAGTGAGAGTCTATCTTAGTTAATGGTGAAAAGTGTGGGTCCAGTTTCAGTCTTCTACAGGTCGTCAGTCAGTTCACCCAGCACCATTTATTAAATAGGGAGTCTTTTCCCCACTGAATGTTTTTAATTGGCTTGTCAAAGATCAAATAATGGTAAGTAGCTGGATTCATCTCTTGGTTCTCTATTCTGTTCCAGACATCTACCTCTCTGTTTTTGTGCCAGTACCATGCTGTTTTGATCGCTATCGATTTATAGTACAGTCTCAGGTCTGGTAGTGTGATTCCTCCTGCTTTGTTTTTATTTCTGAGTAATGTCTTGGCTATTTTAGGTTTTTTTCACCAGAATCCACAGAGAACTCAAACATATTAGCAAGAAAAGAACAAGTGATCCCATCTCAGGGTGGGCAAAGAACTTGAAGAGAAACTTCTCTAAAGAAGACAGGCGTATGGCTTTCAGACACATGAAAAAATGCTCACCATCCTTAATCATCAGAGAAATGCAAATCAAAACTAATTTGAGATATCATCTAACTCCAGTAAGATTAGCCCACATAACAAAATCCCAAAACCAGAAATGTTGGCGTGGATGTGGAAAAAAGGGCACACTTCTACACTGCTGGTGGGAATGCACACTAATACGTTCCTTCTGGAAGGATGTTTGGAGAATACTTAAAGACCTAAAAATAGACCTGCCATTCGATCCTATAATTCCTTTACTAGGTCTATACCCAGAAGACCAAAAATCACAACATAACAAAGACATCTGTACCAGAATGTTCATTGCAGCCCAATTCATAATTGCTAAGTCATGGAAGAAGCCCAAGTGCCCATCAACCCACGAATGGACTAGCAAACTGTGGTACATGTATACCATGGAATATTATGCAGCCTTAAAGAAAGATGGAGACTTTACCTTTTTCACGTTTACATGGATGGAGCTGGAACATATTCTTAGCAAAGTATCTCAGAAATGGAAGAAAAAGTATCCAATGTAGTCAGCCCTACTATGAAGCTAATTTATAGCTTTCACATGAAGGCTATAACCCAACTATAGCACCAGACTATGAGGAAAGGGCCAAGGAAGGGGAAGGGAGCGGGGAGGTAAGGATGGAGGGAGGGTAATGGGTGGGGCCACACCTAAGGTGCATCTTAGAATGAGTACAGGTGAAACTTACTAAAGTCAGAATACAAATGTCTACATACAATAACTAAGAGATCTAAAAATAGACCTGCCATTTGATCCTATAATTCCTTTACTAGGTTTATACCCAGAAGACCAAAAATCACAATATAACAAAAACATCTGTACCAGAATGTTTATTGCAGCCCAATTCATAATTGCTAAGTCATGGAAGAAGCCCAAGTGCCCATCGACCCACAAATGGATTAATAAATTGTGGTACATGTACACCATGGAATATTATGCAGCATTAAAGAAAGATGGAGACTTTACCTCTTTCACGTTTACATGGATGGAGCTAGAACATATTCTTCTTAGCAAAGTATCTCAAGAATGGAAGAAAAAGTATCCAATGTACTCAACCCTACCATGAAACTAATTTATAGCTTTCATATGAAAGCTATAACCCAGTTATAACCTAAGAATATGGGGAAGGTGGAGGGAGGGTAATTGGTAGGGTCATACCTATGGTGCATCTTAGAATGGGTACAGGCGAAACTTACTAAATGAAGAATACAAATGTAAAATAACTAAGAAAATGCCAGGAAGGCTATATTAAACAGGTTGATGAAAATATTTCAGATTGTATATGAAACCAGCACATTGTACCCCTTGACTGCACTAATGTACACACCTATGATTTAATAACAAAAAAAATAGTTTTTAGAGGTCAATGTGTAACCGTATATGCATATGTTAAGAAAGACCACAAATAAATGAATTATATGATCAAATTAAGGAGCTAGTTCTTGTACAACTGAAGGAATTTCACAAATGGAAATAAAAAATCAATCAGAAATAATAATGTTAAAAATCATGAAGCAGGGCGGCACCTGTGGCTCAGTGAGTAGGGCGCCGGCCCCATATGCCGAGGGTGGCGGGTTCAAACCCGGCCCCGGCCAAACTGCAACAAAAAATAGCCGGGCGTTGTGGCGGGCGCCTGTAGTCCCAGCTGCTCGGGGGCTGAGGCAAGAGAATCGTGTAAGCCCAAGAGTTAGAGGTTGCTGTGAGCCGTGTGACGCCACGGCACTCTACCCGAGGGCGGTACAGTGAGACTCTGTCTCTACAAAAAAAAAAAAAAAAAATCATGAAGCAAAGAAAAATTTTTTAAACTTATGGCAGAAGCTGCCCTATGCTCTTTTTCCTACAAAGTCATAAAATCTTTAGGTAGTGCATGGCCACCATTTACCCCTTCCAGCTGAATGTAACAGCTGGAAGGGAGCACAGTACTGCTCACCTACTGTGGGTCATGACTCTAATACAAAGTTATGTGCACTTCCCTTCCCTCTCTCTCTTACCACAGCTGGAATGCAGGTGTGATGGCAGATCACACTGAGCACAGCAGATCACACTGAGCATGGAAGATCACACTGAGCATGGAAGATTGCACTGAGCATGGTAGATCATACTGAGCATAAAAGATCACACTGAGCACAGCAGATCACACTGAGCATGGAAGATCGCACTGAGCACCGCAGATCATACTGAGCATGGCAGATCACACTGAGCATGGCAGATTACACTGAGCATGGCAGATCACACTGAGCATGGCAGATCACACTGAACACAGAAGATCACACTGAGCATGGCAGATCACACTGAGCACCACAGATCACACTGAGCACTGCAGATCACACTGAGCATGGAAGATCGCACTAAGCACCGCAGATCATACTGAGCATGGCAGATCACACTGAGCATGGAAGATCGCACTGAGCACCGCAGATCATACTGAGCATGGCAGATCACACTGAGCATGGCAGATTACACTGAGCACGGCAGATCACACTGAGCATGGCAGATCACACTGAACACAGAAGATCACACTAAGCACGGCAGATCACACTGAGCACGGCAGATCACACTGAGCATGGCAGATTACACTGAGCACGGAAGATCACACCGAGCACAGAAGATCACACTGAGCATGGCAGATCACACTGAGCACTGCAGATCATACTGAGCATGGCAGATTACACTGAGCATAGCAGATTACACTGAGCATGGAAGATCACACAGAGCACAGAAGATCACACTGAGCACGGCAGATCACACTGAGCACTGCAGATCATTCTGAGCATGGCAGATTACACTGAGCATGGCAGATTACACTGAGCACGGAAGATCACACGGAGCACAGAAGATCACACTGAGCATGGCAGATTACACTGAGCATGGCAGATTACACTGAGCACAGAAGATCACACGGAGCACAGAAGATCACACTGAGCATGGCAGATTACACTGAGCACGGAAGATCACACCGAGCACAGAAGATCACACTGAGCACGGCAGATCACACTGAGCATGGCAGATCACACTGAGCACGGAAGATTACACTGAGCACGGAAGATCACACCGAGCACAGAAGATCACACTGAGCATGGCAGATCACACTGAGCATGGCAGATTACACTGAGCACGGAAGATCACACCGAGCACAGAAGATCACACTGAGCATGGCAGATCACACTGAGCACTGCAGATCATACTGAGCATGGCAGATTACACTGAGCACGGAAGATCACATGGAGCACAGAAGATCACACTAAGCATGGCAGATTACACTGAGCATGGAAGGCAACAATAGAGAAAGAGCCTGGCCCCCGGTGACCTCAAAAAAAGTTTGGGCATTTATGTGAGACAGTGTATCCAAGTTTCCTAAGGCTACCACAATAAAATGCCACAGACAGGGTGGTTTGAACAACAGAAATTTATGGTCTCTTATTTCTGGAGGCTGGAAGTCCAAGATCAAGATCCAACACTTTTGTAGGCCAAGGTAGGAGGATTGCTTGAGCTCAGGAGTTAGAGACCAGTCTGGGTAAGATACTGAGCCCCTGTCTCTATGGCATGGACCTATACTCCCAGCTACTCAGAAGACTGAGGCAAAAAGATCACTTGAGTCCAGCAATTGGAAGCTACAGTGAGCTGTGATCACTGTACCCCAGTCTAGGTGACAGAACAAGACTTCCTTTCCAAAAAGACATATATAGGGTGGCGCCTGTGGCTCAAAGGAGTAAGGCGCTGGCCCCATATACTGGAGATGGCAGGTTCAAACCTGGCCCCAGCCAAAAAAAAACTGCAAAAAAATTAATTAATTAATTAATTAATTAAAATAAAATAAAGACATATATACCAAATATGTGATATATATATCACATAAATATATCAAAATGCTTTTCTTGCAACTACTGAGATGAATATATATACAAATGTGTGTGTATATATGGATGTGTGTATGTATATGTGTGTGTATGTGTGTGTACACACACACATTATATAGCTATATATACACATATCATACATACACATCCGTATATATATATATATATATATATATTCATCTCAATAGTTGCAAGAAAAGCATTTTGATAAAATTCTGTACTCGGGTGGCGCCTGTGGCTCAGTCGGTAAGGTGCCGGCCCCATATACCGAGGGTGGCGGGTTCAAACCCGGCCCCGGCCAAACTGCAACCAAAAAATAGCCGGGCGTTGTGGTGGGCGCCTGTAGTCCCAGCTACTCGGGAGGCTGAGGCAAGAGAATCGCTTAGGCCCAGGAGTTGGAGGTTGCTGTGAGCTGTGTGAGGCCACGGCACTCTACCGAGGGCCATAAAGTGAGACTCTGTCTCTACAAAAAAAAAAAAAAAAAAAAAATTCTATACTCATTCACACCATTAAAAGGAAAAAATAGCAATCTAGAAATAGAAGAGAATGTCCTTAACATTATAAGGGGTATTTGTTTAAAACTTACTGCAAGCATTATATTTAGGAATAAAATTTTAGGGGCAATTTAAATTCAGAGAATCAAAGGTATACACTATTATTTCTTCCCAGGTGCAGTGGCTCACACCTGAAATCCCAGCACTTTTGGAGACCAAGACGGGAAGACTGATCGAGGCCAGGAGTTTGAGGTTGCACTGACCTATGATGATGCCACTGCCCTCTAGCCCAGATAACAGAGCAAGAACTTGTCTGAAAAAAACAAAAACAAGAAAAAGACAAACCTAAAATTTCACTTACCATAGCAAAAATTTTTTTTAGTTAAAGCCTACAAGGTGCCTAAAATAAACACAGCACAAGTTGGGCAAAACCTTTATGATGCAAATTACAAAACACTATTGAAAGACTCAAAAGACTTCTAAGCAAATAAATATATACTATGTTCATGGACAGAAAAACTGACTATAACAAAGATGCCACTTTACCCAAATCTATTTATAAGTTAAATAGAATTTCAAAAAATTCAAAAGACTCTTTTGAGAACTTAACAAACTGACTCTAAAATTCATATAGAAGAAAAAACAGCCAATAATAGCCCTAGACTGATTTATTAGATAACAAATTTTAATATAGGTCTCATACCTAATCTAAAAGTCTGAAATCTGAAATGCTTCAAAATCTGAAACTTTTTGAGTGACAGCATGACTTTACAAGTGGAAATTCCACACATAAGAACTTAACCCAAACTTTGTTTTGTGCATAAGATTATTTAAAATATTGTATAAAAGGCTGGGCGCAGTGGCTCATGCCTGTAATCCTAGCACTCTGGGAGACTGAGGCAGGTGGATTGCCTGAGATCAGGAGTTCAAGACCAACCTAAGCAAGAGCAAGACCCCAACTCCAAAAAAATGGCCAAGCAGGTGGCAACAGTAGCTCAGTGGCTAGGGTGCCAGCCACATACGCCAAGACTAGCAGGTTCGAACTCGGGCCAGCTAAACAACAAGACAACTGCAACAAAAAAATAGCCACACTTTGTGGAGGGCACCTTTAGTCCCAGCTACTTGGGAGACTGAAGCAAGAGAATCACTTAAGCCTAAGAGTTTGAGGTTGCTGTGACCAGTGACACCACGGCACTCCACCCAGGGCAACAAAGTGAGACTCTGTCTCAAAAAAAAAAAAAAAAGCCAAGCATTATGGCAGGCTCCCATAGTCCCAGCTTCTTGAGAGGCTGAGGCAAGAGAATTGTTTGAGCCCAAGAATTTGAGGTTGCTGTGAGCTGTGACACGGTGACACTCTACCCAAAGTGACAGAGTGAAACTCTGTCTCAAAAAAAAAATTTTTTTTTTGTATAAACTTACCTTAAGGCTATGTGTATAAGGTGTATGTGAACCACAAATGAATTCTGTGTTTAGTCTTGGGTCATATCCCCAAAATATATCTTCATTCATATATTCTCTCTCTCTCTCCCCCTCTCTCTCTCTCCACACACACATACACACACAAATATTACAGAATCAGAAAAAATACAAATCTAATATGCTTCTAGTCCCAAGCATTTCAGACAAGTGATACTCAACCTGTATAACATTAATATGGTGTTGTATGATGCAGAAATAGACAAGTACACCAATAAAATAAAGTAAAATAGAGACCAAAACTAATCCAAGCACATCTAAGTGGGAAAAGGATGGACTCTTCAATAAATAGTGTGGGGTTATAAAAAAATAAAATCAGATCTCTACATCATACAAAAAGATCAACTACAAGTAAACAAAAGACTTAAATATGAAAAGCAATTCTTTTTTTTTTTCTTTTTTTTTGTAGACAGAGTCTCACTTTACCGCCCTCAGTAGAGTGCCGTGGCGTCACACGGCTCACAGCAACCTCCAGCTCTTGGGCTTACATGATTCTCTTGCCTCGGCTTCTCGAGTAGCTGGGACTACAGGCACCCGCCACAACACCCGGCTATTTTTTTTTTTTTTTTGCAGTTTGGCGGGGGCTGGGTTTGAACCCACCACCCTCGGTATATGGGGCCGGCGCCCTACTCACTGAGCCACAGGCGCCGCCCTGAAAAGCAATTCTTAAAGGTTTACAGGAAAATATATTTTATGACTTTAAAGTAGGGAAGAATTTCTTAGAAAGGACATAAAGCACACACTATAAAGGAAAAAAAAAAGACTAATTAATTCAATCACATTAAAACTACGTATTTCAGTCCAAGCATGGTAGCATATATGTATAACCCCAACTACTTCAGAGGCTAATGCGGAAGGATCGCTTGAGATCAGGAATTAGAGACCGCCCTGAACAACACAAGATCCCCGTCTCAAAAAACAAAAAGAAAAAGAGAAACGGGCGGCGCCTGTGGCTCAGTCGGTAAGGCGCCGGCCCCATATACCGAGGGTGGCAGGTTCAAGCCCAGCCCCGGCCAAACTGCAACCAAAAAATAGCCGGGCGTTGTGGCGGGCGCCTGTAGTCCCAGCTACTCGGGAGGCTGAGGCAAGAGAATCGCCTAAGCCCAGGAGTTGGAGGTTGCTGTGAGCTGTGTGACGCCACGGCACTCTACCAAGGGGGATAAAGTGAGACTCTGTCTCTACAAAAAAAGAAAAGAAAAAGAGAAATGAATTTCTACAATGAGATACCATACGAATAATTAAAAGCAACCCACAGACTGGGAGAAGAGATTGGCTACCCATGCAAGAAATTGTAATTCAAAAGCAGTTTAAAAAAAAAAAAAAAAACTCATACAAATCAAAAAGAAAATAAATATAACACAATGGAGGGGGGAGCAAGCAAAAAATATGAACAGGCAATTCACAGGGGGAAAAAAATAACTTCAAATGACCAACAAACATATGGATAGATGAACAATCATGCCGGTAATCAGAGAAATTGCAAAATAAAACAGCAATAAGATACCGTTTTACCTTCATCTGCTAAGCAAAAGTTAAAGTCTA
This sequence comes from Nycticebus coucang, assembly GCF_027406575.1. Lineage (NCBI taxonomy): Eukaryota > Metazoa > Chordata > Mammalia > Primates > Lorisidae > Nycticebus > Nycticebus coucang. The sequence goes on along the minus strand of NC_069791.1, from coordinate 75,091,831 downwards.
AAAATCCCAATTGTTGATGAGAATGTAGAGAAATGAAATTCTTGCATAGGTTGGTACAGTATTAGTTGGTATAAGCTCTTGGAGAGTAAAGCAAAGATGCTCACACCTTTTGCCCCAACTATTTCATTTACTGTTCTAAATAAATATCCTACAGAGAAATACATGATACATAATACAGGAATGTTCATTACAGCAATGTTTAAAACAGAAGGGAAAAAAAGATACAAAGTAAGTGTTCACCAAGGGGAGAATGAACGAACAAATTTAGGTACAATGTATAATGGAATAAGATGTACCAGTTAGAATAAATGAACAAGAGCTACATGTATCATTTTAATCTACATAGTATCAACTTGGATAAATCTCAAAAATCATTAATGGTAAGCAAAAAAAGCAGGTTGCAGAAGGAAATATATAATATGATACCAGTTAAGTAAAATGTTTTTTGGTTCTTTCTTTTTTGGGGGGGAGGCTCTGTTTACTGAGTTCTAGTTTGCATACAGCAAAATTTACTTGTCTTATGGTATAGTTCTGTGATTTGGGGCAAATGCATATGATTGTATAGTCATCATCACAAGATAGAGAACAGTTTCCTCATCCCCCAAAATTCTTCAGTGCCTCTAAGTAATCAATTTTCCACCTTCCACAACTCCTGTTATTACGCAGTATGTAGCCTTTTGAATCTGTCTTCTTCCACTTAGCATAATGTGTTTGAAATTCATTCATGTTATTGAGTGCAATTGGGTTTTTTTTAATCACTGAATATTAATCCATTGTATGTATGCACCAGTTTATCCATTCACTAGTCCATTCGAGTTGTTTCTAGTTTGAAGTAATTATGAATAAACTTGCTGTAAGTATTTCTGAACTGATTTTTGCGTGAATACAAATTTTCATTTCTCCTGGTGAACGCCTGGAAGGAGTCATGTGATAAGTGTATGTTCACTTGTATAAGAAACAGCCAAGCTGTCTTTTATATTGTCTGTACAATTGTGTGAGAGTTCCGCATGGTCACTAGCACTTGATATTGCCAAGTTTGTTTGTTTGTTTGCTTGTGTGTTAAGTCACCGTAATGGGAGTCTAGTGATATCTCACTGTGGTTTTCATTTGCATTTCTCTAATAAGCTAATGATACTTAGCATCCTTTCATATGTTTATTTGCCACACACATAGCTTCTTGGTTGCAAGTTGTATTCAAATCTTTTGGCCATTTTTAATTGAGTTGTTTTCTGACTATTGAGTTTTTAGAATTCCTTACATTCTGGATATAAGTCCTTCATCATCTATGTGTTATGCAAATATTTTTCTCCCAGTCTGTGGTTTATCTTTCCATTTTCATAAGAATGTCCTTTGAAAGTCAGATGTTTGAAAATTCACAGAATGGGCAGCGCCTGTGGCTCAAGGAGTAGGGCACCGGTCCCATGTGCCGGAGGTGGCGGGTTCAAACCCAGCCCCGGCCAAAAATCACAAAAAAAAAAAAAGAAAATTCACAGAATCTAATTTTAGCATACTTTTTTTGTTGTTGTTTATAGCTCATGGATATAGAAGCTATATGCAAGAAACTTTTGCCTATCCTAAGGGTACAAAGATTCTTCTCCTATACTTTCTTCTGGAATTTATTTCTAAGGTTTGCATTTAGATCTGTGATCCATTTTGAGATAATTCTTGTATAAGTATGAAGTATAGGTGTTCATGGATTTTTTTTCTTAATATGGATATCCAGTTGTTCCAATATAATCAGCCTCCTGAAGTGTAGGAAGCAGCTTCCAGGATGGAGGCAGTCCAGACAGGCCTGAGTCCAATCTCAGTCTTTCATTTCCTAGCTATGTGCTCTCAGGAGTGTGGACTCAACTCCTCTAAACTTCGGTTTCCCTCTCAAAAAATTACTGAGATTGCCATTCAAGATAGGCAATAAAAAGGAAGGAAGGTGTCCAAAAATTTAATAATGTTCAGTCAAATCTAGAGGACCAGTGGTTGCCCCCACAAGTCAGTTTACTGGAGGGACCCAAGAGCCTAGAAGGTCATCAGCAACACGCCAGGTACAAGGCAGCCTCCTGAGCCTGGTTCCAGCCTTCTATCTCTTGAGGCCTAGGTTGTGGATGAAGCCTAACCCATTCACTCTGTTTGGGAGTTGAACAGTAAATTAAAGGGCTTCATTATCTCATTTGAGAGTGGATACTAAATACTTTAGTAAGGCTGGAGCATTAACTGCAATCATGTTCTAAAATGTTCTTAGTCCCTAGGAAGGAACATTCTCTGATAAATTGCCCTTTTCACGTAGATGTGGCTTACATCTCATGAGTGATCCCGGCAGCATCTATTACAGATGTTTCAGCATCTTTACAAAGGATTTAAAGAGACCAGATTCATTCCCAAAAGAGAAAATCATCTTTGCCACGTCCTTTTAAAAAGATGCCCTTGGTGCAGCACACTCTGCTATAACCTGTCAAGAATGAACTCAGGAGCTGCTTTGGATCTGAGATCATTCTTGAGTCCCAAGACACCCCCAGTTGTCAGTCACCACATATGCATCACAAATCACTCTACAAACCTTAAAGGAACTTCACTTTGGGGAAGGCTACCCATGGCCCCAGCCCTGCCCTCCCTGGGTTTACAACCCAAACTTAGCCATGTATAATACCATGGGATTCATAGTTTCCTGTCCTGGTGACTTCAGTGACCAACACCTCGTCACCTCTCTGGGAGGTCAGCCCATCCAGAGACTTGCATTTTAGTGATCGTGAAATTGAGGTATAATCTACCCAAAATCTCACCTTCAGAATTTCAGACCCTGACTCTCTCCAGAATTAGTCCCAAAAATATTAAAGAGCTCTAGTAGCCTTAGAAACAAGGCAAAATAAAAACAGCAACAATTCCCTTCTGTTGGTCACTTCCGTCAGCCAGGTCTGTACTCAGCACCTACACACATCACCCCAAATCCCTATATTATAGTAACCTCAGTCTACAGATGGGGAAACTGAGGCATGGGTATGAGGATCAGGGATATGGAGGCTCCACAGCTCCTGTCTTCCACTCGGTCAACCTTTGGTTCTTAGAAGCTGTGCAGGCTGGTCCTTAGCCATGAATTAAGACCAAAAAGAGGCCTAGTGTGGTGGCTCACACCTGTAATCCTAGCGCTCTGGGAGGCTGAGGCAGGATGATCCCACGACATCAGGTATTCAAGACTAGCCTGAGCAAGAGGAAGGCCCCATCACTACTAAAAATAGAAAAATTAGCCAGGCATCATGGCAGGTGCCTGTAGTCCTAGCTACTCAGGAGGATGGCTTGAGCCCAGGAGTTTGAGGTTGCTATGATCTAGGCTGACACTAGCTTGGGCAACAGAGTGAGACCCTGTCAGAAAGAAAGAGAAAAAGAGAGAAAGGAAGGAAGGAGAGGAGAGCAGAAGAGAAGGAAGGAAAAAAGGGAGGGATGGAGGGAGGGAAAAGAAAAGAAACCAGGGCGGCGCCTGTGGCTCAGTGAGTAGGGCGCCGGCCCCATCTGCCGAGGGTGGCGGGTTCAAACCCGGCCCCGACCAAACTGCAACCAAAAAATAGCCGGGCATTGTGGCGGGTGCCTGTGGTCCCAGCTACTCGGGAGGCTGAGGCAAGAGAATCGCTTAAGCCCAGGAGTTGGAGGTTGCTGTGAGCTGTGTGAGGCCACAGCACTCTACAGAGGGCCATAGAGTGAGACTCTGTCTCTACAAAAAAAAAAAGAAACCAAATGAAAGAAAAAACACTAAAACCGTATAAGCTGAAGAGCAAAGAGGGAAGAGAAGGCAGCAGAAGGAGAGGCAAGATGGAGAGAAAGGACAAAGGGAAAGACTTGGTGGCCTCTCCTGTCCTGCCCTATCCTTGCCCAGGGATTGCACGAGAAAGGGCCTGGGGCTCCCACTGTCACCATGGTGCCCGGTGTTCCTCTCTGATCCAACCAATGGGTGCTCCCTAAGTACCTCTCTGCCTGCTCATCCTGGAGCGGGGCCTCAGGAGAGTCAAAAAGACCCAAGAAAATCTCTGCATCATCCACATGTTCCTTTCCTCCTAACCTCCCCTAGCCTCAGTCTTCCCTTCTACATAAAGGGCCTAAGAATCCCCACCTCTCCAGAAGATCAGGTGTGGCAGTGCACCCATGGGCACTGAGGAGAGGTTTGTTCTGAACACATTCATCTTTTTCTTTTCCTCCTTCACAACCAGGAAGTAGAAGCCACAGAAAGGGCTCACCAATAAGGTCAGACTGCTAAAGAACTGCTTTGTCCACTGTTCATTCATTCATCATGTACACAGGCCCTGTGCAAAAGACGCCTAGATGCCCATTTTACCAAAGCAGAGAAAGCAGATGTGACTGCATAGCACAGATAGGGATAGAGGCCAGATTCAGACCAGGCCTGGCTCTCTAGGATGCAAATGTCAGCTTGTTTTTCACACCCCACACTCTCTGCTGCAGTGGGGCCAAGTGATGCCTGGCATCTGTGTCTAAGTGTGTGGCTTTGCACAGAGAGGCTGGCAGCTGGTCATGGGGGCTCCTGGCAAGGCTGGGCAGGTCTGGGAGCACAGAGGAAAGAAGGCCTTGTCCCGGAGAGCAGGATAATGGCCAGTGTGGATTAAGCTGTGCCTGTTTACACTAATCTAGGCCACTGCACTTTGGGAACCAGTAATCCTTTCTTGTGGAGGTGCGGGGGGTAGGGGTGGGATGGGGGGAATTTCTAGCAAAGAATCAGAGAAATCTGTTCTTTTTGTAGCCCTATGGGAAAGTGTAAGGATGGGAGGTGGATGTAGCCTGGGATTTCTCAGAATGGGCCAATGGGGTACCCATTCGAACTGGCTCCTCCCCTGCTCAAGAATCCTCAGTGGCTCCCATGGCCCTGGGTGTTGATTGTCAAACTCAAGGGAGGAGATTCAAAGTCAGCTCATCTAGGGACTAGAGAAGGCTCCAGAAAGAATCTGAGCCCCAGAAAAAGACACCCCTTAGGCAAATAGAGTTCTCCTGACCCTCTCCTTTCTCTCTTCTGTTTTCTACCTTCACCTGAGCAGCCACGGTCTCTACACCTAGCACTCATCTCTCCCTAGGACGCTGGGTATGTTGGGGATCTTCAGGCTCCAGGCAAAGTCCAACCCCAGGCTTTAGGGATTCCCCACAAAGGGACTCTAGTCCCCACCTTCTCTAATCTAACCTCCCACTGGAGACCCCTCTATACTCCCTGGCCACCTTTCAGCTTCTGTGACATCCTCCCAAACAGGAGGAACTCATTGCCTCAGTAAGTAGCCCATTGCCCACCTCTAAGCCCTGGTGTTCACCATTCCTTCACCTGGAGACTCTTCTTCCAGACCTTGGCAGGGTGGGTGAGCTCTTTGCAAAGGGTCTCAGCTCAAATGCCCCCACCTCAGGCCATCTCTTCTTCTCTATGCCTTCTCTATGCCTTCTCTAAGACCATATGCCTGTCACCCTGGCATATGGTCTTCAGACCACATACAAAGTTGAACAATTACGTTTGCAAACTCATCCTAGAAAAAGTGCTACACACCTCATTGCTGAATGTCACTACAGTCACCTTTGAGGTATTCCCCTTGGGGAGCTGTGCACCAATGCCAGAGCCTAGTCCACCCTTCAAAGCAATTTTGGAACTCTTTTTCTGGAGTGGCCATCAGAGCTGTCATCAGTCACCAGATGCCCAGTACTTCAAAGGTGACTGTAATGATATTCAGAAATGAGGAATATAGCACTTTTTCTAGGATGAGTTCACAAACTTACTTGTCTGACCTCATGTATGTCTTTACTTGTTTCTGGACGATACAGAATGTCAATCTTGGTCATTCTCTCTGAGTCCCCGACAAGGCCCCTTTGCCCTGGCCTCTCAGAATTTGCCTCCAAGAGCACCTTTGGAGCCAGCACAAGACAGTCATACATGAAAGGAGTCTCATGGACACACAATCACACCACATGTGTTTAACCAAGTGGCCACACAATCTGGTGCCACATGATTACCATGGGCTCCTGCCAGTGCCATGCCTGTGAATCCCCCAATAGCTCCATGGAATGGCATTGCTATCCCCATTTCACAGATGTGGAAACTGAGTCCTAAAGGGTCATGTGATTTGCCCAAAGACACTAAATCGAGATGCACTGACTTGACTCAGTCCTGAGTTCTCTCTACTAGGCCACACCACAGACTTTACAGAACATTCTGTTTATCTATTTTGTATATCCAAGCCATGAGTAAGGAAAAGTCAGGAGAAAGTTACTTTTTTTTTTTTTTTAATTTTTTTTGTAGAGACAGAGTCTCACTTTATGGCCCTCGGTAGAGTGCCGTGGCCTCACACGGCTCACAGCAACCTCCAACTCCTGGGCTTAAGCGATTCTCTCACCTCAGCCTCCCGAGTAGCCGGGACTACAGGCGCCCGCCACAACACCCGGCTATTTTTTGGTTGCAGTTTGGCCGGGGCCGGGTTTGAACCCGCCACCCTCGGTATATGGGGCCGGCGCCTTACCCGCTGAGCCATAGGTGCCGCCCAGGAGAAAGTTACTTTTAAAGGCAAATCCCAAAAGAAGAGCTCAGTCTCAAATTTGTTTTGAGAAATGATGGCATGAAACTACAGACCAGGAAGGCGGGTTCAAGGTCATCCTGGCACCCCTTCCATTTCACAGATGGATAAACTGAGTCCCAGAGAGGAGAGTGGCAGAGGTGAGGGAACTGCCCCACCCCAACCGCAGCAGTTACTACTTCTCCCAGCCTCCATTCATTAATTCAATAAACATTTTCTGAAGACTGTTCCATATCTACAATTCTAGGCCCTGGGGACACAGAACTGAGCCACACAGGCAGAAACCAGCTCCCACCAAGAGTGTCCTGTGCCAGCAGAGGCAGCCTCGAGGGCATGTGACCTGTGCAGCTTACACACTTGGCTTAATGCTCTACTGCAGCCATTTTGAAATCCTCAAGAACTTTTAAACAAGAGCCCTCAAGTTTCACTTTGCATCAGACCCTGCAAATTTTGTAGCCAGTCCTGTGCATCAGGCCAAACTGGCAGAGAAGGAAACCAGGCACCGAGTGGGAATAAAGTGGCTAAGGTTCACTCAGCTTGTAAGCAACATAGCTAGGGTTGAAACCCAGGCCAATTGGCTGCAGGGGCTGGCGCCTCACCTCATACACAGCACTACCCTGCTCCCTGGAAAAACAGACCTCTGTAGAAATATTGTCCTGCTTGTCCATAAGAAGAAAACATCCCAGATCTTTGGAGGCAGCAAAACCTCTGTGGCATATGGCTCTGGGAGGAGCTTCTCACCTGGATCCATGTGGTGGGAACTGCAAGACACGGAGTGAGCAACCCATTTAGGCCACTGAGCAAACACCTATTTTTAGGTCAACTCTGAGAATAGAAAGATGAAAAAGTGGCCTCTGCCCTCCTGGAGCTAACTAGCTAGAGGTGAAATGGCGGCCCCCCATAGAATCAGATAAGTTTAACCTGAAAGCAATGAATGAATGCCCAGCTAAGGGCTCATGGAGGTGGCTATAGAAATGGCCACAGCTAACATATACTGTAGGCCTACTATGTGTCCCGTGTGCTTTCTAGCATTATCTTCCATGCTCATGCAAACCAAGAGGGAGGAACTCCATTATCCTATTCTATATAGGGGGAAAACAACATCCATAGAGATGAAACAATTTGTCCCAAAACACACAGCTGGAAGGAGGCAGAGTCAGAACACAAATGTTCTGACGTGAGAAACTGCATTCTTAGCAAGTACACAGCCCAGCCCCGCAGAACCATGGACACACAGAGGAGGGGCAGGCGATCCGGACTGCCAGACAGATCATGGAAGACTTCCCAGGGGAGGTGATGCCAGAGGTAAAATGAAGATGGGTCTGTCAGGCTGTGTGAGGCAGCCAGAGGCCAGAGAGGGTGTGGAGGAAGGAGGGAGGCATTTTCACCGCTGGGTAAAGTATGAGGCTGGGCCTGTGGTATGAACTGAGACCAGACCATGGCAAGCTTTGAATGCCAAGTATGAATTGGCTATGAGTCTTAGTTGCATTCAACAGAATTTGTTCTGGTCAGTTTATATAGAAGAGGAATGTATTTTTAAAATATTGGCTGGGTGTGGCAGCCTATGTCTATAATCCCAACACTTTGGGAGGCCAACGTGTTTGAGACCAGCCTGGACAACATAGCAAGATACTCATCTCTAAAAGAGATTTTTTTTTTTTTAATTAGCCAGGTGTACACCACAATGGCTGCAAGAACTCCATTCACCATGCTCTTCTACAAGGTCACTTTGTCACTCCTCCATCAAGAGGTAGAATCTATGACCCGTCCCCTTGACTCAAACAGGGATTGTGCCTGTTTTGACCAAGAGATCATCACACGAGTGGCGCCCCTGTGATTTCTGAGATTAGGACATAAAAGGCCATGTGGTGTGTAGCTGTCACGGAAACTTGGATCTCTGGACTCTCCCTGCAATGCCCTCTCTGGGAAGCTAGCCACCTTGCTGTGAAAAGTCCAGGCTCCTTGGAGAGAGACTTGGATGCATAATGCTGACTCAGCCTGACCAGGCTCCAGATATGGAGTAAGGAAGACTTCAGATGATTCCAGCCCCCAGGCATCCAAGGAATGCCCAGCATTCAAGTCTTCCCAGGTGAAGGCCAGATATGGAGCAAAGACAAACAATCCCCTGTGCCCTGAATTCACAACCCACAGAATTCATGAGCTAATATAGTAGTTGTCATTTTACTCTAAGTGTGGGCTTTGTGTCACACAATGGTAGTTACCAGATCAAATCCCCGCTGCCTTCCTTGAAAGCCCATCCATCCACCCACATTGCTCACATATCACAGGTCTGATATGGCTGCACCTGAGCCACGGGGAGGCTGTGGAATGTCTGGGGGCTGCCTTGGACAGGTAGCCACCAGGTCAAACCAAGTACGGACTGAGGGTAGCCTATAAAATAAATGACCTGCCCCTTCATTATTTGTGCATATCTCTGGGACCTGCTGTGTTGAATCATGCACTCACGTCACCCTGCTCTTAAGGCAGTGGCTCTCCACCGCACTTCAGCATCACCTGTATTCATTCTCCACCTTCTCAAAGAGACACCTGGAGATTCCTGATTCAGCAGGTCTAGGATGGGACCTGAGAATTTGCATTTCTCACAAGTGCTCAGGTAATGCTGATGCTGGGGACTCGATTTGAGAACGTTGGTATTAGGCCTAGTGTGGGGACAGTTTTCAACCCTGCTGCACATTTGTACTCATGTGCAGACTTGGAAGAAAGAATGCCTGACCCCTACCCTAAACCAACTATAGCAGTGGTTCTCAACCTTCCTAATGCCACAGCCCTTTAATACAGTTCCTGTGGGTCACGACCCACAAGTTGAGAACTGTTGAACTATAGTAACAGCCTCCTTTTGTTAAGTGTGAGTTGTATGTAAGTTGGATGTTTGTAACTCGAGGACTGCCTGTAAATCAAAATCAGCCAGGTTGAGCACTTTGGTCTTGGAGGAAAAGTTGTGCCCTGTGTCAAGTAGACAAAACCTTCTCTGAAGGAGGTGGTGAGTTCTTAAATTAGGATCTCAGAAGTAAAGTGCACCCAGGACTTTAGCCAGGCAGAGTGAGAATTCTCTTTTTTTTTTTTTTTTTGAGACAGAGTCTCACTATGTCACCCTCAGTAGAGGGCCGTGGCATCACAGCCCACAGCAACATCCAACTCTTGGGCTTAAGCAATTCTCTTGCCTCAGGCTCCCAAGTAGCTGGGACTACAGGTGCCCACCACAATGCCTGGCTATTTTTCTGTTGCAGTTGTCATTGTTGTTTAGCTGGCCCGGGACGGGTTCAAACCCGCCAGCCTGGGTGTATGTGGCCCATGCCCTACTCACTGAGCTACAGGCGCCACCAAGAATTCCCTTTCTTTTCATGTTGCTTTCCTGAGTCCAGAGACTCCAAACTTATGTGGAAAGGGGCTTGCTATAGACCACAGTTCTACATGCTACCTTGCCACAGTGGGTGACTGAGGCCTGAACAGCTGACAAATCAATGAGTGCCCTCAGTAATTCTGACACAGACCACAGTTGAAGAATCACTGTTCTATGGAAGTGCTGTTCAATAAAAATATAAAGCCAGACATACGTATTTTGACTTTGAAAGTGTAAAAAGAAGCTGGGTGCAGTGGTATGAGCCTATAGTCCCAGCTACTCGGGAGGCTGCATGGGGAAGATTACTAGGGCCCAGGAGTTTGAGACCAGCCTGGGTAACACAGGGTGACCCCCTGGCTCAAACAAACAAACAACAAAAACATAAAATGAAACAGGTAAAATTAATTTTAATAATATTTAACCAGTATCCAAAATATTATCATTTCAACATGAAATCAGTATGCTAAAATTATTAATGAAATACTTTACATTCTTTTTTCTATACCTTACCAAGTATTTGACATCCAGGGTACATTTTACATGTTTAATTTTCATCCACAGTACTTGATCTGTCTTTAGATTTCATAGATTTACATAACTAAGTTATTTCAAAGTGATGTGACCAGTTCATTTTAGTTTACTGCTCTGGTTTTAAAACTGAAAGTCTCCCCTGGCACGGTAGCTCATGCCTATAATCCTCGCACTTTGGGAGGCCTAGGCAGGAAGATTGCTTGAGGTCAGGAGTTTGAGACCAGCCTGGGCAACATAGCAAGATCTCATCTCTAAAAAAATTTTTGACAATTATCCAAGCATGGTGGCATATGCCTGTAGTCACAGCTACTCAGGAGGCTAAGGCAAGGAAGATCCCCTGAGTACAGTTCTAGGCTGCAGTGAGCTTTCATTATGCCAGTGAACTCTCTAGCCTAGGTGACAGAGCAAGACCCGACCACTCAAATAAACAAATAAAACTTAAAGACCCACATACTGAAAACCTACTTGGTCCCAGGAAAACCAAGACACTGGCTCTCTCTCTTACAAACATCCTTAGACATTTTTCAATCATGGTATTGCCTATTAGTTTTGAAAGTTAAATTTCAATGAAGTAAAATTAAAACTTCTGTTTTAGCCACGTTTGGTTGGTTAATGGCTACCATATTGGAGAGTGTGGGTCAGGAAGCAGGGATATCCCTTCCCTTTTTTATACCCTTCCCTCCAACCTTGGAGGATCTAGGGTTGGATCTCTTGAGAGAGCTGAGGTTTCCTCTCTTGGCCTAAAAGGTTGTTAAAGCAGAGAAGCTGTGCAGTAGGGCCATGGGGTAGAACAGTCATCTCGGCAACACCAGGGGGATGCAGCCAGACTTAAGAGGCCACTAAAACCACCTAGGACAGGATAATTGTATACTGACGTGGAACATGATAGGTGGGATGGAGAGAGGCTGGTGTACAGACGTATGTAAGCTACAAAGGCACTAACATGTGGTGATTGATTAGATGTAGGGAGGGGGCACAGGACGCAAGAGGTAGGAATCTGAGATGAGCCCCTGGTCCACTTCCCCTTCTACCCATCCCCTCCCTACCACAAACTTCCCAGCAGAGTGTTCCAATTATCTATTGCTGCTGAACAAAGCAGCCCAAAATGCAATGGCTTAAAACAAGTTTCATGATTATCTCTCCCAGTTCTGGAGGTTTGTTCAGCTCAGCTGGGCAGTTCCTTCTCAGCGTCTCTCATGCTTTTGAAGTAAGATGAAGGCTTCATCACTACAGGTCTGGTGGCTGATACTGGTTGTCCACTGGAAGCTTAGCTGGGCCTGTTGGCTGGAATACTGGTATGGGCCAAATTATGCCTGCTCCCCAAAATTTGCATGTTGTATAACTCCAACTCCCCCTAGTACTTCAGAATATGACTGTATTTGGAGATAGAATTTGTAAAGAGCTAATTAAGTTAAAAGGTCATTAGGGTAGACCCTACTCCAATATGGCAAGGGTCTTCAGAAGAAGTGGAGATGAAGCTGTAATTCACATATCTGAAGGAAAGTCCTGTAAAGACAAAGGGAGAGGACCACATTGACAAGCCAAGCCATCTTCAGAAGAAATCAGCCCTCCCAACGCCTTCATCTTCGGCTTCTAGCCTCCAGAATTGTGAGACGATACATTTTCATTGTTTAAGCCATTCAGTCATGGCAGCCCTAGGAAACTAATGCAAATGCCTCTAGGTGGCCTTTCGACGTGCGCCATGCTTCCTCACAGCAGAGCAGATGAGTTGCAAGAGTGAACATCCCAAGAGGACCAGGTGGAAAGAGTACTGCCCTTTATGACCTGGTTTCAGAAATCACATGGTGTCATTTTCTCTGCAGTTACAGCCTCACTCCAATTCAAGGGAAGAGAGCAGAGACCTACATCTTAATGGGATGATTGTCAAGGTCATGTTGTAAGAAGAGCATGTAGAATGGAAAATCTTGTTGTGGTTATCTTGGAAAATACAATGTGCTATACAAGGTTTGCAACTTAAGCAATTAGGGATGGTGTTGTTAATGAAGACAGGGATTACAGGAGAAGTGGAGGAGTTCTGAGGTAGGTTAGATGTGATGATGTAAGATTTGAACAGACTGGGTTAGCCAAGCCTGTGAAAATTTATCTAACCACCAGGAAGTCAGATATGTGAATTACAGCCTCAGCAACAATTTCTGAGTTGGAAATAACAATTTAGGGGCCATCGACATATTAGAAGCCAGAGAGTTCTGAGGATACTAATAGAGTGAGAGAAGATGGTGGTTTAGAGGCTATATCAACTACCTGCTGCTGAATAAACCACTACAAATCTTAACAGCTAAAAAGAATAACTTATTATTTGTCACCTTTCTATAAGTTACTTGGGTAGTTCCACCTTTGGTTTTACCTGGACTCATTCACATGGCTGCATTCAGCTGCAAAGCCCAAGATGACCTCATTCACGTATCTGGTAGTTGGTACAATCTGTTGGCAGGAGGCTGGGCACGGCTGTTCCAGCTGGGCCACTCCATGTGGTCTTCCATCCAGGCTTCTTTATAGCATCATGGTCTCAGGGCAGCATCCCAACAGGACAAGTTCCAATGCACAAGACTTAGCAAGCAAGTTTCCTAATTAACCTCATTGGCCAAACCTACAGTCCATGTGGGAGGACTTACCAGGAGACATGATTCATTGCACTCATCAGACTAACAATATACCACAGGAGGAAATACCAGGTGGGGCTCCACTCAACTTAGGGTTGGGCAGAGAAGAAACCAAAGTCGAAAACCCAGAGGAACCAGAGAAAGACCAGAAAGGTGCAGAGTCGAGGAATTCTCCTGGGACAGTGCCCCCACCCCAGTGCTAGTGTGACCTTGAGAGTAAATGTTTCCTTACCTTCAATGCCCAAAGTGCCGCGCTTGCCCTGACTCCAATCCCAGTATGAAACCATCCTCAATATTTGGTGCTCTGGAGGTCAATGTCCTTAAAACCTCAACATTATTCTCAGTAGTTAGTGTCACCACAGTCTTAAGCACCAAACACAACTCAGTGAAAACAATTCTGCAAGTCAAACCAACATGGTCTACATTTGCAAACTGTATGATGACCTGGCTTGACTCAATAGAAAGATCATAGTATTTTTAAATGCTTTTGACCAAAACGCATAGTAAAAAAATACTTTATCAAGATTTAGAACATGCATGCATAGACAAAGACATGTCTGCACCCAGGTACACAGTGACCAAAAGTTTCCTGAGGCATAGAAAAGTAATAGTAGGCTACCTGTGCCTTGTATCATTTTCTACTCTATTTAACTCTTTTTTAATGTTTATCATTTCCTGCTAAATTGATTTCCCCATCCACCTGGCCATCCAGAGCAAAGTCAGCCAAATCCTGCCTTTAACCTTGTTTTGTTTCACGTGTTGTTTTGCTGTAGTTGGGTTTTTTTTTGGGGGGGGGAGTTGTCTTGTTTCGTTTAAAAATTGAATTTTAGGCCCTTCTCCTGTACCATTTCCAACTGCCTGATAATACTCAACTCACATCGTGTTACCTGTCTGGTGCCTCAATGCATTTCTATTTGGACTTTCTAGATAGCTAGATTCTAAAGGCATGGATGAATGCATTAATGCATTAGACAAATATGGCATGGGAGTCTCTCATTACCCAGACACTATTGCTGACACTGGGGATATAGCAGATTAAAAAAAAAATGCGTTCGTGGAGTTGAGATTCTAGAGGGGGAGACAGATTTAAAACAAACCAAAAAAAGTAAATCTTTTCTTTTTTTTTTTTTAAGTAAATCTTTTCTTTACTAGGAGAATAAATTATTTAGAGAAAATAAGGCTAAAGGGGGATAGGCATGGATCTACCGGATTCCAGGCTCTCCTTTCCCACAATAAAGGAGCCTAGTACGTTTCTACCTAACAGAGGAGAGCTGAGAGAACTCAGCCAAAATTTCCCTGAAAAAGAGAGTTCCCAGCCTCCATCGTAGTAACGTAGACCCATCACGTCTCCACGTTACTCTGCCAAAGGGCAAAGCACGTTAACTTTAACCTGGAAAATATCAAAACCAGACCGTCGTTCAGGGGAGGAAACTTTGCAGTCGCCGCACATTGGCCCCGGGCTTGGCTGGAAACGCTTCGGGTATATTTCAGATTTCCCCCCAGTCCGGCCCTAGCAATCCCCGTCGCCCGCTTTCTTGTGGGATAAACGGCTACCTCGCCAGCTCTGCACACACAACCCTCCCGACTGGAATCCCCCGCACCTGCCTGCTCTCTCGCCTCTCCTCGCTCACATTTTCCGCAGCAACAAAGCCAAACACGGCACCCCCGGGGCTTTCACGCTCCTGCGCTCCTAGACCTGAGGTTCCTCCGGCTAGGAGGCCGCAGACGGGGCCCCCGCGCGCCCCCGGTCCCTGCTTGCGCGTTCCTGTCGGTCCCTCGGAACCCAGCCCGGAGGCCCCCTCCTCCAGGTGGCCCCCTGCCCTGTCTGTCCCGAGCACCTCTTTCGGTCTGGCTCGTCTGCACCGTAATTACAGATTTCTCTAAATCTCTCCCCTCCCAGACTCGGGCCTCTGGCTCTGGAGTTGTCCGGGTTACTCGCTGGGCACCCCAAACGCCTAGTCCCCTGCTCGAGTGGCAGAACGTGCACCCAGGCTCGGGCCGGGCCCCAGGGCGTCCCGCTCGCCTGCTCGCTCTCGACCTTCCCTGTGGCACCCGGACCTCGGCTCCCGCACGCCAGAACCCCCAGGGTGCCCGTGGAGCGGCCGCCTAGTCCCCGACCGCGCAGGCGGCGACCCGGGAACTACAAGTCCCGACAGGCCGCGCGGGTGCGCATGCGCAGCTGGCCGGCGCTTGAGTGGCAAGTTGTTTGTTACAGCGAGCACCAGCTGCTCTCGGCTCCCGGCGCCGCGCGCCGCCGCTCCACCGCCCGGCAGCTCCGCTTCTCCGCCGGCGCCTCTGCCTCGCCCGCCCGCGGCCGCTCGCAACTTGGCTGGCCTCCCCTTTGTCCGGCCCGGCCCGGCCGCCGCTCCCCGCCCGGAGCCGAGCTCCCGGTCCCCGGGCCGGTTGCCCGCGGCGGCTCGGAGCCGGCTGGGCGCGGAGGGGGCGGGGGCCGCGGCTCGCCCCCCGCCGATGAGCCTCCGAGGATCGCGGGCGGACGATGGAACTCCACATCCTGGAGCACCGGCTGCAAGTTGCCAGCGTCGCCAAGGAGAGTATCCCGCTCTTCACCTACGGCCTGATCAAACTTGCCTTCCTGTCCTCCAAGACCAGGTGAGCGCGCGGGGACGCGGCGCCGGCCGGGGAGAGACAAAGAGGCGCACCCCGGGCGGCTGTCCTCGCCGCCGCGCCTCGGAAAACAACTTCTGGCCCCCGGAGCGCCCCCGCCCCGCCCCCGGCCCGGACCGCTCGCCCGCCTCTGACAAAGCCCACCCGGCCACCACCCCCCCGAGGTCGTTCCACCCTGACCCCCCCACACACACCTTGATTCATCCCCCAGCCCTGTGGTTCCTGGCCTCAGCCCCCTCCCGGAGATCCGGAGGGCCAGGGCAGCTGCGGTGATGAATCTGTGAATGAATGAACGAACGAATGAATGAATGAAAAACAGGTGTGGGGACGCGGTCGTGGAAAAAACAAACTAACGCCCCCATCCCCCAATCCCTCGGTTGGGCCGGCCCCCTTGGCCACGGCGGGGGGAGGGATTCTGCTGAGCGCCGCTACCCTGAGCAGAAAATCGTAAAATCATTAAAGGGTGTTTATCTCAAGGTGCCTGCGAGGGTTGCGGATGGCGCGGGGGGAGGGGTGGGCAAGGGCCGAGGAGGGGCTGCGGGCGAGGGTCGCGGTGATCCTTTCTCCTTGGGGTCCTGGAAGGGTGGGGGGAGGCTGTTTTGCCGAACCGTAAAAGGGGAGGAGCTGGCGTGTTTATGGATCTGCCTTGAGGCTGGGCTTGGATGCTGCAGGGGGAAAAATAGTTGAAGGCCTTGGGAGGTAAAGTGGGGGCGGGGGACTTGGATTTTCCCCCTGCCAGGTAAGGGTTTGATTTTGTGAGCCCCAGTAGGTGGTTGGAGTAGGGTTTTTGTTGTGCTTAAGGATCTGGAGCCCAGCAGAGTGAGTGCCGGCTAGCTGCTGCAACTTAAGTCCTTTGCTTGCCCACCATTGTGACTGCTGAAAGGGCTGAAGTTGTTGATGGTTTGGGGCAGTGATGGTTCTCCCTCACTGCAAAATGAATGAATACATTACTAGTCAAGGTTAACGTTAAAATTACAGCATCCCCCTACCCCCTTTAGGCTACCCACTTTGGTGCTGAGCTCAAGGGATGCAAGGAAATAATTCAATCTGAGCCTGATATCTGCTTGTTAAAGTTCTTGCTTGGAAATCTCACTTTGATGTGTGTGTCTCAGTGGTGAGCTCAGTCCAGCTATTGTTTGCGAGATGGAGCCAGATCTGCCAGAGGCATCTTGTTTACTTTCTTCTCTGGGCTGCTTGGTGGGGTTTGGAGGTTTGAAATCCTTGCCTTTGCAGAGCCCAATTGCTGCTTTGATTGCAAAAGGTAATTATTAAACAGACTATTTGAAAACAAAAGCCAACAGCTCAGATTCTGAACATCCCCCCCCAAACACACAAAGCCCCCTCTCGCTGTTGACACCTTCTGATCTTGTATCTACCTGCCCTCTGCCTCCCCCATCCCCCACTTCCTAGCCAGTTTTGAGGTTCCAAGGCTGGAGGTAACAGAACAGACTTGTTTTTCCAACCCTTGGCCCTGGGCCCTGGGCAGCCCCCTGGCTGATTTCTCAGCCACCATACAAATGGGAATGATGACTCAGGCTGCGGCTGTGCAGGGGCCTAGGTGGTAGAAGGAGAGGGCATTTGGGGGCTTCTTAGGCAGCAAAGGGCAGGCTCTGTCTGCCCTTTCCCTTTCTGGAAGGGCTGGCCTTCCAGCTCCCACCCCACGGTCTAGTTTGGAGGGCTTATAGGTAGGCATGGTCCCGGGGATGAGCCCCTGCTGGCCTGTCTGAACACAGGAAAACCTGCCCCTCATTGGGTCCCTCTTCTCCGTCTCTTGAGAGCCAGCTTGTCCAAGGCCCAGGTGACCCATCCAGTCTCAAGATGATTCAGAGATCAAAGGTCATCTCCATGTCTCCAGGGTCTGGCTCCAGAAGGTGTTGAGTACATTCGTCAAATGTTTGAGGACCTGCTGCTCTAAGCACACTCTGAGCCCAGACAGTGCCTGCGGATTATGACTAGCCCCCTCTGCCTGAGTGGCTGAGGTGAGGTCCCTCTCCTCTGGCTGTCACTTTGCCTGTAAAATGAAAATAGCACCCTTTGGTCCACTGGTGTATGCACATCTGCTGTGAGTGTGGCATGGGATGACAGTGGGAAATCAGCTTTAGCAGTTGTGAGGGGCAGTGGGTACAGATACATTATGTAAGCTATTTTCAGTAAGCCATCCAGGTGGAACTTGTGGTCCTCCTGGATACTTCCTGTAATACCCGCCCCCAGGTGGTGACCTGTAGCCTTGTCACCCCTCCCCCAAATGTAAATTTTACCCAAACTAGCACAGAATTGCCCAGGGGTCTTTGTGTCACCTATTCAATTTTTTTTTTTTCACACTCTCTCTGTAGAGTCAAACCCTTGGCTTGGCATTCAAGGCCTTACAGGATCTGGATCCTGAATCTCATCTTTAGTCACTCCTCTGGCAAATCTTCTAGTGACCCACAAGTTACTTTATTGTTCCCTTCACACATCTGTGCTTTTGCACCTGCACCTTTTCGAGCTCAGCCTGGAATACTCTCTGCCCTGGCCCCCAGTACATTCCTATTCAGTCTCCTGAAACCTTCCCAAACCCCCAGCAGATTTAGTCCCTTCCTCACTCTCAGGTCTACCTGGAGTGGAGGTGTGGGAAGGGAATGGCATCAGTAGACACCCTCTCTGTGTGGGGGGTACAGCTGGGTCCAGGAGATGCTGAGATGCCCTGCCCCAGGGATCCCAGTGCAGCAGGGTAGGGTCAGGGAAGGGGTGTCTAGCAGAGTAGTAAGGAGGCTGCCAGGCTCTTTGAAGTAGGAATTAGGTGGAAAATGGGTCCTACCCTCTGGGTATGTTCTATGAATTAGGTATTTATACCTGTTTTGCAAATGAGGAACCTGGAGCTCAAAGGCTAAGAGACTTGCTGAAGGTCACACATTAAGAGTGGGATTTGAGTCTGCATCTTTACTAGTCAACCTCAGAGTTTTTGCTGTCTATGGCAGGTTGCAAATGATGCCCACATTGAACAGATATGTCCCCTCCTCTGTTTGCAGCACACTGTTCTGAGAGATTTAGGAGCGCAGATTGGAACTGTGGCCTTTCTGTATTCCCTCCCACCAGCCTTGGTGGGCCTTTTCTCTTCTAGGAAGCCTTGGCCCTGATAGCACCCATGGAGACTTCCTCCTTCCTTTGGGCCATTGGGGCATATCTCAGATGCTCCCTCTCCTTCTCCATCAGTTCTAAACTTTGGCCCATAACAACATGTTGCTTACTTGTCTTTTCCTCTCGTCTGGATTATAGACCTTCATCTCAGGAAGTTTTTGTGTGTTATTTTATCCATCCTTCCCTGCCAACACTGTCACTATGGTACCAGTAATAAGAGCTGCTATTGATTCAGCCATATATTACAAAGAGGTGAAGACACTAGACTTGGAGAAGTAAAATGGCTCACTCAAGGTTGCACCACTGGAAGAAACAGAATTGGGATTTGAACCAGGCCTTGTCTGCGCTGTGCTTAACACTCTGCTTTGTAGGCACTTAGTAACTGCCTGTCTGATGGATTTCCAACCCATGCACAGAGTGACCCAGATTTCAGCCAAATTTTTGCCAGAGTCTCTTATGAGTGCCCTGAGGGCTGGAAGAAACATGGCAGGGAGAATCACACCTGGCAGAGGAACAGCCTGGAGACCCTGCCCCCACTCTGCTGAGCAGGCCTCTGCCCAAGACATTCAGAGTAGCATCTGGGTGTGGCTGGAGTAGAGGGTCAGAGGGCCAGTTAAGTGCATTCATTAGCACAGAGCTAGTTCAAAGTCCCCAGAGTTCCACCTCTGCCTTGTGGTCCCATATTTCATGGTAAACCCTTTGTGGCCCACCTGCCTATCTCTGCCAGCCACGCTCTGTGGTGTCTTCAGCCTTTAGGCCTTTGTTCCCTCTTCCTGGAGTGATACCCCTTGCCCTTTCTACTTTCTCTGCCTGTACATACTTTCAGATTCCATTTTCACTCCCCTGCATGCACAACTGGGCTCAGACCCTTCTGCTGGAATGGGCTTAACCTCAAGAAGATGAAATGTAACCATAAGCTATCAGCAAGGATGTTTTGAGCCACAAATAACAAAAAGCTATGGCTGAAACAATAAGAAGTTTATACTTGTGTGAAGTGATAAGAGGCTATGAGTTGGGCTGCTACAGGGCTGAGTGACTTAAAGGGTTGATGAGGTCATTTGGCCACCTAAGGCTTGACACGGTCGCTTCCAGTGTGATGGCTGGGGGAGCCCTGGGCATCACAGAAGGAAACCCAGCCAGATAAAGGGCTGCTATTTCTGGGGTATCCCTGAAAAAACAGACCTCCTCCTCTCATTGGCCAGAACTGCATCACATGAACATGTCTCGGCCTCTCACCAGCATAGGGAATGAGACCATCATGGACCAATCAGGATTCACTACTGAAGGTGGGGCCTGCCACCTGGAGGCTTCTGGCCACGGGATGATGGACACGACCCAGTGGCTGTGGGTGGTGGCTGGCCATGTGTGTGTGGTGTGGCAGAGCTTCCAGTCCCATGGCTGACCTGCCTAGAGCAGGCCTGGAAGCTGACTCAGGTGTGAGGAGGTTGCTGTGCACAGACAAGTGCGTGACCTCACATGTAGGTAAGTCATGATGCTCCCCCTCTCCCTAGCTTTCCCCAACCCCACTGGACTGGGTAGGAGCAACCTCACTATTAGGGCCAAGGCTGCCTGGCCTGGCCCAAGCCTGGGAGTCCAGCGGAGGTTGGGAGGGCTTTGGATTCCAAGGAAATAGTTGAAGGGAGATGTTCAGCCTGAACAAGGGACCTACTTACCTCCCCATGTGTAATAAGGCTCTTTTAGAATTTGGATTTGTTCTCTACAACCCTGTAAGGCAAAACTGGGAACAATGAAGAAGTATACAGCAATAACAGCAATGGTAATAGTGGTAATGGTTTACACTTACAAAGCATTTAGTACATTCCTGGTGCGTTTTTTTTTGAGACAGAGTCCTAAGCTGTTCCCCTGGGTAGAGTGCTATGGTGTCATAGCTCACAGCAACCTCCAACTCTTGGGCTAGAGGTCTTCTTGCCTCAGTTTTTTCTATTTTAGTAGAGATGGGGTCTCACTTTTGCTCAGGCTGGTCTTGAACTTGTGAGCTCAAGCAATCCACCTGCCTCAGCCTCCCAGAGTGCTAAGATTACAGGCATGAGCCACCGCACCCAGCCCCAGGTACAATTTTAAACACCACCATATACTAGTTCATTTAGTCCTTATGACAGTCCTAAAAGTAGGGATATTATTTTCCTCATTTGACAGATGAAGAAACTGAGAAGCCAGAGTACCCAAGGACACACAGAAGTGGCAGAGCTGGGATTTGAACCCAGAAAGTCTGGCTATAGGATGATAACCACTGAGCCAGGCATTCAAGCAGACTGGTTTGGACTCCCTGTCACCAGGAGCCATTTGGCAGAGGTGTTGCTGGAAGAGGTGGGGGATTTAACCCAAAATGTTTGGAAGTGACAGAAGGCTGCAGCACCCTCTCCCCTCCCCCCCCCTTTTTAGTGCCCCTGAAATGCTTTTATCTTTAAATTCCATCCTAGAGCCCATCTCATTTGATTGGCAAAAAAAGCATGCAGGTGAATGTGCAGAAAGCATGTGCCCACACAAACCCCCTGCTGCCTGCCTAGGCCAGATCTGCCACCTGCAGGTCTTGGGTTCCTTTTGGCCTACCAGCAAGCCATAGTGAGCACTAAAGACTTAGGAGGCATTTATGGGAGAAAAGCTTAAAATTGTAAAAAGCCCATGCAGTCCTCATCATTGCCCTGAGTGCATTGGGCTGAGGTCACTGTTTGATTGCAGTCGAGGCTAGCAGGGGAATTGGAGCCCTGGCATGACTTGGGTGGGATCCCAGCACTGTTACATCCTGGCAGTATGACCCTTGGGCAAGTTGCTTGACCTCTTTGTGCTGTTAGTTTCTTACCTATAAAATAAGAATGCTGATCACACCTACAGCCTAGGTTGTTGTGAGGACTTGATGAGATAAACCATATCAAGCACTCAGAAGAGTGCTTGGTCCACTATAAGGTCCAATAAGCCTTAACCAAGAAGGTCTGGGCTGAGCTGGCCAGCACTCTATGACAGCAGAGCTTGAAAAGCCCAGTGTTAGGAGATTTTGTACACACACACATAATCGCAGATTCTAGAAAGTGGAGATTCTCTCACTGTCCTCAGAGAATTTAGCTGAGGACACATGTCATTTAAGTGTACGACCTCTTGCTCCAGGATTGCAGAGCGCCGGAAGGCTCCCTGGAGGAGGTGGTACCAAGATGGATGCGATGAGAAAATGTCAAGAGGTGCCGGGAATAAAGAAAGGTGAGCAGGGAGGAGTGGATGGGCACAGATAAATGTCAGGAGGGCACAGGATGAGCCCAGTGCCATTTCCTTCACCACTCAGAGCAGCCGTGGCCTGCTGCCCTGGAGAAGGGGCTGGCCAGCTCCCAAACATTAGTGTGGAAGGCAGAGGGTTGTCCTTGGCCTGCCCAACATCCAACTGCTCAGCATGGTACACGCCCCCTCACCATACCCATCACCTTTGCCCTGGGTCGTCCTCCTCATCTCTCCCTGAAACTATCCAGACAGCCTTCTGCCTGCAGGGCAGCCTGAATGGTTAGCACAGCCAGGTCTGTTTGGGCAGGAGGAACAGCCTGAGCAAAGGCCTAGAGCCTGGAAAGAGAAATGTGTCTGCAGGGGACAAGCAATTGTCATTTCCAGAGGTCGTACACTTAATTGACAAGCCACTGCCCGAGTTTGGTGCAGACTGGTATGTTCTGTTCATGCAGAAGCCCTACAGCATGTTACCTGCTCTGCGCAGGGCCCAGTGGAAAACAAAATGAGCGTCTGTCAAATGGGAAGAAAAGATGTGTATTCTGTGTCTTTTCCACCAAAGGTTGGGGTGAGAGGCCCAAATGCAAGGCTGGGTAGAGTGGACGAGCAGTCACCAGTTGAAAGTGTGAGCTGGGGTAGATTGTGTGCATTCCTTCCAAATACTGGGCCACATCTCTGCCTTGCTCAGAATCCTCGGACTGCCCCCTACTCCATTCATATTCCTTGCCTGACTCTGTTCCTTGACCTGACACTTCTATCCTCTCTGGCTTTCCCCTCCCTCATCCACACATGCCCTGTTTTAGGATAACCATGGTAGTTGTAAAATATCTTGAATTCTGATGCTCTTCCCTTCAAAAGCTAGACCTACCCTTTCCTTTCCCCTTTAAATGGCTTAGTGACTTTCTTCTAAGTCACTAGAAAGTAGCAGAAGTGATAGTGCAAGACTTCTGAGGATAGGTCATAAAAAGATAGCTGCTGGCTTATGGGTGCTCTCTCGGGTCCCTCGCTCTGTGGGAAGCCAGCCGACAAGGCACAAGGATGCCCAGGTAGCCCTGGGGAGAGGTCCACGTGCGAGGAACTAAAGCCTCCCAGTCGCCCCAGGAGAGGCTTCCAGTGGATTGCAGCCCAACTGACACCTTGACTGCAACCTCACAAGAGAGCCAAAACCAGAACTGCCTAGTTGAGCCACACTCAGATTCCTAACCATAGGATCTATAACAGGTAATAAAAGTTCATTGTTCTGTCAGTCTACTAAGATTTGGAGTAATTTGTTATACAGCAATAACAATGAAGTGTCATTTATCACCCAAATGGGGACATTTTTGAGAATAGCAGGGAATACTAAAAATACCCCAGACAACAGGGCAAACCAGAGAATATGAGCACTCTACGTTTAGTCCAGCCAGAGAGCTCTCAAGAGTCCCTGAACCTAACACAGACTCTCTTTGGGGTTACCTCCAGTACCACCTCCTCTAGGAACCCGCCCTAGTGCAGAGTGAATGGCTTCCTGGAATTGCTCATACCTCAGAGTGCAGGTGAGGAGGGCTGGTCCTCTTCTGTTCTCACCCTCAAGTGTACATCCACACCTCAGGACAAGTGTTCCTCAGCCCTGACTTACCTCCCAGGGATCAAGAAAGTCCACTGAAAAAGGTTTAATTGGTCTCTTCTGAGCCAGCATATGGCTGGAAGGTTTTTCTTATAGCAGACGTCTAGTAACAGGAACCAGCCCTGAATAGGACACCACCCTTGTTCCATCAGTGCTGGCACAGTTGGATTCGGGCTGTCCAAGGCCCGCTGAGGTCTGCCGCAGTGGGCAGTTTACCTAAAGCAGTCGACAATTCTGGCCACTCAGTTTGTTGTAAGTATGCTCAATTAAGACTTCTAAGGGGGAGCTCACTTCTATTTTTTTTTTTTTTTTGTTTTTGGCCGGGGCTAGGTTTAGAACCTGCCACCTCTGGCATATGGGACCAGCGCCCTAATCCTTGAGCCACAGGTGCCACCCGGGAGCTCACTTCTAGATCCTGGTGCTCATCCTTACTCTAAATATAATACATTGGACATATTCTGCAATAGAGCTGTACTTGCAAACCTGAGGTCTCCATTGTGTACCCACATTCACAGCAGCATTATTCACAGAAGGTGGAAGCAACCCAAGTGTCCATCGTGGATGAATGGATAAACAAAATGTGATATATCCATATACAGGAATATTAATGAGGAAAAAAGGAAGGAATGCTATCCCATGGATAAGGACATGATGCTAAGTGAAGTAAACCAGGCATAAAAGGGTAAATACCATGTGATCCCATTTATATGAGGTACCTGGAGTAGCCAGATTCATAAAGACAGGGAATAGGGGCTACCAAAGTTTGGGGAGTTACTGTTTAATGGGTATGGAGTTTCAGTTTTGTAAAATCAAGAGAGTTTTGGAGATGGATGGTGGCAATCATTGCTCAACAATGTAAATGTACTTAATTCCACTGAACTTGAAAATGGTTAAGATGCTACTTGGGAGACTGAAGCAAGAGGATCACTTGAGCCCAAGAGTTTGAGGTTGCTGTGAGCTGTGACGCCATAGCACTCAACCAAGGGTGACAAAGTGACCAAAAAAATGGTTAAGATGGTAAATATTATGCGTATTTTACCACAATTAAAAATCACAAAACTTTGCCAGGCATGGTGGCTCATCCTTATAATCCTAGCACTCTGGGAGGCTGAGGCAAGAGGATCCCTTGAGCTCATCAATGTGGAACCAGCCTGAGCAAGAGCCAAACCCCATCTCTAAAAATGAGAAAAAGTAGAAAAATTATGCCATGGATAAGGATATCATGCTAAGTGAAATAAACCAGGCACAAAAGGGTAAATACCATGTGTGGCGGCTTACGCCTATAGTCCCAGCTGAGACCAGGAGTTTGAGATCACAGTGAGCTATGATCATGCCACTACCACTCTAGCAGGGGTGACAGAGCAAGACTCTATCTCTCAAAAAAAGTTAAATTTTTGAAACTTAGAGTCTTCATTTACACCAGTTATTCTCTAAGACAGTGATGCTTCCCAGTCTGTAGAGGTATAAGGGCTGTTTGCCTCTGCACCCTACAGTTCCACGTGACACTGTTTGTACAGTTTTTCACATTGTCAAGTAACCACCCTCTTGGTGCTGCATGGGTCACCTGCGATTTGCTGTGGTCCATAGCTTCAAGACTAACATGAACTTTGGGACAGATTGAGGTTTTTAAATCGTGGCCCTGACATTTTTATCTGATGAGACCCTGTCCTCCTCTTGGGGGTCCTGGGAGGGACCAAGTCAGAGTTCCTGAGCTCATGGGGCTTACCATCTTATTAGAGAAGAAGGAATATTAAAAAATGAGAAGATAGGCGCCTGTGGCTCAGTCGGTAGGGCACAGGCCCCATATACTGAGGGTGGCGGGTTCAAACCCGGCCCCGGCTGAACTGCAACCAAAAAATAGCCGGGCGTTGTGGCGGGCGCCTGTAATCCCAGCTACTCGGGAGGCTGAGGCAAGAGAATCGCTTAAGCCCAGGAGTTGGAGGTTGCTGTGAGCTGTGTGATGCCATGGCACTCTACTGAGGGCCATAAAGTGAGACTCTTGTCTCTACAAAAAAAAAAATGAGAAGATAATCAGAGAGCAGTGAAGTGGTATGAAGTCACAAATACAGGAAAGTAAGAGGAGAGAGATGGGTAGGAGCAGTGGTCCATTTTTGAGGGTCAGATCATTGAGGTAACATCTAAGCTGAGGTCAGATGACAGGCACAAAGACTGGGGCTGAGGGGGGAGACTGCCAGTGCAGAGGGGCACCTCTCTCTCCCATTAGGATGGCTACTGTAAAAAAAATTAAAAAACAGAAAACAAGCGTTGGCAAGGATATGGAGAAATTGGAACCCTTGTGCACTGTTGATAGGCATGTACACATAAAATAGTACAGCTGCTACAGAAAACAGTAGGGCAGGTCCTCAAAAAGAATTAAAACTAGAATTGCCATGTGATGAGGCAGGTCCTTCCACTTCTGAGTATCTACCCAAAGCAGTTGAAAGCAAGGACTCCAAGCGATACTTGCACACCCACATTCTTGGCATTATTCACAATAGCCAAAAAGTGGAAACAACTCAAATGTCCATCGGTGAGTGAAGGGATAAACTATGGCATAGTTTACATTATAATGGAATATTATTCACCCTTAACAGGAAAGGAAATTCTGACCTGTGCTACAATGTGGATGAACCTTGAGGACGTCATGCTCAGAGAAACAATGCAATCACAAAAGGATAAATGCTATTTGATTCCACTCATAGGAGGTCCCCAGAGTAGTCAGATTCACAGAGACAGAAAGTAGAATGAAAGTTGCTGCCAAGGGTTGGGGGATGGAGGGTGGGGAGTTTTTTCTTACTGGGACAGAACTTCTGTTGTGCAAGATGGAGAGACCTGATGATGGTTGCACAAGAGTGCGAATGTATTTAGTGCCACTGAACTGTACACATAAAAATGGCAGCAGTGGCAAATTTTATGTCTATTTTACCACAGTTTAAAAACACAAGGTTCGGAGCTGGGGAAGTGTGGAGAGCTGAGGGCAGCCACTCAGGCCTTGTTGTGCGTTGACTCATGTTACCTTCACACCACCCTTATCGGTAGGTACAATAACTGGCCCCATTTTATAGATGAGGAAACTAAGGCACTGACATTCCAGGAACCTGCCCAAGATCACAAAAACCAGTGAGTGAAGAATGAAGATTTTTTTTTGATAGTAGCTCTATCAAGATATAATTTACATGCTGTACAATTCACTCTTTTAAAGTTTATAATTCAGTGACTTCTGGCATCCCTACAGAGTTGTACAACCATAGCCACTACCTAATTCCAGAAAATCTTCATCGCTGAAAAAGAAAAGCCATTAAGCAAACAGTCCTTTCCATTTCCCGTCCCAGCCCCAGCCCCAGCCCCTGGGAAAGGATCTACTTCCTGTCTCTTGGGTTTGCCCATTTGCTACATTTTATATAGAGGACTCATCTAATGCATGGTCCTTGTGTCTGACTGCTTTTACTTAGCATAATGTTTTCGGGTTCATGCATGTGCAGCATGGATCAGCCCTTCATTCCTCCTTTTGGCTGAGTAATATTCTCATTGTGTGGATATACCACACAACAATTGTTTATTCATCCACTAATGGACATTTGGATTATTTCCACTTTGGATCTATTATGAATGATACTGTTAGGAACAGCCATGTAGGAGTTGTTGTGAGGACATCTGTTTGCATTTCTCCTGGGTATGTGTATTATACTTGGGTATGTACCTGTCAAATGGCAGCTGCATCATCCCACATTCCTGAGGAGGAGGGATTTGAACCTGCAGCTTCAGGCTCCAGCTTCCATGTTCTTAAGATGCAGAGAGGGGCCCCCAAGTGATTTAAAAGGTGCCAGGGGATGAACAGCTCTGCTGGAGAGGTTTCGGAGGGGACAGCCTTCCTGTCTTGCACAGGCTCTGCACCCGGGGCCAGCAGGTAGGTGCTTATTTTCAAGGTAGAGTTAATTAGTTTTCCCTGAACAGCTGGCTTCCTGGACACTCACGTGGCCTCTGTGCCAGACCTGCTTTCTTCTGATTCCTGTCCCACCCCACCCCCCAGGATTCACTCCCTTCTTGAGCAGGTAGAAATTTATTCCCAAAGTTCAGTCTTTTTCCTTCAGAGCTCAAAAGTCTGCAGATGCAGTGACTGATAGGATAGATTTAGAACAAAGTTTATCCTCAGCAGATCTTTCTTGAGAGCCCTCTACACCCTGGGACAGCTCTGTAGGACAGAGGTGGTTTCTGCACCAGGCCCTTGAGCTGGCAGCTGCGGTGACTTGCCCAAAGTCACACAGTGGACAAAAACAATTTGGGGTTTAGCCCAGCACCCCTACTCCCATCTCCTGCCTGTTTGTGCCCTATTCCACTCCCTGCTATAGCTTGAGGTGGAAGAGCTTATGCTAAGGGTCATTTCTCAGGGGATGTGCACTTAACAGTCAGGAAAACTTGTTTTCAATCCAAATTTCAACCACTTACCAGCTATGTGACCTTGGGCAACTTTTCAAGAGCCTCCAAAGAGGTTCAGGGTCCTCATCTTTAAAGTAGGAACAATAATACCCATTTCTCTGGGTAGTGAGAATTAAATGGGGAATCTCATGTCAAGGACTTACTTAGGTGTCCAACAGTTAGTGAAATGGTTATTTGTATAATTCAACAGATATTTCTTGAGAAAAGTGCCCTACACTGGGTGCAAGTGGCAAGGTGGTGGTGGTCGGTTCTGCTCCTGCAGCACTGATGGCTCTTCTGCTTACAACTCATCCAAAGGGCTGATGGCTGCAGGATGGAAAGCCAAATTCTGGGGTTTTTTATCTGAGGAGGGGAGGCTATTTGGGTGGTTATGGACTAACTAGAGGCTAGTGGAGGGGCGGAAATCTATAGCACACAGACTGGAGAACTTCGGGGCTAGGCAGGCAGGAAGAGCAACTTCTTGGAACAAAGAGCCGTTGTGCCCTTAATAAGGTGTGATCTCTCTGAGCAAAGTCTTGGGGTCCCTTCTCTGCACCACAAGGCAGCCCTGCCTGATGGTTGCTTGGATATCCTG
The DNA here is from genome assembly GCF_027406575.1 of Nycticebus coucang. Lineage (NCBI taxonomy): Eukaryota > Metazoa > Chordata > Mammalia > Primates > Lorisidae > Nycticebus > Nycticebus coucang. Next base: position 75,063,198 of record NC_069791.1, on the reverse strand, counting down.
GGTGTCCCCTGTGTCCCATGTGGTGCTTGCCATCTTCCTACCAGACTGCTGTCATCCTCCTCCAAGTTCCCTACCTGCTAAGTAGCACCCATATCCCACCCATCTCCATCAGCTGCTCACTTGACCCCCAGCCTTTCTCTGATCTCCCCATCCTCACCACCCTCACTGCCACCTCTTGCACCCTGACCCTGAGGCCCCAAGAAGAGGGTCACAGGTGCTCCCTGAGGACAGGACAACTTGTATCTGCATATAAATCAAATCCCATCCTGCCCGTGTGTCAGCTGCTGGGGATCAAGTCCAAGCCCTGAGTGTGGTCCCCTCAGGGCTGCCCTCCCATCTCAGCCTCTGTCACCTCCCTTGTCTTATTTCCTACTTGGTTCTTGCCATCCCCTACCCCTGTGGAGCCCTTGCCCTCTTCTCTGACTAGGACAAGCTCTCTTCTACCCTTGCCCCAGATGGTGCTGCCGTGTGCAAGCTGTGCTGCCCCGGCCAGGCCACTCCCTGTCCCTGAGCCCTGCAGTCCCCCTCTATAAGGCAGGAGCAGTGATGGTGCAGAGTCGTTTTAAGTCCAAGCTCATCCCCAGGGGTCCCTGCAGGGCCTTCAGAGTGAGCACAGGTTATCCGTAGCATGCTTTCTGGGGCAGAGTTTAAATGTGAACTCAAAGGCCTCCAGACAGTGCCCAGAGAAGGCCCAGCCCCCTCCCTAGAGCTATGTCTCTCCAGCTTGTGGTGTGATGCAGAATGAGCCCACCAAGTGGGAAGAAACCCTACACCTTCTTCTCAGGGGATAGAATTTGGAGCCTGCACTGGGATCTGGAACACTGATGCCAGGGCAGGGGGAGAGGGGTCCTTGGACACTGCCCTCCTTAGGAGTGATCTCAGAGGTGAGGCTGGGGTCAACCCAGGGGAATGGAGAAAGCCCCCTCTCCCACTCCCACCATCCAGGACCTGGGTCTCTGACTTACTCCTCCGCTTCCCTTCCCTCCTGCAATTTGTCTCTGGACCTCTAGGTAAACTGTCCGAGCCACCCCCTTGTCTGCAAGGAGGTCCAGTTCTAAGGATAGATACTGGTGAACTACCTTAGATGCACTCACTGGGCTGGACACTGACCCCAGCTCAGTGACCTTTCTGGACCAGCCACAGGCTCAGGGTCACCTAGAAATGACAAGGCCACTTTATGGGTTCCTGGAGCCAGGCCTCTAGTGAGTAGCCCGGGTAGAGAGAGCACCTCAAGAAAAAACACATTTCCCTTCTAAGCTGCTCTTGTGTCACTACCCTGCAGACTTTCTTCAGTTCCGCAATTCCTGCAGCTTCCCTCTGGCCATTTCCCTCCTGAGCCCCTCAGTCCAAATCACTGTGGTTAAACTTATCATTTTCCAACAAAACCGGAGATGGTGGTGACACCCAAGCCATGGGGCTGCCCCAGGATTGAGTGAGATCTTGCTGATAAGGCCCTCAGCAGAGTGCCCAGACCAGGGCTGGCTGGGAGTTGCATGCTCTCGGGGTCGCAACCCACAGGAACTGTATTAAAGGGCCACAGCATTAGGAAGGTTGAGAACCACTGCCCTAGAGGCACTCTTGACAAGACTTGAATGGGCCCCTCCAGGCACCTGCTGGGGCAAGAACAGGCCCCTTACCCATTCCTACTGTGGTGTCCCTGGGCAGGTGACTAGACTTTCTAAGCCTCCAGTCCTCATCTGAAGATTAAGAGAGATAAGGCTGAACTCAGACCCCGAATACAACAGGTGCTACCCAATGGGGTTCTCACTCAGTTTCTGGGGCAGGGAGACTGAAGCATCCTATGCTCCAAGGCAGACATGTAGCTTCCTCCAGAGACCCTGGTGATGATGAGTTTAGCCCAGGCTCTCCCAGGAGGTGGGGTGAGGTTTGTACCATTATCAGGCCAGAAGTGGGATGTCTTTGCCTCCTGGAGGTGTGGAGGCTGGGGGTGGGCCCCTGGGCCACATCACCTCCAGCTGTGATTCTCATCGGGTCCACCTGCCACAGCGACTGAGGAGAGCTGAAATACTGGCTGGTCCAGAACAATTTGATGGCTGCCATCTCCCCCACTTTGGGAGGATGTCCTCTGATGTGGATTCCTGGAAGAAAGGCCTCAGGGCCCCCAGCGCCCCCACCTCCCTTCCCGGTCCTTTCACTGCCATTGACGAAGGTGCTGGTGAGGATGGTGTATATTTACTCAGGCCCAATGCCATGTGTATGGATGTTCACCAGCTGAGGGGGGTGTCACTTCCCACATTTACAGGGGTGGAAGCCAAGGCCATATAACTTAGTAAGTGAAGAAGCTGGCCTCAGCCATCCAAAGAGCCGCTCCCAACGGCCATGCTCCTCACACCGTGCAGGGTGGCCCAGGAGGCACTGAGGGACAGGGGTTGTAGCCCCTTCTCAGGGCAGAAGCAAAAGTTGTGCCCCTTTCAAGAGCCATTGTCAGGGGCTGTCAGGTCAGCCTTAGTCCTTGCCCCACCTCTGCCCTCGCCAGCTGGGTGACTGTGGGGATGCCACATTACCACCCTGACTTTGCCCTCTGCTGAGGGACATGGTAGCAGGATCTTCCTAACCATGGCCTGAGGGTTCAGTGGCATCACTAACAGACCAACCTTAGCACTGCTTTTGCCACAGGGGACTGTTCCAGATTGACAACTTTGAGCCAGTTTCAGGTTTCTTTTACTTGTCAGCAAATGCTGACCAAGACATGGGTGCCATCTTTACATCTTGAAAGTCTCAGTGTTTTGGCAGGTTCCTGAATCCAGAACCCCCAGAGTTCTGTCCATCACACTTAGATACCGCCTGGGTGCTTCTGGTCACCATTCCCTTGCACCCCTTTCCTGAGGTGCAGTCTGAGAGGAGGTGGGAGTTGGAAGACTGCCTGCAGCAGCCACCTGTACTGCAGGCCCTGCCCTGTGCATGCCAGGTTGCTCCTAAACGTCCTGTGAACAGTCAAAACCCGTAGCAACTTCCCCATGTTAAGGCCCCAAAGAGTGCTTGTTCTCAAGAGCCAGGACCTCTGAATACCCACAGACATGGGGGCAGCCTCGTCCCTTCTCCTGCAGAGGGTGGGGACAAATCAAGGAAGGGCTGAAGGAGCAATTCAGGCAAGTGTGTGGCCTGCAGATCCTGTACCTCTGGTTCCCAAGGACTTGACCATCACTCGCAATGGGAAATCAGGCCCCTATGTGGTGTCTGGGGAAGGTAGAAGCTGGACTTTCTGTCTGGTTGCCCTTGGCCCCTGAGACTCCCTCCTAATCTACTAGTTCACAAATGTATCTTGGTGCCCACCCTGCACCAAGTACTGCTGCATAGACGGAGTTGACAGTTTGGGCATCTCAGCAAATACTTAATGACCCCACAGTGTGATGGGAGGAAATCCCTGGAGACTCAAGGGAAGAGACACGAGTGGCGTTGAGCCGGACTTGAAGCATCAAGCTAAGGAAGAGACTTTTTTTTTTTTTTTTTTTTTTTTGAGACAGAATCTCACTATGTCACCCTGGATAGAGACCTGTGGTATCACAGCTCACAGCAACCTCAAACTCTAAGGCTTAAGCAGTTCTCTTGCCTCAGCCTCCCAAGTAGCTGGGACTACAGGTGCCCGCCACATCTGGCTATTTTTTTGTTGCAGTTGTCATTGTTGTTTGGCAGGCCCGGGACAGGTTCAAACCTGCCAGCAGTTGTCATTGTTATCTAGCTGGCCTGGGCTGGGTTTGAACCAGCCAGCCTGGGTGTCTATGGCCTGCGTTACTCACGGAGGTACGGGCGCCACCCAGGAAGAGGCTTCTGAAAAGAAGGAACAGCATAGGCAAAAGCTTAGAGACTTGGCCCACATGACCCATATGCTGGAGCCCAGAGTTGGGGCTGGAAGGAGGACAAGATGGTGGCTGCTGTGGTCACGGTTCAGGTAAAGGGTGAGGCTGAGGTCAGACCCGATGCCACACCACTGTTCCCCACGGCACCACCCCTTTCTCATTGTCAGCGTGCCCATTTCTTACCCTGTTCTCCTGCCTTCGACATTCACCCGGGCCTGCTGCCTCCTACAGGAAGGCCTCCTTGCCTCTTTTTTTGTTTTGTTTCTTTTTTTTCCATTTTAAATTGTTGAATAGATAATAAATTCACGTGGTTCAAGATGCCAAAGGTCCACAGACATGCCAGTAGACACTCCTGCCCCCCACCCTTCATCCACTCAGTTCCTGTCCCCACAGATGGCCAGATTCCTGGGAATTCTTGGTGATGTTTTCTGTTAACACACACAAATTTGTGCTATTTTCCCTCTTTTTTCCCTTCATGTAACTGATAACTAAGCTGTGCTTGCTCCTTGTGTTCTGCCCCTTAACCTTTTCAGCTGACATTCATTTCAGCTGCTGCGCCGTTTTCCACAGAACAGAGAACAAGACTGTGATATCCCAACCTGTCTCCCCCGGGTGGGCGTTTGTTCCTGGCCCTTTTTGGTGGTGTTTGCAGTTAATGCTCCAATGCATAACTTGGTGCACAGACCTCCTCTTGCATGTCTGGGAGTATATTCTCCTTTAGGAGTGGCCTAAAGGCCAAATCTGAGTCAGAGTGTATATACCGGGTAACATCCTCAAAGGTTGCCTTGTTAGAGGGCTGCTAGCTTACCATCCCCTCGGGGTCCCGTGCTGTTAACGAGCATGTCATCGGACAGCCTGGTGGTGAAAAGGCCACCTTTGTGTGTGTATGTATGTGAATGCAGGCTCTCTCACACCCTGGGGTGTTTGATGTCCTCTTATTCGGGAGCTGTTTGTCCCCATTCCTCTGATCTCCCCCACCAGCTGGCAGCCCCCACACTGGGCTGGAGGATCTTAAAATCTTTTGTCTCCATAGCAGCAACCCCTAGTTGGCCTGTCCTCTTCTTACTTGCTTTCCTACCTGGGTGTTTGCTCATCTCTGTGGCCAGCGCCCGTCTATCCCCTCCACATGTAGATGAGGACAGAAGCTGTCTGCCTGGCCTCAGAGCTGGATCCCCCCACCAGGGCCTGCCCCTTCCCAGGCCCTGAGACCTGCTGGCCTGTGGGGTGGGTCCAAGCAGTGACCTCCCTCGGGCCCGCAGGCCACCAGGAGTGTGTCATTTGCAGCTGGCCCAGAAGTGAAGTGTGCCAGATGCCTAAAACACCTCCTACCCCAGGAGGCAAGTAGACATCTCTGGCCCCTTAGGCCCTGAGAGGGCTCTGGGAAGAGGCTGATCACTGTTAACCACCAATGTTTACCTCTGCGATCACCCACCTTCGGGGGGGGGTGCAAAGAGGGAGAAGGATGGCACTGTCGTGGGCCAGGCCTCTGGGATTCTGGCCAGTCACATGAGGAAGCAGCCCACGGCCAAAAGGGGGTATTAGTAGTGAACTTAAAACCAACTTCAATTTGCAGGAGTTGTGTTTTTACATTTGTATGTAATGATTACTTTATCCCTTTTTCTCCAAAGCCCCCACCGCCCTCATTCTCTCAGCCTCAGTTTTAGCAACATTGGACATGTCTGTGTTGACTTTAGGCCCAAGTCCCAAGCTCAGGCAGTCAATGTCGCCATTATTTGGGGAGTGTGGGTAACTTGACAGTTTGGCCTGGGAGTTTGCAGGAGGGCTTCAGCCATAGCTTGACACACACACACACCCTCCAGGCCAGTGGTCCAAGCACTTTGGAAGGAGCAAAGGCTGGCGACTCAGTCCAGTTAATGAGCAGAGCCCTGCGGTGGAATGACCCTTTCCTGACCTCGGGCAGCGCATGGGCAGTGAGGCCCAGTCTCCAGTGCACTTGAAGGGAAGGGTCAGATGGGCAGCTCCCTGCAGCAGGGTGAAAAAGGGCAGGGCCGGAGGCCTGGAGAAGGTCATGTCCACCTCTCTTGGCCCAGCCCTGAGGTCTTGGATAGCACTTTTGGGGATAAGCATTGCCTTTCCTGATCAAGCAGGGTAGCATGTTCAATCCCTGGTACTTGAGCACTCCAGGCTGGACCTTTTGAATTTCATGGATTTGGGACTGAGTCCAAAAGGAAGGGACTTGTTAAGGCACACAACATTCCTGGGGTGCAGGGAGACTGCTCTGAGCCAGGCTGCTAGCCAGCTCAAGGATGGTGCTCACTAATGGCTGTGTCTGGACAGCTGGGCCTTGATCTGTGAAAACGTACCTGTCAGCAGGGATGGCATGGGCTCTCCTTGTCCCCTTGCCACCCATGTGCTCTCTCAGCTCCACGCCTGTGACTGTGCAGGGTCCTTCCTGTCCAGGAGCCCCCTGAGCCTCGACCTCTCCCCTTCCATTAGATGCTTCCTCCTCTTCCATTCAGGTTACCAACTGTCAGTGCATTTTGTCCCACTCATGTTCATTTCAGCCCTTCATCCGTAGTCTTTGGTCTTATCCAATTGCTTCCTGAGTGTCACTTCCCGTCGGGGCCTAAACCTGTTCAGGGCATTACAGACTAAGTGTTCGTGTCCCCTCAAAGTTCACATGTTGGGGTCCTCATCTCCAGGCTGGCTGTATTTGGAGATAGGGCTCTGGGGCGGGTAATTGAAGGGAAGTGAGGACATAAGGGCAGGCCCTAATGTACTAGGACTAGTGTCCTTATGAGAAGACACACCAGAGAGCTCCTTGCTCTCTCAACACAGAGTGCTGGGGAGGGGCCCTGTGAAGACGCAGCAAGAAACTGGCCACCTGCACCTGAACACACCCTGCTACGCCAGCATCCGTAGTTTAAGGCCCCCAGGTCGCTGGCACTTGGTCACAGCAGCCCGAGCTGACCAGAGGGTGAGGCGCTTTCGTCCTCTGTGTCCCCCACACCACCTGGCCATGAGGACTAGTAGCAAGGGCACAGGCTTCGGGCTCATTCAGTCTCCTCCTCCCACTGATGGGATCGTGTCCTGAGCCTCCACATGCTCCTCTTGCTAATGGGAGAAGGAAGACAATCAAATAAGCCACGATCCCATAGGCACAAGCACGCTTTTCCTGCCTGTCTTCCTGGCCAAGGCTGAACTCCCCGAAAGCATTTGGGATACGTGCTGGAATTTTTCTCCTATGGGCTAAGCAAGCAGGGCGAAGCAGAGGTAATGTGAGCATCAAACCCAGATCCCCCTTGTGCCAGTGGCTGTTCACTCCTTATGTTCCCCACATTATGGAGCTGTGCCTGGTCGGTCCCACTGTTGGTGGCCAGGGGTTAATGCAGCACAGGGGCCAGGCCAGGACTGGAGCTACAGGCTAAGGGGCGGTAGGTGCCTAGATAGGAGTAAGCAATAGGTTGAAAAGTTATAGAACTGCACCTATCAGTAGCCTCCAGCCATGTTTAGTTATTACATTTAAATTAATATTTAAAGATCTGTTTCCTCAGCCACACTGGCCACACAGCAAGTGCTCGAAGCCACATGTGGCTGGTGGCTGCCCTGCTGGACAGTGTGGACACAGACTGCATCCATCCTCCCAGGGAGCTCTCTGGGGCAGCACTGCTCCAAGAGCTTTATTTGGGCTTAGTGAGAGAGAGTGCCAGGTTCATTTTGGCTGTTCTGGCTCAGGGCTTGGTGGAGCGGGGTAACACATGGCCACATGTGCCATCCCTGGGAGGCAGATGCTGGGGGCACATAGAGGGACACACACCATGGGCTTGTGGACGAAGCGATCATGTTGGCAGGGTGAGGTGGGGTGGGCCTGCCCTGGCACGAACTTGCACTAGGCTCTATTCTGAAGTCCCAGCCACTCACATCTTATCTCTTTAGCTTTCTACTCAGACACCACCACCTCCAGAAAGCCGTCCTGTAACCCTCAGCATCCCAGCACTGCCCTTTGTTTATCTGCTTCACTACCCATACCTCCCTACACCCTACGTCACCCCATCTGCATCCCTAGCAAGCAACAACCGTGGGGAACAGGGCAGTGGCCTAATAGAACTGGAGCCACAATCCCATGATGACAGGCCACACACTCTGACTGGGGACGGTAGGTGCAGGCCTGTTGCTGGGAGGGGAGCAGGGAGGTGAGGCTCACACTCCTTCCTGGCTCTTTCAGAAAGTGTAACAGGGAGGCTGGACATGCCCAGGTATGCAGCAGGGCTAGACAGGACAGGCCCTGCAGTGGGGCTGCCCATAAGCTTAGATGCAGGAGAATTTTGGGAGGAATCAGGTCATAGCCAAGTCTGAGTAGCAGGCTCCCAGGTCAGTGGCCTGCATCGTTCATATTCCACCCAGAGCTGGCAGATGGTCACGGCCACTTCTGTTCAGTGTGGTTTGCATCTTGCTTAACCTGCTTCTGACTCTGGACTCTGAAGGACTCTTGTAGGCCCTTAGCTCAGACCCCTTGGTACTCTTGGCACTGACCCTATGAGCAGTTGGTCACACATGCTAGCCTACTCTTTGCCATCCAGGAAATCTAGCTGCCCCCAAAACCCAAGACACTGAGCCTTTGGGGGTCCACGAAGGTGTCTGTGGGCCAGACGTGTTTTCTTTGGCTCACCTGGTATGTTTTTTTTAAAACTTACACCAGCATTTAAACATTGAGAAAGATCACCAAAATCTGCCTTCCCGTCTTTTCTTGAAAAATTGGAAGATCTTGCATCCCAGAGCCCATATGGCAACAGTTTATGGGAGCCAAGTGGCAGCTGCCCCCCCTTTAGCTGGGGGATCTCAGGTGGCCTCACTCCCTTCCACTCCCAGTTGTCCCCACACCAAGACCAGGTACTAGGCCCATTTGTCATCATGCTGGTACTGGCCTGTTTCCTAAGCATAGAAAAATAAATCTGTACTGTTTTTTTCCCAAAGTGCAAAGATGAAAAATAGGCTAACAGGGTCCCCGTGTTTCTTTGTGAAAGTGGAGACTGTTTCCAGGTATTTAATATGCAAAGCACGTCTTAGTCCTGGTTCTCTTCACCCAAGTATCTCAGCTGCCTGCCCCTTGCAGGACTGTGAGCTGTAACCCCTGCTCTGGACATTTCCAGGTTCTTCCTTGATGGGGGTCCTGTCCCCTGTGGAAACACAAGCATACCTGTGTCTTGACCCCCCATTCCTGGGAGAGCTCTGGCAAGCACTGCTGACTTTGTATGTGGCAGCGATGGCTGGGATACCTTCTTTTGGTCCCTTGGTCATCCTTCCAGGTTCCCACTGGGGCTGCCCCAAGTGTCAGCTGTGACATGGCCAGCCTCATGGGCTCCAGCATTCCCTAGTGTCCCCTTTGTGAACAGAGTTATGGTGGTTAATTCTAGGTGTCAAATGGAATGGAGTAAGTGATATACAGATAGGTAAAATGTTATTCCTGGGTATATCTGTGAGGGTGTTTCTGGAAGAGATTGGCGTTTGAATCAGTGGACTAAGGAAAACCTACCCTCATTGTGGACAGGCACCATCTAGTGTGTCTGAGGGCCTGGATAGAACAAAAAAGGAAGAGGAAAGGTGAATTTGCTCTCACTCTCTTCTGGACTGAAACATCCTTCTTCTCCCATCCTTGGACATCAGAACTCAGAGCTTTTGGGCTCTGAGACTTGCACCAGCAACCCCTGGGGTTCTGAGGCCTTGGACTTGGACCGAGCCACTATACCAGGTTTCTGGGTCTCCAGCTTGTAGTGGTCTGTCGTGGGACTTCTCAGCCTCTGTAATTGCATGAACCAGTTCCCCTAATAAGTCCCCTCTCATTTATCTCTTTGGGCCTGGTCCCCACCCTGAGAGAATACAGGGCCGGGTCAGGAGCAGAGAGGGATGTTTAGAGACTGAACAGCTCCTTCCTCTGTGAGCTACAAGAACAACTTGTCCTCCATGCAGCCAAGGTGAGCTGCTCAAAACAGATCAGATCTGCTGTCACCCACCTTCAAACATTTCAGACCCTTCTTTTATATGGACTCGGGTGTGCAGAATCTGATTACTCATAATCCTCAGTTCATGACATACTTACTGATCCTGCTTTTATTTTGTGTGTGTTTATAGTTTGAATACAGTGTCTCCAGCAGAGACCATGACACTGGCGATTGCTGTCTCCCCACATGTATCTTTCCCATGATTTTTGCAGCCAGGTTTCGTCCCATTTATATGTGTGAGAAGGTATCTGGCTGTCCATAGTCTGAGGTTTGCTTGTTTTTCACTCAGCATTGCATTGCAAAATGCAGAAGATATACTGGGATTCCTTTGCTATATATTCAGACACACTGCCACAGGGTATTTCCTTGAGTTGGAGGACCCTCTCCTTCAGGGTGTCCCTGGTGTGTACTACTTCCCCTGCCTGGAACTCTTCCTCGGAGCCCTTCCCTGGGCATCCCATCCAGAGGAGGCCCACAGTACCTCTAGCCAAACTCATGGTGGTGATGTGCGCACTTGTCCTGCCCAAGCCCCTTCCTCACCAGAACTCAACCTCTATACAGGATGCTCCAAGGACCAGCTGCAGCACCTGCTTCAATGGCAGGGGCAGGGCTCAGGTGCACTTGCGCAGACTTGAGGTGTGTGTGAAGGAGCATAGCAGCTTTATTGATAAAAGCCAAGTCTAGAAACAACTGCACATCTACCAACATGAGAAAGGATAAGTCTATATTATAACATATTGTAATAAATATACATAAAGGTATACATTCAGCACTCAAAACAGCTACAAACTACATAAAATAAAATGGATTGATCTCAAAACCAACATTTTGGGCAAAAGAACCCAGACACAAAGTAAAACATGGTGTATGATCTCATGGGTATGAAGCTCACAGTTGAGTCCATGGCCATGGGAAGGGGAGCAATGGCCGCCTCTGGTTGTCAGGAAAGGGACAAAGACCACCCTGTGGTGATGGAAATGTCCAGTGTACTTGATTAGGGTGGTGGTTAAATGGGGATGTACATTTGCCAAAAGTCACCGAAAATCTGTATGTTTATTATCGTAAGTTATGCCACAATTGTAAAAAATGAGTTTGGGGTTAAAAAAAAAAACTATAAAGATTCATGATCTAAGCTTAGGTTTTATCTCATCAAAAACATTTCTCAGCTGGGCGTAGTGGCTCACACCTATAATCCTAGCACTGTAGAAGGCTGAGGCAGGTGGATTGCTTGAGCTCAGGAGTTTGAGGTCAGCCCTCTAAAAATAGAAAAATTAGCCAAGCACTGTGGCAGGCACTTGTAGTCAGTCCCTGCTACTTGGGAGGCTGAGACAAGAGATCACTTGAGCCCAAGAGTTTGAGGTTGCTGTGAGCTATAATGCCGCGGCACTCTAGCCTGGGACAACAGAGTAAGATACTGTCTCAAAAAAAAAGAGCAAAACATTTCTTACCTATAATGAAGATCACCTTCAGGAACTGGTGCTAGATCAAATCACAACTTGGTAAGAGGAGGAAAAAAAATAGAAAAATAAATAGGCTGGGTGCCCGAGGCACAGTGGTTATGGCGCTAGCCACATACACTGAAGGTGACAGGTTCGAACCCGCCCCAGGCCAGCTAAACAAGTGCAACAGCAAAAAAATAGCCAGGCTTTGTGGCGGGCGCCTGTAGTCCCAGCTACTTGGGAGTCTGAGGCAAGAGAATTGCTTAAGCCCAAGAGTTGGAGGTTGCTCTGAGCTGTGACGCCACGGCACTCTACTGAGACCCTGTCTCAAAATAAATAAATAAATAGAAACAAAAAGGAACTGGTGCTTGGCATTGTCACACTGATGTTCTAGAATTCATTCTCCCGCCAGCCTTGGGATACTGGCTCTTCTTTTCAAAGCCTTGGCTTTTCTGAGGTCCCTTGAGGCCCACCCTGGAGCTTGAGCTGAGGCTGAGGCCATCTCTCAGTAGACCACGGAGCAGGTGTACTTGATGGTGACCCAGACATGGCCTAAGAGAAAACAGGAAGAAAGAACTGGAAAATGCAGCCTCCTCCCAGCTGCCTTAGACCCTGAGGGCTTTTCTCCTTTAGTAGTGAAGTGTGACAGTCACACAGGTATGCACAGATCATACCTGTGTAGCTTGGTGCCTTATCACAGGCTGAACCCACCAGGGAACCAGCACCCAGCAAGACCCGGAAGATGACATTGCCGGAATTCAGAAAGTCTCCCTCTCCCAGGATCCTCTCCTCTCCCACGTTCCTATTTGCCTGTATGTGATTCTGCCTGTTTGGGAAGCATCATTGACATTTTTTCTGGGTCCTTCTTGACATGGCTGACCAGTCACACATTGGTTGTTGCTTCAGCTTTCATGGGTTTGCCTTCATAGTGCATAAAAAATGCACCTGGCCATCAGCATACCTTTACCTAGGGTGGGTGAGCTAGAAGGTGTGAGGACCCATGGGCCCCTCAGCCGGTGCAGGTGCCCTGCCTGCCTCAGGAGACGCTGCCTTTGTCACATTCTCCATAATTCGACTTGACAGAGGCATGGGACAGTGACCCGGAGAGTCTGGAGGGCTTGGCCATGCCAGTCATCTTCCTGTGCAGCTGGAGATACTGAGCCCAGGACAGGGAGCAGGCCAAGTCCCACAGTGAGTGAAGGATGTGCCCCCCTACCTACTACACCACCCTCCTGGCCACCCCCAGTGGACCCCCAGGGTAGAAGCACCCCTACCCACACACTGCAGTCCAAGGCAAGTGAAGAGTCAATACCAAATATTGCAATGCTCACCCAATGCTGGGGGCCAGGGTCACAGCGTAAGGCAGCTTTGGTCCCTGCCCACTCAACAGCCAGCATTGAGGCAGGGGGTGGTGAACTCAACAGTGACTCAGCAACCAGGCTCTCTGCATGCACCACCTGACTAAGCAGCCACCCACAGTCAGAGGGAAGGTACGGTGGTGCAGAGGAGGGTGTCCATCGAGGGTGTCCATGACAGTGTCCACACCGAGACCCAGAGGTTGGGGAGCAAAGTGGGGAGGATCCTAGGTGAAGGGTATAGGAGGGGCCCAACTGTGGCCGAGTAGGGACTAAAGAGAAACAGCCTAAACCATGGAGCCCTGTAATTCATGCTGAGGTCTTTGGCTTTATCCTTTTGGTGGTAGTAGGGACAGGGAAGGTGTTTGACCTGAAGAATGAGATCATCAGATTTGTGCTTTTGAGAAACACTGTTATCTACACAGTTGAGAGAATATGGGTGAGGTCTCAGGACACCCAGGAGGTGACAGCAGGGGTCGGATCTGAGGTTCCCAGGAGGTGGGTGGAAGGGCATGGTGAAGGGCAGGCTGGGAGAGTGGTAAACTGAGCAGCACACAGAGATTGCCACCAGGAAGAGAGCTGGCCCAGATGGGTGGGCAGCTCAGGGTCACCAGGCTGCAGGGGAAGGGTCCTAGCTAGTACAAGATCACCGTGTGACCTCGGGCAGATGTCCCTCCTCTGAGCCTGGTGTAAAAGATGGTCCCTTCAGTGCTAAAATTCTTTCCTCTCATGATGCTAATCAGGAGGACTGTAAGAGAAGGCTTGCGGACTGTAGATCTTCAGGGACTATCTCTTCTAGGGTGACTAACCCTCTTGATTTGCCTGGGACTGAAGGGTTTCTTGGGATGCAGGATTTCTGGTGCTCAAACAGATGGTTGGTGTCTCTAGTCGTCTTCCAGCTGGCACTGTGGGGAATGGGCATTCTTCTGCCCAGCTTAAACACACAGCCATTCTCCATGTTACTTAGATGACTGTCTATGGGTCCCTAAAGGGCAGAATTAGACCAACTGGGTGAGCCTGGGCAACCAAGCAGGACCTTTTTTCTAAAAAAAAAAAAAAAAAACAAAGAAAAGACTGGGCACACACCTGTAGTCCCAGCAACTCAGGATCCTGAAGTGGGAGGATCACTTGAACCCAGGGGTTCGCAGCTATAGAAATCTGTGATTATACCACTGCATAGCCTGGGTGACAAGAGACCCCATCTCTTAAAAAAAAAAAAAAAGAGAGAGAGAGAAGATGACTAGCGAAGGTAGAGCTTCTCCAAATCAGCTACCCCAGGGTAGAAAGAATTGCCTCAGGAATGAGTTCCCCAGACCTAGGGGTATGCAAATGGAGGCTGGGCCAGTATCTGAGATTCCATTACTGGAGCAGACAGCAGAGAATGGCCTTCCAGTCTTGATTCTGGGCTTCCTCGTGCCCCACTTCCCTGCCTGGGTGCTTCCATGAAGGTCCCTCTTTTGTGATTTTGCTGGGGAACCTGTGGTAAACTGCCACAGATAAAATAAAAAAGACTTGGAGTTCTCTTCCCCCTGGTTTTTAAATCTGACATCTCAGAGTGCGTTGTGCTAGGCAAGTTTACCTGTAAGTGACCCTCCTCATCCCACCTTCCCTCCTTCTGCCCTCAGGTTTGAGGGCTGTGGCTGGGACAGGGCTGTGACGGGGTGCCCTGGATGCCTGGGGAGAGGCCATGCAAGGGCCTGAGTTAGGAATCTGAGAGTAAACAGATCGAGTTACCAGTGTCAGCCGGGTGTCCACCCCAGGCAGCCGCAGCCATTGAAGATGGGAATGTTCTTCTCGGAGATGACTCAGCTACTCTTCTGGGCCCTGGGCCTTGGCCCTGCCCTAGGGGTTGGCTCTAGGCCAAGCCCAAGGGGGCAACAACTATGGGTTTTTAGAGTCCAGCAACTGGTATGCAATTCTGTTTTATCCTGTTAGGAGGAGAGCACGTGCCACAGTGGGTAGGCCCACAGGAGTGGGAACCTGGGGAGGGGGTGTCAGGGAACAGGAGGTGGTGGAGGCAGCTGCTGCAGGAAGGAAAGTGGAGTGTCCCTGTCTGTGGCATTGCAGGAGAGCGTATGGGAGAGTCCAGTTTCCAGGGAGGCCTTGGCCAGCTTGTTGGGTCCAGCCTGGGGTCAGGGTCGAGTAGGCATGGGGGAGAGACTACAGGGTTGGTGGTAGGAGACACTGGCCAGCAGAGTAGGAGGCACTAGGGAGCCGAGGGCCAGCCCAGTGACAGCAGCTGAAGGGAAGGTGGTGGCCTGAGGAGGAGGAGGAGATGGGGACTAGGCAAGACTTTTTTTAGGATGGAAGAAATTTGAGCCTATTTGTTGCTATGACACAGAAGCCAAGTCTGAGACAGGCTGCCCAGAGAGGCAGTAGACAGATTCCGGGGAAGGGGAAGTTTGTTTTCCTGAGGCTAGAGAGAAAGGATGGGATCATGAGAGGGGCACTCACCAGTGGGCCTGTATCTTAGGAAATCTGGGGTTCAGGTTGGGGTGAAAAGCATTCCGGAGGGCGAGAGTGAGCGAGAATGGGCAGGGCTCAGGTCGTGGGGGATTTTGAACTGGAGTTCATTGGTGAGGACAGTGGTAGACATGGATCTTCTAAGGATGGGACGAGCCAGGAGTCCCTGAGAACACCCTGCTCCACAGGCCAGCAGCACACCCAGTTGGGCAGGTGGTGGACGCAGGATGGGGGAGAGATCCAGGAACCGGGCCATTCAGAGTTGCCAGGCAATGGGACAACAACCCCAGGCTGTCCCCAGAGTCCCGTGATAGCAGGTCCTCTGCTGAGTGTTGTTCCCTGTTAATAGTGTCAGAGACTTGGAGCCTGAGGGAGCTAGCAGGACAGCGCATTGCTTTAGGGTCAAGTATTTCCATTGTCCTTTTCAGTGTGTTGACAAAAAGCTGTCTGCATTCTTACAAAGGTCAGAGGTTGTGTGTCTTGTGTGTTTTCAGCTGCAGTATAAGGAACATAAAAGATCGAAGGAGCTTGCAGTTACGTCAGGAGAAATATCCTGGCATCATCAAACTCAAAGTGGAATGGACAGAAAGAAGTGGGTGCTGTTTATAAAGCGGCCACAGAGGGCCTGGGACTTTTTATCTACAAGGGGGATGTTGATTTCCCACCCTGGCCCCAAGGGCAGGTGGTGTGCCCCCCTCAGAAGTCCGGGAACAGACTCAGGGCTGCACAAATGTCCAAAGCCATGGAACTGGGTGCCAGAAACGGGGATTCCAACCTAGGCGCCCCTGCTCCAAAGCATTGCTCCTAGAGCATTCACTCACACACACGCCCAGGACCATCAGAGGAACAGAGGAAGGCTGCACTGTGCTCTGGGGACCAAGTTGGAGAGGGAAAATACATATATGAAGCCTGAGTGAACCTCAAACTGGATGAGCCAGGCAGGAACTAGGGGCAGGGGGTTGTAGCCCCAGGTCAATTCCTGCCTATTCATCCCAGATTCCGACCCCATCCAGGACACAACTGCAGCTGTCCTCACTCTGGGCCCAGGAGGACCTAAGCTCAGGGTCTAATCCCACCCCTCATGGGCCTTTGCCTGGCCTGCTTTCATTTATTTCTCTAATTCACATTGATAATGTGTTCGGACCCAAAGTCCCATCAAACAGTACCCTGCATTTAACCAGAAAGTCTCTTGTCCCTCTCTCTCCCCTTTCCCATCCAGGGTAACTTTCATCCTTTGTATATAGTTGGGTTGCAACTCTATGGAGTCCCTAGAGGTGTAAGTTTTTTTAAACTGTAGCTGCTTTTAACTCTGTAAAAAGGGTACCATGCCATACACAGCATGTGGGAACTTGTTTTTCCATCCACAGGGTTGTTACGTCACAGGTCACAGAGACTCGTTTGTTTCCCTGCCTGTCACCACAGACCATTGGTGTTGCCTGCCGGTAACATTCTGCCATTATTCATGTCCTCTCCTGCTGATGGGTGTCTGGGCTGTGGCCAGGGTTTTGTTACTGAGAACAGGCTGTTATGTATCCTTGTGTCATGTCTCCTGTTACACGTCTATAAAGGGTGGATGTCTCCAAGTGGTGAAGCTGAGTCATGGGCCTCGGCCACGAGCCCCCCGCCCCACTGCCTACAGGAGGCCCCCACCACAGAGGCGGCGCTGCAGGGCCCAGTGGACCCCAGGCAAAAGCCACTTTAACCTGACGGAGCTTCAGTTTTCCTACCTGTCAAATGGGACCGATTTTACTTCTTACTACACATTGATTCAGTCCACACTGGTTGCAGAGCCCACCCCACGCTCTGTGCTAGGCAGATGCAGCCTCGTCATCCAGGGATAGGTGGCTTATGCACAAACACAAACCTGGAAGTGAATAATCTCAGGACTGTGACAGATATTGTCATTGCTGGAGACTGAGAAGCTGGTGGGCGTGCAAACTCCCTGGGACGGACCTTTGGCCTTTCTGCGGAAGTTGGGCTGGGGGGTGGGGGGGCAGGCGCAAGAATAGGGAGCCTCAAAATCAGTGGTTCTTCAGCACTAAGAGGCATCAGGCAGAGGTGTGCTCCTGTCTGCTAGGGGTAAGCACCCCCGGAGGGGGCCTGGGGCGTTTCTTCTGCCTGCAGCCACCTTTTGCAGTCCTGCCTCTGCACAGCAGCCTAGAGTTTGACAGATGCCGCCATCCACACTGCCTGATCCCATTCTCCTGGTTGCTCATGACCCTGAAGCACGTTTTATTTTCTATTTTACTACAGAAGAAACCCCTGTTCAGGATTGCCCTTCAATTTGCAGACCCAATTTAGAGGACTTTTTTCTAACTAAAACTTGAAAGGGCAGCTTCTAGTTGCTAAAGACAGTAGAAATAAAATGTAAATAATACAAGGGACCTATTGGAGACCCCGGAGAAACAGATGAAAAAAGTGTGACTAGTTAAGAGAACAAAGACTGACACGTACCATCCGCCTGGGTTCTCCTTTGGGAAGGAAAGCCTGGCGAAGGGCAGCCCCAAAGCACTGCTGTCGCTCGCTGTGTGTTTTAATGGGTCCCTGTGAACCACAACAGAAAAACCTCATCTGGGAGGCGGCCAGCAGTTGGCCAGCAGGGGCAGGTCAGACCACCCTGGCCCCTCCTCCACCTCACTGGGACAGGCTGCAGAAAATGTAGCCAACCTCCCACATTGCAAATCGAACGGGCCATCGTTCAGGCACAGAAATACCCCTGGCTTTCCAGACTGGTGCCATCGTTCCAAGTGGGCTGGTAGAGAACCTACTTGAATGAAGGAAGCCTGTTCTGAGACCTGTTTGCAGAGCCTCTCTGGTGCGGGTGGACAGGTCATTTGGGTAGTGGAGGCTCTGAGTTCCTTTCAGAGCCAGCTTTTGTTGGCAAATGTCTGGGCTTGCTCTGTAGTGAGCTAGCAGGCAACTTTGGCAGGGTCTGGCTGACACAGGGCATTGTGACCCTGTAGGAAATGGCATGTTCTGGGTCTGGCCCACAAAGCCAGCTCCCACCTCCCTCTGCCCTGATCTTCTACATAGGATTTCATGTGCAGGCATCCTTTGCTGAACCCTGGCTATGCAGGGGGTCCTTGTGTCATATTCTTAAGTACCATGAGGGCATCTAGAAGGGAAATAATCTTCACTTTAGGTTTCCTCAGAGTACTTACCCCAGACCGCGTAATGTCTGGGTTTTGGTCCTCTCTCCAGATCTTTGTAGACAGAGTACAGAGAGGCTACAAACACCATGGCCCAGCATCTGGGTGCGGACCCAGCCATGACTCATTAGAGAGAGCAGAGTTGGGAGTGGAGACCTTAACCTCTCCCAAAGGAGGGGAAAGTCAAGGCTATGCCATGTGTGGACAGCAGTGTTTATTCTGATTGATCAGAGCTTCTCTGGCTTGGAAGGTGGGTGTAAGGACACAGTCCACCCCTTAAGAAGAAGGGAGGTGAGAGGTCGGTTCCATTTTCCAGGCGGGAGTTCATCGTTGTGGAGATGTAAAGAGAAGAGAAAACAGATCTCAGAGTGACTCAAGAGGTGAGGCAGTGAGGGGCTTTCAGACGTAGAGAACATGGGAAAAGTGATTCCTGAGAGCCATAGTGGCAGGTCCCTCGGCTGATCCGCCCTCCCCGAGGCCTGCCTGAGCCAAGGACACATTTCAAGATGGATTTCCAGCAGCTGGCAGGTCCACAGAGTAGCTAAACCTCAGGAGACAGGTCACTTCAACAGCATATTTATACTGCATTTACACACAGGCCACTGTTGCCTTCTGCTGGTGTTTATGCCCTCCAGAATAATTTGTATGGTCTATTTTGGGAGTGTCCCTCATGGCTGAGGGCACAAGAAGCAAATGCCATAACTGCTGGCCTTCAAAGGACTCTCTAGGACAGCTGGGTAGGCCCAGCCCACCCAGGGAGTACCTGCTCACAGCATTCTGGAGATTGGGGCCATCAGAAGCATAAGGGGCCCTAGGAAGGGGCGAGGCCTGACCAAGTGCTTGCTGCTTATTAAATCACTGTTGTCCACAAAGCAATTATAGATTTCATTTTCAGGCAATACATGCAGATTGGGTATGGGACAGGCAGGGACAGAGCTGTCATTTGAAAAGCAAAGAACTAGAGGGAAATTGACACGTGTGTGCTGTTGGTGGAGTGGAATGCCCTGTTCTCTTCCAGGAAAAGAGAAGTCCCTCACTGAGGACTCTAACACAGGCCTTTTCTTTAAGGTCAGGTTGGCTGGGCACAGGTGCTCATGCTTGTAATCTAAGCATTTTGGGAGGCCAAAGCAGGAGCGTTGCTTGAGGCCAGGAATTCAAGACCAGCTTGGGCAACAGAGCAAGACCTTTTCTCTACACAAAATAAGAAAAATTAGCCAGATATATGGTGGGCGCCTGTAGTCACAGCTACTGTGGAGGCTGAGGTGAAAGGATTACCTGAGCCCAGGAGTTCAAGGTTGCAGTGAGCTGTGATCCTCCCTCTAAGAAAAAGTGTGATCTTCTAAGACTCTTGAGCTGGCAGGATCTTAAGCGTTGGCTGGATCAGGGATCCCCAAAGACTGGGAAATACAGAGGGTTCAATCAGCATTTCTGTGCCTTTCTGCCACCTCCTGAGTCAACTGGGGATAATGTCAGAAGAGGCTTGCAACTTCCTTAAGGTCACCCAGCAGCTTGGGATCAGAGTTCTGAATAAACTGAGACATCTGCCACTGGATCACAGTGGGCAGCTGCCCCAGGGGCCTGCCAGGACTAATGAGCTCTCCTGTGTCTGTCTGTCCACCCAGGTGCAAGTTCTTCAGTCTGACTGAGACGCCGGAAGATTACACCATCATCGTTGATGAGGAGGGATTCCTAGGTAAGTGCTTCTCCCCTGTGGGGCTCAGCTGGACCCCTGAAGTCAGTGCTGGCCTGGCCCTCCTGCCTGCTTGTCAGCTAGAAAGTCAGCAAAAACTGTTTCATTCTCTCCGTGTGTTCTGGTGACCCTGCCCCACCTGCCTGGCACTGCCTTACCCAGCTGAGAATCAGAGCAACCAAGGAGAAGGAGCATATTTTGTTGAACACCTCCTGTGAGCAGGGTGCTTTTTAAATACCCTCAGCCCTTGTTCCCATTTGGAGAGGCCTCAATCATGATACTTTTCTTTTTGTGTGTGTTTTTTTTTTTGGCCGGGGCTGGGTTTGAACCCGCCACCTCCAGCATATGGGACCGGCACCCTACTCCTTGAGCCACAGGTGCCACCCCATCATGATACTTTTCTTATTTTTATTTACTTTTTTCCATTTTTTAAATAGAAATATAATGCACATATCACAAAATTTACTGTTTCAAAGGGTGCGGGTTCCGTGGTTTTTGATTTCCCAAGGCTATGCACCCATCACCAACTATCAGAGTAAAATATTTCCCATCCCAAACCCAATACCTGTTAATACCAAACCCAATACCTGAAAAGTCACTCCCCTTTTCCCCCACACTCACCCCAGATCCTTTGAGTTTTATTGTTAAAGATTCTTATGTTCTGCTCCAAAGGGACAGCTAACGTCTATGAAGGGTTTCCTAAGCTGCCAGTACCATACTGACCGACACACGTTAATTTACGAGAAGGTGTTGTCTTCCCCGTGTCCATGAGATGGACAGGGCAGGCATCTGCCCAGGCGCGCAAGCAGTGGAGCCTGACACCTACTGAGCCACAGCTCTCTCTGAACCACTAGTTACTTTGTTCAAAACTTACAGAGGATGCAACCAGTTAGACAGTCTTTAAAAACTACAGTTCCACCCTGGAGACAAAGCCAGCAACTTTTTGGTGTTTTTCCTTCCAACTATTTTCTGTGCACAGGTTGCTTCTTTTTCGTTTACTTATGATGATGTTACCTACAGAAATGTTTCCACTTAACTTTAAACAGCATACATTGTTACAAACTCTAAGGCGGACCTTGGTGGTGGACCTGGGGGTAGGCTCCGCCCAGTTCCCTACAGTCAGAATTGACATTGTTTTCATTTCTCTCCATTGATAAGTTTACAAACTCCTTAAATGCGTCACGTTTTTTGTTCTTATTCACACCGATTCCTGAAATGGTGTCTGAGAAATGGAATCATGGGGTCAGAAATTCATTGTGTTATGGTCCTTGATTTGTGTTGGTGGGGTAGTCCCCTTCACTGCTTTATTTGGGGGCGAGGGGACTGTGGCCAGAGCAGGGATAGGGCTTCCTGCTCCACGGCAAAGGGGGTGTGCAGCTTCCCTACAGGGAGGCCCTGCCACACCATCGAAGGCACCCGTCTGGTCATTCATTCATTCAGCAGGTATTTTCAGAGATGGGAGCCACAGACAGGGGCTCTTGCCGTAAATCACAAAGCACAAGTCACATGAAAATTGTACACTTGGGCAACCCAAACACATTTTTATTTTCTAATGGGTATTTGTATACCTTTACCCAGAGCAACTGAGGTTTATGGCACTTCAAAGATCAGAGGAACCTACTAATATATCTTATCTCTAGGAATAGTTGATACCTAGGAACAGATACTCTATTTAGTCAGCTTCCCGAGGTGAGACTGGGCAGCAGGTGCAAGAATGCCATGAGTGATGGGAGAGGGGCGCTGGGGGGCTGGTTTTGTGGGCCTCATAAAGCTGTGTTTGCAGGAATTGTCAGTAACTAGGGATGTGTCCTGCAGCTGAGTGACTGGTTATTCTGAGCCTCTGGACATTGCAGGAGGCAACATTTACTGAGCACCTGCTGTGTGCTGGCCCTGGAGATGTCGCCAGGAATGAGAGAGACCACCTCAGACTCTGTGAGCCTCAGGGCCTGCCAGCTAATTATAGCATCAGTGATGGAATTGTCTTTATGGTGGGTCCTGTGCCAGGGGCTATGGGACGCTTTGAGAACATGTCACAGAGGACACACTGCAGTGCAAGAGACAGGAGGAGGGGCCCTTCGAATAGGAAGCAAGATACCAGCAAGTGTAAGTGTAGAACCGAGCTCACTGGGCCAACATGGACCGACCCATTTCACCAACCCCGCCTGCACTGCACTTCTACCTGCATACGCTGTGCTCAGCACTGAAAATGACCCTTACTATCCTCATTTATAGATGAGGGTCCCGAGGCACAGAAGTATGACATAACCTGCTCAAGGCCTTGTGGCTAGTGTCATCTGTGGGTGTTTCCATGGGCCAGGCTCTGGGCACTGGGGTACAGGAGCCCAGGCTCTGCCCTGAGGGACTCGCAGTTCCTAAGGACAAAGACACAGGACCCAGAATTGTGGTATCAAAAGAGAACAGTGCCCTCCTGGGTAGGAGTTGTCCAGGAGGACTTTCTAATGTTTGAGGTGAACCCAGCTGAAAGACTAAAGAGCCCCCAGGTGGAAATCATTAGGGGAGGGGACTTTCTAGGTAGAGGGGGCTGCATGTGTGCACAGCCAGGGCTGTGGGAGGGGGATGCTCACTGGGCATTCCCAGGGACCTAGAGTATGACAGGACAGGCAAGAGGAAGAGATGGAACAAGCAGAGCTGGGATGCACTGGTGTGGAAGTCAGGAGCCACTGAAAGGTTTTAGCTGACACCTTCGAGAGCTTGCCTGGAGGAGGGAGGGTCCAGAAAGATTCCAGATCTGACTTCACCTAGGACATTTTCCTGAGCTCCCTTCCTGAACAATAGGGAGTCCTCCACCCACCCACCCATATTTTATTTGGGTCATGAGGACCCTTTCACAGCATGGTCTTTTTTAGGGGCCTGAAAAGAGGAGGCATCTGGTAAACTCACATAGTCATGGAAGGCTTCCTGGAGGAGGTGACACTTTTTCTGCCCCTATGGCTGAGAAAGCTGGGGAAGCAAGCACACATGTCAGGGCAGAGTTGTATGAATAAGTATAGGAGCAGAAGCAGGGACTAGGTCCAGCCTCTTAAAAAATGAGAACACAGAGGTTCACGCCAAAGAGGTAGGCAGGGCAAGTTTGGACCTTATTCTGTTGGCAGTGAGGAGCCATTGAAGGTTGTCATCCTTGAGGCTGGACTCGAGTTGAGTCCCCCGAGGGTGTGTGTGCAGGAGAGGGAGAAGAGAGCAAGGTGAGGCTTCCCGGGGCTGAGTAAGCAGGCTGTGCTCAGTATGAGGGCTTAGGCCCAGGCTGAAACCTTCGGCTGGCTCAGATAGGGAATTACCCACAGTCCCTCAGCCTGTCCTCTCCCCAGGCCTTTCCCAGTGGCAGGAGCAGAGCGGGGTGACAGAGAAACCAGCAGCTCAGGCTTCAGTCTAGAGAAGGCAGGAGACTGAGAGAGCAGGGGCTGAGAGGATGGGGCCAGCCACTAACTATCCTTAACTCTGACTCCCTCCAGGGTGAGTTTCCTGGTCAGCACCCAGGCTGCTCGGATATCTGTTGCTGCCTAAGAAAAGACTATGTGCATTTTTCTAAGTAATGAGTGTCTCCTGCACTCTTCCTCTGGGGCTGCAGCAGGGGGCAATGAGGTCTCCCTTTGCTCACCCCTGCCAAGAGACCTTGGGATCTTGTAGTGGCCTAAAGCGTAAAAGGTAAAGACCCCTTTCACATTCAAGAAAGCTGTTATTAACTTGCTTCCAGCCATTTCTAAATAAGGGCACAGTACAAGAAAAGAGGGCAGTGTGGGTGTGAGACCCAGGAAGGCTGTCAGAGGACCGGGATGCAAGTGTGGGGTGGACATGGGGGCTGCGATGCAAGGCTGCCCCCAGGAAGAAGGCTTCTGTCCGTGCCATGCAGAATGAAGCTGGCGCCCCTTCTTCCAGCTCTGCAGACATCACTTCCCACCACAGGGCCTCCTCGGCCCTCTTGACATCAGCAGGGTGCTTGCTCACAGGCAGCTTTCACGGTGAGAAGCAGCAGCTGGCCACGGTTCAGTGGTACATGACACACTGTTCCTTGCCTGAGAGGGCAGGGGGCAGATTGTAAATAACACGAACCAGCAGCGTTCCTTGTCTGACACAGGGTTGCTAAGGGGTTCTTGGCTCCGGCGGATGCAGGTGTCTGTGTGGCAGGAGGATCTGCGCATAGGCAGATTTGATATTTTACACATTTAATAAGGGCTGCATGCAACATTAGGCATTTGTTCTTAAGGCCCAGGATAATATAAGAAGCCTTGCGCAGTGGGTAGAATCTTAGGTGTGGAATTAGAGGGGAGGGGCCTGTGTCTGCAAATCAGGAACAGCAGGGACACAGGAGGGAGCAACCACCTCACACAGGGAGCTGCAGGGACCCTGCCACTGTGATCTGGGCCATGTGTGGGGCAGGGCATGGTGAGAGACCAGGACCCACCAGGTCTTGTGAGGAAGTCACTCTTGCCCTCACCCTGGGGCTAAAATGGGAAGGTCTAGGTTCAATTCCAAACCCTGCTGCCTTCACTGCATGTGCTTCTGGGTAAACTGCTCAGCAGCCCGCAGCCTCCTCATCTTCATCCCTAACCTAGGTCACTGTGTGTCCCTCTCAGTTTCGCAAGGTGCATATACTCAGTACACCCCAGGAGAAGCCAGGTCCACTTTGTGTACCCACCAGCAGTGCACACCAGAGTTCCACACCCCTTCCAGGCTCTGAGCTGGGAATTTGCTGTGTAAGTTATCTGGGGGCAAAGTGTGCCCCCAGCAGGGGTTCCCTCTCGGTAAGGTCCAGGCTGAAGAAGGAACTTGTGTCCTCATTGAAACTAAAGGCCCAACCTTGGGGCTTGCTGTCCCTTAAAGCCAGCCCTGCCCATGAGTACCACTGGGGGCATTGCACACCTGCATTTGGAAGGTCAGCCCCACTGTTCAGAGTAATAGCTGGGGTTCCATTTCTCAGGATGGGGAGAGGCCGGAGGGCAGTAGGCAGAAGGGCGGGGTAGGCTTTGAGGACCCTCATGCCTGACACCTAGCTCCTCCCTGCCCACCCACCTCCCGCTTGGCCTCTCCAGAGCTGTCTCGCAACAAAGTCCCCCCAAGGGGGTCTCAGCACGCTCACCCCTGTGTGTGGGATACTGTACAGTGCTGGCCGTAGTGGACGTGCTTGTTATCTTTTTATTCCATCCAGTATAATTTCATGCTCATTTCCCCATACCAAGTAGCCTTCAAAAGCATGCTGCTCCTCAATACTCTTCTTGTTTTGACAGTTTTCAAACTTGCAGGACAGTTAAGCCTCCTGCAGTGAACACCCGTATACCCTTCACCCGGAACTAGACTCCCTGACTGTTAACCTGTGAGGACAATTGTTTCCTCTCTCCCACTGTGTGTACATTTATTGTTTATCACAGCATTGGAAACGGAGACACCCTGAATACCTGAGCAGGGTGTGCTAGGCATGAGGGCCTCTCTGCTTACTGCCCCCACAAAGTGAGGCATTGAGTCCATCATCACCAACAAATTTTATATTCACACTGAGTTTATCAAAAAATACACTTTACTGCCAGAAAACGTTTTCTAAACAAAAGCCTAGTAATCAGGCTATGCATAGCTGAAGTGTGGTTTTGTCTACTAGGGGTCCTCAAACTTTTTAAACAGGGGGCCAGTTTACTGTCCCTCAGACCGTTGAAGGGCCAGACTATAGTTTAAAAAAAGAACTATAAACAAATTCCTATGCACACTGCACATATCTTATTTTGAAGTAAAAAAACAAAATGGGAACAAATACAATCACACCGTCTCATGTGGCCTGCGGGCCGCAGTTTGAGGACCCCTGGCTCTAACCTGTCCGATCCTTGGACTTTCAGGTAGCTCCTGGATCTTCATTTTGAATCTCTTGTGTTGAATGCTCTTGCTCGTGAATCTTTGCCCCACATGTAATTACTTCTTTACAATGAAGTTACACATTTTTAAAGCCCTTGATACATTTTACCCAGCGATCAGCCAGAAGGTGCACCTTTCTGAAAGCAAAACAAGCTGCAGCCCAGGACGGTGTAAATCGCCATGTGCCCGGGCCTGAGCAGAGCACCAGATGAGAATGGTCTCTTCGAATCCAAGTGCCTTCCGCAGTCAGTCCTCATTTTATCCTGATTTTATCACGTTCGAAAGCTTAGAAACCGAGGGGCAGGGGCTTTGCCTATGGTCACACAGTTGGAATTCAGCCACCTACCTGACCCCAAGAAAGGAGCAGCCACCTCGCACAGGGAGCTACAGGGATCCTGCCACGTGGCAAGACACTGTCAAGAAGTTATTTTTAGGGCCCTGGGCCATGGGCAGTGAGAGGGATAAGCCACTTCCGTCTTCCGATGGTCCACGTTCCCTCTGGGGACAGGCAAGCTTGCTGCCTCCTGGTGGCTTGTCCCCACTCCCCAGAGCAGCCCCCAGGCCTCCTGAGGCTTGGCTTTAGGTGGGGATGGGGCACAAACAAAGCTTCATCCCCTCACCTCAGGGTGTCAGGCAGTATTTGGGGTCCTAAGCAAGAAGCAGCAGGACCATGGGCCCCAGCTTCGCTGCTCTGGCAAAGCTTGCCCTTCTAGAAGCTGCGGAAGGGTCCTGTCTGCCCCAGTGCTGACTGTGTTCGCAGCTCAGGCCTGCCAGTAAAGAACCTCAGGGGGTTCTGCCCAGGGCTGAGGCTCTAAGTAGGGCAGGCAGACCGATCCCATGAGACTCAACTCAGACCACCTGTTGGACTGACCTGACTGAAGCAGGGAGAGGGACCCCAGCTCCCCCCTTCCCCCACCCCATCTTCTCCTGGCTACCTTTCTGCAGGTCTGAAAACCAGAAGGCCAGTCACACATGGTACTGTGGAGGTGGTGACAGCACCTGGCACACAGAGGGTTATGACAACTAAAAATAGCAAAAACATTTCTGAGTTCCAGTGCCATTGGTTTATGGCTGAAGAAACTGAGGCTCAGCACAAATAACCCTCTTGCCCATGTGGCTCCTGCCCTCTGGAGCTTCATGGCACATAGTCATCTGAAGGCTTCCCTTCACGGTCCTCCCAGGAAGGGACCTTGAAGGCAAATCCCATCCAGTTGATAAATGAGGGAATTGAGGCTGGGAACAGGGAAGGACTGGCAGGGGTCCCCCAGTCTCCACCTCTCTGGTATGCCCTGCTCTGGGGACACTTGGGACCCCAGTAATCATGAGGCTGCTTTCTGTGTCCCCCTCCAGAGCTCCCCTCCTCTGAGCACCTGAGCGTGGCGGATGCCACCTGGCTGGCCCTGAATGTGGTGTCTGGTGGTGGTGGCTTCTCCAGCTCCCAGCCCATTGGCGTGACCAAGATCGCCAAGTCTGTCATTGCCCCGCTGGCCGACCAGAACATCTCGGTGTTCATGCTGTCCACGTACCAGACAGACTTCATCCTGGTGAGCCACAGCTTCGCACCCCACGTCATGGCCCCACACCAAGCTCATACCTGCTCTGTGACAGGCCACCCCCACAGTGCCCTCTTGTGCTGTGGGGGCCAAGAACAGAGGTTGGTGCCCCAGGGACTGCCTGGCACTCACACCTCCCCTTGTCATCTCCAGGTGCGTGAGAGAGACCTGCCCTTTGTCACCCACACCTTGTCATCAGAGTTCACCATCCTACGGGTTGTCAATGGCGAGACTGTGGCAGCCGAGAACCTTGGCATCACCAATGGCTTCGTGAAGCCCAAGATGGGTGAGCTGGGCTGGGGTTAGACGGGAAACCTCAAGAAGTTACGAAGTCCTGCCCCAGACCAGCCCCATTCGCAGAGAGTATGAGCTCTGTCCGCTGAGCATGAGCAGAGCACCAGGCCCTGGGCACAGTGGCTCACACCTGTGGTCCTAGCACTTTGGGAGGCAGAGCAGAGGACCCCTCAAGCCTAGGAATTTGAGGCTGCAGTGGAGTTATGACCATGCCACAGCCTAGTCTCAATAATAATAGTAATAGGAATAAGAATAAGTGCCAGGCATAACATGGTGCTCGTGCTGAGCAGACGTGCTACTGTGGTGTAGCAAGGGTAGTGGACATGCACATAGTCAGTGATGGCCAGAGGCCAGGTCACCCCACCCCATCCCACCTGAGGTCTCAAGGCAGGCCTCCCAGAAAAAGGATTTTCCAGCTAAAGCTTGGGGTACAAGTGGCAGCTAAACCTGGTGGTGACCTAGGAAGGGCATTCTAGGCAGCCAGTACAGCTGTCTGGTGCAAAGGCCCAGGGGCCTGAAGGCAAGCCAGAGACTCAGGAGCACTGGAGGAGGTGGCAGAGGCTGGGCAGCAATAGGGGCCAAATCTCAGGAGGCCTGCGCTGAGCCCTGCTCCTGGGCCTTGCACCCAGCCACACTGCTGCTCAGGTCCCCACCTCAGTGCCTGGTGTCTTTGTGCTCTCGCAGTCCAGAGGCCGGTCATCCACCCACTGTCCAGTCCAAGCAACAGGTTCTGTGTCACCAGCCTGGACCCTGACACACTGCCTGCTGTTGCTACACTTCTCATGGATGTCATGTTCTACTCCAACGGGTAGGACCCCCATCCGGTGTGGGGGGCTACAGGGTGGGTGGCATGACTGCTTGGGAGCCCTAGTCCGCGTGGGGACACATTCTACCCTGGGATCCCCAAAATTTGGGGGAGGTCCAGCCATATGTGTAGATGTAATGCACACACACCCCCCACCCCCACCCTGTCCACTGAGCTCCAAGGGCAGGTCCAGTCCACAGAAGCACCAAGAACTCAGGGTTTTTTTAATTTAATGGATGACAGTTTGTGTCTTTCCTCAGCAGATTCTGTAATGTTTAGGCCAACACTGGCGGGGGGGAGGGAGGGCAGGGTCCAGCAAGCTGGCAGTGGCCACAGCCTGTGCCCTGAGATGCAAGCAGACACAGGGAGGGGCTGGCATCGAGGCTGAGTGGGCTTCCTGAACTGTGAAGTGCAGCGCCCGCCTCTGTGAATATGGCGTCCCCGTGCCATTGGTGAGCAGATAGAGGGACAGATGCCAGTTGGTTCAGGGTCCCCCAGCAAGGCAGAGTCAGAGACTACATTAGGCCCAGCTTCCCCAGGCCAGACTGGATGGGCAGGTGGGTGCAGTGGGGGCCCCGGCCTCACCAGATGCTCCTGGCCCCCAGAGTGAAGGACCCAATGGCTGCTGGCGATGATTGCGGCCACATCCGCTTCTTCTCCTTCTCCCTCATTGAGGGGTACATCTCCCTGGTGATGGACGTTCAGACCCAGCAGAGGTGAGCCAGGCCCAGGGGGGCGGGAGGTGTCCCATGTTGGGCACATCACCCACTTTGTCCCTGCTTAGCCCTTCACCAAAGGCGAGCCAGTCCCCCGGCTCAGAGAGGCCCAGGGTTTGTCTGGGTTCCCCAGCATGTGGTAGCAAAGCGGGGGTTCAAGTTTCTGGCATTGTTAGTCCCTCAGGCCCCGCACCTCCTGAACAGCCTAGCAAGGGGCACTGTTCTTTCAAACCCCAGCCTAGCCCTGTCCTCCAAGATGAGGCTGCAGAGCAAGAGGTCCAGGGTGTCAGGAGGGGATGGTCCTTGGGGTTCCTGAGCTCTGCCCCACCCACCCCTCACTCTGGCCAGTGCCACAGCACCCCAATGGCAGGCAGGGAAGGTTCTGCCGAGGGCTGTAAGAGGTCACACAATTAACATCAGCCTACGGGACTTTTCTCTTGCCCTTTCAAAGGTTTCCTAGTAACTTGCTATTCACAAGTGCATCTGGAGAGCTCTGGAAGATGGTGCGGATTGGAGGACAGCCCCTGGGATTTGGTGAGCCCCTGTGGGGTCCAACACCCACCCCAGCTGGAGCTAGCATCACCGAACTCATGCACACACGTCATCCTGGGTGACTCTGCTCCTGCTCAGGGATATAGATGGTGACAGGCTTAGGGGGCCTGAGGTCCCCCTTGTGTGCCATCCCTTGACCAGTACATGACAAGTGTACACAGACCTCCAGGGGACAGGAGGAGTGGGCTTCAATCACACGATGCTTATCCCCACCCTACTCAAAAACTAATGCATTGCTTATTGTTAGAAAGTTGGGCTGTAACAAAAACGGGGGTGGAGGGGGGAACACAAAGTAATGAGTACTGGTGACTTTATTGTTTCCTTCACATACGCCCACGTAGATACCAAACATCCCCCAGTAAGTCAGCAGCGGAAAAGATGAGTGTGTGAGAAACACTAGTGTTGCACTAGCAGGCAAGAGGTGGAAGGTTGTAGAGCTGCGTGTTTAGCTGTCAATGTGCCTGCAAGAAAAATAACTCATGGAGAACCTGAAAGATTCTGGACTGGCAGGTGCCACGTGTTTTTTGACCTGGTCTGGAGTCAATAGATTTTATATGGTGACCCAGCAGGCACACACACTCACAGACAACTCAGACTGGAGTGTCACAAGACCATGCTTGCTTTAGCGTCATGCTCTGGGTCATTTTACAAATGCTGATCACCAGCCCTCTAAACTGATGTCACAGCTCTCAATTTAAAAGGTACCTTGCTACATATACCTTTATCTACACACACACACACCCGTGTTTATAGAAGTTAGTTGCGTCCACAGCTAAAGGGATCTTAGGACACAACCAGTCTTCACCACATAGAATGGAGAGGCTTGCACAGCCAACACAGAGGCCTGTGGGTTCAGCCAGAGCCCCCAGCACAACAGATAGGAGCAGGAATTTGGGAGACATGCCAGGCCACTCCTGCCCAAGTCCAGGGTGGGCTGAGAGCACAGGACCAGAACCAGGTGGGTAAGGAGTCAGATGGGATGCTGGGCTTGGTGACAACAGGAGTGACCCACAGAAGAGTACAGCCCAGAGTGAGTCTCAAGCTCGGGCTTCAGAATCTTATGGGAGCTGGTGGCCAGATCCGCATCTACTCACCTGGTCAAGGAAGGTTTTTTGGGAAATGCATCATTGCCAAAATCAGAACACTGGCTTTTAGGGAAACAACCCAGGAAATTGTGTAGGGGAGAAGGGTGGTCTGCAAATCCTGGAGGTCTTCCTGTAGGGGGAAGCCTTGAATGTACCTCCAAATCAGGTAGTATGGGGGAGACTAGCCCCCGGCAACCCCGAAGTGGCCTAATCAGCTGAGGTTAAGAAGGGGTAGGAGGGCCTTCCAGACCCCTGCCGTGGAGGTGTGGAGGGAGAAGGTCATCACTTTCTAGCCCTAGCTGAATGCCTTCAGGACACCAGTTATCTGGTGGGGACTCTGGTGAGAAACCTGAGGCTCAGAGGAGGTGATCTGCCTGTGATCATCTGGTAGGAAAGAGAGCAAGACTTAGAGGGGCCCTAACCCATTATCCTGTTATCCCCGCCACCTCCTGCTCTGTCTTCAGAGAACTCACAAGATGGATTAGGGACATGAGGTGCAGAAATGGGCAGAGGGTGATTGAGGTTGGGCAGAGCCAAGTCTGTGGCACCCTGAGGAGGGAGTACCTGTTGATGGCCAGTGACAGAGACTCCGGGATGGGGTGGGGTTTTTAGGCTGAGCCTTTGGGATCAGGAAGGGAGAAATTCTCTGGGAAGATTGTGGGGTGGATGCTGCCCACAGAGGGAAGGCACTCCAGCCACGCGGGGCTGAGCGCAGTTCCCCTTTTCCAGATGAGTGTGGCATTGTGGCCCAGATCTCCGAGCCCTTGGCTGCTGCGGACATCCCCGCCTACTACATCAGTACTTTCAAGTTCGACCATGCACTGGTGAGTGTCTCCCAGCCCCAGGGCAGAGCCGGGGTTGGAGCAAGTGCCCGGGCTGATGGGCAGGTGTGTCCTTGCCACCCCCACAGGTACCAGAAGAGAACATCGGCGGTGTCATCAGTGCCCTGAAGGTCGGTCAGGCAGAGGAACACTAGAGAGTTGCCCCTGCCGCTGCCAGGCCTGGGCCCGGCCCCCACCCTGAAGCTTGTTCTTGCAGTATTTCTCCACAGACTGGAAAATTGGCCTGAGGACCCCCAAGGAAGAGGCCTCTGGGAGACCCCTGATTGCCAACCCCTCCAGGCCTGGGGCCCAAGCCAAGGCCTCCCCGTGCCCTCCTGCCTTCCCAGAACCCTCAGATCCTCCAGAGAAGGACCCACCTCCTCCCCCCCAACCACACCCTAGAAGATGATTTCTGAGGCCCAGGGACCATGTGAGCTGACCCATCTTCTCATCCGTCCTCGCCTACAGCCGGGGCAGATGCCAAAGGAAGCTGGTCCCGCCTATGAGATCCTGACATGCCATTCCTCATGTCATCCCAGGGGGCTAGCAGACCAGGGCTGAGTTTGTGGAGCCCCTAGAGGCCCATATGAGGGTGGAGGCTGAGTACTGTGGCCGCTGGTCTCTGGTCCCATCAGCTCAGGGCTGGTTCCCTCAGAGTGGAGGCCAGCAGGTCATAGTGGCTGGAGAGGCCCGGACAAGAACCCAGGTGGAGCCCCGCGCTGGGAAGGACCTGAGCCACTTTGCACCTCGCCTGCCAACCACAGGGCTTGTGCCCGATGCCCAGCACGACTGCCAAGAGGGGCCCTGTCCAGATCTCCCCCTGATGAGTGCTCACTCCTTGGGGGAGGAGGGGCCCCAGGAGACCCACCAGCCTGGAGCACCGGCTCCTGTCCCTTCTGCTTTCCCTGGACCCTGCCTGGGCAGGCACAGCCTCAGTTTCCCCCAGCAGGGGCATCACCAGTACTCTGGGCCTGGGGGCTCTTAGGGATTTCCCCTCCTCCCCAACAATTGACTAGACCAGCACAGGCCTCCCCGCCATCCTCCTCCTCCCCTGCCCCCCACTCACCTGCCTGCCCGCCCACCCCTTGGCTGGGGCTGTGGCATTCATGAGTACTTGACCTGGGAGGCAGCTTAACTGAGCCTTAATAGAGAAAATCGTACCTTGTTTTAGTTTTTTATTTAATGTTTTTGCGCCCAGGCCGCTGTTGGCAGTGGTTTCTGTTTTCAGGGGATGGGGCCTATTTGAGTTCTGTTATGGGGCCCAGGGGCTCAGTGTCGCTATGGCTGCAGGGCCAGGCGTGAGAATGGGAGGCTGCAGCAGGGGCCCCAGCCCTGCCCTGAGTGGGAACTGGAGGAGAGGTCTGTTGTAAGATGCCGGAACCCTTTGGGGCCCGGCATGAGACCTCCTGACCAGCCATGACTCTGTCTGGGTGTCAGAGGGAGTGAGGTGGACAGTGGGCAGCAGGCCAGCCAAGTGGTCTTGTCCAAGGGAAATGGGTTCAGTGCTGGTGGCCCCCGCCATGGGGTGTGCTGTCAGAGCGAGCAGGACCCAGGCCTCCTAAGGTTCTTTCCCAGGCAGCAACTGAGTCACTGTCCCCAAGGTCAGAGGAGGAGGGATGCTTCCTCATCCTAGTGAAGGGCTCCCCACTTTTTCCAGCTGGAGAGGACCC
The DNA here is from genome assembly GCF_027406575.1 of Nycticebus coucang. Taxonomy (NCBI): domain Eukaryota; kingdom Metazoa; phylum Chordata; class Mammalia; order Primates; family Lorisidae; genus Nycticebus; species Nycticebus coucang. Next base: position 75,029,972 of record NC_069791.1, on the reverse strand, counting down.
TCTGAGCCTCAGAGTTCACCAGATGGAGGAGCTTTCTTCAAGATCTTTGCAGATGCTCAGGGCCTGCCATGCTAATTAGGAACCCACTTTTCTTTTTTAATTCATTTTGCACAAAACTCCAAAACGAAACTTGTAAATCGTTTGCTGGTCCCAAAAGGGAGGTGGCCAAGTGAGAAGGGCAGTGGTTAAAGCCGTGAGTCCCCTTTCTGTCCTTGGAAGGCCTTGATTTTCCTTTCTGTTACTTCCCTGATGGTGTCACTTCTCTGCTTTTCCTCCCGGCCCTGCGAGTGTGTCGGCCCCATGACCCAAGTCGTGTGTTCCCTGACCTAGGACGTATCTATTGTATACACCTATAAATACCTGTGTTTTATGTTGATAGAGATATATACTGTAAATAGCATATATACTTGAGCAATATATATGTTAATATATACTGTGTGCGCAGTATGTGGACACAGACCCCACTGTGTGTGCACATGCGTGGGCGTGGCGTCCTCTGCCCAACACTCAGCCATGCACACAGGCACGTTTTGAGCCACCATATATTTTTTAATTCAAGTATATAGGCAATACGATTATTAGAGAAGGCGATTGAATCCCTCAGACCTGACTGGAGAGAAAACAAAACCAGCAGCCACAGAGCCTGCAACACAGCCGGGACAAGTGTGAGGGTCTGCCAAGGTGTGGATTGTACTGGGACGTCTGCTCTCTGTCTCCCTGGCTAAGACCCCTGGACACCCATGTTTTATTTTGGGGGATGTCGGTTCAGAGGGAAGAGTAGTTGGAATTTCTTTTTAAAAGAATGCCCACCCCCATCAGCATCCTCATCCTGAAGACCCGGGCCCACCGTGTCCCACCCAGGGTCCCCTCTCCTTGGGTGGTAGTTTTTATGCAGGCGGCTGATTTTTTTTTTTTTTAACCTGAAAGCTTAGAAATCTCAGGTTCTTTGCCCAGGTCTCCTCCCAGGGACAGCCCCATCTAAACAAGGACAGCACACGTGCAGGGGCAGGCTGTGATGAGGGCACTGCTCTCCCACCCTGGCCTGCCCCACAGGTGTGTTCCCTGCTCTAGCCCCCATGGTGGGAGCGCTCCCCTGGGGACCCCACTCCTTGGCCACAGAAGGCTCTTTATTTCTCCCATTCCCTCCTGCTTGTGTGAAGCAGCTTGGTTTCTCTTTTCTTGGTGTTCTGTGCATAGCGTAGTCTTGGTTTGGTCTCCTCAATTTTTTAGGGGGGATGTGAGTGGTTTTCCCAGGGCCATCTACCCTGTCCCTTCCCCCGCCTTTTTCTGGCCTGCTGGCTGTGGATCTTTCCAGGCCCAGGTTCCATTTGGAGAGGTGTGTGTTTCTCACAGGGCCCACATCCCAGCAGGTGCATGGGGCTCCCTGCCTGGCTAGGGCCATGTGTCCCCTCAGGCAGTCTGAGGAGGATGAGCATGTTCGGGAGGGAAACCAGGCTCTTCACACCGTGGGGGCACCAGGAACATGGGCAGGGCTGTGGCAAGAGATGCTGCCTGGGCTCTGAGTGTACCCTTGCCTCTGTGTGGCTCCCCAGTAAGAAAAGCTCAGTCTGAACATCTTCTCCCCTCCCCTCTGTACCCTGCAAAGTGGTGAGAACTGGGGGGACCATTGACCCTCCCCACTGATGGGAGCCCTGCCTAAGCACAGGGCCCCCCAGTCCTCAAGAAACGACTTTGTCAGCCCCAGTCCTGTCCCCACGAAGACTGTTCCTCCTTCCTCCACAAGGTTTTGAAGCCCCTGGGAGCCACTGTCCAGCGCATCCCCAGCCCAGGCATGAGGCAGCCTTGATCCTGCTAGTCCCCTGCCCCAAAGACCCAGGGGGCCAGAGCCTCCCAAACCACCAGCAGCCTTCTCCCCACCTCAGGCCCCAGGCTGTTCCCACATGAAAAGGGAAGGAGCTGGTTGACCCAATGATCCCCATTGTGGCCACCCCAGCAGATAGCATGGCTGCAGTGACCAATTTGGTGTCCAACAGAAGGATGCTTGGTCCCCTCAAGCAACAGAGGGTGCCATGGCAGTCAGGAAAGAAGACGCTGTGGGAAGGGCTAGAACCCATTCAAGCCCAAGGCACCATTCGCCTGATAATCTTCAGAAGTGAAGCTGGCTGCCTACTACCAGCCCCCCAGCCATGTTTCCCAGGGAGACCCTTAGGAGTCCCAAGGCTACCCTAAGCCACCCCTCTGCACCTATAGATCTGGATGTGGGGACTAAGAGAGGGGACTTCTGGGGCACCCCCAGGTGACCACAGAGCATTCCAGGTGTGGTACTGAGGGATTCTTTTTGCAGTGAAGCAATAGTTGGGGTGGGTGGGCAAAAGACGCCTCCAGGCCTTCAGTCCCTTGAGCAGGGCCAGGAGCAGAGGAGTTGGCATTGATGGGCCCTAAGTAAGGGCTTTTGAGCAGTGTAACAAGACCTCAGCTCTGGGTGCAGATGGTACGGTTGGGCCTGGTGGGGGTTGCCTTCCCAGAGAGGCCACCAACCCTGGGGAGCTGCATAGGCGCAGGTAGGCAGACTTGGGGAAAGTGGCCAGGACTTGTCATGAGGGGAATTGGGCCCTGGTATAGCTAGGTACCTTTTCTGGCATCTCGAAGCTTATCCCAGCTTGCTTGCTTGCTTGTTTTCATTTTCAAATTAAAGGGAGCAAAAAGACAAGCTTAATTGTCCCTTGTGCCCCTTTCCACAGACTGGGAAGAAGCCACAGAGCAGGCTATGGCCAACTTTGATCCTCAGGCCCTCCTGTGAAGGCCAAGGCAGCCGGTGGTCCTGAGGGCTGATGGCACCAGTGGCCTGGAGTAGAAAGCCCAAGGCCTTCACACCATGGGGGCGCCAGGAACATGGGCAGAGCCGAGGCCTAGGCCTAGTGTCTATGGGCAGTCTAGTGGCAAGCATTGGTGGTTTTTGATATGAGGGAAGTGAAGCAGGGGAGAGTTGGAAGTGCAGGGCAGCCCTGCCCTGGGAGTCGGGATGCTGGTCTGTGCGTATTTGTGTGTGTGTGCGTGAGCATGGGCGTGTGTTACACACATTAGTGTGGGCATGCACACATGTGCAGAGCCCAAATCTTAGCTATGAGACTGGCTCTTTCAGTATTTTGAGTCTGGGGTAGCAATCTTGCCATGGATACAGAGGGGGTTAGGTGAGTGGTGGGCAGGCCCCAAACACAGGCATAGGGCGGGGTTACCCTGGAAGGACAGCCTCACTCCATGGACTGGAGGGGCAGAGGCATCCCCAGCAGGGGCCTGATAGTCCATAAGTCAGTGCAAAAGGGCTGGGCCTGCCCACTGTACAGACAGTATTCACAGGGAGGGGCTGTGTGGGCCAGCGCCCCCATACCTACCAGGGCTCATTCTGGAAGGGCATCCAGCAAAGTTGGAGACCCACTGTGTTTGAAGGGGTGAAAAGCAGGCCAGATTCAGGTCCCAAGACAGGCCAAGCTCAGTGAATTTTCTTTTCCACTGACTCAGTTTCCCTATATTCAGAAACGATCTGGGAAGAGGTGAGCAGAGTTGGCTCCAACACAGTAGGGGGCAAACAACAAAACAGCCCCAGACCCTCCCCTCCCTGTATGCCAAAACCATTTCCGTTATCCTGACGGGGCTGAGTGGATGGTGGGTGCACAGTGGGGCTGTGAGGGCCTCTGCCCTGCCCAGAGCCCACCTTTGGAGAGGCAGGGGACTCCTGCCCACAGCCCCCTCTGGCCCGGTCACCAGCAGTCACAGTGGCACCTCATTGGTCCCAGGGTCTGGGTGAAGGGGAGAACTGGCCATCCTGCCCCCACCTCCTGGGGCCCTCACGCTTATTTTCTTGTTGAAAACACAAACCCTCAAGATTCACGTACTGTATGATGGCAAGAAAAAAGTACCTAATGTTCCCCCTAAAAAAGACAGTATATTTTGTACTTTGTAAAGTGTTAATTAAAATGAAGAAAAAAACGCTGTTGGCTGACGGCTGAGTTTTTGCTGGTCCATCCGGGGCTACATCTCTTTTGTGTCTGTCTTGCACACTGTGGTCAGGAGCACACAGGCCAGGGTGGAGGGGGCAGAACAGCTCTTGCAGGACAATACCCAGAATCTGAGCCATGGCCCCCAGAGCATGAGGGGCTGCTTTAGTTACCTGATGCTGCATAAGTTCCCCCCCAAATTTAAGAGGCTTAAAATAACTTTTTAAGCATCACGTTTCATTCAGGAATGATCTGGGAAGAGGTGAGCAGAATTCGGGAGTGATTTAGTTGAGCAATCCTGGCTCAGAGTCACACAAGGACTGGAAGCTACTTCCTAAGTTGGACCCAGGTGTTGGCAGTCTTTCCCCACATGGGTCTTCTCACAGGGCTACTTGGGTGTCCTCTGGCTTCCCCCAAAGCAAAGAATTCAAGGGCCCAACATACCTCTACCATACTCTTTTCACGCAAAGGGGTGAAAATGAGGAGGCGAAAATCGCCATCTTGGAGGCTGGCTGCTACGCCCAGATCTTCCCCAGGCTCCAGCAGAGGCAGGCATGGCAGGTAGGGGCCTACAGAGCTGGACAGGGCCTTGCAGATGCCAGGGGAAGACGGGCTAGACACCAAGCCTGGAGCCATGCTGTGGCCATCACAGCTGCAGGAAGGTGCCAGAAGCCCCAGAGATGATACCTTTAGACAAGATATCCTGGGAGGAGGAGAGGGCACCATGCCCTCAACCCTCCATAAGCACTATGGCTGGTGGCTCCTGGCCTCTTGGTAGGTTGGGACACTAGGGCTGCCCAAGTACGAAAAAGATGGGCTTTGACAGGCCCTGGATCTCAGACACACTTCTCCCTGCTCTTTTGTCCACAGAGGGTTGAAGGGCTGGTGTAAGCAGAGCTGAAGACCTGTTCCTGCACTCAGCCCTCCAGCTTCCATCCCCACCCACCTCACTCCTGCTCACAGGAAGAGGCCCCAGAGATGGAAGGGAGTGAAAATGGGGCTGAATAATTTCCCACCATTCAGAGCCCCAAAGAGTTCTTTCTGGCTGCTGAGAAGGCTTTTCTGTCTGGGGTCTGCAGACATCCCACTGGAGCCATGAGGACAAACTCAAAACCATTACAAGGCCCTCAAGAGCCTGGCCTTTGTTTCCACTGCTCCCTCACATCCTCGTGCTCTGGGGTCCCGGGGACCTGCCACAGCCCCTGCACCTGCTTCCTGAGCCAGCGCAGGGCAGCAGTGCTAGGACAGACCGCACGGGGCGCTGTGCTCGGACCAGGGACTGCCCAGCTACCCAGCAGGAGGGGGAAGACCTGAGAAGTAGGATATGAGTTCAGTTCTGTGAGACAAGAGGAACCCAAGCAGATAGAATGGCACTGGCTCAGAGGGCGCAGAGGGCACTGAAGCTGGGATGAAGCAGATGGGGGAGGGAGGAAAGGGATGGGGCAGGGAGGGGACAGACTGAAGCTCAGTCTTCTGTCCAGGAGAGACCAGGCCTGGCATCAGAATAAAGGATCTTGGGTTCCTGAATATGGCTGAAAGTTAGAAAATGGAATGTCTAGTACCAGTGTCCTGGAGCCTTCCCAGTGCAGAGTCCAGAGTGGCAGGGCCAAGGCTGGCTGAAGAGGACAGCTGATGGCTGCCAGCCAGCCCCTCAGAACCACTCATGAGCCTCCCTCCCAGGCAGGGTATAATTCCTCCCGGGGTGCAGCTTTGGCTTCTATTTGGCATGGCTCTCAAACCCCTGGGGAGCCGGACTCCACAAAGACTCTGAATCAGCTGCTCTTGGTTTCAATATGGTTTTATCATGTGAAACATAGCCAAGTGGGTAAGTTCCAGATTCTGACAGTTCTTTACCACTGAAGTTTCCATAAACACAGCCAGGGTGACACAGGAATTGGTAGTGGGACATCACATTTGGGAAGCTTTTCCAAGAGGTATCTACCTGAGCTCATCCAGCAGGCCATCAGCTAACACATGGCCCATCTCTGAACACAGTCACTTAGCTCTGATAAGTACCAGGCACTCAGGGGGCCCTATGTAGAGGCAGGAATGCAAAGGCTCAGGCAGCCAGCCTCTGACAAGCCTGTTGGGAACAGCCCAAGTTGTATTACTGACATACAGAACGTGTGGGGGATTTAACACTGCAAGTCAAAATTTAAATGAAAGACCCAGCAATTCCACACCTAGGTATATAGCCATGACAATTCAAAACTTATGTTCATGCAAAAACGTTTACCAAATGTTCCAAAAAGAAAATGCTGGACCAAAGTAAAATTTACACATGAATGCTTAGCATTTATTAATAGTCAAGAAGTGGAACCAACCTAAATGCCCATCACCTGATGAATAAACAAAATGTGGTATATATTTTTTAAAGCCCCCAGATGATTCTATTAGCTGAGAACCCCAGGGTGAAGGGGTAGACTCTGCCCAAATGGAATCCCAAAGTCCTTATCACAAACACTGTGTCCTTGCAGGGCAGAGGCCTCACCTTGATTTCCCCGTTTTGAAGCCACACTAATCAGAGGCAGCAGCCTGAGTGAACCCACACGGCAGGACTCGGAGCGTGCGGCCCGTCAGTCCCAGCCTTCGTCTTCAGTACGTCCCACCTCAGCTGTGCAGCCAGTCACTGCCAGTGTACTGAGCACATTTAGTTCTAGTCCCCAAGGCAGGGACTTGAAAGGGGCACCTTTCTGATGCGCCTGGCTTCAAGTGCCCTACTACTCTGTCCTCTAGGCACTCAGCTGCTACCTACTACCACAGCAGTTATGCTGGGTCTTCACCACCTAGCCCAGCTTCACCTCATGTTTGTCTCCTAAGCAAGACAGCCGGTCCTGGTTTGAAGCGACAACGGTATCTGGGTTTATCCTTTTAAATTTGACTGTTGAGGGCATACCTCAGTGTAGCCCCAGATCTGACAAAAGCACAGCTTGACAGATCCCAAACATTGTTTCCAGCTCAAGCTAACTTGGGGCTGCCAAGGTTGGCAGCCTGAATCTCAGGGAGAAAGGCAGGTGTGGGGTCCTTAGGGGCAGGGATAAGTTCACAGTCACAGACAGGACAGGCCTGGTACAGGTGGCTGCCTCAGGCTGTGCCGGTGCTGGGTGCCGTTCCCAAAGCCAATTCAAAGGATCTTCCTGTCATGCTGAATGATTACGCAGGGGCAATGGATGAGCACTGAGGCCACGGACTGCAGAGAACGGCCCTCAGAACAGTTTGAGCAACCCCCTGCTGCTGTTCAGGAGGGGGCCCGGCCCCCCCCCCCAGGTTGGCACGGGACAGACGGCTAGAGAAGTGTGGGCATTCGGCAGACTGCAACCTGCTGTGCCAAGCCGGAGTGTTCTCTTTATTTCATATTTCTCAGGATTCAACTTTTGTCACATGAAACACAGTAAGTATTTCCTGAATTAATGAAAACTATGGGCCAACCATATACTCAAGAAACAAGAACAGTCGTGACAAGTCTTCTGTTGAGGCTGACAACCTTACAGGAATGACATGCTTTTATTAGCTGACTGAGGTTTTTCATGCTAGTGAGAGCCCTCCCAAGCCCCCAGAAATCACTGCAGCATAGTGGCCTGCAGCACGTCCGGCAGGGGCAAGGAGATGATGGTAGCCCAGGGACTGGTATCTGGGCACACTCCACCTTCCACCTGGCACTTCTACACAGATGAAGGAACAGAGTCTGGGTGTGAGAACAGTGAATGACTAGAGGACACACCAGAATTAGCAAGAGGCTCACTGCATCTAAAGTGCCATTCACGTGCCCACTAAAGCGAGAGCAGACCAGCATTGGGCAAACACTGCTTTCCCCAAGAGCACAGTGTCAAAGCCCAGCAACCAAGCTGACAGCACTCAAGTGCTGGGAGGGGTTGGGGGACAAGGAGAGCACACATGACCCCTGGGGAGAGGGCCTGAGGCAGGGAAGCTCCACCGGAGCCCTTGTGACCGAGAGGGCATAGCTGAACAGCCCATCCAGGCAGACCAAGCCCAGCTGAAAGAAACTGAGCTTCAAAACAAATCCAAGATGCACCTTCTTATACACAGGTTGCTATGTCCAAGGGCAAGATCATTATTCACTCTGCATCTTGGTTGCCATTTGGGTGAATGGTTTATGTTTTGTTTGTTTTGAGACAGAGTCTCACTGTCACCCTGGGTGAAGTGCTGTGGCACCACAGCAGCTCACAGCAAACTCTTGGGCTCAAAAAATACTCTTGCCAAGTAGCTGGAATTACAGGTACCTATCACAATGCCTGGCTAGTTTTTCTATTTTTTTTTTTTTTTTTTTTTTTGTGGTTTTTTGGCCAGGGCTGGGTTTGAACCCGCCACCTCCGGCATATGGGACCGGCGCCCTACTCCTTGAGCCACAGGCACCGCCCTAGTTTTTCTATTTTTAGTAGACACAGGGTCCCACTCTTGCTCAGGCTGGTCCTGAACTCCTGAACTCAGGCAATCCACCTGCCTTGGCCTCCCAGAGTATAGGGATTACAGGCATGCACCACTGTGCCCGGCCTGGGTGGGTGGTTTAAAAACTTACCTTCTCGGGGTGGCGCCTGTGGCTCAGTCGGTAGGGTGCCGGCCCCATATACCGAGGGTGGCGGGTTCAAACCCGGCCCCGGCCAAACTGCAACCAAAAAATAGCCGGGTGTTGTGGTGGGCGCCTGTAGTCCCAGCTACTCGGGAGGCTGAGGCAAGAGAATCGCTTAAGCCCAGGAGTTGGAGGTTGCTGTGAGCTGTGTGAGGCCACGGCACTCTATCGAGGGCCATAAAGTGAGACTCTGTCTCTACAAAAAAAAAAAAAAAAACTTACCTTCTCCAGAGACCCTCTATCACCCATCGTCACCTCCCATCCTGAGCCCCAGCCGGTGTGACCCAGGCCTGATCTCCTGCGACATTCACACTCAGTATGTGCTACATGGCTTGGATTTCACTAAGGTCAGATTACCCTTCTTCACTGTGGGGCCCACCCAGAAGTTTCAGGAAGAAAAGTGACACACAGTTCTCAATTTCTATTTCAAATTTACGGAAAAACTTTAATAAACTTAGGAATAAATCTAAGAATTGTGCTTACGGCCCAGGTGCCATGACAAGGCTGCTCCCCCAGACACCCAAATTGTGGCAAGGACGTCACCTTCTTGGTGACTATCATTCTTTAAAGCGCAGCCCTTCCAACATCTCCACCCCTCTTCCTCATTTCTCTCCCCAGGCCACATAACCATCCAGCCCACCTGGCAGTTTACTGGTCATCATCTGTTTCTCTCCCTGGAATGGTCGATTCACAGGGCAAGGGTGCTTGTCACCACATGCCCAGAGTGATCAATGTACCTGGCACCTAAGGGTTACACACCAAGTGCCGAGTGAAGGTGTAACAGGAATGGCTCCCCTTCCAGGTGGGCAGCACGTGACATCCCAGTTTGTGATATGAGCACCAGATATTTTCTCCCAACTGAACTAGGAGAGTACAATCTGTTCAGATAGACTGTCTTCTGAAGTATTTTTCACTGGCCCCTTTATCAAAAGCCTTGTTTTTCAAAGCTAATCTCTAAATGATCAAGTCAAATTATAAAAGGACCTCTTCAGTTCTTAAAAATCAAAAGGCAGAGAATAGACTTTATTCCAAAGAGATCTTTAAAAGATGTTTTTAAAGGAAAAGACAAGTCATGCTACTAAATCAAATGCTTTTCACAATCCCCGAATCTTTCTTCTCCAAGGCGGGCACTGCAGCCAAGCTTTTATGGACATGTTCACTGCCCTCAGCCCACAAGAATTTGGCCTCAATCTTTCTGAGGGGCTTCTCGATTTTTCCAAGCCCGGCAGTGAGATGGTCACACTGGAGATAGCCATGGGCCCCATGAGTGATGGGATGGTGTGCACTGGCAGCTCCATGGAGAATCCTAGTCTGAGGTATTTCAGGCTGCTGACTTGTGTCCTGCCAGTGAGCTTGCGGTGTGGGAGCTGACCTGAAAGGGCTGTGAGCAGACCGACTTGGCTAAAGCCTGGCTCCCTCAGCTGCAACCAAAGCTTGGCCTGAGGCACACGCACAGCCTGCCAGATACAAACCAAGGGAAAGCCTGCTGTGACAAGGCGGAAAGAGACGCCCACCTGAGTGCTACATTCTGTCCGGGACCCCTGTAAGGTAGTGCAAAATGTTATGCCACGAAGGCTAAGCTTTCTGAAGACGGTGTCTTGGGCCAAAGATTATAACAAAAGCTGCCCCGTGTTACCTGAAGAGAGCTGAGATGTGTAAATCACTTCCCCACCCTGGGCCATCCCAGCATCTCAGGAGCCCAGCCCATGAAGGCAGAGTCCTGTGCTGAATTCAGAAGGTCCTGTCCTCAGCTAAGGTAGAGACCTTGTCCCAGATGCTCTCAGTACACGCCCACCAAGGATTTAGGAAAGAGTGCCACACTCCACAAAGGGTCTTCATCCCCATCTGCCACCAAACAGGAACCCTGGCTGGGCATTCACGTGCCTGCCTCTAAGCAGTCTGAGTGGTTCTGAGGCCAGGGCCAGACTCCAGCAGGTCAGGCAGGAGATTCAGATGAATGACTTGGCCAGCGTCACCATGTGATCCACACCGCACGCCACATCCACAGGCTCCCCAGGCATCGTCACCTGAAAAATAAAGCCCAGAATACCATGAGGGGAAGACGGCGCATGGGGGCAGCAGAGTCAGCCCAGTCTGGGCCCTGCCTCTTAGGTCACTCACTAACCCTGTCTGAGCCTTGACTCCCTCCCCTGGGAGCGGGGATGCGTGATGTGTAATGGACCAAGCAGGCTCCATTATGACGGCAGCCATCATTGTTCACGTCCAGCCCTCAGAGAGACCACTCTGGGCAAGGACACAGACCTGTGTGCCCTGTGCTGGAACACACATGTCCCACAGAGGCTGCTTCCCTGAATGTGATCCTGCCAGGGTCCTGTTCTGCAAGCTGGGCATTCAGTGACACCTTTCCTAGGGTCACCACCTTGGCTCACTGGGAAGCTCAAGAAACCTTTCTCTTGCCTTGGGAGTCCCTTGCCCCATTGGCCCAGTGTCTCAGTCCCCTTGTTAATCAAGCCCCACTTCAAACACAGGGAGGCTGTGTCCCAAGTCACAGCCATTTCAGAGAACAGCACAACTGTGTCTCAGAAGGACCTTGCTGTCATCACAGGAGGGCCCAGCCCTCAAGGGAGCAAGAAAACAGCTTTGTTCAGATGAGGCAGCATAAGCCTGTTTACCTTAAAAAGGGTGCCAGCTGTTGTATAGCCTCACCTTGGAAATGGATGCCCCAAATATTCCAGGTATGCCCAGAGCCACAAGGCCAAGCCAGCTGTCCAGGAAAGGAGAAATTTTCATTCTGGTTCTTGTTTATTATTATTATTAGATAATATAAAAGGACATTCCGTGGAAAAGAATAAAAAGGTATTAAATACCTTTTAATACCACCACCCCTATCATCATCTGTCCCAGTCTCCACCTGCCTCTGAACTAGAGACTACTTTTAACTAGTTTTTTATTATCCTTCCAGAGGTTCTTAATGCAAAGAAGAGCAGACACAGGTCTTATTCTTTCTTTTTTTTTTTTAGAGACAGAGTTTCACTTTGTCACCCTTGGTAGAGTGCTGTGGCGTCACAGCTCACAGCAACCTCCAGCTCTTGGGCTTAGGTGATTCTCTTGCCTCAACTTCCCGAGTAGCTGGGACCACAGGCACCTGCCACAATGCCCGGCTATTTTTTTGTTGCAGTTTGGCCAGGCCGGGTTCAAACCCACCACCCTCGGTGTATGGAGCCGATGTCCGACTCACTGAGCCACAGGCACCACCCAGGTCTTATTTTTTCTCAATCAATGATGCCCCCTCATGGTTTGCCCACAGACCCTTGTCAGGATGCTGACACCACTTCTACTGACCAGATCTGAATTTGACCATCCTTCCCTGATGGCCACAATCAACCAGGCAGTGTGACAGCTGGAAAGGGGATCTGTCACAGCCTGTGGAGTTTACTAGGCTTAAGAGGGAAATGTCTAATCCAGATGGCCCAGCCAAAAAGCACACAGGCAGCAGGCGCTGACCCAGAGCTTTGCGCCTATGTTGGGGAGACAAGACCATTAGAAGACTCCAGGCCACAGGCAAATGGATGCGAGAAACTGAGTCATACCATACTCCCGTCTCTAAACAAACGTCTTTAGCAGAAACTATTACAGAAATCACTAAACAAACAAGAAGTGGTGACCCAGTTAATCCCAAAGGCACGTAGATACAGAAAGCGTTCCAGGCTGGCCATGGAAGCAGCAGAAAACACACAGCCTCTGGAGACAGGGTCCAGATGAGCTCTTAGCAACCTCCCAGCCATTAGAGAGCACTTTATTTACCTTTCCTGGGAAAGTGCCCCTCTCCTCACTAATCTGCGCCAACCTGCTGCACTTAGCACCTTTGTCCCTGTCTCCCCAGTGTTCTGGCCATTAGGGCCCAAAGCAGAGTAAACCATTTGCCTTGGGTCACTTGCCAGGACAATGATTTTAGCCTGGGGCCCCTGAGAGCCTCTCTGGGGAGCAGCGGCAGCTCCCTGAGGCTCCAGCGCCCCCTGGCGAGAGCTCCCGCACAGCCTCAGAGCTGAGTCCAAGAGAACACTGCCCTCAGCCATGTTTTATTTTTGTCTTAGTCAAGGTTAAAAGGAATTTCTGTTCTAAACCAATTTATGTTCACAGCTTTGCTGCGTAAGAAAGCAGTTCCAAAAACCAGAACCACATTTAGCCTCAGTAACTCTTTTAAAAGTCTGAGCAGAATCAGCTTAACAGCATCTCTCTCCACAATTACCAGCTCCTGAAACAAACGCCTACCAGGTGAAAGGCAGAGGAACAGCTGGAGGGACACTGAACCAGAGCTGTGAGTCCATCATGGCAACAGAGAGGGAACTCTGATGAAGCGAGACAGCTCAGGGCCCAGCTATGCTCCACAGAGTGCCCAGCTTGCAAACTGCACTACTTTCCTGCACTGTCACAACCACGCAAGACCTGGGGCTACTCAATGACCAGAGGAGGCCAGGAGTCTGGGGGTTTCCCAGCTTGTGCCCCAAACTCTACTAGTCTTGACCCAGCAGGAGTGAAAGTGGTCTGCAGGCAGAGGCCCAGTTCAAATCGTACCCACTCAGGGCCATGGGATTTGGGGCAAGCCCCTTCAACTCACAAAGTCCACTTGTGCACACTGCAGAGGGAGAACCTGACCCACAAAGGTTGTTTTGAGGATGACGGAGACCAAATCCAAAGTGCCCTGCACACTGTCCATGCTCTGCCTCCCACGCAGTAAAGCTATAACGTTTTGTGAGAGCCGAGTGTGCTCCCTGGGAGGGGAAAGGTGAAGGCCATTCAAAACCCCCTTGGAGCCTATCCGAGGACAGTGGTCTCCTGTCTTGGTCAGAGTGTCCTAAAAGGCCAGGCAAAGGCTGGTCAAATACTCCTCAACTCTGCATTCTGCCTTCTCTCCAGTTTCAGGCTCTTTGAGGAGAGGTGAGCTACAGTGAAAATACCATCATCTTAAAAGTTGGACCTATCTGTGGTCAGGTGCGGTGGCTCACTTTGTAATCCCAACACTTTGGGAAGCCCACGAAGGAGTGTTACTTCAGGCCAGGCATTCAACATCCACTCAGGCAACATAGCAAGACCCCTATCTCTAAAAAAAACAAAACAGTCTTTTTTAATTATCTGGGCATTGTGGCATGTGGCTATGGTCCCAGCTACCCAGGAGGCTGAGGCAGGAAGATCGCTTGAGCTCAGGAGTTGGAGGCTATAGTGAGCTATGATTGCACCATTGTACTCCAGCCTGGGCAACAGAGCAAGACCCTGTCTCTTAAAAAAAAAAAAAGTGAGACGCATCCGAGTCTGAACCTTGGCTCGACCTTGAAGAAACCAGTGAACCTCTCTGAGTGATGAGTATCACTGTGTAGCAGGAAAATATGTCCTGGAAAGCTTCCAGAAGGAGAGGTTTGAATCAGGTGACTTCAATGTCACTTCCTGGGCCCACATACTGTGAGAAAAGCCCAACTTATTCAAGTCAGGAATAACTAGTTAGTACCATTCTCTGGGCTACAAATAAAGCTATACCCTTTTTTTCTTTTCTTAAATACTTTCTAAATGATATAATATATCCCTCACTGAGGATTACTTAAAAAATAAAAATCACATGTAATTTTTTTTTTTTTTTTTGAAACAAAGTCTCGCTGTGTTGCCCTGGTACAATACCAGGGGGTCAATGTAGCTCACAGCGACCTCAAACTCTTGGCTTGAGCAATCCTCTTGCCTCAGTCTCCCGAGTAGCTGAGACTAGAGGCGCCCACCACGGTACTCAGCTATTTTTAGAGACTGAGTCTCCCTCTAGCTCAGGCTGGTCTCGAACTCCTGAGCTCCACCTGCCTTAGCCTCCCATGCTGGGATCACAGGCGTGAGACACCACATCCAGCCACCTATAATTTTTTAAAAAGTCAGTAGAGCAGGGTGGCGTTTGTGGCTCAGTGAGTAGGGCGCCGGTCCCATATGCCGAGGGTGGCGGGTTCAAACCAAGCCCCAGCCGAACTGCAACAAAAAAATAGCCAAGCGTTGTGCTGGGTGCCTGTAGTCCCAGCTGCTCGGGAGGCTGAGGCAAGAGAATCGCGGAAGCCCAAGAGCTGGAGGTTGCTGTGAGTCCTATGACGTCATGGCACTCTACTGAGGGTGGTAAAGTGAGACTCTGTCTCTACAAAAAAAAAAAAAAAAAGTCAGTAAAGCAGAAGAAACTGGACTCCACAAGTGGATCCAAGCCAGGCTACTGCCACCATTCTACCTTGCCTGCACCCAATCTGCCCACCCTCCAACCAAAAGGGGGCAAAGAAACAAGCCCATTCCCTTACACAAATACTTAGCGCTCACCAGTTGGGCAACAGGGAAGACAGTGTTTGGCATGACATGCAGCCTTCGCAGGGACAAGCTAGAGTGCCCTTTCCCTGATGGCACGATTGTAGGGAAGGACGCTTGTTCACAAGGGGTCAGAGCAAGCAGGCTGGACAGAAGCCTTGAGTGGCCTCAGGCTCCAGCAGCCGCTGCTCCTGGCCCCACACAGGCACCACAGCAGGTGAAAGGACCAGGTCAGATTTCAGACTGATCTACACTCTGATATGGAGAAGTGAGGGCAGGTGGAGAGGCCTTTCTCAGTGTTCATTCATCTAAAACCCAGCTGCTTTCACTGTTTCCTGAGCTTCCCCACAAAAAGAAGTCCTTTTTGAAAGGAAAGGTGAAGAGAGAGTAGTGAGGGATTGCCAAGAAAACAAGTGGTGTATATAAATTATTGGTGTGATGCCCACTGCCCAGTGCCTGACTGTCCCTTCCTCACAGACGATAACATTTCCAGGCTCAGGAACAGGCTGGCAAGCACCAACCACCTTGGTAACAACTCTGCTATACAAGCATTTTTTCCCAAGTTTAAAGTCTCCATTTCAACTTGTTCTTACAGCAGTTCTCAACCTGTGGGTCATAACCCACAGGAACTGTAGTAAAGGGTCACGGAATTAGGAAGGTTGAGAATCACTGTCTTAGAGCCTCCACTGACAGTTTTTAATAAAGGAGTCAAAGCCTGCTGAGCCCACAGAGATCCAGGAGAGGCAGCAGCCAAGAAGAGGACCAACACAGTCCCTAAAACACTAGAGTTCATTTTTTTTTTTTTTTTGAGACAGAGCCTCAAGCTGTTGCCCTCAGTAGAGTGCTGTGGCATCACAGCTCACAGCAACCTCCAACCCCTGGGCTCAAGTGATTCTTCTGCCTCAGCCTCCCAAGTAGCTGGGACTACAGGCACCTACCACAATGCCCGGCTATTTTTTGGTTGCAGCTGACATTGTTGTTTGGCGGGCCGAGGCTGGATTCAAACCTGCCAGCTCAGGTGTAGGTGGCTGGTGCCTTAGCCGCTTGAGCCACAGGCACCGAGCCAACACTAGAGTTCTTCAGGTCACATCACAGTGGGTTTTTGACAAATAGAATCTTAATATTTTTCAAATCAAGTATTTCTTTTGCATTTTTGTAAGTGTTTTTATAAAATGCTTTTCACGATTTCAAAAGACATTATTAAAATCCTGCCTTCTAATAAAGTACTTACACACACTTTCACACATGCGCACACACAAATTGCTATGCACAGACTATCTCTTGGACAAGAGCATAAGAAACGAGCACCCATGCTGCGTCCGGAAGAATAGTAGGAGATGTTTTTCACAATACATTTTTTTGTACCATGAACAATGTTTTGTACTAAAAAAAAAAACCCAAAAAACCCTCTTTTCTTAGAATAACTTGAAGGACTACTAAATAACACTAAGACAAACTACAATTTAGAAAAGAATCTTTTTCTCCTTTAATTCTGAAATAAGCCTTTTTGTCTAATTGTACACTGCCCCCTAAGAAAACCCTTTATTTTTTCACTTGGTGGCTGTGGAGAGGCAATCTAAATATTGAACATCCTACGTTGTAAAGCGTTCCCTGACATGGGCCTCCATAAACAGCTCCTAGCTTGCTGACTTCTTCAAATACCTCACCCTTTGGAGCCTCTTAGAGCCTGGGCTTACTGATACAACACTGTGCCTTTGTTTCCCCGCTCCACATTCCCCGGGACAGTCTCTCATGGGACTTTTTTTTTTTTTTTTGAGACAGAGTCTCACTATGTCACACTCAGTAGAGTGCTGTGGCATCACAGCTCATAGCAACCTCAAACTCTTGGGCTTAAGTGATCTCTTGCCTCAGCCTCCCAAGTAGCTGGGACTACAGGAGCCCACCACAACGTCTGGCTATTTTTTTGTTGCAGTTGTCACTGTTTATTTTAGCTGGCCCTGGCTGGGTTCAGGCTGGTGGCAGCCTCAGTGTATATGGCTGATGCCCTATGCACTGAGCTATGGGCACCACCTCTCATGGGGCTTCCTACAGGAACAGACCCTTGGGTGGGCAACTCCCTCCCACCTCTCACTCCGCAGGCCCCAGGAGGTCCTGTCCCACCACTGGAGTGAAGACAGAGAGCCCTGAGGGCCTGGTGCAGGGCTCACTGTGCCCTGCCACCATCTAGGAGTCTCCCCAGATGCCACGGCAGTGTGTAGTGGCAGAATGTGCCACGGCAGGAGGGCAGCCATGACCCAGAAAGGGGAGCATGTTGTGTGACCCTTGTCCCAGCATGGCCGCATACTGGGCATCTACTGCGACACATCCTCAAGCCCGCCCAGGCCGGCCTTACCCTCCATGGGAAATACTGGTCTTCTAGGCGACCGATCCCCAGGCACCCTCGGATGTTCTTGCCCCACACAAACAGCTCTCCTTTGTCTGCAAAGAAAGGAAAATAGTAGCTTGGTTGGGGCTATGCAAAGAATAAGTTTCTGAGAAGAGAACGGGTCATGAGAACAGGCTGGCTGGAACCAGGTGCAAACAAAATCCCCTGTTAAACTACAATTTTTACCAGATGTTAATGCTTTCTTGTGAAAGGAAAAGTGTTTTAGATGCTGCCCCCATACCAAAACCACGTCCAAGGCCAAGACTTGCACTGTGTCCATCCACATGGGAGATGAGCTCGTGCATGGAGCTGGAGGTGGAGGTGGCTCCTGCACACGCTGCCTGTCACTCAGGCCCAGCCCCCACCACAGTCTGACCAAACTGCCCTCCATACATCCTGGCTACACCTTGCGCTTCCCATCTTGATAGTGAGAAGTAGAACAAATGGTATGTCATTCCTTCTTTGGGTTCCACTTCTCAGGAACATTCAGTCAAATGACATCTAGTTCCTGGGACCCTGTTTGTACCGGCTCTATGTCTGTGTTCTGGGAACAGACACAGGATAGTGACTGAATGGATATGGGTCCTGTCCTGCATGGGACTTGATTTAGTCAAAGAGCTAGAAATAAAAATGATTAACTGGCTCAGCGCCTGTGGCTCAAGTGGCTAAGGCGCCAGCCATATACACCTGAGCTAGCGGGTTCAAATACAGCCCAGGCCCGCCAAACCACAATGACGGCTGCAACAAAAAATAGCCGGGCATTGTGGTGGGCGCCTGTAATCCCAGCTACTTGGGAGGCGGAGACAGGAGAATTGCTTGAGCCCGGGAGTTGGAGGTTGCTGTGAGCTGTGATGATGCCATAGCACTCTACCCAGGTTGACAGCTTGAGGCTCCATCTCAAAAAAAAAAAAAAAGATTAACCAACAAATTCATGATTATAAATTGTTTAAAAAGTGTCATGAAGGGGCGGTGCCTGTGGCTCAGTCGGTGAGGCGCCGGCCCCATATACCGAGGTGGCGGGTTCAAACCCGGCCCTGGCTGAACTGCAACCAAAAAATAGCTGGGCGTGGTGGCGGGCACCTGTAGTCCCAGCTACTCGGGAGGCTGAGGCAGGAGAATCGCTTAAGCCCAGGAGTTGGAGGTTGCTGTGAGCTGTGTGATGCCACGGCACTCTACCCAAGGGCCATAAAGTGAGACTCTGTCTCTACAAAAAAAAAAAAAAAAAAAAGTGTCATGAAGGAAAAGGACAGGGTGCTGCCATAAGAGGGCAGCCCAGGAGGGAGAATCTAGACCAGGGCCCTGGAGGTGCTGCCTCAAGGAGGGTGCTGGCTCAGGGCAGCCTCTCAGAGCCCACCTCCAGACTGGACCCCATCCACACAGCTCGGGCAGTCCCCAGCACTGAGCCTCCTTTCAATACCAGCTATCAGGCAAAAAGCACGGGTCACAGGAGGCAGAGGAAGCAACCTGAAAACACCAGGACTACAACAACTTGAGCCGATGAAATATGAATCCTCTTTCAAGCTGTCATAGCCTCTTAGGTCTGGCCATCCTCCATGCCTCCGTGTCATACGTGTTTACAGAACAATTTGATCTGACTCCTAGACATGTTAGCTGACCATGGGATAAACAAACCAACTCCAATTCCATTGGCAAACTCTGGGCACACAGGCAGGGGAGAACCCCAAGCTCTGATGCTCTTTCTACTGAGGCACTGTAACTTCTATCTAGAGCAGTGGTTCTCAACCTTCCTATGCCACAATGTATTTTCATTGTTACAAAGGGTTGCAACCCACAGGTTAAGAACCACTGGTCTAGAGGATGGCTGTTGGGCCTTGGGGGAAATCTGGAGAAGGATTTCATTGCAGTGTGACCTGAAATAGCTACGAGGCATGACAGCAAACAGAGAACAGTCCACTCTAGTCAAATGCTTCCCACGGATTTCCAAACACTTGACTTCGCATGTAGTTTAAGCCTTAGAATATTCTGGAAGTAAATATTTTTTGTCCCCAGAATTAATCCATATGACTCTTACATGCTAACTCAAAAAATTCACAAGCCCTGGACTCATCTGGGAGGTAACTGCACTAGTGCAGCAGGGCAGGGAATTCTTCGTTCTCAATGCCTCCACTCAGCGCGTCACTACTCTCAGAGGTGACAAAACTCCACTCCCAACCACCCAGGCTCCAGCCAGCCGGTTTAAAGGCCCCCCAAAATCTGGAACTCAAGACAGTCCCCACATAAGCATGAGGCCAGAGAACACAAACAAGAATAAGCAAAACTGACTGTTCTGGGCCATGTGTTTACAAAAAGAATCACTTGCCATTAGATGGAGAGATTTCCTTATTGCAAGGAAATAACTAGTTTACTTGAGAAGCACAAAATGAAATTAACTTAGTACAGTTTTACTATTCAAGTCAACTAAAAAGCAGCAAATGGAACTGATAGTAACTGTGGAATAAGAGATGTGATCAAAGAAAAGCACACATTCTAGAGGTCTGGAGAGTAACTGGATATTCTGTGGCTTTGTAATTTGGCAAGTCTTTAAGAAAACCTCCACCTCAGCCTTCCCTTTCATCATTTTTTTTCCCCCAGCACTTTGGAGAAATTGGTAGATTTACCTCCAGAAAGCCATAGGACAGTCGTATAAGTCTGCCTCTTGCCATCCCATGTCCCTGGGTCAGATCATGGTTTTGGGAGTGGCCAGGGAATGGGATTATGCCCCACACAATCATTTCCTCACTGCCCACCTGTCAATTCGCCAAACCTCTGCTGGTTTCCTCTAGTGCCCCAACATAGTTGAGGTCCCCTCCTCTTATCACCAGCGGGTACACTCCTGAGAATCTTCACTTTCACATTAACCTAACCACCAACCAAACGAACCAAAAACAAAACTCCAGGATGAGGAAAAGACATATATTATATAACCTCAAGCCAAACAACTTCTAGATCAGCCGCCCTCTTTAATTAAACCATACAAAGCCACTGCTCCACTGGATGGATGGAATCTGAGAGCTGCCCACAGTTGGGGTTGTAGCTGAAAGAGCAAGCTTCTGCCAGTACTACTCTGGGGCTGCCAGGGCCTGGTCACTTACTGGTAAGTGCTGCAAAGTGGCTGAGTCCACATCGAATGCGGGAAACACCGACTTCTGGGTTGAACTCCGTCAAGCCAAAGAGAGTGGGTGGAATCATTTCTGGAAGAGCAGTTTCTACCAGGTTTGGTCCTTTCCCAAGAATTCCATATCCCCAGACAAAAACATGTCCTTCCCCTACATTACAGGAAAAGCAACTGTTAGCAAGTCAACCCAAGGAGAGCCTTCCCTCACCAGAAACTCAAACTGTACCATCAAGATTGATTATATCCACACAGACTTTTTTTCTTTTCTTCCTTGCTTGGCAAGAACATGCTGACAGAGATTTAAACTTAATTCCCTCTCCTCTGCTTAAATTTTTGCTTGTGGAGTCTGTCTAGCCAGCTAACCCATCTCAGAATGCAAACTTCCCACATCTTGAGCATAACCTGGAAGGGACCAGTCCATCAACCAGCCAGAAAACCCACGTGAGCACAGAGAAGTTGAGGACAGTTTTTCCCCTCCTGACAGCTTTAAGTTGCACACTGATCAGAAGACTGAGCCAAAAACACATAAACAGTTTCTGCCCAGATTCTTAAAACCCTTGGAAATAGTTTTCCGTTATAAAATGTTTAATATTCATCAGTGGTGCCAGACATTTAATCCCAGGGGCACCAATCTCAGTTTCCAACTCTGAGGCTCTTCTCCCATCTGCCTTTTATTTCTTGGCTGGAGAAGGCAGAGCTGGAGTCGCTAGCCAGGCTGAGTAGGGAGGATAAAGCAGTTTTCATTCTCCGCTCCAGAAGTTTGTGAGAGTATGACTAAGCTCTGTTGCTGTCTGTCTATATAAATCACAAGCTGTTATCCTTCTATCAAGAATCTCACCCTTACCCTGTAATAACTGGACTTCATCCAACTAGATCTTCCCATACCACATTCCCTTCTCTAGGCTGAGGTCTACAGCCTGTGAATCCAATGGACACTGGTCACTCCATCCAACCAAACTAGTTATAGCTTCCCAATGAGCTGCCAGAAGAGGTCTCACCATTGAGCACAGCACAGCCTGTACCACCACATGCAGCCTGCCGCACCTTCCCCACTCCTGAGAAGGGTAAGCACCGGGGCACATTGACCTGAATCAAAGAAAGGGGCCACAGTGTTAGAAAAGCAAAGAGGTGGGGACCAGGCAGCACTCTCGTCTTAAGTACAGAGTAGTAAGCCCCACTTCATTCCTTCACTCCACAAACATCTAATGTGGGCTAAGCATCATGCTAGGTGCTGGGAGTGCAAGAGGGAGCAAAAGAGATCTGGTTTCCACCCGCAGAGAGTTCTAGCCTAGCAGAAGAGGCAGATGTTGACTGAAATTAATAAAAAATTACATTTGTGTTAAATACAATGAAGGAAAGTTCAAGGGCCTCTGAGAGCGACCCCTGACGAGGAGTCGGGGGAGGTGAATAAGGATGAGGCTTGTTCAGGTGGGAGACACACAAGGGAGGTACAAAGGCTGACAGCCAGAAACCAACAGAGAGGGAGAGGTCGAAATGATGAGAGAGAAGGCCCCACAGATGGAGTAAGGTTCTCAGAAAGGATCTTGTGCGAAGGATCCAAGGCTTCAAATGGAGCTAGCTCCATTTTGTGTATGTTTCTTCTGTGGTTACAAAGGGAGCACGCCCTAGGTGGGTATGGACACAGAAGTGTGTGGGACACCCAGTGCACACAAATAGATGGCAGCAGTCTACGAAATTGGAGGCGACACCTGCTAAGAGAGAGATGGGAGCGTCAGAGGCTTGGAGGGGGGATGTGTGGCCAACTGAGCTTTCCAGCAGGACTTGGTCTCAGCAATTCTGCTGAGAAGTAACTTTAGAAAGATAGATTTTAAGTTCCTCAGTGACAGCCTTGAATCTCTACAGATTCACTTTCAGATGGAGACAGCTGAAAAAGAACCATCCCTTAGTTGACTCTAAAGGAACAAAGGGGCTTGCTGGCCCAGAAGATCCTGCCTCTGTGAAGCAAGGCTGTCAGAGCTGGGACCCAGACCTACTGCGGAGCTTGCAGAGCGTCTCTGCTTAACTGTGCTTTGGCATGGCACCCTCAGCACATGCTGGGAAATTCTCTACAATAGCCACTGGAAATACCACAGGGGTCAATGACAAGAAGAGGCTCAGGCCACAAGAAGAAATCCAGATGGAATCAAATTTTTTTTTTGCAGTTTTTGGCCGGAGCTGGGTTTGAACCCGCCACCTCCAGCATATGGGGCCAGCACCCCACTCCTTTGAGCCACAGACACCACCTGATGGAATCAATTTTTAAAAATAAATAAATAAATGTAATTTCTAAAAACCCAGATTGTGGTAAAATGGCTCCCAGTGATCCCATCTCTAGTTATTCACACTCAGATGTAATTCCTACCCCTTATGTGTAGGCTGGATCTAATGACTTGCTTCTAAGGAACAGAATTCCAGCAACAGTGACAAGGTGGATGTCACTTCCGAGATTAAATTATGAAACGCTGGCTTCTGCCTTCTTGGCAATCTTCTGCCCTCTCATTTGCTCGCCTGGTGAGCTGTGAGCTGCCACAGCTACCATGCTGTGAGCTGCCCCATGGAGAAGCCACGTGGTAAGGAAGCATGGAAGGCCTGGCCAACAGCTACCACATGGCTGGCTTCCAGCAAGGAAAGGGGGCCCAGTCCAACAGTCCACCAGGGGATGCCCCCTCCAGCCACCACCAGCAGCAGGAGCTTGGAACAGATCCTTCCCAGCTGAACCTTGAGATTACTATAGCCTTTGGCTCAGGGTCTGAGCCAAAAGACCCTGCTAAGCCACCTCCAGGTTCCCAACCCACAGAAACTGGGACATGATACCTGTGTGTTGTTTTAATCACTAAGGTTTAGGGTCATGTGTTACATAGCAATAGATGGCATGACATTAGATCTACAGGAAGGTCGGGGATACATTTTTCTCAGGTCTTGGCATCAGAAAGAGCAGTACTTCTCCTGAACACCTTATTTGCTGTTTATCTTACAAAAATAAGAAGGCATTTAGATGACCATGTTTTCTTCTTTGTAAGAGAACTCAGAGCCAAATCTGCATACTTCTAGCCACTGTGCCAGACCCCAGAGGAGGCATTTCTTTATTTAATTAGCTGATCTTTAGTTTCCCTCTGAGTTCTTTATCTATTAATATATATTTAAATATGATCGCATTAAGGAATGTAGTATGTTTCCTAAACAATCCTTGAGACATACTAAAACATTTATTGAATGAAATACAATATCTGGGATTTGCTTCAAAATAATTCAGGACAGAGAAGTAGATGGAATTACAAATGCAACAAAAGTGGCTGTTACTGATCATGGGGCCTTTTGGAAGAGTGATAAATGGTCTGGAGTTACAAAGCGGCGACAGTTGCACAAACTTGTGAATATACTAAATCCACTAAATTATACACTTTAAAATAGTGAATTATGGTATGCAAATTATATCTCCATTTAAAAAAATTGGTAATTATTAGGGAATTTTTGAACAGAGGTGATAAGTAGAAAAAGATTAGTTATACAGTAATCTGTTTTTTGTTTACATTTGAAATGTTCCTAATAACATACCAAATACCCTATTGCATTGTATTGATAGTGACTCCCTTTGCTGAGAAAGAGGGGACAGTGCTGGGGAGAGGTCACACGGCAGTGCCACTTGTATCCCACCATGGGACCTGGGGGAGGCACGCAGGTGTCTTCTTCAAGGTGCACACTTAGGAGGCCTTGTGTACTTTTCTGCATTGCATATATGTCATATATGTTATAATGCAACCAGAGGCATGATGTGACATCATGGGGACTTATACAAACATCCTCATATCCCTTTTAGAATGAGACAGAGGCAGCCATGTGTCCACCATGCCTGGCTAATTTTTTTTTTTTTTTTTTATAGGGATGGGGTCTCATTATTTCCCAGGCTGGTCTTGAACACCTGGCATCAAGTGATTCTTCTGCCTTGGGCTCCCGAAGTCCTAGGTTTGACCAGGTGAGGTGGCTCACGCTTGTAATCCTAGCATTCTGGGAGGCTGAGGCAGGTGGATTGCCTGAGCTCATGACCAGTCTGAGCCAGAGCGAGACCTTGTCTCTAAAAGAATAGCTGGGCGTTGTGGCAGGCGCCTGTAGTCCCAGATACTCGGGAGGCTCTTGCCTCAGCAAGAGAATCACTTAAGCCCAAAGAGTTTGAGTTTGCAGTGGGCTGTGATACCAGGGCACTCTACCAAGGGTGACATAGTGAGACTGTGTCTCAAAAAAAAAAAAAAATAGAATGAGGTAGGGTATACAGGCATGCCTAAAATACTGATCTAAATCAGTACTGTCTCATGTAATTACTGATAACAATGGCTTTTTAATCTGACCTGCTTTTAAGCTCCATGGAGATTGCTAAGAACTCAGTACCCTGAAGAGGTTGCTTTACAACAGGTTAAGCTAAACAATTTATATATCACAACTTGAAGAACCTCTCATAAGCATCCTTAACACTTTTATGTTTCCATACCTCCCAGCACCATGCTGTAGGTAACCTCATACCTGTGTAGATTCAGTGACAGAAGCCAGCTGCCGGTACTCAGAGTTTCCCCAACCGAAGAGGCCTCCATCAGCAGACACGGCCAGGCAGCAATCACCATAGGTGGCGACCTGGACAACGTTCACCCCCACAAGGTCTCCCCTGAGCTTCGTGGGCACACTGGTGATATTGTAGTGACCCAGACCTAACACAGGAAAAAAACATTTACTTTTAATTATTCATTCTTTTAACAAAAACTTATACAGACTTCCTATGTCATCCACTATTTAAGCACTGAACAAGTATCAACTCAGAAATCCTAATCTGTTCCTCTGCACACTCATATAATTTTTTTCTCCATGTTCTCTCAGAGATGGAAAAAGGATGTAATTTTAATTGGTATATTTTTAAAACCCTTGGTATTTTCTAGGTCTGATTCAAGTTATACAACTTTGCAAGATAAAATATCACTACACAATCAATGTATCAGAATTTGTGTAAATTACAAGTAATTTTTTTTTTTTTTGAGACATTATGTCACCCTCGGTAGAGTGCCGTGGCATCATAGCTCACAGCAACCTCAAACTTCTGTGCTTAAGTGATTCTCTTGCCTCAGCCTCCCAAGTAGCTGGGACTACAGGCACCTGCCACAATGCCTGGCTATTTTTTTGTTGCAGTTGTCATTTTTGCTTTAGCTGGCCTGGGCCGGGTTCGAACCTGCCAGCCTCAGTGTATGTGGCCGGAGCCCTACCCACTGAGCTATGAGCGCCACCTTTCTTTTTTGTTGTTGTTAACAATAATTTCTAATGCACTGCTGGGCTTGCTAGAAAATAAAGGAAATTTCTAAGAGCCCAACCCATCCCCAACACCATGCCCAAAAAACAGTGATCCAAAAACAACATGGTCACAGCAAACAGAGGAAAAGACAGAGCTTGCCCTAAGGACAAACATCAATATGGCACTACAGTGGGGTGTGGGGGGGGACCGTGGGCAGCAGCCCACAGCAGAACACAGAACCGCAGACTCCTGCTTTGAACCAGGACTCCTTAAATGGGGCTGAGGCAGCATCAGATTGGTAGCACCCCACGGCAACAGGCAAAAGCAAATCCAAGTTCTCTCTGGAGGAAACATCTCCAATTTAGATCCTCAGGGCTTCCACAAATTAAATTCAATAAAATACAAGTTTACAATCAAAAATCACTAACCGTGTAAGGAAAAATGCTACTGTGAGTAAGTCAACAGAACTAACCAACCGCCAAGTTACACTCTCTAGACACTGGAATTATGACATGTAAAATGAAAAATGATTCCATGTGCAACGCTTATACAAATAAAAACAGGAATATAAGACTACCGAAAATGACAAGCAATAAATACTTTAAGAAAATGGGGGCAAATTTGAAAAGAAAACAATTAGAAATGAAAATTACAGTTAAAATTAAAAACTCTAATGGACAGGCAAAAACAAAAGCCACAATTTGGAAGACTGCAACATAGTGACTGATAAAGAATACGGGCTCGGCGCCCATAGCACAGTGGTTACAGCGCCAGCTACCTACACTGAAGGTGGCTCGTTCAAACCCCGCCCAGGCCAGCTAAACAACTGCAACAAAAAAATAGCCAGGCATTGTAGCAGGCACCTGTAGTCCCAGCTACTTGGGAGGCTGAGGCAAGAGAATCACTTAAGCCCAGGAGTTTGAGGTTGCTGTGAGCTGGGACACCATGGCACCCTACCAAAGGTGACATAAGCAACTGTCTCAAAAAAAAAAAAAAAAAAAATAAGAATATGTAAAGAATTCCTAAAAACTGGGCGGCGCCTGTGGCTCAAAGTGGTAGGGCGCCAGTCCCATATGCCGAAGGTGGCAGGTTCAAACCCAGCCCCGGCCAAAAAACCCACCAAAAAAAAAAAAAAAAGAGAAAAAAAAAAAGAATTCCTAAAAACTAGTAAGAAAAAGACAAATAAGCCAAGAAAATTGGGTCAAGATACGATGTACTCTTCAGAGAAGAAAAAATTAGATAATAAACATGAAAATACAGTTATTCTCAGTAGTAATTAGGAAAATGAAAATTCAAACCAGTGATACATTCTTTCACCCCCTCTAAAGAGGCAAAAAAATGTTAAATAGGCAATACCAAGCCTTGGCTAGCCTATATTGAACAAGTCCCTAGTGATATGTGTGTCACCTCTTATAAATATTTTGGAAAACAATAATTTGAATATGAATGCATACCCTATAACCCAGCACTTTCACCCCAAGAGTCTTCATTATAGCTCCTAAAACTCCTGTACAAGGAGACATACAGGTGGTCATAGCAGCACTGCTTGTTACATAACAAAAGGCTGTAAACCATCTGTCTGTCAATAGGAAAACAGATAAATTGAAGAACAGTCCATCACAGAATATCGTACAGCTATAAAAATCAATGAACTGCATTCAGCAAAGTAGCAACATACAAAATCAACACATAAAAATCAATTGCATTTCTTTACACTAGCAATGAACAATCCAAAATGGAAATTAAAAAAACAATTTACAATAGCATCAAAGAGAATAAAAACCTTAGGAATTAAAAATGGAGACTTGGGCGGCACCTGTGGCTCAGTGAGCAGGGCGCCGGCCCCATATACCAAGGGTGGCGGATTCAAACCCAGCCCCGGCCAAACTGCAACAAAAAAAAATAGCCGGGCATTGTGGGGGGCACCTGTAGTCCCAGCTACTCAGGAGGCTGAGGCAGGAGAATCGCCTAAGCCCAGGAGTTGGAGGTTGCTGTGAGCTGTGTGACGCCATGGCACTCTATCCAGGGCAATAAAGTGAAACTCTGTCTCTACAAAAAAAAAAAAAGTGGAGACTTTACATCCTTCGTATTAACCTGGATGGAAGTGGAAGACATTATTCTTAGTAAAGCATCACAAGAATGGAGAAGCATGAATCCTATGTACTCAATTTTGATATGAGGACAATTAATGACAATTAAGGTCCTGGGTGGGGGGAGGTAGGGAGGGGGGTGGGGCCTTGGTGTGTGCCACACCTTCTGGGGGCAAGACATGATTGCAAGAGGGACTTTACCTAACAAATGCAATCAGTGTAACCTTATTGTACCCTCAATGAATTCCCAACAATAAAAAAAAAAAAACAAGAAAAAAAAACCTTAGGAATTAACTTAACCAAGAAAGTCAAAGACTTATACAATGAAAACTAGAAAATACTACTAAAAGAAATTTAAAAAACAAAAATAAGGGCAGCACCTGCAGCTCAGTGGGTAGGGTGCCAGCCCCATATACTGAGGGTGGTGGGTTCAAACCTGGCCCCAGCCAAACTGCAACAACAACAAAAAAAAATGGCCAGGCATTGTGGCAGGTACCTATAGTCCCAGCTACTCGGGAGGCTGAGGCCTGAGCCCAGGAGTTAGAGGTTGCTGTGAGCTGTGTGACGCCACAGCACTCTACCGAGTGCAAAAAAGTAAGACTCTTGTCTCTACAAAAAATAAAAGGAAAGACATCCTATGTTCATGGGTTGGAAGACTTTAACACTGTTATGCAATCCCCATCAAAATCCTCATACTGTTTTTTTACAGAAACAGAAAAATGCATCCTAATTCATATGGAATCTCAAGGGACCCCAAATAGTTAAACAATATTGAAAAACAGAAAACAAAGCTGAAGGACACACACTTTCTGATTTCAAAACTTACAACCAAGCTACAGTGATCAAAACAGTATGGTACTGGCATAAAGATGGACATACAGACCAATGGAATTAGAATAGAGAACCCAGAAATAAATATTCACATAAATGGTCAAATGATCTTCAACATGACACTCTAGTCAAAAAATAATGCTGGGAAAACTGGATAAACAGATGCAAAAGATTGAAGGCTGACCTTTACCTAATCCACAGGTATCCATAACTCAAAATAGATCAAAGCCCTAAATATAATACAAGAGCTAAAACAATAAAACTCTTAGAAGAAAAGATGGGGCAAAACTTCGTAACAATGGATTTGGCAATGACTTCTAGGATATGATACCAAAGGCATAGTCAACTAAATAAAAAATAGACTAACTGGACTTGACAAAAATTGAAAACATTTGTGCATCCAAACACAACAGAATAAAAAGGCAACCTACAGAATGGGAGAAAATACTTGCAAATAATATATCTGATAAGGGATTACTATTCTAGAATACACAGAGAATTTCTAAAACTCAACAAGAAAACCTGATTTTAAAATGGACAAAACTTGAATAGACATTTCTCCAAAGAAGATATACAAATGTCCAATGAGCACATAAAAAGATGCTCAAAATCATTAATCAATAGGAAAATGCAAATCAAAACTACAAGATACTGCTGGGAAGGTGGCTCACACCTGTAATCCTAGCACTCTGGGAGGCCAAGGTAGGAGGATCCCCTGGGCTCAGGAGTTTGAGACTAGTGTGACCAAGAGCAAGACTTGGTTTCTACTAAAAATAGAAAAAATAAACTGGATGTTGTAGTGGATGCTTGTAGTCCCAGATACACAGGAAGCTGAGATCGAAGAATTGCTTGAACCAATGAGTTTGGGGGTGGCGGGGTTTGAGACAAGAGTCTCATTCAGTCACCCTAGGGTTGAGTGTCCTGGTGTCATAGCCCACAGCAAACTCAACTCTTGGGGCTCAAGCAATTCTTCTCTTGCCTCAGCCTTCTACATAGCTGGGACCACAGGCACCCACCACAACACCTGGCTATTTTTTTTAGAAACAGGGTCTCGCTCTGGGTCAGGCTGGTCTTGAACTCATGAGCTCAGGAAATCCACCCACCTCAGCCTCTGAGAGTGCTAAGATTACAGGCATGAGCCACCTCGTCCAGCATTAGGCAAGGGGATATTATTCAGGACTAAAAATAAATGAGTTATCAAGCCATGAAAAGACATGGTGGAAATTTAAATGCACATTACTGAGTGAAAGAAATCTATCTGGGAAGGCAACACACCATATGATTCCAACTATATGACATTCTGCAAAAGGCAGAACCATGGAGACCGTAAAGATGGGTGGTTACCAGGGGTTGAGGGGAGGGAGGAATGAATAGATGGAACACAAAGGATGTTTAGGGGAGTTTGCAAGATACTATAATAGGGAGACATTACTTTGCATGATATTTAGGGGGACACATGTCATTATACATTTGCTCAAGCCCATAGAATGTACAACACCAAGAACGGACCCTAATGTAAACCATGGACTCTGGGTGAAAATGATGTGTTAATGCAGGCTCATCAACTGTTACAAATGTACTGCTCTGATGGGGGATGTTGATAACAGGGAGGCCACCCACGTGTGGAGGCAGGGGTTGTAAGGGGAATGTCTGCACCTTCTGCTCCATTTTGTTGTAATCTAAAACTGCTCTAAAAAATAAAGACTATTTTTAAAAGGGGGGGAAGGAAATTCTGATGCATGCCACAACATAGATGAACCTCGAGGATATTATGCTAAGGGTAGTAAGGCAGTCACAAACACCAAATATTGTATAATTCCACTTATATGAGGTTCCACAAGTAGTCAAATTCATGGCTTATTTTTTTTTTAAGTAGTCACATTCATAAAGACATAAAGTAGGGAAAGGTGGTTGCCAGAAGCAAAAGGAAGGAAATGGGAGTTATTGTTTAATGGTACAGAGTTTGAATTCTAGAGACACGTGGCAGCGATGGCTGCACAACAATGTGATTGTACTTAATGCCACTGAACTGTACACTGAAACATGGTCAAGATGGTAAATTTTATGTTATGTGTATTTTACTACAATAAAAAGAAAACTGGAGGGGAAAAAACAGATTATAGGCTGGACTGGCTATCCCAGTTGTAGGAAAATAAATAAATAAATGAACTGCAGATATGTATAACACGGCTGAATCTCAAGAAACTATGTTGAGTTTAAACCAAGTCACAGTAAATTGTATATAATATGGCCCCTATAATAAGCAAAACTAATCAATATAGGAATATGTATATATATAATTTTTTACCCTCAAAGAAAGGGATAAAAGATACAAAATTTAGGGTAGTGGATCTCCCTCGTGGAGAGAGAAGGGGATGGAACAGGAGAAGAGCACAGGGGATCAGTACTTTGTTCCCATGTCATGGCTGAATAATACTCCATCGCGTGGCTATGCTACATTTCAATCCTCCATCAGCGGAGGACTGGGTTGTCCAACCCATGGACAAGTGGGTTGTTTTTACTTTTGGCTGTTATAAACAATGATGCTATGAACTTTTGTGTACAAGTTTTTATGTAGACATATGTAAACATTTGTTTCCTCTTGGGTACATGCCTAGGAATGGAACTGTTAAGATATATGGTAATTCTACATTTAACTTTTGGAGAAACAGCCAAACAGTTTTGTACAACAACTGCACCATTTCATGTTCCCACTAGCTATGTCTGAGGATTCCAATGTCAGCACTTGTTATTTTCTGTTTATTTTATAGTAGCTATTCTAGGGGTAGGAAGAGGTATATCATAGCGGTTTTCCATGATGCATGTGACTTTCATGTGCTTATTGGCTACCTTTACAATCTTCTTTGGAGAAATGCCTACACCAAACTTTTGCCCATTTTTCTAATTGGGTTGTCTTTTAGTTACTGAATTGTTAAGAGTTATTTATGTATTCTAGATACTAGACCTTTATCAGATGCATAGTTTGTAAATAATTTTCTCCCATTTTGTGGGCTATTTTTTCACTTTCTCAATGATGTCTTTGGTTTGTTTGCTTTTTAGAGACAGAGACTCACTCTGTCTCCTAGGTTGGAGAACAGTAGTTCCCTGTAACCTCAAATTCCTCTCTTCAAGCGATGCTCCTGCTTCGGCCTCTCCAGTAGCTAGGATTACAGACATGTACCACCAGGATCGGCTAATTTTTTTATAGAGACAGGGTCTCACTATGTTGCCCTGAGTAGTCTTAAACTCTTAGCCTCACACGATCTTCCTGCCTCAGGCTCCCAAAGTGCTGGGATTGTGTGAGCCACAGCTCTAGCTGATAGTATCTTTTAGTGCACAGAAATTTTTAATTTTAATGAAGTTCATTTTACTCTTTCTTATGTTATTTATGCTTTTGGTATCATACTGAATAAACTATAATTTAATCTAAGGTCACCAAGATTTACACTTACATTTTCTTCTAAGAATGTTATAGTTTTACATTTATGTCTTTGGTCAATTTTGAGTTAATTTTTATAGATGGTGTAAGAGGTCTACCTTCATTCTTTTGCATGTAGATACATCCAATTGTCCCAGTGCCATTTGCTAAAAAGAATACTCTTTTCCTCCACTGAATGATCTTGGTATCCTTGTCAAAAATAACCACAAATTGACCTTTTCTTTTTGAGACAGAGTCTCACTATGTCGCCCTAAGTAGAGTGCTGTGGCATCACAGCTTACAGCAACCTCAAACTCTTGAGCTTCAGTGATTCTCTTGCCTCAGCCTCCCAAGTAGCTGGGACTACAAGTGCCTGCCCCAACGCCCAGCTACTTTTTGTTGTAGTTATCATTGTTGTTTAGCAGGCCTGGGCCGGGTTCAAACCCGCCACCCTTGGTATATGGGGCCGGTGCCCTACCCACTGAGCCACAGGTACCACCCAACAACTTTATTATTCTTATAAAAAACTGATTATTTTAAATAATGCACACCAAGATTTTAAAAACAGAGACTTCAACTTCATAGTTACCAGAGAAATGCAAAAATTTTTAAACTTGCAAAGTTAGACTATGATTAAAGTGGTACTTATATACATTGCTGATAGCAGTATAAACTAGTAAACCTTTGGAAAGCAGGACTGGGCACGGTGGCTCACACCTGTAATCTTTGCAGTGTGAGGGGCTAAGGTGAAAGGATCACTTGAGGTCAGGTGTTCAAGACCAGCCTGAGCAAAGTGAGACCTCCATCTCTACTAAAAATAGAAAAATTAGCCACATGCCTATAGTCCCAGCTACTTGGGAGGCTGAGGCAGGAAATTGCTTGAGCCCAGGAGTTTGAGGTGGCTGTTAGCTAGGCTGAGACCACAGCACTCTAACCCAGGTAACAGAGCAAGACTATCTCAAGAGAAAAAAAAAAAAAAAGAAAGAAAACTTTTGGAAAGCAATTTAGCAATTTAATCTGAAAACAATAAATTATTCTAATTTTTTGACCCACTTCTGGGAATTTATCCTTAAGACATAATCCAAATTAAAAAAAGCTGTATGTGCACACATGATAAATAGAATAATATCTCCAACAATGGTTCCCCCCCAAAAAAGAATGTCCCCTGACGACAGGGAGATGATTAAGTACTTTATGGTAAATTAATGGGATGCTGTATCATACACATATTAAAAAATGTAATTCTGAATATCATACCAACATGAAAAATGTTTTATATAAATTTAAATAATTTTAAAACAAGTATACACAATTATATTATTCCAATATAAAAGATGTATACATGTAAACAAGGGCTGGGAGAAAACATAAGACAGTGAACAAAGAGGGTGTGATGCACTGCTAGGATTAGAAAGGGTTTATAGAAAACTAAAATCTTAAAGAGCCTCTTTTGAAACAAATATAAAAAACCAAAATGACAATAATTAAGAAAATGCCAGGAAGGCTATGTTAACCAGGGTGATGAAAATATGTCAAATGGTATATAAAACCAGTGTATGGTGCCCCATGATCGCATTAATGTACACAGCTATGATTTAATAAAAAAAAAAAAAAAAAAAAAAGAACTACTCCTCCAGGTCAGAGGTTGGCAAATTACAGCTGTTAGCCAACTCTGGCCCTCTGCCTCCTTTTGTAAATAAAGTTTTATTGGCAACCCCCCAAAAAAAACCAAAATGCTACTCGGGAGGCTGAGGTAAGAGAATCACCTAAGCCCAAGAGCTGGAGGTTGCTGTGAGCTGTGACGCTACAGCACTCCATGAGGGCAACAAAGTGAGACTCTGTCTCTAAAAAAAAAAAAAAAACACCAAAATGATGAAATATGTAAGGCTGATACAGCTTGTGCCTTATTCCTCCTTCCCTTAATCATACTCTTCTCAAATTAGTTAAAATTGAGTTCCTTCAGGGCAGTGCCTGTGGCTCAGTCGGTAAGGCACCAGCCCCATATACCGAGGGTGGTGGGTTCAAACCCGGCCCCGACTGAACTGCAACCAAAACATAGCTGGGCGTTGTGGCAGGTGCCTGTAGTCCCAGCTACTTGGGAGGCTGAGGCAGAAGAATCGCTTAAGCCCAGGAGTTGGAGGTTGCTGTGAGCTGTGTGACACCACGGCACTCTACCGAGGGCCATAAAGTGAGACTCTGTCTCTACAAAAAAAAAAAAAAATTGAGCTCCTTTAGGCGGCATTCGTTTCTTCTTTAAAAGGCTCAGCTGCTTCTCAATGCTGAAAGGCTGAGAACTCTCCCAAGCGGCTAAAGCTACCTCAATGCTTTCTTGGTTCCCATCTATGGGAGCCAAGAGTGAGGGGATGCGAGGGACGCAAAAGAAGAGTACTCACCAGGAAGTAATAAGAGGTAAGAGCCAAACAAAGGCAGGTGGGTTCTAGACCATAAACCACCGCTCCCCCAGCTCACAGCTCCACATTCCATGGGCCATGAGCTTGACCTGCCCCCAAAGAGGTGAGAAGTACACTACCTGTCTGCCCATCAGCACCCCATCCGCAAGAATACACTTCTCCCTTATCTGTTAGGAACAGACTATGATCCTGACCACAAGCGACCTAGAAGACAAACAGAAAGGGTGATGCACCCCAGGATCCCAGTTAATGGAGCCAAAGGACCATTCCTAAGCACTCCTGAGAGCTGGAGAGATGGCCCAGGCAGGCTGCCCCACACTGCCTCTAATGCATGTTCTTTCCCAATCCACTGCAGCCTCACTTTGTCTCCCACTCCCCTGAAACTGCTCTTGCTAAAATAAACAGCACATCTCCTAGGGGACAAAAGCAAGAGCTGTTCCATCCATCCTCTTGTACTTCTGAGGAACCACCCTTCCATAATCCTTCTCCTTCTGTCCCTCTCTTCAGCTGTGTGATAGCTCCCAGCCTTGTCTGAGCTCAGTGTCTACTTTGTAACCTTTCTTGCTGGCATCTTTCTCCAAGGCTTGTCTTCTGCGCTCTTCTCTCCCCACTCCTCACCCTACCTTGGGAGACCACACCCATTCCCATAGCTTAACGTGCACCTCTACACTGCAATCTCCAGTCTCAACAACTTACTGAGTTTCAGACTTATTTTTCTATCTGCCTAATGAAAAGCACCATTTACTGAACACTTATTATGAGGGGCACTGTGCCAAGTCAATAACCAAAACACCTAGGAAGAAGCTGAATCTCAGAGAAGTTTGTAACTTGCCCAAGTCACTTAGTCATAAGTGGAGGAGGAGGGACATTACTTTGAAGCCTGTTCAAGAGGCACCACACTCTACTGTATGTAGCCTTAGAACCAAATGTAACCTGCCACCCCCAACCTCAAGGCTGCTCCCCTAGAACTCCCCACCTGGGTTAAGAACATGAGCACCCACTCGACTGCCTACTGAGTCCTCCTTGCCTCCTTCCAACCATCTCCCTACCCATGTGGTCAAGCCCACACATAGCCTGCTAATGCTCCTCCTTACATGTCTCTCCCACCTGCCCCTTCTCAACTGGCCCTCATCACCTTCTCCCCCAACTCTACTCAATACTGTCACCAAATTATCTTTCTAAATGTCACTCACTCTGCTTAAAACCTTTGCCCTCAACTGTCAAAAGACGAAGTCTAAACTCCTGAATACCCTGTAGCATTCACTCTCGGTCTGTCTCTCAGACTATTTCACGCCACTCCCCGCAAGTACATTAAACTCTAGCCACAAACTGCACACCCTCCATACATCAAAGTTTCAGGCCACGCCCTTCCCTCTGCCTTAAACCTTTCCCATCATCTATTGCTGCCTGTCCAGTAAGCTCCCCTGCCACTGCCTCCATGATGCCCTCTCTCCCTTCCATCCCAACCCTGGTAGACTTGACAGTTCCCCTTTCAGTGTTTTCACAGCACTTTCTATAAGCATTCATATGCATATTTAAATATTTGTTATAAGTACCGGCCATTAGCCAGGCATAGCTCTGGGGATAAGAATAAAATAGTGAGCAAGATACAGCCAGCCTGGAATATCCACAGCACTAAGCACACTGTCATACAGACAGATTTCAGCCTGTTCCCCTATTTAACGCTTTCTCCCCAAGTCTTATTTATTTATTTAGAGACAGAGTCTCATTTTGTCACCCTGGGTAGAGTGCCATGGCACCATAGCTCACAGCAACCTCAAACTCTTGGGCTCAAGCAATTCTCTTACCTCAACCTCCCAAGTAGCTGAGACTATTGTTAGAGATGGGGTCTCACTCTAGCTCAGGCTGGTCTTAAACTCCTGAGCTCAAGCAATCCACCCGCCATGGCCTCCTAGAGTGCTAGGATTACAGGCATGAGCCACCTCGCCCAGCCCTATCTCCCCAAATCTTAAGAAACTTTGTATCCCTAATACCTATTATAAATCCTGGCAGGCAGGAGGCAGGCTATAACTTTTACTAAAATAATTTTTTTTTTTTTTTTTTGTAGAGACCGAGTCTCACTGTACTGCCCTCGGTAGAGTGCTGTGGTGTCACACAGCTCACAGCAACCTCTAACTTTTGGGCTTACGCAATTCTCTTGCCTCAGCCTCCCAAGCAGCTGGGACTACAGGCGCCCGCCACAACACCCAGCCATTTTTTTGT
This sequence comes from Nycticebus coucang, assembly GCF_027406575.1. Lineage (NCBI taxonomy): Eukaryota > Metazoa > Chordata > Mammalia > Primates > Lorisidae > Nycticebus > Nycticebus coucang. Next base: position 74,993,406 of record NC_069791.1, on the reverse strand, counting down.
TGCAGTTTGGCCGGGGCCGGGTTTGAACCCGCCACCCTCGGTATATGGGGCTGGCACCCTACTGACAGAGCCACAGGTGCCGCCCTAACTTTCAACATTTTAAAAGTACTTCCAGAGATAGGAAGAGCAGCTCTCAGCCCATGTCTCTTACCTGGACAACCTGTCCATCGAAGTCCTGCATTCTATGGATTTTATGACTTTCACTATAGCCAACAGCAAAGTAGAGAGAAGCAAGAGATATGGTCATGACAAGCACTGTGCAGTCTGGGCCCTCCCTGGCCCCCCTAACTGGTGGTCCATCCCCACATGTACACAGTAACTGTTAAGTGAACTCTCTTCAAACACAAGGCAGAACTAGGCCTGAGCATGAAAGTAAAACAAAACAAAGAAAACAAAATCGGGGCGGCGCCTGTGGCTCAAGGAGTAGGGCGCCGGTCCCATATGCCGGAGGTAGCGGGTTCAAACCCAGCCCCGGCCAAAAACCACAAAAAAGAAAAAAAAAAAAAGAAAACAAAATCGTAGGTGATTTTTTTTTGTAGTTTTTGGCTGGGTCTAGGTTTGAACCAACCACCTCTGGCATATGGGGTGGGCGCCCTACTCCATTGAGCCACAGGTGCCACCCCTATGGATTTTCATATGCAGCCAGACCTGAGACTGATGTTTAGACCTACCAGCATAATAAAAGGAACTAGAGCAGCGGTTCTTAACCTGTCGCAACCCCTTTGGGGGTCGAACAACCCTTTCACAGGGGTCACTTAAATACATCCTGCGTATCAGATATTTACAGTATGATTCATAACAGTAGCAAAATTACAGTTATGAAGTAGCAATGAAAATAATTTTATGGTTGGGGGTCACCACATGAGGACTGTATTAAAGGGTTGTGGCATTAGGAAGGTTGAGAACCACTGAACGAGAGGGAAATTTGTTTAAACACTGAAAAGAACTGAAGTGAAAGGGGATTTTCAAAAATTAATTTGGTAAAATAAACAATTAACTTACAAAAATTAATTCAAAGAAAATCTACATGCAGCTACCAGTCTCATCTGCCAGCCTCATATCCCACCAAGCTAATACACAGAATCCCGCCTGGAAAGGAACAGCACTCCCCACATCTCTGCCAAATCTTCCCAGCTCCCTCTCAAGCAAGCCTTGTCCTGCTCTGTGGGTGTACCACATGGTAACCACTCATGAAACATTTAGTGGTTACATAATACGAGACAGGATTATCCTCTTGGAAACTCACCTATAAATTTCATCTTCGACCACCTTTCTTCCACACTGCCCATAAGAATTATTTCCCATACTGAAGACTGAAAAGAACACCATCAATTAAATAAGTTCTGCAGGTTCACAGGATCCTAGAATGACAAGACTGAAAGAGGGTCTCAACAGTGGTTCTAGTCCTAATTAGCTCACCCTAAGTGCCCCTTGGCTTCCTTTTCCAACATTCCCAGCCTCTGCGGGCACGCCCAGCAGCATGTAGGGGTCGAGACCCACCTCCCAAGTCCTAGTTCTGCCTCTTGGGAACTACACATTATGAGACTGGCACGCGATTCCCTACACTTGTCACTAGTTTGCCCTTGATGCCAGATTCCCTCTTGAAAGAGCTCCTGACCACCACCTTCACTGTCTTTTCCTATGGAGTACGCTTAGCCATTCCATTTTCAAATGAAATTTGAAAAACGTAGCCACATTGGCCTTACCCTAGAAATAACCCCTCATCTGGAGAAGTTGTTACCCAGAGGCCTGGACTTTGAAAGCCTCGCACCACTCGGAAAAAGTGTGAGCAAACAGGCTTCTTTTGGTACCAACAGAAAAACACATCTATCCATACAGCCCAGCTCAGTGGCTTTATAGCAGGGGGAGCGGGGCTTGATAACCCTGCCTATGTGCCCTGTCACATTTATAAATACCTGTAATTTCCCAAGAATTACAGAGAGCAGAGCACATAAGATTTAGCAAGGTCTATCCAACACAGCTCTCTTGAGCAAACCGACTGTTCTGCTCAGGAAATGCCAACTTTCACGAATTGAATGTGGCTCAATTAAACAAGCTACTCAGGCCCAACACCCCTCCATGAACTTTCAAAGGTCAACTCACCTCCCTCGCTGTCTGTCAGGACGAGGGAGTGTGCTCTGCCACAGGAAACCTGCAGAACTCGTGTCTCCTGAGGTCTGTCCAGAGGCAGTGGGATGGGTGAGGGCTCCAAAACATACTCGTAGCCCCTAGCTGAACAGAGTACATGACAGTGACTGAGAGTCACAACATTTCCAACATTAGAAATCCTGGTGTCCAACCCTCACACTGCCACATAGGAAGAAAGCGAGTCAGAGGTAGGAAATCTACTCAAGGAACTTAGTTTAAGTAAAAGCATTTTCCTCCTGTATTGCCCACAAAATTTCTTAGCAAGAACAGCAATACTATATGATACCATTTACATAAAAAAGAATATGATTATGAAGAAATTAATATGCTTGCAGATGAGCTGAATCTCTCTAGATTCTAGAAAGGATAAACTGGAAGCCATTAACATAGGCTGTCTCCAGGGAGAAAGGCAGGGCTGGGAGGACAGAGGCGGAAAACAAACTTCTTACTGTATATTCGACCTCACCTTTAGGATAATGAACTATGCAACTATATTCTCTATTTAAAAAATAAATTTAATTTTAAATTTTAATTTTTAATTTTTAATTTTATTTATTTATTTTTTTTGGAGACAGTCTTACTATGTCACCCTGCATAGGGTGTCATGGAGTCACAGCTCACAGCAACTTCAAACTCTTGGGCTAAGTGATTCTCTTGTCTCAGCCTCCCGAGCAGCTGGGACTACAGGCGCCCGCCCCAACGCCCAGCTATTTTTTTTGTTGCAGTTGTTTAGCTGGCCCGGGCTGGATTTGAACCCACCACCATCCTCGGTGTATGTGGCTGGCACCATAACCATTGTGCTGGAGCGCCAAGCCTAATTTTAAATTTTAAATAGGCAAGTTAGGGTGAATGCTTTTTACTTTATTTTTTTTTTTTTTTTTTGAGACAGAGTCTCACTATGTCACCCTCGATAGTGTCATGGCATCACAGCTCACAGCAATCTCAAACTCCTGGGCCCAAGTGATTCTCTTGCCTCAGCCTCCCAAGTAGCTGAGACTACAAGCGCCCACTACAACATCCGGCTATGTTTTTGTTGCAGTTGTCATTATTGTTTAGCTTGTTTATTGTTGTTTAGCTTGTTGTATGGCTTCGGTGCCATAACTACGGTGCTATAGGCGCCAAGCCAAGGGTGAAAGCTTTTTAGAACTCACTCTACAGAAGAATTTTAGGGCCAGGTATGGTGGCTCACATCTGTAATTCCAGCACATTAGCAGTTCGAGGTGGGAGAATTACTTAAAGCCAGGAGTTTGAGACCAGCCTGGGCAATAGAGAACCAAAAAGAAAAATTAGCCAGGTGTGGTGGCTCACACCTGTTGTCCCAGCTACTCCAGAGCCTGAGCCAAAAGGATAAATCAAAGAAAGTAGGCAATGTTGTTATCTTATACAACCTTATTAACTACAAATACAGTACTTTAAAATACTGAAAAGTGGGGCTGGGCACAGTGGCTCACGCCTGTAATCCTAGCACTTGGGAGACTGAGATAGAGGTGGACTACTCTCATGGGTTCAAGACCAGCCTGAGCCAGAGCAAGACCTGGTCTCTAAAAATAGTCAGGCATTGTGGCGGGCACCTGTAGTCCCAGTTACTCAGGAGGCTGAGGCAAGAGAATCGCTTGAGACCAAGAGCTTGAGGTTGCTGTGAGCTATCACACCATGGCACTCTACTAAGAGTGACAAAGTAAGAAACTCTATCTCAAAAAAAATAAAAAATAAAATATTGAAAAGTGATTCACATGCCCCATTTCAGTCATGACAGTTAGACCCCTAAGCATCTACATAACATTTAAAGGGACCCTGTTCTAGGTCCAACCATCAATTCACAGGGAACCATAAAGGACAGAGGATCACATTGAATGGCACCATAGAGATACATTCAGCTAACTGCAGGCTAGAAAATTCCAGATAAGGAACACAATTTCTTCAACAAATAAATTTCAAAGAAAAAAAAAAAGATTAACGCATACATAAAAGACTTTTTTTTTTTTTTTTTAGAGACAGAGTCTCACTTTATCACCCTTGGTAGAGTGCCGTGGCGTCACAGCTCACAGCAACCTCCAACTCCTGGGCTTAGGTGATTCTCTTGCCTCAGGCTTTCAAGTAGCTGGGACTACAGGTGCCGGCCAGAATGCCCAGCTATTTTTTTGTTGTAGGTTGACCGAGGCCGGGTTCAAACCCGCCACACTCGGTATATGGGTCCGGCGCCCTACCCACTGAGTCACTGGCGCCACCCACGTAAAAGACTTTTTTAAAGTCAGATCAACCAATTGCAGTGTCTTGCATCTTACCCGGATTTTGAGTCAAAGAATTTTTTAAAAAATAAATAAAAATCTAATGACATTTTCAGACAACTGACAATTTGAATGCTGGATATTTGGTGATATTAAAGGATTATATTTAGCCAGGCGTGTGGCAGGCACCTATAGTCCCAGCTACTCGGGAGGCTGAGGCAAGAGAATCGCTTAAGCCCAAGAGTTAGTGGTTGCTGTGAGTTGTAACGCCACGGCACTCTACCGAGGGCGACCTACTGAGACTCTGTCTCTAAATAAATAAATACATAAATAAAGGATGGATCATATTGTTAATTATTTTTTAAGTGTGATATGATACTATGGTTACTTTTTTAAAAAGAGTCCTTATTTGTTAAATACATACTAAAATATTTAGAGATGAAATCAATAATGTTGGGATTTGCTTCAGATGTACTGAGGGGATGGTGACAGATACAAATAAAACAGTGACAGAGACGAATAAAATAATATTAGCATGAGCTGATGATTGCTGATCACACGTATAATACATAAACTATTCTGTCCACTTCTGTACATGTCTAAAATTATTCCTAATAAAAGGTATAAAAGAGGTAATGTGGATTCTTCCAGCCAATAAAGACTTTAATATCGAGATCGTCTCGTGCACCCCCGAAGCCCGGACTTGCATTCCCGATCCCTTTTGGTTCCAAGTCCAAAATGGCAACTGTCAAGGATCAGCTGATTCTTAATGTTCTAAAGGAAGAACAGACCCCCCAGAATAAGATTACAGTTGTTGGGGTTGGTGCTGTTGGCATGGCCTGTGCCATCAGTATTTTAATGAAGGACTTGGCAGATGAGCTTGCTCTTGTTGATGTCATTGAAGACAAATTGAAGGGAGAGATGATGGATCTCCAACATGGCAGCCTTTTCCTTAGAACACCAAAGATCGTCTCTAGCAAAGACTATAATGTGACTGCAAACTCCAAGCTGGTTATTATCACAGCGGGGGCACGTCAGCAGGAAGGAGAAAGCCGTCTTAATTTGGTCCAGCGAAATGTTAACATCTTTAAGTTCATCATTCCCAATGTTGTAAAATACAGCCCAAACTGCAAGTTGCTCGTTGTTTCAAATCCAGTGGATATCTTGACCTATGTGGCTTGGAAGATAAGTGGCTTTCCCAAAAACTGTGTCATTGGAAGTGGTTGTAATCTAGATTCAGCCCAGTTCCGTTATCTGATGGGGGAGAGGCTGGGAGTTCACCCATTAAGCTGCCACGGATGGGTCCTTGGGGAGCATGGAGACTCTAGTGTGCCTGTGTGGAGTGGAGTAAATGTTGCTGGTGTCTCCCTAAAGAATCTACACCCAGATTTAGGCACTGATACAGATAAGGAGCAGTGGAAAGAGGTTCACAAGCAGGTGGTTGAGAGTGCTTATGAAGTGATCAAACTGAAAGGCTACACCTCCTGGGCCATTGGACTCTCTGTGGCAGATTTGGCAGAAAGCATGATGAAGAATCTCAGGCGTGTGCATCCAGTTTCCACCATGATCAAGGGTCTCTATGGAATAAAAGATGATGTCTTCCTTAGTGTTCCTTGCATCCTGGGACAGAATGGAATTTCAGACCTTGTGAAGGTGACTCTAACTTCTGAGGAAGAGGCCCGTTTGAAGAAGAGTGCAGATACACTTTGGGGGATCCAAAAAGAGCTGCAATTTTAAAGTCTTCTACTGTCATAGCACTTCACTGTCTAGGCTACAACAGGATTTTAGTTGGAAGTTGTGCATGTTGTCCTTTTTATCTGATTTGTGATTAAAACAGTTATATTAAGATGGCCCAGGAAGAACATCATTGTCCTAAAGTTAAAAATGAGAAGGGTTTGTAAACCCTACAGTTGTATCCTGATACTAGATGAACCTTACTTACCCTGTGTAGTCCTAAATGGATTAGTGTAAGACAAACAGTTCCGCCACTGCTGAGGCATCACTGCCAATGTGGCACACGCTGCAGTTGCCCTTTGAACCAGATGTGTGTTCACTGGTGTTATATTACTTCTGGTTCCTTTACCCAACATGCCTAGTCCACCCTTTTCCCAATCAGTCACATCCGGGGAGCTAATGTATAAATTCCAACATTGCATGTCCTGCACATAACTGTCGTAAAGGATCTTATTTTATGCGCTGTATTTATCAGTAGTGTACATTGCCGTATAATGTAAAAAGAAAGATCTACATGTAAACAGTGCAACCAACTACTCAAATGTCATACCAACTGAACTACCCAATAAACCTTGAACAGTGAAAAAAAAAAAAAAAAAAAGACTTTAATATCGACTTATGAAAGACATTTCTGATATAAAATAAGTGAAAAAAGGCAGAAAACAAAACATATGCTATGATCAAAATTATGGAAAAATATATTTGCATATGAACAGGGAATAGAGAAAAAAGAAAAGTTTTCCAGTATTTCGGGTCATGTCCCTCTTACCTTAGGAAATATTTCATATTGTTCTTATAGTATTATTAGCAAAAGTCTACTTACTTAAATACCATTGTAAGTTATTTCTTTTTTTTTTTTTTTTTTGTAGAGACAGAGTCTCACTTTATGGCCCTCGGTAGAGTGCTGTGGCATCACACAGCTCACAGCAACCTCCAACTCCTGGGCTTAAGCGATTCTCTTGCCTCAGCCTCCCAAGCAGCTGGGACTACATGCGCCCGCCACAACGCCCAGCTATTTTTTTTTTTGGTTGCAGTTCAGCCGGGGCCGGGTTTGAACCCGCCACCCTCAGCATATGGGGCCGGCGCCCTACCAACTGAGCCACAGGTGCCGCCCCATTATAAGTTATTTCTAACATTTTTATAATCCAAGTTTCAAACATTAGGAATAAAACTTCCATCTTTAGCCGGGCGTTGTGGCGGGCGCCTGTAGTCCCATCTGCTCGGGAGGCTGAGGCAAGAGAATCGCGTAAGCCCAAGAGTTAAGAGGTTGCTGTGAGCTGTGTGACGCCACGGCACTCTACCCGAGGGCGGTACAGTGAGACTCTGTCTCTACAAAAAAAAAAAAAAAAAAAAAACTTCCATCTTAAGGATTTCATTGCTCTTTTCTCCAAAACATATTTTTGGCAGAGTATTTCAGGCTGTCTCCAAGGTAGAAAAGAAAGGTTATCCCTTTGGGGCCAAAAAGGAACATCAATGTTGTTACCAAAGAGGCCAAAATATATAATCTAGTTCAGACTGTTTCAAATGACATCCCTTTAAGACTCCATCTATTTAGGCCAAGTGCAGTGCCTCACGTCTCTAATCCTAGCACTCTGGGAGGCTGAGGCTGGAAGACAGCTTGAGCTCAGGAGTTTGAGACTAGCCTGCGCAAGAGCGAGATCCCATCTCTACTAAAAAATAGAAAAATTGAGGTAGGCAGATTGCTTTAGCTCAGGAGTCCGAGACCAGCCTGAGCAAGAAAAAGACCCCATCTCTAAAAGAACAGCTAGGTGTTATGGCAGGTGCCTGTAATTCCAGCTACTCAGGAGGCTGAGGCAAGAAGATTGCTTGAGCCCAAGAGTTTGAGGTTGCTATAAGCTATAATGCCATGGCACTCAACCCCAGGGTGACTGACTGAGACTTTATCTCAAAAAATAAATAAATAAATAAAAAGTAAAAAGCAGCGGGTGGCGCCTGTGGTTCAAGGAGTAGGGCGCCGGTCCCATATGCCGGAGGTGGCAGGTTCGAACCTAGCCCCGGCCAAAAACCCAAAAAAAAAAAGTAATTAAAAAGTAAAAAGCAGAAAAATTAGTCAGGCACTGTGGCAGGTGCCTGTAGTTCCAGCTACTAGGGAGGCTGAGGCAAGAGGATCGCTTGAGCCCAAGAGTTTGAGGTTGCTATGAGCTATGGTGACACCTTGGCACTCTATCAAGGGCGACAGAATGACACTCTGTCTCATTAAAAAAAAGACTCTACCTATTTTCTTATTATGGTAGGTTAATGTAATCATGTCCTTGAAAACCAAAGAGAGCGTTCTCAGACTGATCACAACAGAGAAGGCAAGATGATGTTGCTCACTTTTATCTTTCCGGCTCCTTTGAAATCCAAGCTGAGAGTCTTTGTTGAGTCCCATTCCCCAAACTTTTGTAACATCCTTGGTTTTAGAGGACAGCAACGTGAATCCATAACCACAGGCAGCAGATGAAATCTAAGAAAGAATTCCCATAAAGCATTAACTGATTTGTAATGTAAAGTTTTTTCAGCAATATGACAGGTTACTTACCAAAACCAAGAACATATACTATTAGTATAGTAACTAATATTTACTGAACATTTACTATGTGCTTGATATGTTATTATTTCATTTAATCTTTATGATCACTCTTATGAAGTATGATTTACATGTAGATCATAATCTATATCTAATGGCAAATGCTGGCTTAACAAAGTATTATCATCCCATTCACCAAGACGTGTCTAGCATAGCAGTTGACAGAATGCCTTACTTTGAAACCTGGCTCCACCCCTTAACAGCCATGTGACCTCAGCTAGATTACTTTACTCTCTATATCTGTTTCCTTCTCTACAAAGTAGAGATGATGACAGCATCTCATTGGGTTGCTGTGAAGACCAAATGAGTTAATATAGCTAAAAACCTCATAGTCAATGGCACCTGACTTAATGTAAGAGGAATATAGTGTATTTCTTATTGTTGGTAGTGTTAGGTGGATGATAAAAGTGAGGCTCCCAGAGGTTAAGTAACTTACCTTTCACCCTTATGCTACACTGCTACATTCTCAAACCATTACCAGACAGAGGAAGAATCAGCACTATAATGGCCATGAATTTAACACATGGCCAAGGTCTTTGTTGAGGCAGAGGGGGTGTGGGAGGGGCATTAACTAAACTCTTATCAATCTTCACCTTCACTGACCAGATTAGAAAACTGGGGCTTCCTTGGGCGGCGCCTGTGGCTCAGTGAGTAGGGCGCCGGCCCCATATGCCGAGGGTGGTGGGTTCAAACCCGGCCCCAGCCAAACTGCAACAAAAAAATAGCCGGGCGTTGTGGCGGGCGCCTGTAGTCCCAGCTGCTTGGGAGGCTGAGGCAAGAGAATTGCGTAAGCCCAAGAGTTAAGAGGTTGCTGTGAGCCCTGTGACGCCATGGCACTCTACCCGAGGGCAGTACAGTGAGACTCTGTCTCTACTAAAAAAAAAAAAAGAAAAAGAAAACTGGGGCTTCCAGTGGGGCTGGACATAAACCAAAGGTGATTTGATTTTAAAAATCAACCCTCTTTCCATACTACCCTGAGTGATCTCATATTCCCAGCTGGTGTTTACACCTTTGTCCCAACATTCACTTTTAAGTTGAACAACACAATATGTGGTTACCTTAACTATCCCTCACTGTCTCTCAGCTATGGGAAAAACTGCTAAACTGCTGGAACTTCAACAATAGCAGGAGTCTGCAGCCTTCTTGTCTTAGACTGTTTCACCAACAGCAGTTCAGTCAGCACAGACATTTTAAGAGGGTGAGACTGGCTGCAAAAACCTCAGCATGGCTGCCAGGAAGGAGAGATTTACTTTGGGGGAGGGTGAAACTCACGCCAAGCAGCAAATTCTATATGAAACAAACAAGTAAAACACACAGCTTGGCAAGCATGAGGTTGCCATCCTGATTGAGGCAAGAGGAAATTTAAATCAGCCAGAAATGTACCTGGATGATCCTAGAAATAAGAGAACCATCAAAAAGGCTCTCCACATATCCATGGCTTACTGGGAAACTACCCAAGTGAACAGGGGAGACCAGAGCACCTGGGGCACCCTGTAGAGTGTAGCACTAGGACAGACCTGAGAACTCTGTGATCTCCAACCTATACAAAGATCAATGGCATAGGCTCAGCACCCGTAGCACGGTGGTTACGGTGCCAGCCACATGCACTGAGGCTGGTGGGTTCCAGCCTGGCCCAGACCAGGTAAACAACAACTGCAACAAGAAAATACCTGGGTGTTGTGGCGGGCACCTGTAGTCCCAGCTACTTGGGAGGCTGAGGCAAGAAAATCACTTAAAGCCCAAGTAGTTTGAGGTTGCTGTGAGCTGTGATACCATAGCACTCTACTGAGGGCAACATAGTAGACTCTGTCTCAAAAAAAAAAAAAAAGGCTCGGTGCCTGTGGCTCAAGTGGCTAAGGCACCAGCCACATATACCTGAGCTGGTACATTCAAATCTAGCCCAGGCCTGCCAAACAACAATGACGGCTGCAACCAAAAAATAGCCGGGCGTTGTGGCAGGCGCCTGTAGTTCTAGCTACTTGGGAGGCAGAGGCAGAAGAATCACTTGAGCCTAGGAGTTGGAGGTTGCTGTGAGCTGTGATGCCACAGTACTCTACCCAGGGCAACAGCTTGAGGCTCTGTCTCAAAAAAAAAAAAAAAAAAATCAATGGCACAAAACAGAAACCCCACAAGCTGAAAGTGTTTGAGCACAACCTCTATGCAAATAATTTATCACAGCAGTACTAAAGACAGAGGAAAATACTAGGAAGCCAGATTTAAAAAAAAAAAGGGTAAACAAATAAGGAGAAAAAAACTATATTAAAAAAAAAAAAACTGGCTTGGCGCCTCTGGCTCAAGCGGCTAAGGCGCCAGCCACATACACCTGACCTGGTGGGTTCGAATCCAGCCCAGGCCCACCAAACAATGACAGCTGCAACCAAAAAACAGCCAGGCATTGTGGTGGGCACCTGTAGTCCCAGCTACTTGGGAGACGGAGGCAGGAGAATCGCTTAAGCCCAGGAGTTGGAGGTTGCTGTGAGCTGTGATGCCACAGCACTACCCAGGGCGACAGCTCGAGGCTCTGTTTAAAAAAAAAAAAGAAAAAAAACTCTGAGCAAACATATCAGGGGTCACACACAGCAAGGGAGACTGACTATATAAATCAAGTCCATAAAAGTTACTAACAGAATCCAGAGTTATTACAATATATCATCCACAAGTCTAGTTTTTAACAGAAAAGCATAAGACATTCAAAGAAACAAGAAAGCATGACCTATATATGCTGAACGGACAAAGCAGCCAACAGAAAACACTGAGTAGACCCACTGTTAGATTCATCAATGATTTCAATAAACTATTGTTCAAAGAACTTTTTTTTTTTTTTGTAGAGACAGAGTCTCACTGTACCGCCCTCGGGTAGAGTGCCGTGGCGTCACACGGCTCACAGCAACCTCTAACTCTTGGGCTTACACGATTCTCTTGCCTCAGCCTCCCGAGCAGCGGGGACTACAGGCGCCCGCCACAACGCCCGGCTATTTTTTTTTTTGTTGCAGTTTGGCTGGGGCTGGGTTTGAACCCGCCACCTTCGGCATATGGGGCCGGCGCCCTACTCACTGAGCCACAGGCGCCGCCCTGTTCAAAGAACTTTTAAAAACCACATTTAAGGGTGGCACCTGTGGCTCAAAGGAGTAGGGCGCCAGCCCCATGTGCCAGAGGTTGGCAGGTTCAAACCCAGCCCTGGCCAAAAACTGCAAAAAAAAAAAAAAACAAATTTAAAGAATTAATGAAAGTCTAAATTCATCAAAATGAATGCATTAAATATGAACAATTTTTATACAGCAGTTAAACCTCGATAAACCTTTAAGATAAATTAAAGGAAAATATGATGATAATGACTCAACAAACAGGGAATCTGGAATAGAGAAACTTAAAACTACATTAAAAACCTAAATGGAGGCTTGGCGCCTGTGGCTCAAGCAGCTAAGGCGCCAGCCACATACACCTGACCTAGTGGGTTCGAATCCAGCCTGGGCCCGCCAAACAACAATGACAGCTGCAACCAAAAAATAGCCAGGCGTTGTGGCGGGTGCCTGTAGTCCCACCTACTTGGGAGGCAGAGGCAAGAGAATCACTTGAACCCAGGAGTTGGAGGTTGCTGTGAGCTGTGATGAGATGGCACTCTACCCAGGGCAACAGCTTGAGACTCTGTCTCAAAAAAAAACCTAACTGGAGGGCAGTGCCTGTGGCTCAAGGAGTAGGGCGCCGGTCCCATATACCAGAGGTGGCAGGTTCAAACCTGGCCCCAGCAAAAAAAAAAAAAAACCTATGGGCAGCACCTGTGGCTCAGTGAGTAGGGCGCCAGCCCCATATGCCGAGGGTGGCGGGTTCAAACCCAGCCCCGGCCAAACTGCAACAAAAAAATAGCCAGGTGCTATGGCGGGCACCTGTAGTCCCAGTTACTCAGGAGGCTGAGGCAAGAGAATCGCTTAAGCCCAGGAGCTGGAGGTTGCTGTGAGCTGTGTGATGCCACAGCACTCTACCAAGGGCCATAAAGTGAGACTCTGTCTCTAAAAAAAAAAACCTAAATGGAGGGGGAATTCTGGCAAGATGGCTGAGTAGTAGCAACCCCTGGTAGAGGCAGCTGAGCAGACGAAGAATAGCTGGACGGAATGGGACTCTATGAAGCCAAAGGTGGGGAGCTGAGCCAAGAAAGTCCTGCAAGCTGTAACTCTAAGGAAGAGCATTAAAGAAAACAAATTACAGGTACAAAACCTATCGACTAGAGGACGGGAGATCCCTCCCCCAAGAAGGAGGCCTGCTGCAGGCTATCTGTGAATGAGCAGGGAACAAAAGACCTCTCATTTTACCTAGCTAGAGAGAGCCACTAAACTCCGGGTCTCTTTCTCCAGGGAGGTCCCACTTATGAACCTAGACACCACCCTGCCAGGCATAAAATTGAACAGATATTTTCCCCCACAAGTCCAAACTCCCAGTCCACCATTTGTCCCTCACAGTCTGAAGTTCTGCCCCCTGCAGAGCACAGAGTGTTTGGTCTTATCCTAAGAGATCTGGGCATAGTGTGGACTGCCAACCATCAGGACAGAATCTGTGACTAATGCGGAAGAAAGAGGGTGTAGGAAGAAAGGGACACTTGGCAAGAGGAGGAGCAGTCCCCTGGTTGTGACTATGCCCAGCCAGTGGTTGTGTTGACCCTCGGTTCGGGCTGTGTCTGGCAGGATGGAGTGCAGCACCCCTGGCTCTGACAGTACCCACAGTGGGAGAGTGGTTGCCCCATGTGGACTGAGTTCAGCAGACAGGGCTGGTCCCCAGCTCCTGCTGGGCCTGCAAGCAGAGGCTTGATAAGCGTGGACTGAGACCTGAAAACAAGGGTGTGGCCCCCTGATTCCAACAGAACCCTCAAGCAGTGGCTTACTGGGTGTGAACCAAGACCTGAGGGCTAGGGCATGGTCCCCTATCTCCAGCAGGGCTGGTGAGCAGAGGCTTACTGGGTGAGGACTGAGACTTGTGGGCAGGGTGCGGTGCCATGACTCTAACAGAGCCTGCGAACAGAGTCTTGCCAGGCAGTGGACTGAGTCTGGCAGGCGGGGGCATGGTCCCCAACTCCAACTGGTCTGGCAAGCAGAGGCTAGCTGGGTGTGGACTGAGACCGGTAGGTGGGGGCATGGTCCCTGGCTCTAACTGGGCCTGTGAGCAGAGAAGTGGACAACAGTGGACTGAGTCTGGCGGGTGGGAGTGTGGATCCCTGGCTCCAACTGTGCTGTTGGAGACCCTTGAATCCCTCTCTGCTGAGCAGGGTTTGCACCGCCTGAGACAATTTAATTGGAACTTGTGCCTGGGGCTGTCCACTTGGGGACACTCTGAGGTTGACTTTAGAAGTTCTGTAGAGGAAAAGAACTGAAGGGTAGGAGATGGGCGCCAAAGCTATTTGTATCTCTTCACAGTCAGATTTAAACCTAATACTGTGGTTTCTTAGGACAGGGTAGAGATTGGCTGATATCAAAACAGAGGTAGCTTACACTATCTCACCAAGTAGGTCCTCAGAGTTTCCAGCCAAAACTCTGAAAGGGGCCTTTGTAAGGTTACAGGAGATAAGCCATAATTACAAAGCCTAGCGCTTTGGTAAGGGGCTATCTCTACTACCTGGGAACCCCAATTCAATCTTACCCTACCAGTTCTAATAACAAATGGTGGAAAATAATCATGGTGCGGACCCAACAGAAGAACTCTGGCAACATGAATAACCAGAGTAGATCAACCCACCTAAGAAATGACAAAGGAGATACAACTGAAGATGCCATGCATAGACAAGTGGCAGCAATGTCAGAAATCGAATTCAGAATACGGATTGCAAATAAGATAAACAGAATGGAGGGAAAGATAGAAATTGAATTCCACAGAGTAGTTCTAAAGTTGTCTTAAGAAATTAATGAATTCAAAGCCCAAGTCACCAAAGATATGGACATAATGAGAAAAGAGATAGCAGAGCTCAAGGAAATGAAAAAGTTAGTTGAGGACCTCCAAAATACAGTAGAATCCCTCAGTAATAGAGTTGACCAGGCAGAAGAAAGGATCTCTGAAACTGAAGACAAAGCTTTTGAATGTTCCCAAACACTCAACGAGGCAGACAAATGGAGAGCAAAACTGATCATTCCCTGAGAGAGTTGTGGGATCACTCTCACAAAAAAGATCAAACATTCGTCTTATAGGAATTCCCGAAGGAGAAGAGGATGGTCCTAAAGATACAGATGTTCTACTCCAAGAGATTTTGGAGGAGAATTTCCCAAGCATTGCCAGAGATACAGAACTTCAGAGAGCAGACAGTTTCAGAACCCCAGCAAGACTCAATCCAAATAAAGCATCTCCTAGACACACTGTGATTACACCAAAGTTAAGATGAAGGAGAAAATTCTGCAAGCAGCCAGATGTAAGAAAAGCTACACCTACAAAGGGAGAAGTACCAAAATGACTGCAGATCTCTCAGCCAAAACGTTTCAAGTCCAAAGAAGATGGTCACTGACCTTCAATCTCCTAAAACAAAACAACTTCCAACTCAGGATCCTGTATCCAGCTAAAGTGAAATTCATTTGTGATAGAGAAATCAAATACTTTAATGACATAGACATGTTGAAGAAATTTGCCATAAGTAAACCAGCTCTCCAGGATATTCTCAGACCCATCCTCCACAGTGACCAGCGCAATGCTCTACCTCCAAAGTAAACTCACCCAGAAATTTTTGAACAAAACCCAATATCCACAGTGGTGAAAGGATTAAAAATGTCCACTGGACATCCAAAAATCATGACACCACAAACACAACCAGGCTTATCAATTCTCTCAATTAATGTGAATGGTTTAAATTGTCCTCTAAAGAGGCACAGGCTGGCTGACTGGATACATAAACTCAGACCAGATATCTGCTGTATACAAGAATCTCATCTTACCTTAAAAGATAAAAATAGACCCAGGGTGAGCGGATGGACTTGTATAATACAGGCAAATGGAAACCAGAAAAAAGGAGGGGTTGCAATTTTAGTAGCAGATACAATTGGCTTTAAACCAACAAAGATAAAGAAAGATAAGGAAGGTCACTACATATTTGTCAAGGGAAACACCCAACATGAAGAGATTTCTATAATTAACATTTATGCACCCTACTAGAATGCTCCTCAATTCATAAAGCAGACCCTAATGGACATGAACAACTTGATATCTTCCTGCACTACAATAGTTGGAGATTTTACGCCCCTTTGACAGTTTTGGATACATCCTCCAAGAAGAAACTAAACAAAGAAATTTTAGACTTAAACCTGACCCTAGAACAAATGGACTTTACAGACCTCTATAGAACATTTCACCCTAATAAAACTGAATATATACTCTTCTCATCAGCCCACAGGTCATCCTTCAAAATAGATCACGTCCTAGAACACAAGTTTAACCTCAGCAAATTTAAAAGTATAGAAATTATCCTTGTATCTTCTCGGACCACCCTGGAATAAAAGTTGAACTCAACTTCATAGTCAAACAAAGTCATGGAAACTAAATAATCTTCGGCTGAATGATAGCTGGGTCAAAGACGAGATTAAGAAGGAAATTACCAAATTTTTGGAACAAAATGATAGTGAAGACACAAATTATCAAAACCTGTGGGATACTGCAAAGGCAGTCCTAAAAGGGAAATTTATATCATTGGAAGCCCTCATCAAGAAAACAGAAAGAGGGTGGCGCCTGTGGCTCAAGGAGTAGGGTGCCGGTCCCATATGCCGGAGGTGGCAGGTTCAAACCCAGCCCCGGCCAAAAACCACAAAAAAAAAAAAAACAGAAAGAGAGGAAGCCAACAACTTAATGGATCATCTGAAGCAACTGGAAAAGCAAGAACATTCCAACCCCTAACCCAACAGAAGAAAAGAAATAACCAAAATAAGGGCAGAATTAAATAAAATTGAAAACAAAAGAATCATTCAGAAGATCAATGAAACAAAAAGTGGGGTTTTTTAAAATATTAACAAAATTAGCCGGGCGTTGTGGCGGGCGCCTGTAGTCCCAGCTACTCGGGAGGTTGAGGCAAGAGAATCGCTGAAGCCCAGGAGTTGGAGGTTGCTGTGAGCTGTGTGAGGCCACGGCACTCTACCGAGGGGCATAAAATGAGACTCTGTCTCTACAAAAAAATAAATAAATAAATAAATAAAATATTAACAAAATTGATAAACCTTTGGCCAACCTAACCAGAAACAGAAAAGTAAAATCTCTAATATCGTTTATGAGAAACAATAAAGGAGAAATAACAACAGACACTTCAGAAATACAAATAATCCTCAATGATTACTACAAAAATCTTTATTCCCAGAAATATGAAAATCTGAAGGAAATGGACCAATACCTAGAAGCACACCACCTTCCTAGGCTCAACCAGAAAGAATTAGAAATCTTGACTAGACCTATATCAATCATTGAAATAGCATCAGTAATACAAAATCTCCCAAAAAAGAAAAGTCTGGGACCAGATGGCTTCACATCCAAATTCTATCAAACCTTTCAAGAGGAACTAGTACCTATATTATACAACCTTTTCCAAAGCATAGAAAAAGAAGGAATACTTCCCAACACATTCTATGAAGCAAATATAACCCTGATACCCAAACCAAGAAAGGATCTAACAAAGAAAGAAAATTATAGACCAATATCATTAATGAATAGAGATGCAAAAATATTCAATAAGATCTTAGCAAACAGAATTCAGCAACACACCAAAAAAATTATACACCATGATCAAGCTGGTTTTATTCCAGGGTTACAGGGTTGGTTCAACATACACAAATCTATAAATATAATACATCACATCAATAAAATCACACGAGTCTCTCAATTGATGCAGAAAAAGCCTTTGATAATATCCAGCATCCTTTCATGATCAGAACACTTAAGAAAATATGCATAGAAGGGACATTTCCTAAACTGATAGAGGTCATCTACAGCAAACCTACAGCCAATATCATATTGAATGATGTAAAATTGAAAACATTTTGGCAGTGCCTGTGGCTCAACAGAGTAGGGCGCTGGCCCCATATGCCAAAGGTGGCAGGTTCAAACCCAGCACCGGCCAAAAACTGCCAAAAAAAAAAATTGAAAACATTTCCACTCAGATCAGGAACCAGGCAAGAATGCCCACTGTCTCCACTGGTATTCAGCACAGTAATGAAAGTCTTAGCCATCACAATCAGGCAAGAGAAGGCAATCAAGGGTATCCAAATAGGGTCAAAGGAGATCAAACTCTCACTCTTTGCTGATGATATGATCCTATACCTGGAAAATCCCAGGGACTCAACTTCAAAACTCTTAGAAGTGATCAAGGAATACAGCAGCATCTCAGGATACAAAATCAATACTTACATGTCAGTAGCTTTTATATATGCCAACAATAGTCAAGCTGAAAATATAGTCAAGGACTCTATTCCTTTTACAATAGTACCAAAGAAGATGAGGTATCTGGGAATTTACCTAACAAAGGACATGAAAGATCTCTATAAAGAGAACTATGAAACTCTGAGAAAAGAAACAGCTGAAGATCTTAACAAATGGAAAAACATACCATGCTCATGGCTGGGAAGAATCAACATTGTTAAAATGTCCATACTACCCAAAGCAATCTACAGATTCAATGCAATCCCTATTAAAGCACCATTGTCATACTTTAAAGAACTTGAAAAAATAGTACTTCATTTTATATGGAATCAGAAAAAACCTTGAATAGCAAACATTACTCAGAAATAAGAACAAAATCAGGAGGTATCACATTACCAGACTTCAGGCTATACTATAAATCTATAGTAATCAAAACAGCATGGTACTGGCACAAAAACAGAGCGGCAGATTTATGTAACAGAATAGAGAATCAAGAGATGAACCCAGCTACTTATCACCATTTGATCTTCAACAAGCCTATCAAAAATATTCAGTAGCGGAAAGACTCCCTATTTAACAAATGGTGCTGGGTGAACTGGGTGGCAACCTGTAGAAGACTGAAACTGGATGCCGACCTTTCACCATTAACAAAAACTAATTCTCACTGGATAAAAGCTTTAAACTTAAAAAAAAAAAATGGAAATGGGATGGAGTTTAAAAATACAATAACCAAAATTAAAGTCACCAGACAGACTCAATAGCAGGTTTGAGACAGAAAAATCGGTTGACATGAAGAAAAATTAAAATTGCCCACCCTAAAAGACAAGCAAAAAAAGATTAAAGAAAATGAACAACGCCTCACAGACCTGTCACACAACAAGTGTTATCAATATTTACATAATGTGCCAGGTACGGTGGCTCACACCTAACATCCTGGGAGACTGAGGCAGGAGGACTGCTTGAGCTCAGGAATTTGAGACTTGCCTGAGCAAGACTAAGACCCCATCTCTACAAAAAATAAAAAGACCCAGCCAGTAGGACTGCTAGAGCCCAGGAGTTTGAGACTGGAGTGAGTTATGATGACACCACTACACTCAACTTAGGGCAACAGAGTCAACTCTTATCACAACAACAAAAAAGGCAATATATATGTAATGGAACTTATAAAAGGAAAAGAGAAAGTAAGAGGCAGGAAAAAATATTTAAAGAAATGGTCAAAAACTTCCCACATTTTATGTAAAACATCGATCTATAGATCAAAGCTGCTCAATAAATCATGGTTAAACTGTTGAAAAACAAAAAGAGAATTTTAAAAGTAATAAAAGAAAATAGACTCATCAAGTACAAGGGAATGACAATAAGACTTACAGCTAATTTCTCATTAGAGACAAAAGACCAGAAACCAGAATGACACATCAAAGCAATGGAAGACAAAACTGCCAACCAAGAATTCTATATCCAGCAAAAATATCCTTTGTTAAGATAAAGGATAACTGCATAACAATAGTTATAAAATTGTATTACTGGGCTTAAAACATATAAAGGTGTAATATATTCTATATGAACCACACAAAGGTAAGGGGAGAAAATGGAGCTATGTTACATAGAACAACGTTGCTAGATTTATCAAAATTAGATCACTACCAACCTAATAGTGGTTGTGATAAGTTAGACTGTGATACATTAAAATGCATGTTATAATCCCAAGAATTTTTTTTTTTTTTTTAAGAGACAGTTTCACTTTATCACCCTCGGTAGAGTGCTCTGGTGTCACAGCTCACAGCAACCTCCAGTTCTTGGGCTTAGGCGATTCTCTTGCCTCAGCCTCCCGAGTAGCTGGGACTACAGGCACCTGCCACAATGCCTGGCTATTTTTTTGTTGCCGGGGCCAGGTTTGAACCCACCACCCTCGGTATATGGGGCCAGCACCCTACTCACTGAGCCAGGCACCACCCAAGAATTACTTTTTTAAAAAACTCAAAAGGGCACGGTGGCTCACACTTGTAATCCTAGCTCTTTGGGAGGTCGAGATGGGTGAATTGACTGAGCTAATAAGCTTGAGACCAGCCTGAGCAAGAGTGAGACCGCCCCAGGGCGGCGCCTGCCGCTCAAAGGAGTAGGGTGCCGGCCCCATATGCCAGAGGTGGCAGGTTCAAACACAGCCCCGGCCAAAAACTGCAAAAAAAAAAAGAAAAGTGAGACCCCCCCAACTTTACTAAAAAAAATAGAAAAACTGAGGCAAGAGGATGGCTTGAGCCCAAGAGTTGGAGGTTGCTATGAGCTATGACACCATGGCACTCTACCCAGGATGAGACTCTGTCTCAAAAAAAAAAAAAAAAAAACTCAAAAGATATAGGGAAGTTAAGCCTGTTCTCTCTCCCACAAAACCCAATTTTAGTAGCTTCCCTCAAATAAAGTCTTCCTTACTGTCTTTAAATACACACATACACACACACATATACTCACAGACACACACAGATGGTCCTCAACTTACGGGGTTTTTTTTTTTTTTTTTTGCTTTATGATGGTACAAAAGCAATACACATATAGTAGAAATCGTATTTTGAGTACTCACACAACCATTCTGTTCTTCACAATCAGTACAGTAGTCAACAAACTATATAAGATACTCAACACTTTACTAAAAAATGGGCTTTCTAGAGATGATTTTGCCCAACTGTAGGCTAATAGAAGTGTTCTGAGCATATTTAACGTAGACTAGGCTAAGCTATGATGATAGATAAGCTGTAAATTAAATGTATTTTTAACTTGTAATATTGTCAACTTACACTTGGTTTACTGCAATGGAACTCCCACTGTAAGCTGAGGCATCTCTGTGCGTGTGTATAGTGTATGTGCACATATATATACACATACCTAACAAAGGAATTTAAAAGGTACATTAGAAAAATATGAAGGCAGTAATAAATGAAGAACAAAGGAACAAAAAAGGTATACTGAAACAAATGGCAAAATGGAGATATAATCTAACCATATCAATGATTACATTAAAAGGATATGGATTGAGTAAGTGATATTAGCAAAATAGTAGGGCTCCAAAACACTGGCATATATTAGAGACAAAGAAGGGATTTTTACATTAATACACAGTCAATGCATCAAGAAGATACACTAATTATAACCACGTATGCACCTAAAAACAAAGTCACAAAATACATGAAGTAAAAGCTGACAGAAATTATAAACAAAGTTCAATAATAGTAGTTGAAGATATCAATGATACCCAACAACAGCAGAATACACATACTTTTCAAGCACACCTGGAATATTCTCCAGGATAGACAATATACTAGATCTTAAATCAACAGCCTCCCTTTCCACTTTAAGAAATAGAAAAGCATTGGCTTGGCGCCTGTAGCTCAGCAGCTAAGGTGCCGACCATATGCACCGGGGATGGTGGGTTCGAACCTGGCCTGGGCCTGCCAAACAACAATGACAACTACAACAACAACAACAAAAAGATAGCCAGGCATTGTGGCGGGTGCCTATAGTCCCAGCTACTTGGGAGGCTGAGGCAAGAGAATCACTTAAGCCCAAGAGTTTGAGGCTTCTGTGAGCTGTGATGCCATAGCACTCTACCGAGGGAGACATAATAAGACTCTGTCCCCCACCCAAAAAAAAAGAAAGAAAGAAAAAGAAGGAGAAATAGAAAAGCAAACTAAACCCCCAAAAGAAAGGAAATAATAAAACTTCAAATGGAAATCAATGAAATAAACAGGAAAAAAAGGAAAAGAATTCAATCAAATGTTGGTTCTTTCAAAAGATTAAAAAAATTGGTGGTGCCTGTGGCTCAGTGAGTAGGGGCACCGGCCCCATGTGCCGAGGGCGGCAGGTTCAGGCCCAGCCCTGGCCAAACTGCAACAACAACAAAAAATTAGCCAGTGTGTGGTGCATGCCTGTGGTCCCAGCTACTCGGGAGGCTGAGGCAATGAGCTATGATAACATAGCACTCTACCAAGGATGACAAAGTGAAACTCTGTCTCAAAAAAAAAAAAAAAAAAGAAAGATTAACAAAATTGACAAATGTTCAGCTACAACAACCAAGGAAAGAAAATAAAAGACACAAATTACCAAAAACAGGAATTAAAGAAGAGCCATTACTAGCAACCCTACAAACATTTTAAAAGTTACATGGAAGGGCGGCGCCTATGGCTCAAAGGAGTAGGGCACTGGCCCCATATGCCAGAGGTGGCGGGTTCAAACTCAGCCCCGGCTAAAAACTGCAAAAAAAAAAAAGAAGAATTACATGGAAATATTAACAACTTTATGTTACCAATGAGACAACTGAAATAAAACCAACAAGTTTCCGGGGCGGTGCCTGTGGCTCAGTCGGTAAGGCGCCGGCCCCATATATCGAGGGTGGTGGGTTCAAACCCGGCCCCGGGCCAAACTGCAACCAAAAAATAATAGCCGGGCGTTGTGGTGGGCGCCTGTAGTCCCAGCTACTCGGGAGGCTGAGGCAAGAGAATCGCTTAAGCCCAGGAATTGGAGGTTGCTGTGAGCTGTGTGAGGCCACGGCACTCTACCGAGGGCCATAAAGTGAGACTCTGTCTCTACAAAAAACAAAACAAAAAAACCCAACAAGTTTCCAAAAAGATACAAACTATCAAAGTGAACTCAAGAAGAAATAGAAGATGTTAATAGACCTATAATTTTTTTTTTAATGACTTCATAACCCAGAAGAGGTGGTACATACCTGTAGTCCCAGCTACTTGGGAGGCAAAAGCAGAAGAATCTCTTGAGGTCTGGAATCTGAGGCTACAGTGTGCTATGACTACACTATGAATAGACGTAAGACGAATATGTAAAAACCAATGAACACTCCAAAAATTAAATTAAGAACGCAATCCAGGCTCAGCACCTATAGCTGAGCAGCTAGGGTGCCAGCCACATACACCAGAGCTGGCAGGTTCAAACCCAGCCCAGGCCTGCCAAACAGCAATGACACCTACAACCAAAAAATAGCCTGGTGTTGTGGTGGGTGCCTATAGACCCAGGTACTTCAGAGGCTAAGGCAAGAGAATTGCTTAAGCCCAAGAGTTTGAGGTTGCTGTGAGCTGTGATGCCACAGCACTCTACCAAGGGTGACATAGTGAGACTCTGTCTCAAAAAAAAAAAAAACAAAAAACCCCACACAATTCTATTCATGATAGCATCACAAAGAACAAAATGCTTAGGAATACATTTTAAAAAATAAGTAAAAGACATACACTGAAAACTAATACACGGTTGAGAAAACGACAGATCTAAATAAACAGACATTCCATGTTCATAGACTGAAAGACTCCAAATTGTTTTGTTTTGTTTTGTTTTTGTAGAGACAGAGTCTCACTTTATCACCCTCAGTAGAGTGCCATGGCATCACACAGCTCACAGCAACCTCCAACTCCTGGGCTCAAGCGACTCTCCTGCCTCAGCCTCCCGAGTAGCTGGGACTAGAGGCGCCCGCCACAACACCCAGCCATTTTTTGTTGCAATTCAGCTGGGGCCGGGTCTGAACCCGCCACCCTCGGTACATGGGGCCGGCGCCCTACTGACTGAGCCACAGGCACCGCCCAGACTCAAAATTGTTAAGATGGCAATTCTGCCCAAATTGATTTAGAGATTCAACTTAATCCCTATCAAAATCCCACAAAGTATTTCCGCAAAAATTGGTAAGACAATCCTAAAATTCTTACAGAAAAGCAAAGTATTTAGAGTAGCCAAAAGAATTTTTTAAAAAGGACAAATTTAGAGGACTGACATTCCCAGTCCAAAATTTATTATAAAGCTACAGTAATCGAGACAGTGTCATTTTGACATAAGAACAGAGATATATATCAATGGAACAGACTTCAGAGTTCAGAAATAAACTCTTACATTTACAGTTAAGTGACCTGGTCAACCAATTTTCAACAAAGGTGCCAAGATGATTCAGTAAGAAAAAGATAGTCTGGCTCAGCACCTATAGCTCAAGCGGCTAAGGCGCCAGCCACATACACCAGAGCTGGAAGGTTCGAATCCAGCCTTGGGCCTGCCAAACTATGACAACTACCACCAAAAAATAGCCAGGTGTTGTGGCGGGTGCCTGTAGTCTCAGATACTTGGGAGGCTGAGGCAAAAGAATCACTTAAGCTCAGGAGTTGGAGGTTGCTATGAGCTGTGATGCCATAGCACTCTATCCAGGGTGACAGCTTGAGGCTCTGTCTCAAAAAAAAAAAAAAAGAAAGAAAGAAAAAGAAAAAGATAGTCTTTTCTTTTCTTTTTTTTTTTTTAGAATTGTAGCTTTTTATTTATTTATTTATTTTCTGCAGTTTTTGGCAGGGGCCGGGTTTGAACCCTCCAGTATATGGGGCCGGCGCCCTACTCCGATTCGAGCCACAGGCGCTGCCCAAAAGATAGTCTTTTCAACTAAGGATTCTAAGATATCTACATGTGAAAACACACCTACCTACACCAGACACAAAAATGGTTTAACAGAGCTAAATATAAGAGCTAAAACTACTAAGCTTATACAAGAAAGCACAGGGAAATAATCTTTGTGATCTTTAGTTATGCAAAGATTTCTTATATACTATACTAGAAATACAATCCACAGCAGAAAAACTGATAAACTGAATTTCCTAAATATTTGCTTTTCAAAAGACACTATCAAAAAATTTAAAAAGGCTGGACATGATGTCCCATGCCCATAAATCTAGCACTTTTGGGAGGCCAAGACAGAAGGATCACTTGATGCCAGGTGTTCAAGACCAACCTGGGAAATAGTGAGACCCCATCTCTACCACAAAAACAAAACAAAACAAAACAAAAAATTAGCCAGGCCTGGTAGGGCACATGCCTATAGTCCTAGCTACTTGGAAGGCTGAGGCTTGAGGACCACCTGCCCACACAAGTTTAAGATTGTAGTGAACTCTGATGATGGTGCTGCACTGCAGCCCAAGCAACAAAGCAAGACTCTGACTCAAAAAAACTAAATAAATAAGAAGCCAATCGTAGCTGTACCCCTATAACCCCAGCTACTCTGGAGACTGAGGCTACAGCCCAGAATTAGAGACTAGCCTGGGCAACATAGCAAGACCCCATCTCGAAAGAAGGAAGAAGAAAAGGGAAAGGAAAGGAAAAATGCCGCACCCCCGGCATCAAGCCGTGGCGGGATGGCTCTGTCCGCGTTGTAAAAACTGTGGTAAGGCGGTGAGTGCTCCCCGGAGCGTTGCCCCCGGTCCCCCTGGCCTGCAACAGCAGCGCATAAGTTGCCTAGCATGCCTTTTAGTGAACGTAAGAATTCATGAGGTGCGGCATAAAGGCCTGAATAACCTTTACCCTGAAACCTGTTTGAAACTTGTTTGTTGAGTTGAATGGTTAATTGTTGCTTGAATGTCCTCAGAAACTAAGAATAAACATAATGACTTACTAATCCATGACTTCATCTATACAATGGAGACTAAATGTCTCCAAGGGAACACGTTCCCACCATAAAGGTCAGTTAATTGAAACAATGTATCAAGAGAATGCAGGGATGATAAGTTAAGATGTTCCTACCAGATACCCGCTCCCTCCGGTCTCTTATCTCTACCTTATGTCCCTTTGAAACTGTTTCTTTGAAATAAGTTTTCTATAAAATTGCTTTCTCTATAATTTTGTCACTATACACTTAAAACATATACATAATTCACTATCAATTCACTAACAACATAAAAATCATAATCAAATATAAAAATATAAAAATACAAAATGTGAACAAAGCAGTTTTACAAAGAAAGAAGGTTTAAACATAGATAAAGAGAAGTAAAAGAGTAACTGCTGATAAGCAGCAGTCCTTTGTTCCCCCTTACGGGCAGAAACATTGTCTAAGAAAAGACAGTTGACTACTCCCATCTACAAAACTCGATAAGAACTTTGTAAGCATCAGCAAGTCATAAAAATATCTTTTGTAGTTTGTAAGACATTGTCAAAAATGTATAAATACCATGCCTAAAAATCAGTAAAGTACAACTGCTTTCTTCATCATCCTTGGTGTGTGGCAGTTTGTCATTTTCCTGCGTCGCCCTTTCAATCAACCTGAGCCGTTCTCGCCCTGAAAGCCCTCGGACTGAGACTCATTCGACTGGCGGTCCGCGGCAGCTGGCGCCTCGAACAGGGACCTGAAGGACAGGTGATCTTTCTTTTTCTTTCTTTCCTCTCTTTTTCAGATTGAAGGCGACTCTCACCAGGGAGCTGCAGTCCCGCCGGTAAAGGCTGACCGGTTAAGTGTGAGTAATCCGCAGGACAACATGGGGCATACATTGGGTAAGGAAGAACACATGCTCAGTGTCATGATACAGCGTTTGTTAGAAAAAAATGGTTTTCATGTGTCTCTCAAACGGTTGGAGGAGCTTATGCATTTCATAAAGTTGGTTAGTCCTTGGTTTCTGGAGGAAGGCTCTCTCTCTCTCTCCGACTGGAAGAGAGTGGGACGCGAAATGCGGAAATACATGCAAGAACATGGGGAGAAGGTCTTGCCCCCTCAGGCTTTTCCTTTATGGTTACAAGTTAGAGAACTTTTAGCTGACAATACCTTTTTAGAAGCATTTATAAGAGAAACTGATTCGGAGGTTGGTGATCCTGAATCTAAAGGGGCACCGATTCCTGATGAGGTTCCCCCCGAGGTTCTTAAAGATCCTGAACCGGTACCAAACACTGAGAGCGTTGTCCCTTCGGCTCCAACGCTCAAAGACATTCTACCACCACTCCCACCGGTCGATAATTCCTCAGACAGTGACGAGTGGGATGTGGTCGATGAATTTACTAAACCAGATGAGAGGGACAGAATGAATGATTTTATTCACCCCCGCCGAGCTTACCCGGCTGTTCGTGTCCCAAAAGTCACATCTAAGACAACCTCACAAGCTCCGCTTCCCCGCGTACCTCCTTGTCTCCCTCCGCCGCCCGCGGGCTTTCAAGCGGCGGTGCGAGAAGCCCGTCAGCAGGGAGATTTTACATTTGCTTTCCCGGTACGCTTTCCCACTGAGGATAGGGCACCACCCACCTGGGAACCTCTGTCGTTAAAGACGCTTAAAGAACTGCAACAGGCTGTCCGTACATCGGGAGCTTCTGCCCCTTATACCTTACAAATTGTGGAATCAATTAGCAGTCAATGGCTTACCCCGTATGATTGGCAGCAAACGGCCAAAGCCACGCTTTCCCCAGGTGATTATATTTTATGGAGAACAGAGTATGAAGATAGATGTAGAGAAAGTATTAATCAACATGTAGGAAGAAAAGCACAGCCCACGCTGTCCATGCTTCTAGGGACAGATGAATTTGCTTCTTTTGAAAATCAAATTAAACTACCCCGACAATTTTTAGAGATAGTCAGCCATAATGCAGTCTCCGCTTGGCGAAAAATACCTCCTCCGGGAACCAAGGGCACAACTTTAGCAGGCATAAAACAGGGTATGGAAGAGTCCTATCCTGACTTTATTTCTCGCCTGGAAGAAGCTATTAATAGAATGCTTCCACCATCAGAGGGCACAGAATTATTACTCAAGCAATTGGCTTGGGAAAATGCAAATACGCTGTGTCAGGACTTAATACGTCCACTCAGGAAAACAGGTACCTTACAAGATTATATTAAAGCATGCATGGATGCCTCACCAGCAATTGTCCAGGGAATGGCGTTTGCTGCAGCTATGCGGGGTCAAAAATTTAGTTCATATGTTAAAGGTGCTTTTGATAGAGACCCCAGTAATACATGTTTTGGGTGTAATCCCCCACATGACTTACCCACTTGTTATAACTGTGGGAAGCCAGGTCATATACAGAAGGATTGTAAGAAATCCACCGGTGCTAATAATAATAATAATAAGTCCCGTGGATTACCCCCGGGACCATGCCCTCGTTGTAAGAAGGGCAGGCACTGGAAAAATGAATGTAAATCTAAATTTCATAAAGATGGAACCCCCTTGTCAGACAAGGGTGCTAACTTTATTGATACCAACCAGACAAAAAACTAGATAAGGGGCGTTCTCCTAGCCCCAACTCCAAGGGAGAGTCTCCTGCTTCTACCGCAGTACGACCTAAGTTAGAGCCCACATCTACTGTTAATTGTATACCACCTGAATGGACAATTCATGATCTCCCACGTGGGACTCCTGGCAGTGCAGGTTTAGACCTTGCCAGTTCTAAAGATATAATCATATCCAAACATGATGGTGTTGTGTTAGTTCCCACAGGAATAAAAGGAAAGTTATTGCCAGGTACTGTTGGTGTTATATTGGGACGAAGTTCCAATTACACCAAACATTTTGAAATTGTTCCAGGAGTAATTGATTCTGACACTGAAAATACAATTAAAGTCATGGTAAAGTCTCTAGTAGAAACTACACAAATTCATAAGGGACAAAGAATTGCTCAGTTACTATTATTGCCATATATACCACTCCCCACTTATCACTTACATGATGCCAGGGGAGAGGGACAGTTTGGATTTACTGATAAAGATTGTGTGGCTCTTATACATGATTTATATGATAGACCGATGTTAAAAATGAAAATAGAAGGCAGGCCCATTAAGGGCCTGATGGACACAGGCGCTGATGTAACCTGCATTGCTGCCTCCGACTGGCCGAGATCCTGGCCGGTTCATCGAACTGGGTCTTCTTTAGTTGGTCTCGGTTCTGTTTCTGGTGTCATGCGTAGTACATCTCATTTGTTATGTGAATATAAGGACAAGAAAATTTACTTTCAACCTTATGTGTTACCCTCTCTACCCTATACTTTATGGGGACGAGATCTTTTACATGTCCTAGACATGAAACTAGTCACAGGGGATCAACTGAACGATCAGTGTTTTTCATAGGGGCCACTGCAGAAAACTATGCCTGTAAGATAAAATGGTTAACAGATGTTCCTGTGTGGGTTAGTCAGTGGCCCCTAACAACAGAAAAGTTACAGGCATTACAAATTTTAGTACAAGAACAATTAGATAAAGGTCATTTAGAGGAATCCACTAGTCCATGGAACACTCCTGTGTTTGTCATTAAGAAAAAATCTGGCAAATGGAGACTTTTACAAGATTTAAGAGCAGTAAATGCCATTATGGAAGACATGGGCTCCCTTCAACCTGGGCTTCCGTCTCCTGTAGCAGTACCAGAACAATGGTCACTTATAATTATAGATCTACAAGACTGCTTTTTTACTATTAATCTACATCCTGAGGATTGTCCTCGTTTTGCTTTCAGCGTTCCTTCTTTGAATTTACAGGAACCGTTTAAAAGATATCAGTGGAAAACTTTACCACAGGGCATGAAAAACAGCCCTACCTTATGTCAAAAATTCGTGGCGGCTGCATTAGCTGCACTGAGAAAACAATTTCCTAGTGCTTACATAATTCATTATATGGATGATATCTTGCTAGCTCATCCTGAGCTGCCAAAAGTACAGCTAATGCTAGAAAAGGCTATAGAACAATTAACTAAATTTGGCTTAGTCATTGCCCCAGAGAAAATTCAGAGAGATAAACCATTAAGTTATCTGGGACAATGGATTCACTCTGACTATATTGCACCTCAAAAGGTGCAAATAAGGAGAGATAAATTACAAACTCTTAATGATTATCAAAAATTACTGGGAGAAATAAATTGGATTCGACCTTTTCTGAAGATTACTACGGGAACCCTTAGTCCTTTGTTTACTATCTTACAGGGAGACTCTAATCCCCGTTCCCCTAGACATTTAACTCCAGAAGCCTTGCAGGCTTTACAAGTTGTTGAACAGGCTTTAACTCAAGCTAGGGTTAAACAAATTAATTATCAAAACCCATGGTCTTTACTCATTTTTTCTACTGAGTATACTCCTACAGCTTGCCTATGGCAGGAAGGTATTTTAGAATGGATTCATTTACCACATGTTCAGACAAAGATTGTTGCTGATTATCCATACCTGGTGTCTTTATTAATTGATAAAGGAAGAAAAAGATCACGGGAATTATTTGGTAAAGATCCTCATGTAATTGTAACTGCTTATAATAAAACTCAAGTGGAACAACTATTTCAAAATAATGATGATTGGGTATTGGCCTTACAAGGCTATGCAGGTCAAATCTTATACCATTATCCTAAACATCCTTTAATTGAATTTACAAAAACAGTTTCACTTATATTTCCTCTTATGTGTTCCAAACAGCCTCTGTCTGACGCAATAACCTTGTTCACAGATGGCTCCTCTACAGGTCGAGCTGTAGTTTTTAGCCCAGGCCTGTCTCCTCTTATTAAAGAGGTCACACAAGCCTCTGCCCAACAAACAGAATTATGGGCTCTAATCTCGGCCTTTAATAATTTCAAACAAAGGTTTAACTTGTACACAGATTCAAAATATATTGCTTCTCTTTTTCCAGCTCTTGAAACTGCTCTTTTAACAGGAACCTCAACTATTCTACCTTTATTAAAGAAACTACAAACTTTAATTCAGCAAAGGAATAATCAATTTTATATTGGTCACATAAGAGGACATACTAACTTACCTGGCCCTTTGGCCCAAGGAAATGCCACTGCAGATTTATTAACACGTACTATAGTGGCATCAGTGGCCGACGCTGAAGAAAGCCACGCCTTACATCACCAAAATGCTAACGCATTAAGAAAAATGTTTCAAATTACTAGAGAACAGGCAAGACAAATAGTCTTGAAGTGTAAATCCTGTCCTGTTACTCATCATCCTTTAAAATTTGGTGTTAATCCTCGGGGTTTACGCCCCAATGTATTATGGCAAATGGATGTAACACATGTGTCTAGTTTTGGAAAATTACAATATGTACATGTTACTGTTGATACTTTTTCTCATTTTATCTGTGCCTCTGCAAGACCTGGCGAGGCCTACAAAGATGTTGTACAACACCTGTTTTACTGCTTTCAGCAGCTAGGTGTCCCTCTTCAACTAAAAACAGACAATGCTCCAGCTTATACCTCTCGAGCATTTGAACAATTTTGTATACAGTGGAAAATTTCTCATTCTACGGGGATCCCGTATAATCCTCAGGGTCAAGCGATTGTTGAAAGAACTAATCAAATATTAAAATTACAAATTGAACGCCTTCAAAAAGCTCATAAATATTTTTCTCCTCATCATATTTTAACCCATGCTTTATTCGTCCTAAATCACCTTAATGTAAACTCCAATAATTTAACCCCTGCTCTCTCCCATTGGCAGCCACAATCGGCTGCCACCCTTCCTAAAGTTCTTTGGAAAGATTTATTATCGGGCCAATGGAAAGGCCCTGATGTATTGTTAACCTCCGGACGAGGCTATGCTTGCATATTTCCACAGGATGCCGACTCTCCCGTCTGGATTCCAGACCGGCTCATCAAACCGGCTCCTCCGGAGACCCCGGCGCAGAAGACAACGCCTGCGGCGGATGAAGATCCTATCTGCACAAATGAGGACGACTGTGGAAATTTCACCGAAACCCTCCAAGACCACGTGGACACAGATCCGTGCCCTGGTGAAACAAGCTAAACAACTTCTCATATCTCAAGGAAACCCTCTAACTCCTACAATGTACTTTCTTGCGTTTCTATCACTAATCTCTACTCCTAAGGTAGAAACTGCAGCTTATTGGTCTTATGTGCCTAATCCTCCTCTACTACACCCTGTGGGCTGGCTAGATCCAGACCCCATAAAAATTCTTTCTAATGATTCTATCCGCTTAGGAGGTTTAACTGACTCAGAATCCAGACATCATGCTGCGGCTTTAATTAATTTCACTGGCAAAGCCGACTCCTTGCCTATTTGCTTTACTTTAAGAGGCAACACACCTCCTTTTTGTTTACCTACTAGCTACAGGGTATTTTTAACTGATGCTCCAGATCCTCATGATGCAAATAGACGTTATGTTTGGGAATATGAGTTACAAACTATTGGAAGTCCTAATTATAATGAAACCTGTTTATCTGTTAACTCATTACCTCTCCCTAACTGTAAAGAAAAATATAGAAATAAAAATCAATTCTGGGAATCATCATTAACTAAAACACCTACTTGGCTTTCCTGTGGATTCCCAAATGCTGCCAACAAGCATTCTCCTATAAATTCAAACACAGTCATCTGGGATTATTCTCCTACTTCTTGTTTTGATCATAATAAATATTTCTCGAACCAATTAGATAAATTTCATCAGTATCAGTGGTCTGGTACTCCCCAACCAATACGACGATGGTTCACACCTGGTCTAGTTGAGCCCATATGGGTAGCTCAAGACAAAAATAAAACTCAAATACACTATGATTTATTTAGACTTGTTGCTGCATCCAACTTAATTTTAGAAAAGAAACCTAATATGCCAAAACCAAATGCAATGTCAGTAAGAACTTGTGTTGGATATCCATATGCTCTACTTTTAGCTCCAAATAAGTATTTAACTATTACACAATCTAAAAACTCTTATCATATTTCTTGTACCGCTTGTAAAGTTACAAATTGTCTTACTTCTACTGATTTATTCAATGAACGCTTGTTTAATTCTGTTTTAATTGTTAAAAGACCCTCTTATGTACTATTACCTGTTGATTTACAAGATGATCCTTGGTATGATAATTCTGCTTTACAAGTTTTACATACTGTTAATCAGTTAATTCGACCTAAGAGGTTTGTAGCTGCTTTAATTCTCGGTATTTTAGCTTTAATTTCTATAGTCACAACATTTGCGGTAGCCACTACTGCTTTGGTTCAAGAAGTTCACACAGCTCACTTTGTTAATTCTCTCAGCAGCAACATAACTCTAGCTTTAATGACTCAAGCCAGCATAGATAATAAACTTGAAGCAAAACTTAACATCCTAGAAGAAGTAGTTTTAGCCTTAGGACAAGATATAAAGTTTATACAACATAAACTTCAAACCAGATGTCATTCTGCCTTTCCTGCTATTTGTGTAACTCCT
The DNA here is from genome assembly GCF_027406575.1 of Nycticebus coucang. Classification (NCBI taxonomy): domain Eukaryota; kingdom Metazoa; phylum Chordata; class Mammalia; order Primates; family Lorisidae; genus Nycticebus; species Nycticebus coucang. The sequence continues at coordinate 74,960,429 of NC_069791.1, read as the reverse complement.
TTACCTTATAATATGTCCACTTCCTGGGACAAAACTAAAGCTCATCTACAGGGTGTCTGGAAGGACAATGATATTACACATGATTTACATACTCTCCAAAAGGATATCACTGCCATCAGTGAAGCTCATTTACCTAGCACTTCTCTTGATTCACTGGCTCAATCCCTCTCTGACAATCTTAAATCTTTAAATCCTGTGTCCTGGATTCAGTACATTGTGTTTATTGTCATTATTGGATGCTTGATATTCTGTGTTGTTTTACTGTTACCTTGTCTCCTTCGTTGTGTCTTTTCCTCCTTAAAGGCTGTTCGCCAAGACCTCTTTGAGCTACGTTTCATTAACAAAAAAGGGGGAAATGCCGCACCCCCGGCATCAAGCCGTGGCGGGATGGCTCTGTCCGCGTTGTAAAAACTGTGGTAAGGCGGTGAGTGCTCCCCGGAGCGTTGCCCCCGGTCCCCCTGGCCTGCAACAGCAGCGCATAAGTTGCCTAGCATGCCTTTTAGTGAACGTAAGAATTCATGAGGTGCGGCATAAAGGCCTGAATAACCTTTACCCTGAAACCTGTTTGAAACTTGTTTGTTGAGTTGAATGGTTAATTGTTGCTTGAATGTCCTCAGAAACTAAGAATAAACATAATGACTTACTAATCCATGACTTCATCTATACAATGGAGACTAAATGTCTCCAAGGGAACACGTTCCCACCATAAAGGTCAGTTAATTGAAACAATGTATCAAGAGAATGCAGGGATGATAAGTTAAGATGTTCCTACCAGATACCCGCTCCCTCCGGTCTCTTATCTCTACCTTATGTCCCTTTGAAACTGTTTCTTTGAAATAAGTTTTCTATAAAATTGCTTTCTCTATAATTTTGTCACTATACACTTAAAACATATACATAATTCACTATCAATTCACTAACAACATAAAAATCATAATCAAATATAAAAATATAAAAATACAAAATGTGAACAAAGCAGTTTTACAAAGAAAGAAGGTTTAAACATAGATAAAGAGAAGTAAAAGAGTAACTGCTGATAAGCAGCAGTCCTTTGTTCCCCCTTACGGGCAGAAACATTGTCTAAGAAAAGACAGTTGACTACTCCCATCTACAAAACTCGATAAGAACTTTGTAAGCATCAGCAAGTCATAAAAATATCTTTTGTAGTTTGTAAGACATTGTCAAAAATGTATAAATACCATGCCTAAAAATCAGTAAAGTACAACTGCTTTCTTCATCATCCTTGGTGTGTGGCAGTTTGTCATTTTCCTGCGTCGCCCTTTCAATCAACCTGAGCCGTTCTCGCCCTGAAAGCCCTCGGACTGAGACTCATTCGACTGGCGGTCCGCGGCAGAAAAAAATAAAAAGAAGAGAAAGAAATGTATGGAAAGACCACAGGCTTAGAGATAGTATTTGTACATATCATGTGGTAAAGGGCCTATATCCTGAACACATGGAGAATTCTTACAACTCAAAAAACAGATCAGATCATGCCAAATCTTACAGACAACAGAAAAAGAAGAAATACTTCAAAATCATTCTACTTGATCTGGGTACACCTGATATTAAAATTGGAGAAAATATATTATTATAAAGGGGAAATAAAGATTTGGCATGATCTGTTTTTTGAAATTATCTTTTACTTTTATTTATAAATATTGTCTATTTTTTGAGACTTAAAAAAATTAAGAAGTTAACTGATGACACCATACTGAATCTCAGAGTCAAAGCATTCTATAATAGACATACTCTTATTGACAATGTGAATGTTACTTTCTTTGCATTATTATTATTGCGTAATATTCAATGCAGCAATTCTCTGATTTCTTTTTTGAACGTATTTATGTTCGTTCATTCTTTACGAGGTTTTTGTTTCTAGTCATCTTAAACATTGTTAGTTATTAAATTTTAAGCCTCTTTAATTTTGTGAAGGCAAAAAATGTAAACCTAATAAACACATGTATATGAAAAAATTAAAAAAAGAATTCTTACAACTCAATATTAATAAGTCAAACAACCCAAATTCAATTCTCACTCATCTAGAGCTTAAATTCTTTGCCTTTCCTCATCTCCTCTTTTAGTTAAAAGATCACTTGCTGTCCTCAGCAGAAAAGTCAAAAGCCAAACTGAACATGCTTGCTTCTTTTTCATCACCCACCAAGATTTCCACAACCATCCCCAAACAAGAACCAATTCTAAGCATTCACTTTTGTTCTTTTGAGTGTTAGCTTCCAGAGGAAAGTGCCCCTGGGCAACTGTCCTTTGCTGTAACCTTTTCAAATCTGAGCTCAGTTAAAGTCATCCTATGCAACCATTTGGCATGTTTAGACCGCTCAGCCTTCCTCTCTCATTTCTGTCACTATTAAGAGTTAACACTTCCCTTCCAAGTTCTTCATCCATCAAAGCCAGCCCACATTGTGTTTGAACTTCCGAATTCTGCTTTCTGGACATAAGATCTGGAGCCAGACTGGCCCGAATAGGAATCCCACTGTATATACACCTATCAGCTATGGGGCCTTAGGTCTGAACCTCTCTAAGCATCCCTATAGTACGGAGATGACAACTGCCACTCACAGATGCTGAGAGAATGACTCGAGCCACGCACACTACCTGGCACGTTTCAGTCACCCTATAAATGTGGATTGTAGTTCCTAACGCCTTCCCCTCCCACACATGCAGTTAGCTAGATGGTCTTCCTCCCCAAAGTCTGGCCACCCACAGTAGCCAACTTCTCAAAGACTGCCGAATATGTCGGGGGTGGAGGGCAGAGGCAAAGGCCAAGAAGGCGGAACAGAGGGAAGAAAAGAGGGAGGAAATCGCGGTCGGCACCTTTTCGTCCAGCTCCAGGCGGTAGGGCACGATTTGGATCCTGCGGTACGACCGCGAGCCGGCGCGAGACTTGGGCCCGGAGCCAGGCAACACGAATGTGGGTATGCCCAGCGCCCCCGAGAAAGTGAAGCCCCACACGAAAATGCGGCTGACGCGTGCGGCATGCTCGCCCACATACTGGAATACTGGCTTGTCTGCCTCAGCTTCCGCCGCCTCGCGCCGGCTCCGCGAGCCCTGGGCTGCGGTCCAGTGCCCTCGCCCCAGTCCCGGCCAGCTCGGCCGCCGCCCCAGCCGAGCCCAAGCAGCGAGCGCAGCCAGGGACATCCTCCCCTCCATGCGTTAGCAGCTCCTGGGCGCCGCCATCTTGTATGACCCTTGAGCCCCCCCCCAGCCACGCCCTTCCGCCGGCGACGTTTACTATTGGCTGGAGGCAAAGACGCTGAGGACGACCCTAAACTCAGGGAGGCGGGGCCAGGGAGGCGGATCCCAGTTTCTCAGGGCGACTATAGTGTGGTCCACTAGGTTATCCTATTTTTTGTTCCCTTGCCACACAGCCTCTCGTCATTGTCATTTGTCATCCGGCCTTGCCGCAGCCGTCCCCGCTCCTAGGCCGCTTCAGCCTGCCCTCCAGCCACCTTCGCCAGCGCACCTTCCTGCCCAGTCACCCAGTGAGACGGCCAGCTATGCTTGCGACTTCTGAATCCCAGCGCCTCGACCGCCCTTCCCACTCCCCACTCCTTCCAGGTGTCTGGCAAACTCGTCATGGTCCTCTAAGGTCCAGCTCAGAGCATTGGACGTTCCTTGGAGGCGGGAACTTCCTTCACTGTCCTCACCAGTTTTGTACTAAGCGTAGCACGCTGCAGAGAATAGGAGCAGCCTTTGGTGATAATAATAGAGCACACAAGCCCACTGAACAGGGCCGCAGGGCCGAGAGCACAAGTCCCGCCCAGAAAGGGATGAGTGCACCAACACCGGGACCGGGTATGCCCATCCCACCGTGCCCCTCACTCTGACTTTTCAAACTCAGCCCACTTTCATCTGAGTGAAGTAAACGGTCGAGGTGCCCACACCGTACCGGGATACCATTTCCTTTTTTCATCTCTTGGAAGAACCTCTCAGATAAATTACTTGGGGACCAGGTAGGCCTGGCTTTCTGATCGACTTTCCTAGTGGCATTGGGAAATTGTCACCCATCTCTGAATCTCACCTGTAAAATGAGGGGAGTTAAAAAAAAATCAATGCGGGCGGCGCCTGTGGCTCAGTGAGTGGGGCGCTGGCCCCATATGCCGAGGGTGGCGGGTTCAAACCCAGCCCCTGCCAAACTGCAACAAAAAAATAGCCGGGCGTTGTGGTGGGCGCCTGTGGTCCCAGCTGCTTGGGAGGCTGAGGCAGGAGAATCGCGTAAGCCCAAGAGTTGGAGGTTGCTGTGAACCGTGTGACGCCACGGCACTCTACCCGAGGGTGGTACAGTGAGACTCTGTCTCTACAAAAAAAAAAAAAAAAAAAATCAATGCATGAAATGTATTTTTTTTTTTTTATAAAATGAACGGTTTGGACTTTATGGTGTACAGCAGGGGGTGTCCAACCTTTTGGCTTCTCTGGGCCACGTGTTAAATACACAACACTAACAAAATCTGATGAGCAAAAGGAAAGACCCATGCATAATTTTCATGATACCCATCACCACAGATAAGCAAAAAAGTCCTCATGTAATAATCCTAATTATGCAACAGCCCATTCAGAGAGTGTTTTAAAATCATTAAGCAAGTCCCAAGTTTATAATCACTAATGTAGGCAATATACATATCTAAGTCGTAAAACATTTTGGGGGTTTTTGGATACTTTTATTGCAAAAGTAAAAGAGAAGTGGGCAACATAAAACTAGTGGGATATTTGATATTGTTTGAGAAACTAATGCATCAATATCTGGTTTGATGGAAGTAGTTGCGATTCTCAGTGGAGTTGTAAAGGTGGTCATCAGATACTTGGGTTCTACTTTTTACTCTTAACATGCCTCCTTGTTTTTTGTTTGTTTGAGACAGGGTCTCACTCTTTTGCCCCAAGATCATGCTAGAGTGCAGTGGTGTCATCATAGCTCACAGCAACTTCAAAAACTCTTGGGCTCAAGAGATCCTCTTGCCTCAGCCTCTGAGTAGCTGAGAGTACCACAATGTGCCAGCACGCCTGCCTAATTTTTCAATTTTTAGTACAGATGGGGTCTCACCTCTGCCCAGGTCTTGAATTTCTGAGCTCAAGCGATCCTCCCACCTCTGCTTCCCAGAGTGCTAGAATTACAGGTGTGAGCCATCACACCCAGCCTTGAAACATTGTATTAAGGTGGTGTTCACCTTGAAGATACATGTTTAACTCACTTAAATGAGCAGTTAAATCCACTAAAAATGCTAAATATATAAGCCAGTTTTTATCATCAAGTTCTGGTTACAAATTTGGTTTTTGATATCATTAACAACTTGGTAACGTCACAAATCATAAAATCTTTTCAACATTTGGCCTCCACTTAGCCATTTTGCTTACAAAAAGTAAATGATGTCACCATAGTCAGCATCAATACTTTTAAGGAATTTCTGAAATTGGCAATAATTTAATTCCTTGGCCCTTATGAAATGTGCAGGCTTGATGACAATTTGTGTGACATTTTCAAAGCTTTTGCTCATACATTTTCTTGGCAATGATCATCAAATGTGAGTTTGGGGCAGCAATTGCATCGTCTTCTATTAATTTTACAAGTCTCTCTCTTTTGCTTACCATCCCCAGGGCACCATCAGTAACTATACCAGATATGTTGATAAGCGACAAAGAAAATTGCTTGAACATTTTTTACTGCTTCCTGCCAATCTCCTGATTTACTTGTTTCTTTTAATGGCATTGATAAAGCCTTTTCTTCAGCAACATTGTATTTCTAATCAATACCTTCAATAAAAATGTCAGGTTGAGCCGTATGTATAGCATGAGTGCTATCATCCATTGCCAAAGCATAAAATTTAAAATTAGCAGCCTTAGCCAGGCACTGTGGCTGGCACCTATACTCCCAACTACTTGGGAGGCTGAGGCAAGAAGATCATTTGATCTCAGGAGTTTGAGGTTTCTGTGAGTTATGATGCCACAGCACTCTGCCTAGGGTGACAGAGTGAGATTCTGTCATGAAATAATAAATAAAATAAAATACAGCTTTACTTTTCAAACAACTTCTTTCAATAGATTTTCCAATCTCTTCGATTCCCTTGGCTATAGTAAGGGAAGACAAACTGATAATAGAAATATCCTTTTTTTTTTTTCAGGGCAAATTATATCTACTATGCTTTCCATACATTGCTTAATAAACTCACCATCAGTAAATGGTTGTTGTTGTTTTTGTTGTTATTTTGCTATTAAATATGCTACTGCATAAGTAGCTTTTACAATGGAATCTGAGTTGTAACTTTTTTATTTTATCACTATTTTATATATATATATATATTTTTTTTTTTTTTTTTTTTTGAGAAAGTCTCAATATGTCGCCCTCGGTAGAGTACTGTGCTGTCACAGCTCACAAAAACCTCCAACTCTTGGGCTTAAGTGATTCTCTTGCCTCAGCCTCCCAAGTAGCTGGGACTACAGGTGCCTGCCACAAAGCCCAGCTATTTTTTTTTGTTGTTGTTGTCATTGTTCAGCAGGCCCAGGCAGGGTTGGAACCTGCCAGCACCCTTACCACTGAGCTATAGATGCCAAGCCTAAGTTGTAACTTTTAAAAAAGAAATTTTATTGAGAAGACAGAATTTTTTTCAGTTCCTCCATTTTTGTCCTTCAACATAAGCCTTCATATGAATCGAATTTGGCAGCATTTTTTTTTGTATATAATGCCTTTTGAAATTACAGTCCTTGAAAAATTGCACAAATTCTCTACAGATTAAGCAGAGTGCCTTACTATTTTTTTCCTTGACAAAAAAATAATCATCTGTCCACTTTTCATTGAACAATCTTCCTTCACCTGTAATTTTTCTTTTGGGGGGGGGCTCTCTTTTCTTTTGAGACATTGTAGAATCCATGCTGGGAGTAAATAATAGATAAGGTCTGAGCTCAGTGGTTCATTCATGCCTGTAATCCTAGCACTCTGGGAGGCTGAGGCAGGTGACTTGCTTGAGCTCAGGAACTTAAGACCAGCCTGAACAAGAATGAGACCCCATCACTACTTAAAATAGACAAAACTAGCTGGTGGCCAACTGTAGATCCAGCTACTTCAGAGACTGAGGCAAGAGGACCAGTGGAGCCCAGGAGTTTGGGGTTGCTCTAAGCTGTGATGCCATGGCACTCTACCCAGGGCAACAGAGTCAGACTCTGTCTCCACAATATGTATATATAATAGACAAGGGACTATATTTACTTTTATTATGAAAATTAATTGACAGGAAAATAGCAAAGTTTGGGCCCATCCTCATCTCAACTGCAAGGTAAGGCAGAGGGCCAATTGTAAAGTGTGGCAAGTGATGTGTGAGGCACCACCAAAATGTGGAACTACACTTAATAATAAATTTAAGAATGCTTACCTGACTTTTTTTTTTTTTTGAGACAGAGTCTCCCTTTGTCACCCTTGGTAGAATGCCGTGGCATCATAGCTCACAACAACCTCAAACTCTCGGGCTCAAGCGATTCTCTTGCCTCAGCCTTCCAAGTAATTGGGACTACAGTCTCCTGGCATGAGGCCTGGTTATTTTTAGAAACAGGGTCTCACTCTGACTCAAACTGGTCTCAAACCTGTGACCTCAGGCAATCCACCCTCCCCAGCCTTCCAGGGTGCCAGGATTACAGGCATGAGCTACCACACCAAGCATTACCTGACTTCTCAATAACATTAAATGGCTACCATTGCAATGGTAGGTTGAAGTATTATTGACAATTGCTGCCTCGCCACATCACCAGAAGCACATATAACATCTGATGGTGTTCATCTGACTGTCTATACTTGGAAGATAACACCCTGAAAGCTGCACGCTGCTATAAAACTGAAGCCAGGCATGTGTACAAATAGCAAGAGCATACATATGTTTATTTTATGTGACATTGCAACATGACATTGTTGTCTACAAAGTTCCATGCTCAAGTACCCCAAAATCAAGTTCACCAAAAAAATCACAAAAAAACTCATAATTTTTTTTTTTGAGACAGAGTTTCACTTTGTTGACCTTGGTAGAGGGCTGTGGCATCATAGCTCACAGCAACCTCAAACTCTTGGTCTCAAGTGATCCTCTTGCCTCAGCCTCCAGAGTAGCTGGAACTACAGGCGCCCGCCACAACGCCCACCTAGTTTTTTAGAAACAGGTCTCTATCTGGCTCAGGCTGGTCTTGAACTCGTGAGCTCAGGTAATCTACCTGCCTTTGCCTCCCAGAGTACTAAGATTACAGGTGTGAGCCACTGTGCCTGGACTAAAACTCATAACTTTTAAAGTAAGTTTACAATTTTGTGTCGGGGCTCATTTATGGTCATCCTGGGATGTATGTGGCCCATGGGCCACAGGTTAGACCCCCTTGGCGTAAAAGATCTCTTACAGAAGCTGCTTACGATCCATGACAGGGGTTCCCAAACACTGGTCCCCGGTACAGAGGCCAAACTCCTTCCTCCCCTGCTTCCTTTCTTCTTGCTCACTTTATATTGCTGAATACCTGGGGGAGGGGGAACTAACCCAGTTTTAATCTGCTCCCAAGACCAGCACGAATTATTTTGTCATCCTGGAGTGTATGCAGTCTGTGAAACATATTTTTAATATTGTGTGGTAAAATGTGGTTGATGTTTTACCATTCTGTGGAGCTGTTTTATAGAGGGTTATTGGAGGAAACCCCAAATAAGATGTGGTGGCCCTGAGATGGGAAGTGTAATTCACCAAGGCTCTGAAACCGTCCATCTGCCTGGCTGTGGAATCTATTCTGTTTTCACTGAGGTCATACTATTTTGGAATCACTCCCAAGACTGAGCCAGGCAGGGATAGCCCCTGGGGCAAACCTATTCCTGGACTACACGGACTCCTCTGATGGTCATCTTTGGCTCAAAGACTCCCCCATGGCCTTGCCAAGCCTTCCTTACATTACACTAGGACACTTTTTACACTAGGAGATTAATCTAGGATACTTTCACCCAAACTTCCCTCCTCTCAATTAGGGTCAGACTTGCATCGTGGCCCAATGGTTCTCCCAGATTTATCAGGATTCTGTCACATTTTCTCTTACAGAGGCATTTCCCCTCATAAAATCCTTGCCTTTTTAATTCTGTCTTGGTGTCTTCCTCTCAGAGGACACAAACTAACATATAAGGTAACATCTGAGCAAAGGCATGAGGAAATACAAGAGGGGGTGCTTACTGACCTCCAAGTGGACTTTTTGCCAAGTTCCTGATTGTTGAGAAAAGAATTTTGGAACACACTTCGTAAGTCGAGCAAGTGACAGCTTTTTATGGAAAGCAAATGTACACTCTCAGGAGACAGAGCAGGCCGGATGGAGAAAGAGGAACTGCACTGGAAAGAAGTGATTTTAAATCTTTTGTAGTTCTCCTAATGGAGGGAAGGAATATTCAAGACCAAGGGGTGGGCTGCTACTAAGAATTTAGGTAGGGTGGTGTCTGTGGCTCAAGGAGTAGGGCACCGGTCCCATATGCCGGAGGTGGCGGGTTCAAACCCAGCCCCGGCCAAGAAAAAAAAAAAAAAAAAAAGAATTTAGGTAATAATTCCTAGAATTGCGTTCCCACCCATTTTCACACTTTCTATGGTTGTCTCAGAACTGTCATGGTGATTTCAAGGGCAGAGAATTTTTTAAACAGATGACAATGCAACTGATATTGTATTAATAATTAGCCAAAATTCATGTAAGGTGATAAAGATAGCTGACAAGCCAGTTCAAGCTTGTTCTTGCCTACAGTTATCAGCCCCTCTAGTTGGCTTCTAGAGAGTTGTTTACCTTAACACCTGCACTCAATCTGAAAGCCCCTATACCCAACCCTGTCTCCCACTCTGCTATTCTAAGAGAGCCATTTAGACATGTCAAATAGTGTCAGAGACAAATGGGTACAGCAAGTACAAAGGCCCAGAGGTTAGAGACTCCATGAGCGTGTGTGCTGCAAACTGACCTGAGCAACTTAGGCTATTCCCAAACAGTCCTGCACAACTCTTTGGTTGTTTTTGGTGCAAGACAACAGCCACAAAAAAATCATTGCTTTGGTAAACATTAGGAAACAGGGATAAAACAATTCATAAAACCTATTCTGTAAGCCTAGTAAAGTCCCAGCTTTCTGTCTCGTTAGACACACTGACCAGCACAAGAGTTTCTCAAGGCAAATAGAACATTTCAGAAGCAGGATTTTTGTTTCCCCTTAAGAGCACTTGGCATTTGGCTTGACAGAAGTTTTGGGCACCAAACCCCAAGTGTCAAGTCTAAAGTAAGGTCTTCACTGGATTCTCATACCCTGCTCATGGAAGAGAGGGACTAGCTCAGAAATCTGCCTTTTAAAGCCGAGTGTGGTGGCTCACACCTGTAATCCTGGCCATGGCACTCCACCAAGGGCAACAAAGTGAAATTCAGTCTAAAAAAAAAAAAAAAAATCTGTTTTTCGAATGACTATTGGTAAATCCACAAATGAAAGCCTGTTTCTAACATCTTCAAATGCCCAGTGTTATCAAGTATCAGTTTATTGCCTCCCAGCCCCAAATTCACTCTTCATTGCCTGCCCTGTGAAAAGATGGGCTCTTTAACTACTTTTCCTAGAGAGATTAGCAGGAGGAAGCGCTTGCTCCCTGGTTCCAGGTGTTTCTCTTTTTAAGCCCCTGCAGCACTTGGTGACCAGCAGCACACAGCAACCAGCAGTCCCCTCATTTAAATGGGGCACCTCCTCATAAATTATTTTCCTTAGCTCCCTAAAGCATGAATTTCTAGAAAGTTCCAGACTGCTCAATTTCATTGAGTTCTGCCAGCACTACAGTGACTTCTCACCATCCAGCGAGCCATGGCTGTGCCTTTGCCAGCAAAGTCTGGTCTTAGTCTGGAGTGGCCTCTCCCTTCGGCACCTACCTCAGCCCTAGGGTGGTGGTTGCCCCTTATCTCTGCTAGTCCCACATTCTTTAAAATTCTTTTTACTTTTAACCTGCCAATTCCTTATTATCATTAATAATTCTTAAAATTAAAGTCTCCCTATTTAAATTACCAGGTGGTTTCTTTCTCCTGCTTGGACGTTGACTGATACACTAATTAACAAGTCACTAATTTTACCAAACCCATTTATAATGCTCATTAAGCTCATTAGCAAATCCCCCAATGCTGATGGAAAGACAGATGGCTGCCGGAATTGGAGCTGAGTGAGGAGGATGGAAAGACAACGGACTAGCCCTTGCAAAGTTTTTGGCTTTTCTCTAATATGTGGATCTATAATTGTGTATCAGAGCAGGCACGGCCAACACCCTCAACACATCCTCTTGGCCTTGTCTCTGATATGTCTGAGATGAACTCCCTTCAGAGTGATGCACACTTCAAGCTTCTTGTCCCATGTTCATGCCACGCATTTTTTTTTTTTTTTTAGAGACAGCATCTTACTTTGTTGCCCTTGTTAGAGTGCAGTGATATCACAGCTCACAGCAACCTCCAGCTCTTGGGCTTAGACGATTCTCTTGCCTCAGCCTCCCAAGTAGCTGGGACTACAGGCACCCGCCACAAAGCCCGGCTATTTTTTTTGTTGCAGTTTGGCCAGGGCTGGGTTTGAACCTGCCACCCTTGGTATATGGGGCCGGCACCCTACTCACTGAGCCCCTAGTGCCACCCCATGCCAGGCATTTTTAAAAATTTTTACCAAGAAGCTCCCCAGATGCCTGAGACAGGGAAAGGAGCTCATGGGCCCTGTATACACAGGCATCTTGGAAGTGAGGAGGAGTTAGCATCCTAAGAGGCAACTTTCACCCACTGGAGGTAGAAGCCGATGAATTTACCTCTATGGTCTATTTGGGAAGCCCCTCTGTCTGCTTCTCAGGAGTCCTGGCAGGATCAGAAGCCCACTGACTACATCTCAGTAGTGCCCTTTTAGATTGGCTTTTCCTCCTTTCCTGACTGGCTCTTCCTGTTCCCTCCCTTCTAGGATTCTAGAGAAATAGGATCACCACGCAAATGAACCACCAGGGCATAGGGCTCTGTTTTGGGGAGGATACAAGCTAAAGCAGTTGGCACCAGAAGTGGAGTGATGATGACCCCCAGCTTGTGCACCATCATGATTGCTAAGGCTCTTGCTTGTAGTGGGGGAATGATGTACAACACTTGGTTAGGCTGTACATCTATTGCCTGACTTTATTAAATGTGTAGGAAGCCTCAAAGAGAGGCTGATTTTGGTTGGCACCATGTAAAATTGCAGTCTCTTACCCAGGTTTCAGATCTGACCGAGGTCTCAGGCCAGCCAGGAATTAGAGAGGAGACTGGATCCACTTGAGGAAGGGCCCTCCAGAGCCACCACATGCACAGGCAATGAATATTTCTCCCAATCCCATCCCAAAGGAACCTGTGGATATTTGCTGGCATTACTAGATACTGGAGAAATAAGAATAAGCAGATCTTCCAGAAGCAATTGGATCAGGGTCTGAGTTGACACTGACATCAGAGCCTAAATCTCATTGAGGCCTCTAGGAACAAGGGGCTCATGGATGCCAAGTTCAAGTTTGTCTCACAGTGGATCAAATAAATCTATGGACCCACCTCGTGGTAATTTTCCTGGTACCCAGGTACATGGTCAGGTTAGATACTTGGCAGCTCACGTTGGTTCCCTCACCCCGTCTTGACATCGCCAGTATTAAATCAGAACACACGCTGCATAACAGGCAGAATTGGAGAGCTGGCACCACCTTCAAAGACATAAAGCATTCCAGTGGCTCCTATTCAACGAGTGGAGCTCGAGTGGAGCTCCCCACTGAGTTCACCTGTTTTGATTCCTCAAACCAGATGGATTGTGGCAGAGGACAGTGGACCAGTGTAAACTTAGGCAAGTGCATAGCTCAACTCATAGCTGCTGTGTTGGGAGTGGTATTTTACTAGGAAAGAATCAGCACATATAATCAGCACATCAATCCCCTATAACTTGATAGGGGACACGGATCTTGTGAGTTCTTGTCAATCCAAATAGAACAGAGTATTGAGGACAGTCTCCCTCTACATAAGGAAAGACAGCATCACTCAGGAACTCTCCTGCTCTCTCACTCTCAGTACTTCCCAAACTAAGTATGTATGTACAAGACCTTGTCTCCAGCTCTGCTTCAACTGATAAAGCTGATACGTATATTGATAAAGGAGAATTATATAAATATTATAGTTATGGAATATGTTTATAAAATGGGTATGCTGTTTTCAGATATCCTTTCATAAACAGGATTGTCTTTTCTTTTGAGTTTATGGCCTTTCTAGTTTTTTCATGTCTGTTTTTTTTTGTTTGTTTGTTTGTTTTTCAGTTTTTTTGGCCGGGGCTGGGTTTGAACCCGCCACCTCCGGCATATGGGGCTGGTGCCTACTCCTCTGAGCCACACATGTCTATTCTTTTACAAAATGAGAATAACAGGTGGCGCCTGTGCCTCAGTGGGTAGGGTGCTGGCCCCATATACCGAAGGTGACAGGTTCAAACCCGGCTCCGGCTGAACTGCAACAAAAAAATAGCTGAGCGTTGTGGCGGGCACCTGTAGTCCCAGCTACTCGGGAGGCTGAGGCAAGAGAATCACTTACACCCAGGAGCTGGATGTTGCTATGAGCCGTGATGCCACTGCACTCTACCCAGGGCCATAGCTTGAGGTTCTGTCTCAAAAAAAAAGATAATAACGATAGATATGGGCGGCGCCTGTGGCTCAGTGGGTAGGGCGCTGGCCCCATATGCCAGAGGTGGCGGGTTCAAACCCAGCCCGGGCCAAACTGCAACAACAACAACAAAAAAAAAAAATAGCCGGGCGTTGTGGCGGGCGCCTGTAGTCCCAGCTACTTGGGAGGCTGAGTCAAGAGAATCGCCTAAGCCCAAAGATTTGGAGGTTGCTGTGAGCTGTGTGACGCCACGGCACTCTACTGAAGGCGATAAGGTGAGACTCTGTCCCTACAAAAAAAAAAAAAAAATCTTTACTTGAGAGTCATGTTTAATGTTTTATATATATACATATATATAAATCTTGTCACAATTTAAAAATTAATAACGCCATATGGATCTCTTGAATTTCTAAAACATTTTACTTTTAAGGGATATACAAAAGACGCAAGCTCTGGTTTAAGATTTGGGAGACAAGGGCGGCGCCTGTGGCTCAGTGAGTAGGGCGCCGGCCCCATATACCGAGGGTGGCGGGTTCAAACCCGGCACCGGCCAAACTGCAACCAAAAAATAGCTGGGCGTTGTGGAGGGCACCTGTAGTCCCAGCTACTCGGGAGGCTGAGGCAAGAGAATCACTTAAGCCCAGGAGTTGGAGGTTGCTGTGAACTGTGTGAGGCCGCGGCACTCTACCGAGGGCCATAAAGTGAGACTCTGTCTCTACAAAAAAAAAAAAAAAAAAAGATTTGGGAGACAAAAGGACGAACTCTGCAATGCAAAATAAAGCCACTGGGTGGCAATGCTTGCCTAACAATTTTATGGCTCCTGTTCACAAACTGGCTAAAACAGCCTAAAAGTTGATGTTAGCCAAGAAAGAGCTGAATTTATAATCACACATGGACTGTAATATTTTACTATCAAAACCTGGTTGGCGGCTCGGCACCGGTAGCTCAGTGGCTGGGGTGCCAGCCACGTACACTGGAGCTGGAGGGTTGGAACCCGGCCCAGGCCTGCCAAACAACAATGACAATTACAACCAAAAAATAGCTGGGCATTGTGGCCGGTGCCTGGAGTCCCAGCTACTTGGGAGGCTGAGGTAAGAGAATTGCTTAAGCCCAGGAGTTGGAGGTTGCTGTGAGCTGTGATGCCACTGCACTCTACTGAGGGTGACATACTGAGACTCTGTCTCAAAAAAACAAAACAAAACAAAAACTTGATTGGCTTTATAGACTGGGAAATACTTGCATTTTTGTACAAATTTTTGCTAGGAAAAGATGGCTCTGACTGGGGGTGCTGTGGCGCTTGCTTGTAATCCCAGCACTCTTGGGAGGCTGAGGATCACTTGAGGCCAGGAGTTCAAGACCAGCCAGAGCAAGAGTGAAACCCCCATCTGTGCTAAAAATAGGGAAAAAAACTGCGGCAAAATGATAGCTTGAAAAATAATTATTATTAACTTTTAATTACATAATTAATTTATCACCTAGTCACTTGTAAAAACAATAATCAATTAATTAAACATTGTACATGGGTAAGGCTAAAGGCTCCTTTAACTACAGCTTCATAAACATATCTTGCCATAGAAAAAGTATTTTATTTGTGTTGTATGTGTTTAAAGAAAATGTATAATATAGATCACATCACATTCTGCAGCTTCTTTTCACTCAAAACTGTAAGTTTGAATCTATCCTGTTCTTTTTCACTGTTGCATATTAGTATGAATTAAACACATCTTATTTAATAATTATTCTTTTAGTAGGTATTTGGATTTTCATTTTCTTTTCTTTCTTTTTTTTTTTTGAGAGAGTCTCATTATATCGCCCTTGATAGAGTGCTATGGCATCACAGCTCACAGCAACATCAAACTCTTGGGCTTCAGCGAGTCTCTTGCCTCAGCCTCCCAAATAGTATTTTCCTACTTTTAGTAGAGACAGGGTCATGCTCTTGCTCAGCTGGTCTTGATCTCCTGAGATCAAGCAATCTTCCCAACTCACCCTAATCCTAGAGTGTCAGGATTAGGTTTGTATAATCTAATCTGGCCTGTTTCCATTTTTTTACTATTACGATATTACAATGAATATTCTTGTACATACTTCCTTTTGCATAGGTGTGAGAATATCTCCTAGGCAGATGTTAACAAACAACTACTGAGTCATGGAAAATGCTCATTTAAAAATTCTGATAGATGTTTTCAATTTGTTTTCCATGAGTTGTGTTTCATATTCTTGTATGAATGAATTTGTATACCATATCCCCATCACAAGCTGACACAAATTTTGTTACTATTTGCCAATCCGATTCCTAAAACATATCCCATTGTTGATTTACTTTATTTTTAGTACTCAATAGGAAGGTTGAATAGCATTTTATGTTTCTTCTACAGAGAATTTCTTATCTATTCATATTATTGGCCACATTTTTAATGGGTCATTTGCCTCTTATTAATTTGTAGAAGTACTTCATATACATATTCGCATAAACTCTTTGTTACATGTTGAAATATTTTCTCCTATAATTTATGTTGTCTTTCATCATATAAAATTTTATCTTGATTTAGTCAGTTTTATTTTTTATTTTTTGTGGTTTTTGGCCAGGGCTGGGCTTGAACCCGCCACCTTTGGCATATGGGACTGGTGCCCTACACCGTTGAGCCACAGGCACCACCCTAGTCAGTTTTATTAATCTTATCCATTAGAACATTAGCTTTCTGTATCTACTGCCCACAATATAAAGATACTCCATAATATTTGTAAAACATTTAATCTAATACATTCACTGTTTATATTCAGGTTTAGAATTGACTTTTATGAATGGTTTCAAGCCAGGCTGTATATTTATTGATATTTTTCCAAATGCATATGTGATTCTCCAAAATAATTTATTTGCTAGTACAGACTCTACCTGAAGATTTAAAGTGTCGTTTATAATGCATGATAAATTTCCACATATACATGGGTCAATCTTCTGGAAACTTGCTTCTTCTGCTCTATTCTTATATTAATATGACAGAGTTTCAAATGCTTTAAAATATGCTCTGATTTTTATTCATTCAAATCTTGTCTTTGTTCTCTATTCTACAAAATTGCTTTTGCTATTCATAACGTTTACTTCCATAAATTTTAAAATCTTCTTGTCAAGCTGCAGTAAAAAACCCACTGGGATTCTAATTGAAATTACATTAAATTTATGAGTTAATTGAGAGAAATTAACCAGGAAAAAATCATATTTTACCATCTTGAGTCTTCCCATCCATAAATGTGATATACTCTAATATTACCATTGGTTTCAGTCATCTACTTGGAGAAATTCAGCCCTTCAATTGTAGATAAATTCTTTGCATTTTCTGGATCACTGCCCTAAGAACTTGGAAGTCTGTGTTCTCAATCTTCCAAGTTCATAGGGCAGTGATCTTCAAAATTTTTTTTTTAATTAAATAATAACTGTGAGCTTGGCGCCTGTAGCTCAAGCCGCTAAGGCGCCAGCCACCAGAGCTGGTGGGATCAAATCCAGCCCAGACCTGCCAAACAATGACAACTACAACCAAAAATAGCCAGGCATTGTGGCAGGCGCCTGTAGTCCCAGCTACTTGGGAGGCTGAGGCAAGAGAATCGCTTAAGCCCAGGAATTGGGGGTTGCTGTGAGCTGTGACATCATATCACTCTACCCAGGGCGACAGCTTGAGGTTCTATCTCAAAAAAAAAAAAAAAAATCATAACTGTGTACATTAATGCATTTATAGGGTACAATGTGCTGATTTTATATACAATTTGGAATGCTTATATCAAACTGGTTAACATAACCTTCACCTAACTTGCTTAATTGTTGTGTTAAGACATTTATACTCTACTCTTAATACATTTGACATGTACCCTTGCAATATGCACCATCTTCAAATTATTTTGATTACACATCATTGTGAGTAAAATTTCTGAGCATGAAAACATATATACATACATTTTTTACAGACACACTATTATACTAATATGAACTTCATTAAATATACAAAGAATTTTTTAAACAATAAGATAAAGAGTAAATAAAGAATAGTTTTAAAACATTTTATTTTGGTTTTTAATCCTTTTGCTCTCATTAAAAACAGTATGTTAGGAAAAGAGTTCTGGTAAGATGATTTTAGCTAGAGCAATATAAATGCATATGTTTGAATTAAAATAGTTTAACTATTTCATGACAGACATATGTGAAGGGCTGAATCTTCAATCAACTTGGAGACACAGTTTATGTATACTAATTGTATTAATTTAAAGTATGCAGTTTGATGAATTTTGAAAAATGCCCTCAGCTATGTGAATGGAGATAATAGCATAACCATTATCCTCAAAAAGATCCTCATGTTTTTGCAATCAATCATTTTCTTTGTCCTCAGTGCTAAGAAATTGATGTTTTCTGCCACTAAAAACTTGTTTGCACTTTGTAGAATTTTATGCATATATGTGTATACAATCACAAAATCTAGACATTTTTACTCCAGCTTTCTTGACTCAGCATGATGATTTGGATGGAGATTGATGCCTGTTTTGCGTGTATCAGGAATTCATTATTTTTACTACTGAGTAGCATTCCCTTGTATGGACATACCACAGTTTTTTTAATTGAGTGGCTTACTGATGGGCATTTGGTTTATTTCCTGCATTCAGCTATTATACATAAATCTGTTATGAACATTTGTGTACAAGTGCCTGTAATTAATATAAATTCCTCTTCTTTTAAGTAAATACTTATGAGTGAAATAAAATCATATGGTGGCAGGACTTTCATCTTAAAAATTTTTTTTTATTTTGGTAAAATATACATAACAAAATTTACCATTTTAACAATTTTAAGTGTACAATTCAGTAGAATTAATTGCATTCACAGTGTTGTGCAATGATTGCCACTATGTATTAACATAAAATTTCTAAAACTTTTTAACCCTAGCAGAAACTCTGTAACCATTAAGCAATAACTCTCCATTCTCCCCTCCTACCTAGCTGTTGGTAACCTCTAGTCTACTTTCTGTCTCTATGAATTTGCCTATTCTAAGTACCTCACATAAGTGGAATCATACAATTTTTGTTCCTCTTTGTCTGGATTAGTTCACATATCATAATGTCTTCAAGGTCCATTCATGTTGTAGCACATATAAGAACTTCATTGCTGGGGCGGCACCTGTGGCTCAAAGGAGTAGGGTGCTGGCCCCTTATGCTGGATGTGGCAGGTTCAAACCCAGCCCTGGCCAAAAACTGCAAAAAAAAAAAAAAAAGAACTTCATTGCTCTTTAGGCTGAAGAGTATTCCACGACAGGTGTATTTCCTTCCCTTTCAACTGAGGACACTGGGTTGTTCCACCTTCTGTCTATTGTGAAGAATGCTAAAGAGCATTAGTGTACAAGGGTCTGAGTCTCTGCTTTCAATTCCTTTGGAGACATCCTAAGATGAGGGGAATTGCTAGATCATATGGTAATTCCATGTGTACCTTTTTTTTTTTTTTTAAGAGATGAGGTCTCACTCTTTTTTTTTTTTTTTTTTGTGGAGACAGAGTCTCACTTTATCGCCCTCAGTAGAGTGCCATGGCATCACACAGCTCACAGCAACCTCCAACTCCTGGGCTTAAGCTATTCTCTTGCCTCAGCCTCCCGAGTAGCTGGGACTACAGGCACCCGCCACAATGCCCAGCTATTTTTTGGTTGCAGTTCAGCCCGGGCTGGGTTTGAACCCGCCACCCTCGGTATATGGGGCCGGCGCCTTACCGACTGAGCCACAGGCGCCGCCCATGGGGTCTCACTCTTTTGCTGAGGCCAGAGTGCAGTGGCCTGATTGTAAATCGCTGCAGCCTCAAATTCCTGGGCTCAAGTGATAGTCCTGCCTCAGCCTTCTGAGTTGCTGGAACTTTAGGCACGCCCACTTTTTTCATTTTTGTAGAAACAAAGTCTCAATATGTTCACCAGCCTGGTCTCACCCAGCCCATATCCTTTTAATGTTTATAGAATCTATAGTGATTTTCTCTATTCCTAATATCAGTAAGTTGTCTCCTGTCTTTTTTTTTTTTCTCTGACCAGTCTGGCTAGAAGTTTATCAATTTCATAAATCTTCCCACAAATATATCTTCAAATTCATTGACTTTCTGTATTGTTCTTCTGTTTCACTGATGTCATATCTTATTTTTATTATTCCCTCTTCTCTTTTCTGCTGTTATTAACAGGTATTTAATTTTCGCTTATTTTTCTAGTTTTTTAAGTGGAAGCTGAATTCATTAATTTGGGACATTTCTTTTTTCTAATATAGGTATTCTGTACAGCATCTCACCAATTCAAGGTTTATTTTTCTTTCGTTTTCATTCAATTCAAAAGACTTTCTACTTTCCCTTTTAATTTCCTTTTTAGTCCATGTTTACTTAGAAGTGTGTTATTTGGTCTCCAAATATTTAGGGATTTCTCAAGCATCTTTCTGTTGTTGATTTCTGATTTAATTTCATCATAGTTGCTTTTATGTTGCTTCTCTCTCTCTCTCTCTTTTTTTTTAGAGACAGAGTCTCACTTTGTGGCCCTCCATAGAGTGGTGTGGCGTCACAGCTCACAGCAACCTCCAGCTCTTGGGCTTAGCTTATTCTCTTGCCTCAGCCTCCTGAGTAGCTGGGACTACAGACACTCACCACAATGCCCGGCTATTTTTTTGTTGCAGTTTGGCCAGGGCAGGATTTGAACCCACCACCGTCGGTATATGGGGCTGGCGCCCTTCTCACTGAACCACAGGTGCTGCCCTATGTTAATTCTCTTTAACGCTGGTTCTGAGCAGATTAAAGTTTTGCCTGAAATCTTAATGTAGTTTTTTCATGTTTCTCGTGCTTGGGGTTTGTTGAGCTTCTTGAATCTATGTGTTCATAGTTTCTGTTAAGTTTGGAAATTTTTCTCTCCCCTCTTCAGGGACTTCAGTTATTTGTATATTAGCCTACTTGAAGTTATTCCAAAGCTTACTAATATTCTTTTCCTTTTTAAAAATTTTTTCTCTGTGTAGTAGTTACCATCACTATGCCTCCAAGTTCACTAACCTTTTCTTCTGTAATGTCTAATTTCTCATTAATCCTATTTAGGGTATCTTAAAAAAAAACACTCAGCCATTATAGTTTTTATCTCTAGAAGTACATATGTCTAATAATCTTTGGTTGGATGCCAGAATGTAAATTTTACGTTTTTTAAAACTGGATACTTTCACTCTACTATAAACCTTCTTGTGGTTTGTTCTGGAATACAGTAAATTACTTGGAAACGGTTTGATGCATTCATATCTTACTTTTATGAGGTCAAGTGGGTCTGGAGCAGTGTGAAATCTAAGGCTAATTTTGTCCCCCTCCTCAACATAGTTTGAATGCTTGGCCCATCCAAATCTTATGTTGAAATTTGATTCCCAGGCAGCGCCTATGGTTCAGTGAGTAGAGCACTGGCCCCAGTAGATTCAAACCTGGCCCCAGCCAAACTGCAACAAAAAGATGGCCGGGAGTTATGGTGGGCACCTGTAGTCCCAGCTACTCGGGAGGCTGAGGCAAGAGAATCAGCTAACCTCCAGCTGGAGGTTGCTGTGAACTATGACACCACAGCACTCTACCAAGGGGGACAAAGTGAAACTCTGCCTCTAAAAAAAAAAAGAAAGAAATTTGATTCCCAGTGTTGAATGTGGGGCCTTTGGAAGGTATTTGGGTTGTGAGGTTGTTCATGTGGATCCCCCATGAATGGCTTGGTGCCCTCCCAGCAATAATGAGTGGGTTCACTCATTGTTTGTTCACTCAGAGCTAGTTGTTTAAAAGAGCTTGCCACCCACTCCTGTCTCTTGTTTTTTCTCTCACCATGTGACACTCCTAGTCCCCCTTTACCTTCCACCTTGATTAGAAGCTCCCTGAAGTCCTCACCAGACACAGATGTTGGCGCCATGCTTCTTGTACAGCCTGCAGAACTGCTAGCCAAATAAACCTCTTTTCTTTATAAATTTTCTAGTCTGAGATATTTTCTTTATAGCAACACAAATGGACTAATACACGCCCCTAATGAGGCAAGCCCTTCCTTAGTACTCTACCCAATGACCTGTGACTCTTGAACAGACACCATTCTCAGACTGTGTAAGTGCTAAACACTATTCTAATACATTCAGATGGTTCTTTCCCTGACCTTAGGTAATTTCCTCATGTGTGTGTGCTGATGTATTCAGCTGAATATTCCAGGGGTTCCTCTGGAGATTTCTGGGTTTCTCTGTGTGTACTTTTTCTTATGGCTGTAGTTGCCTTGGTCTCTCTGAACTCTCAGCTCTGTATCCTCAGTTAAGGAAGTCTGCTGGACTGTGCCTTAGTTTCCCTTCCCTGTACCATGACCTGAAAACTATATCAAGTGTGTAAGCTGGGCAATTGTAGAGCTGGCCTCATCTGTTCATCACTTCTCAAACAACACTGTCCTTTATTGCCTGACATCCAGTGTCTTGAAAAAACATTGTTTTGGCTCCGTGCCTATAGTTCAGTGAGTAGGGTGCCAGCCACATACACTGAGGCTGATGGGTTTGAGCCCAACCCAGGCCTGCTAAACAACTGCAACAAAAAAAAATAGCCAGGTGTTGTGCTGGGTACCTGAAGTCCTAGCTACTTGGGAAAGTGACGTAAGAGAATCACTTGGCCCAGCCCTGGCCAAAAAAACCAAAAAAAAAATAAATAAATAATACTTAAAAAAAAAAAAAAAAAAGAAAAGAAAAAGAGAATCACTTGGGCCCAAGAGTTTGAGGTTGCTGTGAGCTGTGACACAATAGCACTCTACAGAGGGTGACAAAGTGAGATTCTGTCTCAACAACCAAAAAAGCATTGTTTCATGCATTTTGTTTGTTCAGTTGTTCAAGGTGGGAGAGTGAATCGGATTTTCATTACTTTCTCTTGGCTAGAAGCAAAAGTTGGGACGTTTACTCTGAGATGGACGGTTTTGAGCAAAATATGAAATGAGTTACATTTTATAGGATTCTTCTTGTTGCTGTGTTGAGGATGGGCTGAAGAGGGTTAAGGGCAGAATTAGAGAGACAAATTAGGAGTCTATTGCAAGAAATAGAGTAGGCCTGGACCAATAGTAGTGGGGTTGTAGAGGTTATTGAAAAGTGGTAGAATCTGAGTAAAATTAGAAGTGCTGAACTAACGATGTCTGAAAGATTAGTATGGGGTTGTGGGAAGAGTAAAGGGTACTTCAAAGGTTTTTGGCTTGAGTAACCAAAAGAATAGCGCTTCATTAACAAAGATGGGGAAGACTACCAGACAAACTGGGGAGAGGGTGAAACATGTTCTACTTGAGATACCTAGTCGTCCTCCAAATGAAGATTTCAAAGTAGACTGTTGGTTATATAGATTTAGAGTTCAGGAGAATGGTCTGGACTGGAGATATGTATTTGGGAGTCATAACCATATAAATGGTATTTAAGGCCCCAAGCCTGGATGAGATTCATCTAAGGCAGTGGTTCTCAACCTTCCTAATGCTGCAACCCTTTAATACAGTTCCTGTGGGTCGAGACCCACAGGTTGAGCACCGCTGATCTAAGGGGTGAAGAAAGAACAGGAAAGAAATCCACAGTTAAACTGAGGGGCATCTGCACTATGTAATGGTTGGGAAAAAGAAAAGGATTAGGAACAGACTAAGGAAGCGCAGCCAAAAAAGCAGGCAGGACAGCAGTGTGTTGTCTCACAAGCCCAGCATTGTTTCAAAGAAGACAAAGTGATTAGTTTTGCCAAATGCTCATAAATCAAGTAATTCACAGCATAAAAACATGATCAGAAGATTTAGCAATGCGGTAGTCACTTGTGATGTTGGAAAAGACAGTTTTAGTGGAGTGCAGGGGATTAATTGGAGTGAGGACAGAAATTAAAGAGTGTGTACGTATAACCCTTCCTGGTGCTAAGCAGCTATTTTTTCAAACCAATTAGAAGATGTGTATTTTGACATTTTTAATTCAAAACACTCAAACTCTTCATAGAGAAAAATTTTAAGCACACTAGAAAACTGTTTCCAGGTTTAAAGGGACAAATATGACTATTCATTTGTTTCAGGGACAAGGTCTCCATTGCCCATGCTGGAGTGCAGTTGTATGCTCATAGCTCGCAGAAGCCTTGAACTTCTGGGCTCAAGCAATCCTCCAGCCTTGGCCTTCCAAAGTGCCAGGATTACAGATCTAAGCCACCTTGGCTGACCTAAGTGGACAAAAATGAGAGTTTTATCTTCTTGTTGTTTTTGGTAACAAAGTACAGTCAATCTTCATTATTCGTGAATTTGCCTACTCACTAAAATTTGTAACCTACAAACCTATACTTTTGCCCATTCACAGACATACACAGGGCAGCTGGAAATTTGGGTTTCTTGACATGCAAGTTCCCAGCTGTGATTGAACAAGGCCATTCCCTCTGTCTTGTTTCATACTAGAAACAAGCACCTAATTCTTTTTTTTTTGGCCAGGGCTGGGTTTGAACCCACCACCTCCGGCATATGGGACCGGCGCCCTACTCCTTGAGCCACAGGCGCCACCCAAGCACCTAATTCTTGATCAGTTAATAAAACTTCTTTCACCTGGGTGAATGTGTACGTGTGTACATGTGTGTGAGAAAGAGAGAGCTTGCTGTTTAAAATGGCCCCCAGGGGCGGCGCCTGTGGCTCAGTGAGTGGGGCGCCAGCCCCATATGCCGAGGGTGGCGGGTTCAAACCCAGCCCCAGCCAAACTGCAACAAAAAAATGGCCGGGCATTGTGGCCGGTGCCTGTAGTCCCAGCTGCCTGGGAAGCTGAGGCAAGAGAATCGAGTAGGCCCAGGAGTTGAGCCGTGTGACGCCACAGCACTCTACCCAAGGGCAGTACAGTGAGACTCTGTCTCTACAAAAAAATAAATAAATAAAATAAAATAAAATGGCCCCCAGAAATAACGCTGAAGTGTTGTGTTGTCTCGTGTTCTTTTTTTTTTTTTTGGAGACTGAGTCTAAACTTTGTTGCCCTAGGCTGGAGTGTCAGAGTACCAAGGTGTCATAGCTCACAGCAACCTCAAACTCCCCGGCTCAAGCAATCCTCTTGCCTTAGCCTCTTCTAGTGGCTGAGACTACAGGCATTTCTATTTTTAGTAGAGACAGGACTCACTTTTGCTCAGACTCATCTCAAACTCCTGAGCTTAAGCAATCCACCTGTTTCAGCCTCCCAGAGTGCCAGGATTACAGGTATGAGCCACAGCACCCAGCCTTGTCTAGTGTTTTTTTTTTTTTTTTTTTGTAGAGACAGAGTCTCACTTTATGGCCCTAGGTAGAGAGCCGTGGCCTCACACAGCTCACAGCAACCTCCAACTCCTGGGCTTAAGCGATTCTCTTGCCTCAGCCTCCCGAGTAGCTGGGACTACAGGCGCCCGCCACAATGCCCGGCTATTTTTTGGTTGCAGTTTGGCCGGGGCTGGGCTTGAACCCGCCACCCTCGGTATATGGGGCCGGCGCCCTACCGACTGAGCCACAGGCGCCGCACTTGTCTAGTGTTCTTAAGTGCAAGAAAGCCTGTGATGTGCCTTGCAGAGAAAATACATGTTAGATAAAACTTTGTTCAGGCAGGAGTTACAGGCCTGTTGGTTCAATGTTAATCAATCAGGCCTGTGATGTGCCTTGCAGAGAACATACATGTTAGATAAAACTTTGTTCAGGCAGGAGTTACAGGCCTGTTGGTTCAGTGTTAATTAATCAACAATAAATATTAAATAAGGAGTCTTTCAACAGAAATCCCATAAAAGGTTATGTATTCACAGGTTCACAAAAATGTCAGAGGCTCCAAGAATCTAACCCTAATTCAGTGTTAGCTACAACTTTACAGAACATTACTCTGAATAAGAATAGACTTTAACAAAGAAATATTTTCCAACACCCCATTTAAAAATGTCAAAAAGCAGATACTTTCTCAACTAATTGTTGAATTATCTTTCCTTGAAAAGACAAAAACGTTTTTTGACAGTATCTGGTAGAAGGCATATCTTTGATAGCTACTGACAGAAAAGTATCAGCAAATTTGGAACACTAGTCTATTTCAAAAGAAAAATGTGTATTATTAGAACACATATATTTACTTCAAGACAGCAATTATCTAGGAGAGACAGGAATGAGAATGGTGCCTTCAATTGTCTGTAATGTTTGATTTCTTAAAAATACGAAGGAAGGCACAAAGCATCTGTGGCTGGGGATAAATGGTTTCTATTATCCGATTCTCTTTTTGACATATTTAAAGTAAGTTTGTAACTGATTTAATCAGACTAAACACTATTGTAACGTCTATTTGATTCAGGGCGCCACGGTGTGGACAGATCGCGATTGGTGGGCGATACCCCAGGCCCCATTAAGGGTCAGAATACTCTTCCTAACTCGGCGACTGTAAGGCAGATTCCCTGGTCACTCTAGCTGTGACCTAATTGCTTTAAAGCTACAGATTGGAGTCACACACAAAATAGATTAAGCTAAAAAAAACTACATCCACGTTTGAAGGCAGTGCCTAGGGGTGAGAAAAAGACACGTGCCAGCAATTCATCAAAAACTAGCAATGGATGACGCCCGGACGAGAGTGGAACCGGACTGAGCCTCAACACAGGCGCAGCGTGCAGCTACACTGGATTCCACGGCACCGGAAACGGCAACTCCCACTTGGGGCGCTGCGGACACACGAGTCAAGACTGCCTTCCAGGAAGCAAACAAAAAAGAAAAAAAAAGGGGAAAGAAAGAGAAAAAGGAGAGCTAGTGGCGAGCAGGGGGCTCGGCCGCCGCCCGCGCCCGCGCCCTGCCTCCCGCTGGTCACTGGCGCCGGGCTCCCAGCCGCTGCCCTGCCCTCAGCCGCTGCCCGGTGGCCCAGGCCTCGGACTCCGCGGCCGGCCGGGCGCAGCCCGCTGGCCGGCGCCCTCAGGTGCGTACCCCGCCCCCGCCGCCATTGAGGGCGGGTGCTTTTCTCGGAACTTTCTCTTCCCGAGGGCCCGGAGAAGGGAAACCGTCTAGGTGCATGGCGAGAGGTGAGCCCCGGACGCCCCGGCGCCCTGCGGCGGTCCCTGAACCCCAGTCCCCGCGGGCAGGATCTGAGGAGTGGGGGTGGGGCGGGGAAGCCCTGGCGCGGGGGGCAACGGTCGCACGCACGGGGCGCGCACCCCTCTCCTTCCTGATTGGCTGGGCCTGGGCCAGGGGCTCTCTGGGACCCGGTACGCGTGAGGTCACGCTCCGCCTGGCGTACGTGGGCCGCTCGCGCTTTGTGCGGACGCGCTTGATTGGTTAGGCCCGGGGGCGGGGTCAGTGCTGTTACCTGGTAACTGCTTCTCGGCTCCGCCCCTCACGTCACGCGTTGCCATGTGGCCCCCGGCGTGGGTTTTGTCCGCGGGTTCGCGCGGCGGTCTCTGGGGGCCTGTTTGTTGACTGAAGACATCCCGGCGCCAGTGGAACCCGGCTCAGGCCTTGAAACACAGTCCGTCGCAGTTCTTTGTACTTTGGAGTTCAAGGAGGAAAAAGACTGGCAGGGCTGTATTTTCCAGCCCTCAAACCCGAGCTTTGTTTTTGTTGTTTACTAATAAGGTCCACCGTAAAATTCGCCCTCTAAAAGTGTATAATTCAGGGGACTTTAGTAGATTTACAGAGTTGAGCAACCATCCCTATGTCAAATTCCAGAACATTTTCAGCACCCCGGGAGAAACTCCAAGGCCATCCTCCGTCATTCCCCGTTTCTGACCCCACCCTAAGCCCCTGGCAGCCACCTTCGTGTCTATGATTTGGCTATTCTGGACGTGTCATGTAGATGGAATCATCCTAAGGAGTCTTTTGTGTCTGGTTTCTTTCATTCATTTTTATGACTGAGCAATAATCTATGATATGACTATACTACATTTTTATTTTCCATCCATTGATGGATATTTGGGTTTCCACTTCTTGGCTATTATGAGTGATGCTGCTGTGAACATTGGTGTAGGCATTTTTGTGCGGACATTTGTTTTCAATTCTCATAGGTGTATACCAAGGAGTGGAATTGCTGGGCCAAGCTTTGTGTTTTAAGAAAAAAAAATCATATTTTAGTTTCGTGCTGGTTATTTGAAGTAAACAGATGTCTAGATATGAGATTGGAAATTGGCCAATTGGATGTTGCTCACGGCTGCAGCTGAAGGATTGAGCAGCCTTTTCTCCTTTTGTCTACTATTTGGAGATGAAGGCATCATCATCATCATCAGTGTGACATCAGTGGACACAGGGTTTGGGGCCAGGTTGCAGCAGGTATCAATTTGCAGTGGCAATTTGGAATGGATCACAGATCATCCTGTCTTCCTGTTTAGCCTGTGAGGTCTACTGTCTAGACCTGTGGCTTCAGCCTGGACAAGTCCCTTGCCTCATTCTCAGACTACAGAACTCAGAAGTACCGTAGACACACACACATACACGCACACACACCGTTATCTGCAGTTTACGGTTTCCTGAGGTCAGCTGTGATATGAAAATTCCAGAAATAAACAATTCATAAGTTTTAAATTGCACTGTTCTGAGTAGTGTGATGAAATCTCACACCATGCTGCCCAGGCCTTGAATCGTCCCTTTGTACAGTGGCTCCAAGCCGTAGACACTCCCTGCCCTTAGTCACTTAGTAGCCGGCTTGGTGTTCAGACCTACTGTCGCAGTAGCCAGTGCTTCTGTTGAGTCACTCTTACTTTATTCCATAATGGCCCCAAAACACAAGAGTAGCGAGGCTCGCAACTCAGATAGGCCAAAAAGAAGCCGTAAAGTGCTTCCTCTAAGTGAGAAGGTGAAAGTTCTCGACTTAATAAGGAAAGAAAAAAAATCATATGCTGAGGTTGCTAAGATCTACAGTAAGAATGAATCTTCCATCCGTGAGATTGTGAAGAAGGAAAGAGAAATTCGTGCTAGTTTTGCTGTCTCACCTCCAACTGCAAAAGTGACGGCCACTGTGCGTGATAAGTGCTTAGTTAAGATGGAACAGGCGTTAAATCTGTGGGTGGAAGACATGAACAGAAAACGTGTTCCGATTGACAGCAACGTGTTGCGCCAGAAAGCATTGAGCCTGTATGAAGACTTCAGCAAGGGATCCCCTAAAACGAGTGACACCAAGCCATTTACAGCAAGTAAGGGATGGTTACACAGATTCAGGAATAGATTCTCACATCATCACAAGAAGAAGAAGGGTGAGTACAGTACAATAAGATGTTCTGAGAAAGATACCACATTTACATAACTTGTATTACAGTATATTACAATTTTTCCATTTTATTGTTACTTATTGTTAATCTCTTAGTATGCCTAATTTATAAATTACAACTTCATCATGATAGATGTAAGTATAGGTTGAGCATACTTAATACAAAAATTCAAGATTTTATTTTATTTTATTTATTTTTTTGAGACAAAGTCTCAAGCTGTCACCCTGGGTAAAGTGCTGTGGCATCATCATAGTTCACAGCAACCTCCAACTTGGGCTCAAGCTATACTTTTGCCTCAGTTTTTCTATTTTTTTTTCTTGTAGAGTCAAGGGTCTCACTTTTGCTCAGGCTGGTCTCGAAACCATGAGCTCAAGCAATCTACCCTCCTCAGCCTTCCAGAGAGCTAGGATTATAGGCATGAACCACAGTGCCTGGCCAAAAATCCAAGATTTTAAATTTTACAAATCTGATACTTTTTGAGCACTAACCTGATGCCATAAGTGCTATATTATCCAACTGACGCTTTTGCTTTGTGATGATTCGGTGTACAGAAACTTTGTTTTATGCTCAAAATTATTATTATTATTATAATTTTTTTGTAGAGACAGAGTCTCACTTTACTGCCCTCGGTAGAGTGCCGTGGCATCACACAGCTCACAGCAACCTCCAACTCCTGGGCTCGAGCGATTCTCTTGCCTCAGCCTCCTGAGCAGCTGGGACTACAGGCGCCCGCCACAACGCCCGGCTATTTTTTGGTTGCAGTTTGGCTGGGGCCGGGCTTGAACCTGCCACCCTCGGTATATGGGGCCGGCGCCCTACGGACTGAGCCACAGGCACTGCCCTTATGCTCAAAATTATTAAAAATATTAGATAGAGGGCAGTGCCTGTGGCTCAGTGAGTGGGGCGCCGGCCCCATATACCGAGGGTGGTGGGTTCAAACCCAACCCCAGCCAAACTGCAACAAAAACATAGCCGGGCGTTGTGGCAGGCGCCTGTAGTCCCAGCTGCTCGGGAGGCTGAGGCAGGAGAATCGCCTAAGCCCAAGCGCTGGAGGTTGCTGTGAGTCCTGTGACGTCATGGCACTCTACCAAGGGCGGTAAAGTGAGGCTCTGTCTCTACAAAGAAAAATATTGTATAGCGGCTTTCTCACTTTTTCTCCTTCATGAGAGGAACCCACTTCCAACTCTCTTTGAAAGTACTCTAAACTCTCTCTTTGTTCTTCCTAAATAAAATTTCTCTTTGTTATCCTAAAAAAAAAAACTGTGTAGAATCACCTTCAGGAAATGTGTAGAGATGGATACGAAACATAAATGAATATCATATTTATTTTTTTAAGAGACAGGGTCTCTGTCACCAAATTGGAGTGTAATGGTGTGTGATCATAGCTCACGACAGCCTCGATCTTTCGGGCTCAAGCAGTTCTCCCACCTCAGCCTCCTGAGTAGCTGGGACTATAGGCCATATCCAGCACCCAAATGAATTTCATATTTAGGGTTGGGTCTCAACTTCAAGATAG
The DNA here is from genome assembly GCF_027406575.1 of Nycticebus coucang. NCBI lineage: Eukaryota > Metazoa > Chordata > Mammalia > Primates > Lorisidae > Nycticebus > Nycticebus coucang. The sequence continues at coordinate 74,930,109 of NC_069791.1, read as the reverse complement.
CCCATATGTATATATGCAAATATTCCAAAATCTGAAATCTGAAACATTTCTGGTCTCAAGCATCTTGCATAATGGATACTCAACCTCTATAGGAAAAACCTTCAATGTAAAGGGTTCAGTACTATCCCTGGTTTCAGGCATCCACAGGGGGTCTTGGAATGTGTCCCTCAAGGGTAAGTGAGGGGGACTACTGTGATGCTTAGATGCCTTCATTTTTCTCATCTTCCCTCAATGCCCACTCTGTGTTCCCAGGGCAGGTGGGTGGAATCATTCAAGGGTGTCTGGCTTTCTTTTGCGTTTATTGCCTGAGATTCTGCCTTGTGCAAGCAGTTCTGTCTCATGGGAGAGCAGGAGTTGGATTTGATTCACCTTTCTTTCCCTGCTTCCTGCCAGCAGTGTGTTCGTTTTCACATTGCAGGTGCTCAGTACATTCTTGTTGAACTATGAAACAGGTACACTTGATTTTGTAGTTTTCATTTACTGTAGACCTGGGCTGAGCTGTAGAGAAAGTAAAACTTGTTAATTAAAACTAAGACCTCAGAAGTCTGAAAAATTAACCTTTGGAAAGGAGAACATATGAACATCTTAGAAAATAAACCTGGCTTTCTTTCAAGATCATTTCAGGGCGGCACCTGTGACTTAGTGAGTAGGGTGCTGGCCCCATATACCAAGGGTAGTGGGTTCGAACCCAGCTCCAGCCAAACTGCAACAAAAAAATAGCCAGGCATTGTGGCAGGCGCCTGTAGTCCGGCTACTTGGTAGGCTGAGGCAAGAGAATCAAATCGGCTAAGCCCAAGAACTGGAAGTTGCTGTGAGCTGTGATGCCATGGCACTCTACTGAGGGTGACAAAGTGAGACTCTGTCTCTAAAAAAAAAAAAAAAGGGCTGCGCCTGTGGCTCAAAGGAGTAAGGCGCCGGCCCCATATGCCAGAGGTGGCGGGTTCAAATCCAGCCCCGGCCAAAAAAGAAGATTAAAAAAAAAAAAACATTTCAAATAATGAAAAGTTCTGAATTGATGGGCCTTGGTTAAAAAAAAAAGAAAAAAGTTATTAATAATGAATGTAAATTCTAGATCAATAATTGGCAAACTTTGTCCAGATAGTACATAGTTTTGGTTTTGAGAGACAAATTTTCTTTGTCTCATGCATGCAATCCTGTAGCCATAGACAAGATGTAAACAAATGAATATGACCATATATTAATAAAACTTTATTTACAAAAATAGGTGGCAGTCTGGATTTGACTTGTAGGCTGCAGATTATTGACCCCTGTTCTTGAGATTTGCTTTCCATTAGTAAAATACTACATTAAAAGGGAAAGGAAGTTTTTAAGGATTGCTGAAAAACAATGTGAGATTTGAGAATTATTTTGGTTTAGATCTCCAATTTTTTTCTTTTTGAGACAGAGTCTCACTCAGTTGTCCTGGGGTTGAGTGCTGTGGTGTCAGAACTTACAGTAACCTTAAACTCTTGGGCTCAAGTGATTGTCTTGTCTCAGCCACTCCAGCAGCTAGGATTACAGGCACGGCACCTGCCACAGCGCCCGCTGTGCTCTCTTAAAATTTTTTTTTAGAGACAGGGTCTCACTCTTGCTCTGACTGGTCTCGAACTTCTGAGCTCAGGCAATCCACCTGCCTTGGCCTCCCAGAGTGCTAGGATTATAGGCATGAGCCACCACACCCAGCCTACATCTCCAATTTTAAAAGAACCAAGTGTTACACTACGTATAAAAATCTGCAATGCAGGGCAGCATCTGTGGTTCAAAGGGGTAGGGCGCTGGTCCCATATGCCAGAGGTGGTGGGTTCAAACCCAGCCCTGGCCAAAAAAAAAAAAAAATCTGCAATGCAAATCCCCATATAGGCTTCAGGGGATTTTATTCTGTGGTACAAGTTCTTATTGTCAAGAAATGTTTAGCTTTGTTAAATGCATTGAATTTTTCTAAGGAAAATGTGCTTGGGATGGGAAATACTGTTAGCTTATAATCATGTTTCATTCTTTTCTTTCTTTTTGTTTTTTTACCCACTGAGCCACAGGCACTGCCCTAAATTAAAATTTTTAATTGACATATACCATATTTTGCTGTATATAATGTTCTCCCACATATAATGCATATCCATGTTTTTGGCCCAGATTTTTTGGAAAAATGACCCTCAAGAAAGTGGCCATGGCCAAGATGGCCATGAACATGCTTGGAGGGCGTGGGAGGTTCTGAGGCTGCTCAATCTGTGGCCAGCAAGTCAGGTCCTTGGGGCCTGTGAGAGGCTCCTGGTCCCTACCACATGGCTGTGCTTCAGGCCTTGGCCCTCACCACACCTGGCTGCAGCCTGCCTCACCAGCCCTGCCACCACTCCCTCCCCTGATCACAGTGCTCAAAGCCTGCTCCCGCCTGATCTCAGATCTTCCCAGATGGGAGCCTTGTGTACCCAGTAGGCCCAGGTCCAGGTGGAAGTGTATGGTAGCCCCAGGAGACCCACTGAGATCCTCTGCCCCCAAACCATCATACCCACGTATATCCTTGTTTTTCCCTCAGAAAATAGTGCATATCCTTGTTTTTCCCTCAGAAATTTGGGCAAATTAGTACACACCATACACAGAAAACTATGATAATTGTACATATTTATGGGGTACATAGCAATGTTTTGATATATAATATGTATAATGATCAGATCAGGATAATTAGCATATCTATCATCTCAAATATTTGTTATTTGTGCCGGGACCATTCAATATCTTCCTTCTAGATAGGTGTGTAATATATTATTGGTGTAGAATACTGAAATTTAATCTTCCTATTTAGCTATAATTTTGTATCCTTTAACAAATCTCCCTATCTCTCCCTTCTCCCTCACATTCTATTTCATAATAGAGGTACAGATTTCTAAAATTTCTTATCCAAAACAATTTGCATCCTGCAAATATGCTGGTTTGGCATAACTAGTCTATGTGGTCTGATAGTTAAGTTTGTGAACTTACCCTAGAAGAAGTGCTACATCCCTCATTGCTAAATATCATTGCAGCCACCTTCGAAGTGCTCCCCTTGGGAAGCTGTGCACTAATGCCAGCACCAATCCCCCTTCAAAGCAGTTGTAGAACTCTTTCTGGAATGGCCATCAGAGTTGTCATAGGGTACACAAAAACATGCAAGAATAATGAAGGCCACGCAGCAGGAGACTGCACATATTGATACAAACGCAGCTGTGAGACACTGATATACCAGGGTTATGGAACTTTACCAAGTTGTTTGTATGGAGCTGCCAAGCACACAGTGGCAAGTTTGTGAATTTAATTATCAGACCTTGTGTATTGACAGCTCGATGGCCATTTCAGAAAAAGAGTTCTAAAATTGCTTTGAAGGGTGGAGTAGGCAAGTGTGTAGCTTCCCAAGTGAGTGAAGTACTTTGAAGGTGACCATAGAGATTGAGCAATGAGGTATGTAGCACCTTTTCTAGGATGAGTTCATGAACTTAATTGTCAGAACTTGTATGTTGTCAGGAGTATTATAACTCTAATTAAGAGATCCTCAAGTATCTTTAGAGAATTTAGATAGATAGTTGCATTTTTAGAATTCCTTTTTAGCCTCTTATATCTGTCCAGGTTGGCTAGGTTGTACTGTGGTTACAAATGCCAGATTTGGGAGGATTAAAGGAGCAAGGATTTATTTCTTGGGTGCATTAAAGGTCTGTTGTGAGTTGGCTGTGGGTTTATTGCATGTTATCCTCAATCTGGAACCCAGGCTGATGGAATGGTCCCCTATAGAATTTTGGTAGTGAGGAGGAAGAGGGAGCATGGCAATGGCTATGCCTAGAAGTGATGTCACTTCCTTGATGTGGTGTCACAAAAGTCACATGGCCACACCATATTCAAGTGGGCAGGGAGTTGAACAACATGCTTGGAAAGAAATGCGTCAAATCTCCCTGAGTATCCTTGTATTATCACCATGCTTTGCTCCCTTACGTCTTCAGTCTTCCTTCTGCGTGCATCTTCATGTTGGTCTGTTAACCTTTTGCTTGTAGATATAATTGCTTACAGATATAAGCCAGCTATTGGAGCAGCATAACACATCTGATAAGTATCTAATTTGCATGCTCTATTTGAAAAACTTTTTAGAGTTTTGGAGAACTCGTTCAAAATTTTTTAAAGCTAATTTAATTTAGAGCTTGGCAAAATTTAGAGTGAGCTTTTATGTGGCAGAAATCCCAGGGGAAGGAAAGAAGGAATTTTCTCTTCTCATCTGTAGAACACAAACCCACTTGTCTCCTTTTTATGTGTAAGTGAAGTGGAATGTGGTATCTGGCACAGCCATGCTGAAAGCTGACAAAATATCTCAATTAATCAATGGATTAGTAAGATATATTTCCTTCCCCTCCTCTGGGAAACATTTATTGTGCTTTTCTATACCTGAATTTGTTTTATAGAGAGGTGATATGTAGATTTAGTGGAAAATGCACTTTATAAAGGATAGTGTTACAATTCAGGACAATTGTTACAATTGTGGGCAAGTCACCAAATCTCTGTAAGGTTTGAACTAGGTCTTCTATGAGGGCCTTCACAGCTCTAAACGTGGGTTTAGGACTTCAGGTTTCTGCCACTCACTTTTTTTTATTTTTTTCACTTTTCTTGCACAGGGACCATGGCCCAAGTAGCAGTGTCCACCCTGCCTATTCAAGAGTCGTCTTCGGAGAGCAGGATGGTGGTGACATTCCTCGTGTCTGCCCTTGAGTCCATGGTGAGATGGCCTGTGGCTCTTAATATTCCATAGCTGGATCACTGATGAAACATTTCAGAGTCTCTCTTGATGTTCACCTTCCACATAACATCTTGTCTATCTAAAGGTGTCCTTTATAGAGGATAGTGAGCTTGTCCAATTACTTACTGACTTATGTATTCATTTATTTATTACATTATGGATGTGATTATATAAATGTAAGCTCCTCAGATTTGAAATGTAGTGTACCGTTTGTTTGAGACTATTTCTTATCTCATTTCAATAGTAAAATAACAATCCATTTACATCTGTTTTCATCCAAAAGGTAACATTTTTGGTCGTGGGTGAAAATTTGATAAGAAATTTACATGACTCCAAAGTTTCTAATTAGAAGATACTTTTTGATTAAAAAGAGGAAATCAGTAACTATCCAGTGAAGAAATCTGAGAAATAGCACCTTAATCAAGTGATAAAGTTAACATCTCGAGGCAGGAACAAAAGAATATCGCACGCCTCCTGAGCCGATGCACCAAGAGGGACAGTCCCCCTGTATGTGTCATTCCTGCCAAAAGGATAGAATCTGAATCTACTGGGGGAAATACCAGACAAACCAAATCTAGGGGCATTCTAGAAAATAACTGGCCTGGACTCTTAATAAATATCACTGTCATGAAAAACAAAGGCAGACTGGAAAACTGTTCCAGGTTATAGGAGACAGAAGAGGAAGGAGAACCAAATAGAAAGTACAGGTCCGGATTGGATCCTGGACCAAAAAATACACACACACGCATTTATTTTTCTTTTTCCATAAATAACATTGGGTCACTTGGCAAAATATCAAACACACACAACTCACTTAAATATGCATGCACGTGTGCCCACACAGCACCAAGACCCATCATCCATAATCTGCTAAAAATGAAATAGAAAGAAAAAATCTTGAAAGCAGCCTATGGTAAGCTGGCTCCCATGCCTTCATCCTTAGAACCTGTGAATATTACCTTACTCAGCAAAAGAACTTTGTAGACATGATTAAGTTAAAGATCTTGAGATAGATTATCCTGGATTATCTGGAGTTAAATAATTAACTACTTTTCTAAAAGGCTGGGTGCAATAGCTCACACCTGTAACCCCAGCACTTTCTCAAAGTGAGAGGATGAGGCAGGAGGATCAGCTAGGCCAGGCGTTCAAGACCAGCCTGAGCAATGTAGTGAGATCTTGTCTGCACATACACATTTTTTTTAATTAGCCAGTTGTGGTAGCACACATCTGTAGTCCTAGCTACTCAGGAGGCTGAGGCAGGAAGACTGCATGAGCCCAGGAGTTTGAGGTTGCAGTGAGCTATGATGATGTCACTGAACTCTAGCCTGGTAAACAGAGTGAGATCCTGTCTCAAAAAAATAAATAGGATAGGAGAAGTGGCCATGCCTCTAATTTCAGTACTCTGAGAGGCAAGTAGATCTCTTGAGCTGAGCAAGATCTTGACCCCATCTCTAAAAAATAGCCTGGTGTTGTGATGGACACCTGTAGTCCCAACTACTGGGGAGGCTAAGGCAAGAGGATCACTTGAGCCCAAGAGTTAGAGGTTGTTGTGAGCCATGACACCATGGCACTCTACTGGGGGCAGAAAAGTGAGACTCTTTCTCAAAAAAAGTTAAGTAAATAAGTTGGGCATGGCGGCTCATGCCTGTAGGCCTACCTCTCTGAGAGGCTGAGGTAGAAGGATCCCTTGAGCTCAGGAGGTCAAGACCCCGTCTTTACTAAAAATGGAAAAAATTATCCAGGTGTTGTGGCAGGTACTTGTAGTCTCAGCTACTCGGCAAGATGAGGCTGGAGGATCTCTTGAGCCCAGGAGTTTGAGGTTGCTGTGAGCTAAGCTGATGCCACGGCATTCTATCTGGAGTGACAGAGTGAGATTCTGTCTCAAAAACAAAACAAAACAAACAAACAAAAATATATATATGACTTAGAATAAACTTTAAAAGAAAGCATTAGAGCTAAGTATAGTGGTGCAAACCTGTAGTCCCAGCTACTCAGAGGCTGAGTGGAAGGATTATTGGAGGGTGTAACTATAGCATGCTATAATCATGCCTGTGAATAGCCTCTGTGCTCTAGCCTGGGCAACATAGCTAGACCCTGTCTCTTAGAATAAAACTGTGTCAGAGCTGGGCACCATAGCTCAGTGGTGCTAGCCCTGCACAGCAAGGATGGTGGAGTCGAACCTCGCATGGGCCTGAGTAAGAAAAAAAATGTGTTAGGATCTGTTTGAAGAAAACTAGAAATCTTAGCTAAGAACTTGCAGAAGAACTGATGACTTTCCTTTCATTTGATAAGTATTCATGAAGCCCCTCCTAAGTCTAGGCCATCTTCTAGGCACTGAAACCACAAGACTTGAGAAGGCAGCTAAGGTCCTCCTCACAGAGATCTTATATTCTATCTGTGGAGACAGATAATTAAAAAATTATATGTGTGTGTATGTTTCTATCAGTTAACATAATTAATATTATAAAGAAAAGGGGAGCAGGAAATAGAGTTTTAGGGGAGAGATGGATGGGTAGGTCAGGAGTCCAGGAGAAATTCTCTGGGTTGTTGCCTTTTATGCCAAGAGCTGGATGAAGTGAGAAAGTGAGCCAAGGAAGCATTAGAGGCAGACTACTCAAAGCAGCAGGAACAGCTTGTGCAAAGCCCTTGAGGTGGGAGCAGTTAGGTATTTAAGGAACATCCAGAAGTCCAGAAATACTGGAGCAGAGTGAGGAAAGGAGGAATGGTCAGAGGAAAAGATTAAAAGTCACCTAGATTATAATGAACTTTGGACTTTTTTCCTCGGGTGTGTTGAGAAGCCATTGAAAGTTTTGAGTGAAGGGGTGATTCAGGAGTGACTCTTATGGAGCCGTTAGGTGACAGGGCCAAGAGTGGAGGCAGAAGAGCAGTGAGCCAGCTGTGGTGAGGATTGGGGGAAATTTCGGTAGCCTGGACCAGGTGTGAGGGATGAGGTATCAAGAAGCCATTGGGATAGAAAGATCTGTTGATAGGACTTAGTGATGGGTTGGGTGTCAGCTATGAAATTTACTTGGGGGAAAATAAGAATTAAAAAATAAATGTATAATATATTTACCATTTTAACCATTTTAAGTATACAGTTCAATGGCTCACGTACATTCACATTGTTGTGTAATCATCCCGACCATCCATCTTCAGAGCTCTTTCATCTTCCCAAGCTGAACCTCTGTGCTCATAAAACTCAGACTCCCCACACCTCACCCCCAGCCCGTGACAACCAAAGTTCTTTATTTCTTTAAATGGATTTTTATTTAGTGAGACTTCTAAGATTTACACAAAATTTACAAAGATAGTGTAGAGTTCTCCCATACCCCTCACCCATAACTTACATAACCATGGTACATTTGCCAAAACTAATGGACTAGCACTGGTCCCTTACTGTAAACCAACTCTAGATTTTATTTGAATTTCATCAGTTTTTCTATTATACTAATGTCCTTTTTCTGTTCTGGGGTCCATGCTGTGATACCCACCACATTGGATTTAGTGATCATATCTCCTTATTCTCCTCAGGTCCATAACAGTTTCTCAGTCTTGCTTTGTTTTTCACGCCCTTGATAGTTTTCAAGAGTACCGATTGGGTATTTTACTCAGTTGCCTTCAATTTGGATTTCCCTGATGTTTTCCTTGTGTTTAGAGTGGCATTAGGGGGTTTTGGAAAAAAGACCATAAGAGTGAAATGCTCCTTGCCTCACATCATATGTGTGTGATACAGGATGTGAACATGGTTTATTATTGGTGATGCTAACCTGGATCACTCAGTTAAAGTAGTGTGACGGTTAATTTTATGTGTCAACTTGACTGGGCCCCAGAGTGCCCAGATAGCTGGTTAGACATTATTCCTGGGTGTGTCTGTGAGCATGTTTCCAAAAGAGATTAGCACTTGAATGGGTGGATGGGTAAAGCAGGTGGCCCTATCTGGTGTGGGTGGGCTTTATCCTGTCCATCGAGGGCCTGAATAGCACAAAAGGCAGAGGAAGGTTGGATTTGCTCTCGACCTAGGACATTGAGCTGTGACATTGATCTTGTACCCTCGGTGCTCCTTGGTGTTCTTTGACCTCAGGGCTTTGAGCTCCACCATTGGCTTTCCTGGGGCTCCAGTTTGCACATGGCAGATTGGCATGGGCTTCTCAGCCTCGGTAATTGCATGAGCCATTTTCTTATGCTGTTTTATTATACCCAGGTATACCTACGTATCGCCACTTGGTTCTGTTTATCTGGAGAACCCTGAGTAACACAGGTAGTATCTGCCACATTTCTCCATTATAAAGTTATTTTTCCCATTCCGTATTCTGTTCTTGGGAAGCAAGTCACTGAGTTCAGCCTACAAATAATGCTTCTCAGTGCTTACATGGTAAGGGGATCTGGCTCCTCTAAGTGTTGGTGGGAGTGTAAGCCTTTCCAAAATGCTATTGTGGTAATATGTTTCAAGAACCTTAAATCAATTCTTTGATTCGGGTGTTGCACTCATATGATTCTATCCCATGGAAATAATCAAACATCCATGGAAACATGTACATTCATGTATGTTCATTGTAGTGTTATTTGTAATTGGAAAAAACTTCTCAGTAGTGTTATGGTTAAATTATGTATGGATAGGATAGGATATTATATATTCATTTAAAGTCATACTTTTCAGAATAATTGACTTGCATTTTAAGAAATGGTCCAAAAAAAAAAAAAAAAAAAAAGAAATGGTCCAAAACGGGGCAGCACCTGTGGCTCAAGGAGTAGGGCGCTGATCCCATATGCCGGAGGTGGCAGGTTCAAACCTACCCCAGCCAAAAAAAACCAAAAAAAAAAGAAATGGTCCAAAACTTAATATTAAGCAAATAAATCATAATGCTAACCTATATACAGTACACTTACAATTTTGTTTATAAAGGTTATATATACATGTATGCACATTTCAAAATGTGTATAGTGGTTATGGTGGATAATGGAATTACAGGTGATTTTTTTCTTCTGTGTACTTTTCTGTACACATATTTGCTAAAATTTGTATAATATGCATACTTTATCATGAAGAAAATGCTTTTCAAAAGATCTTTTTTACTGATGATAACCTAAGTAGGGCAAAAATTTGGAAATTTCCCCGATATCAGATTGTGTATTTCAGATAGATAAAGCATGGAATTTTTGGTTCATTTGACATAAACAGAGGTTGATTTTGCCATGAAGCTAATGACACATTATCTTTTGGGCCCCTATGTTGCACTGGCCCCTTCTGTGGCCTTGGGAAGGGTCCTAGTAATATGTGCATATGTATTTCCCTAAAATTTGTCAAAGATAAGATATTTAAAATTTGTCAAAGTAAGATTTAATAATATAATATCCCCATAACAATTGCTGTGTCCTTCCCTTCTGACTTCTCTCCCCCACAGCATCTTTGATTCTTATTACTGTTGTAACAAATTACCACAGACTTCATGGCTTTAAACAACATAGATGACAGTTTATGATAGATCTGACAGTTCTGTAGGTTGTACGTCAGAAAATGGGTTTTATGGGGCTAAAATGAAGGTGTCAAGATTCCTTCTGGAGGCTCCTAGGGAGAATCGTACTTTGTGTTTCCCAGCTTCTAGAGTCTGCCTGCATTCCTTGTCTGTGTCTCCCTTCCACACTGACCTCTGATCCTGTTATCTCAGCTCCTTCTTCTGCCTTCCTCCTCTGCTTAAAAGGGTCCTGTGATTACTTTGGACCCACCCAATGACCCAGGATAATCTCCCCATCTCAAGATTCCTAATGTAATCACATCTGTAAAGTTTTGCCATGTACAACAATATATTCGGCGTCTTTGGCCAGCCCATCCAGCACATTTTACAATAGTAAAGGCATGAAATCAACTTAAGTGCCCACCAACTAAAGAGTGGATAAAGAAAATGTGATTATTTACCATGGAATACTACTCAGCCATAAAAAATGAAATAATGTCTTTGCAGAAACTTGTATGGAACTGGGACCATTATCCAAGTGAAGTAACTCAGGAAAAAAAAAACAGACACTGTGTATTCTCACTTGTAAGTAGGAGCCAAGAGATGGCTTAAGATATTGTCAGAGCAGGACCTTTGAAGATCAGAAGGCCACCTTTCCTCTGCAGGTAAAGAAAAAAGTCAGTGGGGGCCAGGTCAGTTTAACAAGAAATTTAGTGTTTGGAGGAGAGGAAGATGGCAGCCGAGTAACAGCTTCCTTGCATCTGGGCACCGTGAGTCCGGGGAGATAGGACTCCAGGCATCTCTGGCTGGTGGGATCTGCCTATCATCACCCCTGTGAAGATACAGAGAGTCGGCGAGAGACTTCTGGACCCCAAGAGGAGGACTAAAACAGTGGAAAACCAGCAAGTGATCGCGTGTGTTCAATCGGTCTAAACCCGCCTGCAACTGTAAGTTCAGTAGCAGCGAGACTGCAAACCGGAAAGGCCTTACCTGTGAACTGTTTTGGTGTCTTTGGACTTGGCACTCAGTTGAACTGCCTTGGGGAGAGCCTGGGCGGAGAACTTTAGCCGTTGTCTGGAGTCCCAGTCTGAGCCGCTGAGCCAGACGGAGCTAATAGTGTTTGGCTGTGGGCCACAGGGAGCCATTGTGAGCGATCTGCCCCGGCAAGCTCCACCCTCAGGGTTGCAGAGCTAGAATCGGGTGAGCCGCCTTGCAGCCCTAACCCTCAGGGGCAGAGTGAGACCGGTTTTGGCACACTGGGTAAGTGGATAGCCACTTAAGCAGTGATTCCAGTGACAAGCACTTTCCTGGGAAGGTGTCTGCTCAGCAAGTTTACAAGTTCAAAGTGCCTTTTAAGTGGGCTGAAGAGAGATTTAGGGTGTCTACCTTCAGGGGTTTGAGAAACTAGCAGCCTCCAGTCATATCAGAACTGTGATTAACATCTCATACCCGAGAAGACCACGTGTTGCCCAGACAATATTCAACAACATATACATACTGCTTTGTTTTTGGTTCTGTTTTGTTTTTTTTTTGTTTGGTTGTTTTTTTGTTTATTTTGATGTTGTTGATGTTGTTTTGTTTTCTAATTTCAACGTTTTCCGTACAGATCTTTTTTCTTTCTCAATTTTTCTAGTTTAATTATAATTTCCCATTGCTGCCTTTTTTAATAACTAGAACTTCATTTTTGCTAGTGTTTCTATCGCTATTATTTGGTTTTTCACCCAATATTATCCCGTAAAGTTTTCTGTTGGCTTGTTTTGGTTTGATTTGTAACGTTTTTGTCTTTCCTCTCTACTTGGTGGAGGGGGGGTACTGTGTCTGATCAGGTTAGCAAAGAGCTGCTGACCTCAAGGGAACCACCCAACTGGGCACCCCCAGAAGGTGGGTTTTTTTTTTAAGTTTGTGTCAAAGTACCCTACTGTATACCTATATTGCTCTGTCTCCCTCTTTCTGTGCCTCTCTTCTTTTTGTCAATATTACTTTTACCCACCCCCTCTCTTTTCTCTATTTTTTTTTTTTTTCTTTTCACTCGGTCCTCCTTTCTTTCATCCCTTTCTTGCTCTTCAACCTTCTCATCGTTCTGGTCCTGTACCAAAAGGACTCATCTAACACTTAGTCCACAGGCACAAGAACTTAAAGAGCAAGAGGAAGTGAAAGGAAAATTAGGGCAGGGAAACAGATAAAAGAAATCACTCATGAGGAAGAATCAGCAGAAAACTCCAGGCAACATGAAGAACCAGTCCAGAACAACCCCGCCAAGGGACCATGAGGTAGCTACTGCAGAGGATTCCACCTATACAGAAATGTTAGGAATGACAGAAAGGGAACTTAGAATACACATGTTGAAAACAATGAAAGAAATGATGGAAACAATGAAGGAAACTGCTAATAAAGTGGAAAATAACCAAAGGAAATCCAAAAACAGAATCAAATCAGAGATGAACGATATGAAGAATATAAAAAGGATATAGCAGAGCTGAAGGAACTGAAACAGTCAATTAGGGAACTTAAAGATGCAATGGAAAGTATCAGCAACAGGTTAGACCATGCAGAAGAAAGAATTTCAGAGGTAGAAGACAAAGTTCTTGAGATAACTCAGATAGTAAAAGAGGCAGAAAAGAAGAGAGAGAAAGCAGAACGTTCACTGTCAGAATTATGGGACTTTATGAAGCGTTCCAACATACAAGTTATAGGCATCCCAGAAGGGGAAGAAGAATGCCCCAGAGGAATGGAAGCCGTACTAGAGAATATTATAAAAGAAAATTTCCCAAATATCACCAAAGATTCTGACACACTGCTTTCAGAGGGCTATCGGACCCCAGGTCGCCTCAACTCTAACCCAGCTTCTCCAAGACACATTGTGATGAACCTGTCCAAAGTTAAGACAAAAGAAAAGATTCTTCAAGCTGCCAGGAGTAAGCGCCAGTTGACCTACAGGGGCAAATCCATCAGAGTGACCACAAACTTCTCTAATGAAACTTTCCAAGCAAGAAGAAAATGGTCATCTACCTTTAATCTACTTAAACAGAACAATTTCCAGCCCAGAATTCTGTACCCTGCTAAGCTAAGCTTAAAAATTGATGGAGAAATTAAATCATTTACGGATATACAAACATTGAGGAAATTCGCCACAACAAGACCAGCTCTACAGGAAATACTTCAACCTGTTCTGCACACTGACCACCACAATGGATCAGCAGCAAAGTAAGAACTCAGAAATTAAAGGACAGAACCAAAGCTCCACACTGATGCAAAAGATAAAACTAAGCAATGGACTCTCACAAAATAAGATGAATAGAATACTACCACACTTACCAATTATCTCAATAAATGTTAATGGCTTGAATTCCCCACCGAAGAGACATAGATTGGCTGACTGGATTAAAAAACACAAGCCATCCATTTGCTGTCTGCAAGAAACACACCTGGCTTCAAAAGACAAATTAAAGCTCCGAGTCAAGGGTTGGAAGACAATTTTTCAGGCAAATGGCATTCAGAAGAAAAGAGGAGTTGCAATCTTATTTTCAGATTCATGTGGATTTAAAGCAACTAAAGTCAAAAAAGACAAAGATGGTCACTTTATATTGGTCAAGGGAAAAAATACAACAAGAAGACGTTTCAATTCTAAATATTTATGCACCCAATTTAAATGCTCCCAGATTCTTGAAACAGACCTTACTCAGTCTGAGCAATATGTTATCTGATAATACCATAATAACAGGGGACTTTAACACTCCTCTTACAGAGCTGGACAGATCCTCTAAACAGAAATTAAACAAAGATATAAGAGATTTAAATGAGACCCAAGAACAACTGTGCTTGATAGATGCATATAGAATACTCCATCCCAAAGATAAAGAATACACATTCTTCTCATCACCCCATGGAACATTCTCCAAAATTGATCATATCCTGGGACACAAAACAAATATCAACAGAATCAAAAGAATTGAAATTTTACCTTGTATCTTCTCAGACCATAAGGCACTAAAGGTGGAACTCAACTCTAACAAAAATGCTTGACCCCACCCAAAGGCATGGAAATTAAACAATCTTCTGTTGAATAACAGATGGGTGCAGGAAGAAATGAAACAGGAAATCATTAACTTCCTTGAGCATAACAACAATGAAGACACAAGCTACCAAAACCTGTGGGATACTGCAAAAGCAGTTTTGAGAGGAAAATTCATCGCTTTAGATGCCTACATTTGAAAAACAGAAAGAGAGCGCATCAACAATCTCACAAGAGATCTTATGGAATTGGAAAAAGAAGAACAATCTAAGCCTAAACTCAGTAGAAGAAAAGAAATATCAAAATCAAATCAGAGATCAATGAAATTGAAAACAAAAGAATCATTCAGAAAATTAATGAAACAAGGAGTTGGTTTTTTGAAAAAATAAATAAAATAGATAAACCATTGGCCAGACTAACGAGAAACAGAAAAGTAAAATCTCTAGTAACCTCAATCAGAAATGATAAAGGGGAAATAACAACTGATCCCACAGAGATATAAGAGATCATCTCTGAATACTACCAGAAACTCTATGCCCAGAAATTTGACAATGTGAAGGAAATGGATCAATATTTGGAATCACACCCTCTCCCCAGACTTAGCCAGGAAGAGCTCCTGAACAGACCAGTTCAAGCACTGAGATCAAAGAAACAATAAAAAATCTTCCAACCAAAAAATGCCCTGGTGCAGATGGCTTCACACCAGAATTCTATCAAACCTTCAAAGAAGAGCTTATTCCTGTACTGCAGAAATTATTCCAAAAAATTGAGGAAGAAGGAATCTTCCCCAACACATTCTATGAAGCAAACATCACCCTGATACCAAAACCAGGAAAAGACCCAAACAAAAAGGAGAATTTCAGAACAGTCTCACTCATGAATATAGATGCAAAAATTCTCAACAAAATCCTAGCCAATAGATTACAGCTTATCATCAAAAAAGTCATTCCTCATGATCAAGTAGGCTTCATCCCAGGGTTGCAAGGCTGCTTTAACATACACAAGTCCATAAACGTTATCCACCATATTAACAGAGGCAAAAATAAAGATCACATGATCCTCTCAATAGATGCAGAAAAAGCATTTGGTAAAATCCAGCATCCTTTTCTAATTAGAACACTGAAGAGTATAGGTATCGGTGGCACATTTCTAAAACTGATTGAAGCTATCTGTGACAAACCTACAGCTAATATTTTACTGAATGGAGTAAAACTGAAAGGTTTTCCTCTTAGAACTGGAACCAGACAAGGTTGTCCTCTGTCACCTTTACTATTCAACATAGTGCTGGAAGTTCTAGCTGATACAATTAGGCAAGACAAGGAAATCAAGGGAATCCAAATGGGAGCAGAGGAGGTCAAACTCTCCCTCTTTGCTGACGACATGATCTTATACTTAGAGAACCCCAAAGACTCAACCACAAGACTCCTAGAAGTCATCAAAAAATACAGTAATGTTTCAGGATATAAAATCAATGTCCACAAGTCAGTAGCCTTTGTATACACCAATAACAGTCAAGATGAGAAGCTAATTAAGGACACAACTCCCTTCACCATAGTTTCAAAGAAAATGAAATACCTAGGAATATACCTAACGAAAGAGGTGAAGGACCTCTATAAAGAAAATTATGAAATCCTCAGAAAGGAAATAGCAGAGGATATTAACAAATGGAAGAACATACCATGGTCATGGGCGGGAAGAATCAACATTGTTAAAATGTCTATACTTCCCAAAGCAATCTACCTATTCAATGCCATTCCTATCAAAATACCAACATCATACTTTCAAGATTTGGAGAAAATGATTCTGCGTTTTGTATGGAATCGGAAAAAAACCCGTATAGCTAAGGCAGTTCTTAGTAATAAAAATAAAGCTGAGGGCATCAGCGTACCAGATTTTAGTCTGTACTACAAAGCCATGGTGGTCAAGACAGCCTGGTACTGGCACGAAAACAGAGACATAGACACTTGGAATCGAATTGAAAACCAAGAAATGAAACTAATATCTTACAACCACCTATTCTTCGATAAACAAGAACATACCTTGGGGGAAAGACTCCCTATTCAATAAATGGTGTTGGGAGAACTGGATGTCTACATGTAAAAGACTGAAACTGGACCCACACCTTTCCCCACTCACAAAAATTGATTCAAGATGGATAAAGGCCTTAAATTTAAGGCATGAAACAATAAAAATCCTCAAAGAAAGCATAGGAAAAACACTGGAAGATATTGGCCTGGGGAAAGACTTCATGAAGAAGACTGCCATGGCAATTGCAACAACAACAAAAATAAACAAATGGGACTTCATTAAACTGAAAAGCTTCTATACAGCTAAGGAGACAATAACCAAAGGAAAGAGACAACCTACACAATGGGAAAGGATATTCGCATATTTTCAATCAGACAAAAGCTGGATAACTAGGATCTATAGAGAACTCAAATTAATCCACATGAAAAAAGCCAACAATCCCATATATCAATGGGCAAGAGACATGAATAGAACCTTCTCTAAAGATGACAGACGAATGGCTAACAAACACATGAAAAAATGTTCATCATCTCTATATATTAGAGAAATGCAAATCAAAACAACCCTGAGATATCATCTAACCCCAGTGAGAATGGCCCACATCACAAAATCTCAAAACTGCAGATGCTGGCGTGGATGTGGAGAGAAGGGGACACTTTTACACTGCTGGTGGGACTGCAAACTAGTACAACCTTTCTGGAAGGAAGTATGGAGAAACCTCAAAGCACTCAAGCTAGACCTCCCATTTGATCCTGCAATCCCATTACTGGGCATCTACCCAGAAGGAAAGAAATCCTTTTATCATAAGGACACTTGTACTAGACTGTTTATTGCAGCTCAATTTACAATCGCCAAAATGTGGAAACAGCCTAAATGCCCACCAACCCAGGAATGGATTAACAAGCTGTGGTATATGTATACCATGGAATACTATTCAGCCATTAAAAAAAAATGGAGACTTTACATCCTTCGTATTAACCTGGATGGAAGTGGAAGACATTATTCTTAGTAAAGCATCACAAGAATGGAGAAGCATGAATCCTATGTACTCAATTCTGATATGAGGACAATTAATGACAATTAAGGTTATGGGGGGGAGGAAAAGCAGAAAGAGGGACGGAGGGAGGGGGGTGGGGCCTTGGTGTGTGTCACACTTTATGGGGGCAAGACATGATTGCAAGAGGGACTTTACCTAACAATTGCAATCAGTGTAACCTGGTTTATTGTACCCTCAATGAATTCCCAACAATAAAAAATATATATATATATATTCACAGACCCCCCCGGATTAGAAATGGGGCATCTTCGGGACGCCATAATTCTGCGTACCGTAGTCCCTTATGTCAGGAGATGATGGAATGTTCATGGGCATCTTTGGGGTCTGGATAAGGGAAGCTGAGGTGGGGAACACATTTAGTTTTAGCTGAGTGGTATTATGTGGCTTGCTGTTATTTCCGTGTATAGGTGAGTTATTGCTAGACTCCCAGTGGAGGAATAGTTTCCGGGAATACTCACATGGTTCTCTGTGTCAACTTCTGATGTGTGGGTGCGAGGCTGGAGGTCATAGTGAGATATGAACACGTTCTTTAGTGCTGCAGTCCAGAAGTGTGTGGGTAGTAGGGGAGAAGCAGGTTTTAAATGTACAGAGGCAGAAGCTGGTCTGTGGAAAATTCTTCCCATCATTAAATGGGTAAAATTGGAAACAGAGGATTTATTTTTCATTGTAGAATTTATCAGAATCATTATGTCTTGCTGGGCGTGTGGCTCACGCCTGTAATCCTAGCACTCTGGCAGGCCGAAACTGGTGGATGGCTTGAGTTCAGGAGTTCAAGACCAGCCTGAGCAAGAGTGAGACCCTGTCTGTAAAAATACCCAGGTGTAGTGTCGGGCCCCTGGAGTCGGGAGGTGTCTAGTACAGCTACTCGGGAGGCTAAGACAAGAGAATCACTTGAGCCCAAAGTTTGAGGTTGCTGTGAGATGTGACGCCACGGCACTCTACCAAGGGTGTCAAATTGAGACTCTGTCTCAAAATAAAAAAGAAGAATCATTATGTCTTTATGTCATAAAGCTATTGCTACCATGAATAGCAAGTGTTTCTGTATAAAACTTCATGCTTTATGTATTCCTATATTTTTTTTTGCAGTTTTTGGCTGGGGGCTGGGTTTCAACCCGCCACCTCTGGCATATGGGGCCAGCGCCCTACTCCTTTGAGCCACAGGCGCCACCTGTATTCCTATCATGTTAATAGAAAATATGATCAACCATTAGAGGAAATATTAAATTATCTCTCTATTCTCTCTGTAGAAAATGATATTATAAAAATGTTGTTGTATGAAAAGCCAACCAAATAGTCTACAGGCAAAAAATGTATGACACGGGTGCTATGAGAGGCATGTCTGGCAGCAAATAAAAATATGTTTTTGGTTTTTTTGATGTTTATGGCATTTGCTTGATAAATTTGTTTTGGTTTTTTCTTAGTAATTTTTCTTGTTCTAAACTATTCCTTTTTCTACTTCATTTTGCATTTCCTCAAGTAGACTTCTCAGGCCCTATAAACTTGGATCTGCCCTTGTATATAAAACGTCATTTTTCGTGTCTCTTTCAGTGTAAAGAACTGGCCAAGTCCAAGGCAGAAGTGGCCTGCATTGCAGTGTACGAAACAGACGTGTTCGTCGTCGGAACCGAGAGAGGATGCGCATTTGTCAACGCCAGGACAGATTTTCAAAAAGATTTTGCAAAATACTGTAGGTGTTCATAATTTTATCCTTAGTATTTCATAAATCTTAAACTGTTAGCAGACAAGACCTATGTAATGTTTTCTTCAAAGATACCATAAGCATTCTCCAAAAAATGGTTCTGACACATCTCCTTTGAGTTGGTCTACCAACTGAATAGCTTCTTAACAGTCAAACTACAACAAAAAAATAGCCGGGCGTTGTGGCAGGTGCCTATAGTCCCAGCTACTTGGGAGGCTGAGGCAAGAGAATCGCCTAAGCCCAACAGCTGGAGGTTGCTGTGAGCTGTGATACTACAGCACTCTACCGAGGGCAACAAAATAAGACTCTGTCTCTAAAAACAAAACAAAACAAAAACAGTGAGCAGTCCTATACAAATGGTCAGTGTATTATTTCATCCTAGGTCCTCAGCAGCACTCTAGTTTTGTAGAACAAATTTCTAGACATAGAATAAATTGCCTTTAATTCTTAAAGCAAACCCATGTTTTATAAAATACTCTTGCTTTTAGTGCTTCCCAAAGAAAAGGGAAAAAAACTTGTCTAGGGTTTATTGTGTATTCTCCATTAATAACCATTATGCACTTACCCATTTTCTCCCTCACTTTTCCTTTTTTTTTTTTTTACTGAGGTAATTTCAGAGCCTTGAAATGCCAAGGTATGTTGGAAGTGCCCTGTGTAAGTGAGCATATGTGGTCATGCATCCAGAAACTACTCTAAGGCCTGGGGGAGATGGTGCACAACTATGATCCCAGCACTCTGGGAGGTCGAGGCAGGTGGATTGCTTGAGCTCACAAGTTCGAGACCAGCCTGAGCAAGAGCGAGACCCATTTCTAAAAGATAGCTGGGCCTTGTGGCAGGTGCCTGGAGTCCTAGACACTCAGGAGGCTGAGGCAAGAGGATCACTTGAGCCTAATAGTTTGAGGGTGCTGTGAGCTGTGACACCCCAGTACTCTGCCAAGGGTGACAAAAGTTCTGCCTCTCTCCCCACCCCTCCAAAAACTGAGGTGTTCAGACCTACGCCTTTTATGATGGTGATCTCTACTAGGTTATCTGCCAAGTATTATGTATGCCTGGGAACCAAGAAAGGGAAAAAAATTTCCAGAAAGGTTTGTCAGAGGGTATAAGGGCATAAATATATGGAGAGAGAGAGAGAGGTAACTCCAGGGATTGGCAGAAGGGGTGTGTGTGTGTATACTACGGAGCAAATATCTAAGATTATACATGGTGTATATATACATATCCACATATATATGTATGTGTATTGTGTATATAGATGAGTCAGGGGAATTGAATGATAGATTGATTCAGATCAACTTCCAGGATCTCAGCTTCAGGTCTCCACTATCAAGAGGATGGATTCAAAAATAAAGCCTTTTTTTTTTTTTTTTTTTTGAGACAGTCTCACTATGTTGCCCTCTGTAGCATGCCCTAGCGTCACAGCTCACAGCAACCTCAAACTCTTGGGCTTAAGCGAATCTCTTGCCTCGGCCTCCCAAGTAGCTAGACTACAGGCATCTGCCACAATGCCCGGCTATTTTATTGTTATAGTTGTCATTATTGTTTGGCAGGCCCAAGCAGGGTTCGAACCTGCCAGCCTTGGTGTATGTGGCCAGAGCCTTAGCCACTGAGCTACAGGTACCAAGCCAGTGCACAGGTTTTTAACTCTTTGGTTAGGTTTGGTTAGTGTATAGGAATACAACTGATTCTGGTGTTTAATATCCTGCAAGTTTGCTGAATTTATGAGTTTTAATTTTTTTGTGTGTGTAATTTTTTTTTTTTTTTTTGCAGTTTTTGGCCGGGGCTGGGTTTGAACCCGCTACCTCTGGCATATGGGGCTGGCACCCGATTCCTTTGAGCCACAGGCGCTGCCCCTGTGTGTGTAATTTTTAGGGTTTTCCACATATGTGTACGTGACCATATCATCTACAGAGATAATTGTACTTCCTTCTTTCTAGTTTGGATCCTTTTTTCTTTCTTTTTCTTACTAATTGCTCTGGCTAGGATTGTGTTGAATAGAAGTGAGGTGAGTGGGCATCTTTTTTCTTGTTTCAATCTTAGAGGAAAAGCTTTTCATAAATGATCTTTATTGTATTGGGTTAGTTTCCTTCTAAAGTCCTTGTTTGTTGAGTCTTTTTATTCTGAAAGGAAGTGTTGAATCTTGCAGATGCTTTTTTGGCAGCAATTGAGATGATCACATGGTTTTTGTCTCTTATCCTATTAATGTACCATATGACATTGGTTGATTTTCATATATTGAAACATTTTTGCATTGGAGAAATAAATCTCATGTGGTCAGGATGCATATTGGTTTGTTAATATTTTGTTGAAGATTTTCATGTCCTTTACAGAGATATAGGTCTGTAGTTTTATTTTCTTGTAGTATTTCTTTTTTTTTTTTTTTTTTTTTTTGAGACAGAGTCTCAGTATGTCACCCTTGGCAGAGTGTCATGGCGTCACAGCTCACAGCAACCTCAAACCCTTGGACTTAAGCAATTCTCTTTCCTCAGCCTCCCAAGTAGCTAAGACTACAGGCACCCGCCACAACATCCGGCTATTTTTTTGTCACAGTTGTCGTTGTTTAGCTGGCCAGGCTAGGTTTGAACCCACCAGCCTTGGCACATGGGGCTGGCACTGTAACCACTGCGCTATGGGCGTAAAGCCTTTCTTGTAGTATTTTTGTCTGGCTTTGTTGTCAGGAAAATGTTGGATTTCTAGAGTAAATTTAGAAGTGTACCTTCCTCTTTGATTTTTTTGGAAGAGTTTCAGAAGGATTCACTTTAAATTTTATTTAAATGTTTGGTAGAATTCTCTATGGAATCCATCTGGTCCTGGGCTTTTCTTCATTGGGAGGTTTTTGATTAATGATTTACTCTCTTACTTATTATTTGTCTGTTGAGCTTTTCTATTTCTTCATGGTTCAGTCTTGGTGGGTTGCAACCTATTTCTTGTAGGTTGTCCAGCTTCTTGGTATATAATTGTTCATAGTTTTCTCTTATAATCTTTTTTGTTTCTGACACATTAGTTATAATGTTTCCTCTCTCAATTCTGATTTTAGTTACTTGAGCCTTTTTGTATTTTTTCATAATTAATATTTACCCATTCTATTCATAGCCCTTGTGAATTTTTTTTTTTTTTTTGTAGAGACAGAGTCTCACTGTACCGCCCTCGGGTAGAGTGCCGTGGCGTCACACAGCTCACAGCAACCTCTAACTCCTGGGCTTAAGCGATTCTCTTGCCTCAGCCTCCCGAGTAGCTGGGATTACAGGCGCCCGCCACAACGCCCGGCTATTTTTTTGTTGCAGTTTGGCTGGGGCTGGGTTTGAACCCGCCACCCTCAGCATATGGGGCCGGCGCCCTACTCACTGAGCCACAGGCGCCGCCCAGCCCTTGTGAATTTTTTTTTTTTTTTTTTTTGATTTTTGGCCGGGGCTGGGTTTGAACCCGCCACCTCCGGCATATGGGACCGGCACCCTACTTCTTGAGCCACAGGCGCCGCCCCCTTGTGAATTTTTTAATGGACTTATATAGCATTTGTTTTAAGTTCGTTGTTGTTTTTCTTTTTGAGACAGAGTCTCACTTTGTTGCCCTGGATAGAGTGCTGTGGTGTCACACACACCTCACGGCAACCTTAAACTCTTGGGCTTAAGCCATTCTCTTGCCTCAGCCTCCCGAGTAGCTGGGACTACAGGCGCCCACCACAACACTCGGCTATTTTTTAGAGAAGAGATCTCGCTCTGGCTCAGGCTGGTCCCAAACTTGTGAACTCAGGCAATCAACTGGTCTTGGCCTCCTACACTGCTAGGAATACAGGCATGAGCTACCTCGCTTGGCCTGTTCTAATTTTTATGTGCTAATTTCTTTTAATCTCAAGATTACTGAGTAATATGTGATAATTTTAACATCTGAGTCTGCTTGTGTAGACTTTATTTTTTCTAAGACCAAGTTTCACTGTGTCACCCAGCTGGAATACAGTGGCTATTCACAGGTACACTACAGCCTCAAAACCCTAGGCTCAAAGGATCCTTGTACCTCAGTCTCCTTAGTAGCTAGGACTGTATGTGCCACCACTCCCAGCTCTAGAATTTTTTCTCTTGATCATGGGTTACATTTTCCTACTTTTTCACATTTCTGTGAGTTTTGTGTTTTATACCAAGCATTGTGTGTGATCTATGCATGAGCTGTTGTAAAAATCTGCTAAATAATGTGATTTGTTCTAGCAGGCAGTTAAGTTATTGGCTGGTCACCTTGACCTGGGCTGTTTGTTTTGATTTGCCCTTTGTTCTAGGGCATCACTCTTAGTCTTGGAATGTGGCCCTAACTCCTAATGCGTGCCCCATCTTGGGTTTCACAGGGGGGTTAACATGTTTCTCTAACTTGGCAGGACTTAAATTCTAAACTCCGTCATCCCAGCACCACACAAATGTTTCCATCTTTGCTCCTTAGCTTCCACATGTTGCTTTTCCTTAGAATCTCAGCCTGTGCTTGGGCAGTGTGGGGGCCAGTCAGGAATTTGGGGGACATCTGTACGAAATGTTGAGGCTTCCACCTCTATGACTTGCTACTTTCCAGGGTATATTTCCCTCCTCAATTTCTAGTCACTATGACAGTCCTGATCTACAACATGGATTTCACCATTCCACTAAAACTGCTGCTCTTGAGTCGAGTTCTATTTCCATGGGTGCTAAAGGAACTAAGTAATTTCCCCACAGGGAAAAAGCCAGTTAAATGTAAGTGTCACCCAGAATTGCACATCCCTTCCTTCAAGGATAGCATTCCTTGCCGGGCTTGGTGGCTCATGCCTGTAATCCCCGCACTCTGGGAGGCCAAGGCAGGTGGATCTCTTGAGCTGAGGAGTTCAAGACCAGCCTGAGCCAGAGCAAGACTCCATCTCTAAAAAACTAACTGGGGCTCAGCGCCATAGCACAGTGGTTACAGCGCCAACCACATACACTGAGGCTGGTGAGTTTGAACCCGGCCCACGCCAGGTAAACTACAATGACAACTGCAACAACAAAAGATTATAGCTGGATGTTGTGGTAAGTGTCTATAGTCCCAGCTACTTGGGAGGCTGAGGCAAGAGAATCGCTTAAGCCCAAGAGTTTGAGGTTGCTGTGAGCTATGGCACCATGGCACTCTACTGAGGGTGACAAAGTGAGACTGTGTCTCAAAAAAGAAAAATAAATAAAATAAAAATAAAAAATAAAATAATACTGAGTAGATAGGGATTGACAATCTTTTTCTGTAATGGGGAAGATAGTTAATTATTTAATTTTGGTGCCAATCACAATCTCTGTCATAGCTACCGAACTTGCTCTTTCAGTACAAAAGCAGCCATAGGCAATATGTAAATGAACAGACCTGGTCAAGAAAACTTTATTTGTGGATACTGAAATTTGAATTTCATATGTCATGAAATGATCTTCATTTGCATATTTTTTAACTGTTTCAAATTGTAAAAACCATTCAGCAGTCATACCAAAACAGGCAGTCCCTTAGACTGTAGTTTACTGACCCCAGCAAAGCATGTGGGCAGTTTAATCAGTTCCTTGTTTACCTCTCACTTTACCTGGAAGCCAAAATTGTTTGAATGGCCAAACACACTTAGGGTTTCATCTGCTTCATTCTTTCAGCCTAATTTACTGAAATGTAAACATCCACAAGAATTGCTTTGCAGAATTGTATACGTAAAACTAAATATTATGAACTTAATGGATGACTGAGGGTTTTTAGGTATAATTTTCTCCACACAATTTTTGCCTCATGTTTGACTTTAAAACATAACTCTGTTGTATGGGCCTCTCTTGCTCAAGAAATTCCTGAGAGATGGTTTTCAGTGTGACTGTTACCAATTTATTGCCTCTCTGCTCCAAGGTCAACCTTCTTTGCCCTGCTTTGTAATATTGGAGCTGGACCCTGTAAACATATCTCCTGTGGTAGCTGGCACAGTATTCCCCTTGGTTGGAAGAGGCCTGGGCAGAGGGGTATACTGGAGGAGGAAGGAACTTTTTCCAGTGGGCTCTGGCCTGCAGGTGATGACCAGCACCACTTGGGGTACCCGGTGGTGCTCATTCCATTGAGTTTCTGGGGCACTCCTACCACACACAGCTTCCCAGTTATTTTCACTGGTACACAGCCAGCTTCCCAGCAAGTCTTAGGGAAGTTTCAGAAAATTCCACGAGGAAGCTTCACAGTAAATTTCAGTGGCACTATACCCGCAGGCTATTGCCCAGTGAATTCCACTGGCACTCCCAAGAGCAACTTTCCAGCAAACCCTTTTGGCAACACCTTGCCGGTAGCTTCCAGAGGGTTCTACCAGCACCCTAGAGCACGTCTTCCCTATAACACCCAGCAGATCTTGCAGGCACTCACTGATCAACTTGCAGGTGATTTCCACTGGCACCCTCAGAAAGCAGGTCCCTTCTTGCCAGCCAGCACTTGAGACACCTCAGCAGTCTTTCCTGCCTCCATGGGGCCTTGGCCATGTCATCTCTGGGCCTCAGCACCAGAGTCGAGACTGCTCCCCCAACCTGCTGCGTATATACTCTGTAGAGTTCTCCTTACCTCTTAGTGAGTTAATTCCATGTCACGAGTTGATGATTCTTTGATAAAACTTTCCCTGTTCCAATTTCTGTGTGGTTTCTGTTTCCTGACTAGTTCCTGATTCAAATAATCTTCAAAATTTCTGGAGCAGCATTTGCTTGGAGACTGGGTTCAGTAGATGATTTTTTTACACAATTATTGTTGCTTCTCAACTATACAGCAAATAAAATTTCTGTTATAAATATAATTTCCTTTATACTACCCACCTTTTCTTCATATGTTGAATTTGGAATAGTTCTTTATCCTTTCATCATAAATAACCCTGTTCTTTTTTTTTAATTGAAAGATCTTGTTTTTTATCTATTTCTTCTTCCCCCTTTTCCTTTCAATACCAGAAACACAGTAAGGCAGTGTATGGCACAATGCTTAGATACTAACCCAGTGCCCATCATGCATTTGCAGGCGTCGCCGAGGGCCCATGTGAGATGAAACCTCCCTGCCCTGTGAACAGGATGCAGGTCCACTCGGGAGAAGCAGAAATACTCAGGAGGGCCGTCGAGGACTATTTTTGCTCTTGTTACGGTAACGTTCACTTTAAGCATGAATTCTCTAGCAGGAGTGTCCAGCTTTTTTTTTCTGAAGCACATTGGATGAAGAATTGTCATCTTGGGCCACGCCATAAATACACAAACACTTGAGCCAAAAAGAGGTCTGTGCAGAGTTTTTGAAATATCCGACACCACAGATAAGCAAAACAGGCCTCAAATAATCCACATGTGGCCAGCAAGCCATGGGTTGGATACCCCTACAAGGGTTCACTGAGGAAATGGGACAGTGTCATGGATAGTTGTACTGGTGTGACTACTTGAAAGTTTTGAACATTTTAAAATTGACATTCTCACCAGGTGTGGTGGCTCATGCCTATAATCCTAGCACTCTGGGAGGCCAAGGTGGGTGGCTCTTCTGAGCTCATGAGTTCGAGACCAGCTTGAGCCAGAGCAAGACTTTGTCTCTAAAAATAGGGGGGCGTTGTGGTGGGCCCCTGTAGTCCTAGGTACTCGGGAGGCTGAAGCAAGAGAATCACTTGAGCCCAAGAATTTGAGGTTGCTGTAAGCTGTTATGCCATGGCACTCTACCAAGGGTGACAAAATGAAACTCCCTTTCAAAAAAAAAAAAATAGATAGATAAATAAATAAATAAAATAAAAAACAAAACCCACATTCTCATCTAGCAAAGAGTCAGTTCTTTTTTTTTATTTATTTTTTTAGACAGAGTCTTACTTTATTGCCCTCGGTAGAGTGCTGTGGCATCACAGCTCACAGCAACCTCCAGCTCTTGGGCTTAGGCGATTCTCTTATCTCAGTCTCCCAAGTAGCTGGGACTACAGGTGCCTGCCACAACGCCTGGCTATTTTTTTTGTTGTTGTTGCAGTTTGGCCGGGGCTGGGTTCAAACCTGCCACCCTCTGTATTTGGGGCCGGCGCCCTACTCACTGAGCCAAAGTCAGTTCTTGGCTCCCATAGCACAGTGGTTATGGTGCTAGCCATATACACCAAAGGTGATGGGTTGGAACCCAGCCTGGGCCAACTAACCAACAATGACAACTGCAACAAAAAATAGCTGGCAGGCAAAAAAAAAATAGCTGGCAGGCACCTGTAGTCCCAGCTACTTGGGAGGCTGAGGCAAGAGAATCTCTTGAGCCCAAAAGTTTGAGGTTGCTGTGAGCTGTGATGCTACGGTACTCTATTGAGGGCGACATAGTTAGACTCTATCTCAAAAAAAAAAAAACAATAAAGAGTCAGTTCTTAATTACCTTAATTACTTATAAGTGTCCTTAAGATGATGATTTGGATCTCAATGTGCTGAGCCATTGGAATCTCCATGTTGATCAGTCTTCATTCCTTGATCTTACTTTAGGGCCCCCACACTGAGGCACACACAGTACAGCTGGTCAAGACAGTCAGTGGTAGCTTCGGGATTCCTCCACCCCTCAGCTGTCTTTCCACCTACTCATGCCTTTCCACAGGCATGAAGAGAGATGTAAAAATATGCCGGTGGCGCCCAAAGATCACTCAGCAAGGGTGCTGGCCACATACTCGTTAGGGTGGCGGGTTCGAACCCAGTCTGCTAAGCAACAATGACAACTGCAACTAAAAAAAAGAAAAATAGCTGGGCGTTGTGGCGGGCGCCTGTAGTCCCAGCTACTTGGGAGGCTGAAGCAAGAGAATCACTTAAGCCCAAGAGTTTGAGGTTACTGTGAGCTGTGACGTCACAGCATTCTACCCAGGGTGACAGTGTGAGACTCTGTCTCAGAAAAGAAAAAAAAAAAAAAAATATATATATATATATATATATACCTACACAGTGTTTTAAAAAGCTACATAACCAAAACTGTTTCAGTGTTAATACTTCATTGCAACACAGGGAGCACCCTTTCTTTCTTAGCTTCAGGAATTTCTGTGACCTCAGGTCCTTGTGAGCATTTGACTTTGGGGACCTCCAGCAGAGGGCATTTTGGGGTCTGAGTTACACTTCCTTCATGAGAAATGGGGCTTTAGTGTCTTGGGCTTTCCAGCCAGTGCAGAAAACTGACACAGCTCCAGATGGTGACTTGGGGCCATGCTGAGGTTGTAACTTTTGGCACGTTGGCTTGGCTTAGGTGGTTTGACATAGTGTCAGTTCAGCTTTGGGTGAGGGGCTCTCATCCTCTTTTGGTACCAGCTTAGGTGACCAAGGGGTGCTCCCTGCAGCCCTGGGGGATGCCAGCATAAGTATTCCAAATTGTGCAACCTGCAAGGAAATAGAGAAAAAGACCTCTTATTTTCTCTTGTGTGAGTAAAACATTGTAGACATTTTTTATTTTGGCCCTTTGGTTGGGAATTACATTAACTCAGGACATAGATAAGGAGGATAACTTCTAAACCAAATGTCACCTCCTATATTTGTTTATCACATTAAATAAAACTGATGGAGTCTCATGCTTATACTGTCTAAAGATGTTTTGGAGCCAGGTACCCTGGCTCTTGCCTATAATTCAGCATTCAGGGATGGCAAGGCAAGAGGATCACTTGAGGCCAGGAGTTTGTGACCAGCCTGGGCAATGTAGTGAGATCCTATCTCTAAAAAAAGAAAAAAAATTAGTTGGGCATGGTGACACATTTCTTCAGTCCCAGTTACTCAGGAGGCTGAGGCAGGAAGATCACTTGAGTCCAGGAGTTCAAGGCTGTAGTGAGCAATGGTCGTGCCACTGAACTCCAGCCTGGGCAACGAAGCTTGTCTCAAAGCAAAAACAAAACAGTACAAACCCAAAAAATATTAATAGAAGATGTTCTGTCATTTCTCTTAGGTAAAGCCTTAGGGAGCACAGCAATGGTACCTGTTCCCTATGAGCAGATGCTACAAGACCAGGCAGCTGTGGTAGTGCAGGGGCTTCCGGAAGGAGTTGCCTTTCAACACCCTGGGAATTATGACCTCGTAACCCTGAAGTGGATTCTGGAGAACAAAGCAAGGATTTCATTCATCATAAACAGGTAAAATGCTCTGCCCCCTCATAATGTTAGTTCATTTAAAGATAAAATGACAGCCCAGTTTTAAGTGATTTGTTAATTATGTCCTATCACTTTCAAAAGTTGATTTTTCAGATGTGTAGTACTGTTTTTCTTGTGTGTTTCTATTGGGTAATGGTATTGGTTTTCTTGCAGACCTTTCCTGTGTCCAGAGAGTCAGCTGGGTAAGTGACAGCTTCTCAGGCTTGGTGGCTACCCCAAGCTGCCAGACCACTTCTGCTTCCTTCATCAAAATGCACACTCTGGCACATTCTCTGGTTTCTCCACATTGAAGAGATATTTCAGGGGAGAGGGTCAGATGTTTGTAGGAGATTTGTGGCTTAGGGACCATGGAGGGCAGGATGACCTCTCCTGTCCTCGTGCATAGGAGTGTGTGAATGCTAGGAGTCACTAGTCACAAGCAAGGCTTTGTTGGGGTTATGAGTAGATCTAGGATGTGTTTCCACACTTGTATCTCACTGGAAATGATTCTATCCATCAGAAAGCTGGGGTGTCCCATACTGCACTCGGAATGGCTGGAGGATGTCCCCGAAAGTCATGGAAAAGGGTTAGAATTGTTCAATTGGAAGCACTGGCCCTCAAAATAAGCAGAGTCTCAGCAGATTGGGAAGCTGCTCCCTGTGAACAGGTGGAAGCTCTGTGCGAGGGTATTTGGGACCACGTTGGGAACCCAGAATCCCTGCCCAACTTCCTTGACTCAGGATGATTGAAGGACCTCCCCCAGTAAGAGTAACTTTACCAGGAGCACTTAGAGATTGCCTATGCCCACCTCTTATTTTCTCAGATATTTATGTTGGAACATAGTTGGGAGCCTCAGCCTGTTGCTGTTCATGAAAGATCAGGTATAAAGAAGCTGTCTTGCTGAGACTGCGTAGGTAATGAGATGGCCACAGTGGGGGTCATGCAGTTCACAAGGCACCTGCTGGGTACTGGGGGTGGTGTGACATGCCTGGGTTCTTCTGAGCCATAGACTAATCAGAGTAAAGTCTGTTCTTAGAGCAATGGTGAGTTTTTGTAGTCCTCTCGCTCATGTTAAAGGAGGGCAAGTGGAGGGGAGGATGGCAGGTGATCATGTGATTGTCATCCCAGATGACCTGTGTCATCTTATAGAATAACAATAATACAAGCATCCCCCCTTATACCTGGCTACTTTCCAAGTCTCCCCAGATAATACCAAACCCTGTGTTTTTTCCTACACATACATACCTGTAATAAAGTTTTAATTTATTAATTAGACATATAAGACATTAACAATAACTAATAATGGAGCAATAATTATAACACTATACTATAATAAAAATTATATTTTCTGTCCATAAGTCAAGAACTTTTTACCTTTTTACTTAAAGGAAACACTTTACAGCTCTCTTTGGCATACCTGAATTGCCACCAGAACTTCCCTTGCACCTTGGGGTCATTATGAAGTCAAATAAAGGTGACCTGAACAGTGGCGCTGCGATCTCCAACAGTCGGTTTATAAGCCAGGCAACTCTTAAGTGACTCACAGGAGAGTAGCACAGACAGCACTGGAGACACTGGACAAAGGCACAATTCATGGCCCCAGCCGAGCACAGCAGGCAGAGCCGAGTTTCCATCACACTACTCAGAACAGCATTGAATTTAAGACTTACGAATTGTTTATTTCTGGAATTTGCCATTTAATATTTTCAGACCTTGGTTGACCTCAGGAAGTGAACCAAGGAAAGTGAAGCCGAGGAGGAGGAGGGACTACTGTAATATAGATGACACTTACTTAGTGCTCACGGTGCCAGGCACTGTTATGACTGTGCTTGTCTTTACAATCCTGCAAACCGCCACCTTCATGAGGAAAGGGAGGCAGAGGGAGGTCAGTGGCTTGTTCAGGGCTGCCCAGCTGGCACAGTGAGGCTGTGCCACACACCTTTACTTCAGCCCAGAAGCCCCTCACCAGTCACACCTTCATCCTTCCCCTGAAGATGCCCCAGGACACAGGCTGCTTTGAGTTGGTGTCTGCCCTACTCTTATTCCATGATCACCTCCACCTGGGAGTTCTGTTTTGTCTGTATTTACTTTCAATTTAAATGCCTTTGAACGTGCATCATATTTCAAGGTGCTAAAGGGGGCTAGTATTTGTCTTTTTATTCCTGTGCAGGTGGTCATGTGATGGAAAAAGACACTGAGAGATCAGTAATGTCACCAAGTGAAAGGTAAAGGATAAAAAATAAAATCCACATCCAACCACAAAGTGTTTTTAGACTGTTTAAAGGCTTTCCTAGGCTGGCACAGTGGCTCACACCTGTAATCCTAGCACTCTGGGGGGCCGAGGTGGGTAGATTGCTTGAGCTCACAGGTTCGAGACCAGCCTGAGCAAAAATTGAGACCCCCCCATCTCTACAAAAAATAGAAAAACTGAGGCAAGAGGATCGCTAGAGTCCAAGAGTTGGAGGTTGCTGTGAGCTATCATGCCAGAGCTCTCTACCCACGGCTACAGCTTGAAACTCTGTCTAAAAAAAAAGGTTTTCCTGTAACATTTGAAATATAATATGAAGGGTTAATATCCTACTCTTCCTTACTTTGTTCTAATATTCTTTATCCAAAAGGATGTTTAGAATTATAAGACTATTTTCAGTTGATACCTTTAATTTTATAATAAATTATTAAGAATACTAATGTTGGGCGGCGCCTGTGGCTCAGTCAGTAAGGCGCCGGCCCCATATACCGAGGGTGGTGGGTTCAAACCCGGCCCCGGCTGAACTGCAAACCAAAAAATAGCTGGGCGTTGTGGTGGGCGCCTGTAATCCCAGCTACTCGGGAGGCTGAGGCAAGAGAATCGCTTCAGCCCAGGAGTTGGAGGTTGCTGTGAGCTGTGTGTGATGCCATGGCACTCTACTGAGGGCGATAAAGTGAGACTCTGTCTCTACAAAAAAAAAAAAAAAAGAATACTAATGTTAGAGTTGAGGAAATTTTGCATCAATTGCTGGGGGCGGGGATTTGAGGGCCTGGAAATGGGGCATTTGAATTCAGCCCAAGAGCTGGTGGTCAGTCCTCACTCTGCCCATCTTGACTAGGGTCCCCTTTTCCTTGCAGCTGTGGCCCCACCAATGTGAAAACTGAACCCATGGAAGATTCTGGTAAGTACCCTGATGCTTTTATAATCAAATATTTAGCAGGTTATCACTGGACTCTTCTTTTGTTTTACCAAAAAAAAAAAAAAAAAAAAAATGAGGACCAAGGCACTAATTAACTTCAACTGCAGCCTTATTTGCAGAAGAATCATATTTTACTCAAAGATCTAGAACAGATAGCCTTCTAATTCAGTATTAGGTACTAAGATGTTATTAAGTAGATGTATTTGCAAACAAAATATTATTTTAATTACATTTAGAACCTGATTCTGAAGTGAGTAAAAAGTTTTAAATACAAATTTGGAATTCTAACTTGACTTAAAAATAGAGTGTTTTCATTTTCAGACATATTTTACTGCTTCCTGTACTCTTCTGACATTTCTAAATGTTTTACAATACAGGTGTGTTATAACAATGTATAGTAGGAAAAAAAAAATCCCTCTTTGATGGATGAGAGTAGGTAACCCTTCCCTGCTTCTTCCCCACTCCTCATAAAAAGAAAATCAACATTGGCCAGGCGCAGTGGCTCATGCCTATAATCCTAGCACACGGGGAGGCTGAGGCAGGAGGATTGCTTGAGCTCAGGAGTTCAAGACCAGTCTGAGTAAGAGCAAGACCCTGCCTGGCTAAAAATAGAAAAAATTAGCCCAGCGTTGTTGCAAGTGCCTATAGTCCCAGCTACTCGGGAGGCTGAGCAAGAGCTTGAGCCCAGGAGTTGGAGGTTGCAGAGAGCTAGACTGGGGCAACAGAGTGAGAATGTTTCAAAATATATATATGTGTGTGTGTATATATATAGATATATACACATACACAGATAAACTAGGTGTTGTAGTGGGCATCTGTAGTCCCAGCCACTTGGGAGGCTGAGGCAAAAGAGATCGCTTGAATGATCCCAGGAGCTTGAGGTTCCTGTGAGCTGTGATGATGCCAGGGCACCTCTACCCTATCACCAAAAAAAAAAAAAAAAAAAAAAAAAAAAGAAAATGGGCATTAATTAGAGAAAAAAAGTTACAAGGTTAAGAACAGAGAAAGATGGGAAAATACTGAAAGCATTAAAGGAGGAAAGGTTAGAAAACAAATATATAAAAGCAAAACTTAAAAAAATAAAAATGAACCCAAACTGGCTATAAGAGAGTAAAACTAAAATTTTATAATGCTCAGAAAAGCAGTCAAGAAATATGAAACAGACGGTGCACAATGTAATTAAAATTTAATTAGAATGATCCCAAAGAAAAACAATGTTCTGTATTAAGAAGAAAATATATAGAAAAAGGGACTTAAGCACGAGTAAACTGAAGTCAGAACGTCAGCATCCCCAGTGGTGGGTTTTTCTCAGCACTTCCAAGATCCCTGGGAAGTAGGCCTAGAACACAGGTGGACCTGCCTCCATGGCCTGACTTCTCTTTTGTCACATTCAGGTAAACATGTTTAGTAGAAGCTCTATCTTAAAATATGAGTAGCAGGCATAGTGGCTTAATCCCAGCCTATTAGGAGCCAATGGAGGACCAGGAGTTCAAGACCTACCTGGGCAACATAGTGAGACCTCAACTCTACAAAAAATAAAAGTAAAAATTAGCTAGATGTGGTGGCACGCACTGTAGGCCCAGCTGCTCTGGAGGCTGAGGCAGGAGGATCACTTAAGTTCAGGAGTTTGAAATTAAAGTGAGCTGTATTCACACCACTCACTCCAGCCTTGGCAACAGAGTGAGACCCTGTCTCCAAAGACAAAAACAAAAAAAAGAAAGTCTGAAAAAAATGATGCCTGTCCACTTTAGTGGTTCCAGGTAAAAGGAATACAAGTTGATGGAAAGAAATGTGCCAAGTTCTGTTCAGCTCAGTGGAATTTAGCTGTAGAGTTTTAATCTCATTTACCGCATGACAGGCCTTAAAC